>NC_135664.1:11848976-12535226 GCF_964188315.1 Podarcis muralis | reverse complement strand
TCTACAAATCATTCTGTCAAAACAAATTGCGCTGCTAAAATATACCTTTAAAACTATGCTCCCCAAATAGGTTATATGGAGGTAATTGAAAAACCCAAAGTGCATACCAATAATTGGGAGGGGTGGGGGAAATACGTTGTAGAGGATGAAGGGGGGCAAAACGAAAACACCGAGGAAGGGGAATCGAAGAAAAAATGACTGTAGAATAATAAATATAATTTTGTTTTATCATAAGCTGTGGCTGCAAAGTTCACCGAAAGCCGAAAGAGCTCATTTAATACACTTTCAGTAAATATCTCTACAGAAAAAAAAATATGAAGAAAACCTACAGGAATTCCCAGTAACAGCGCACTTGATGTTTATGGTTTACAAACTCCCATCAAACAGCTATCCTTGACTGGCTTGTGTTCAGTGGCTTGGTGGTCTCCAGTGGTAAAGTTGCAATTATAGAAAGGAGGATTCAAAGGCCCAGAGGCAGCATTAATTTTATAAGAAACCTGTTTGATTAACAAACATATTATTTGGGGAGAGAGATGGTATAAGATTCTGCTTCAGGAGAACAACAAAACCTCACTTCATCTGAGGGAATAATAATAATAATTATAACCATTACTAAGGCCCATATGTTCCTCTTGGATGCATATCTTCAACAATACACTACAGCTTTGATTGTCCTAGATTGATCTGTATAAACATCGCTGGCTTGGACTCTGATAGTGAGTGAGGTCTTAAAATATGCCCAGTCTAGACAAACAGGTCATCATGTACTGTAGTTAAACTGTTCCCAGACTTTCAGTTCCTGCAGTAAATGCAAACAATGCTTGCTTAGAATTTTTATTGTATTTTTCCAACTTGTGGGAATGCACTTTATTTTCAGTAAAATGCTTAAATTTACAGTCCAAACTGGATTCATTTATATAGAAAAACAAGTCGGTCCCACCTATATGTTCCATGCCTCGCTTAAAAAATCAAATAAATTGCATTAATGTAATCTTCTTGTGACCTTTTATCCCCAGGATTCCTAATCAACTGTCTTGGCTGATTAATCTGTCTCTATATACTATAAATTACTCTTCAAACCTTCTTCCTAAATTTTCTATTTAATTCTCAATTAGTTCTAAAGCATCTGAGAATATCACTAATTTTTTAAGTCCCCAAACTGAGGGGGACGCTTAACTGAATACAAATGACATCCTTGTTTTTTTCTCAAATTACTGGGAAGGTCATGCAATTTCCTGATGTATAAAACATTGCTATGTTCATATTTTACTGTTTTGTACACCATATTAATCCAATCAAGATCAAATATTTGCTGTCTTTTCTAAACAAAAATACTTGCTGCGTCTTGAAATCTCCTGTACCACCAGTTCAACACAGGGTCATAACTCAACTACAGTGGTAAAGGTAAAGGTAAAGGGACCCCTGACCATTAGGTCCAGTCGTGACCGACTCTGGGGTTGCGGCACTCATCTCGTTTTATTGGCCGAGGGAGCCGGTGTACAGCTTCCAGGTCATGTGGCCAGCATGACTAAGCTGCTTCTGGCAAACCAGAGCAGCACATGGAAACACCGTTTACCTTTCTGCCGGAGTGGTACCTATTTATCTACTTGCACTTTGACGTGCTTTCGAACTGCTAGGTGGTACCTCGGGTTAAATACTTAATTCGTTCCGGAGGTCTGTTCATAACCTGAAACTGTTCTTAACCTGAAGCACCACTTTAGCTAATGGGGCCTCCTGCTGCCGCTGCACCGCCGGAGCCCGATTTCTGTTCTTATCCTGAAGCAAAGTTCTTAACCTGAAGCACTATTTCTGGGTTAGCGGAGTGTGTAACCTGAAGCGTATGTAACCTGAAGCGTATGTAACCCGAGGTACCACTGCATTCTCAAATAAAAAGTTTCAGACACTGCCTTTAAGTCACACCAATGACTGTAAATCAGCTTATCAAGCAACAGCAAGATTTGGGAGTAATTGTACCTCTGCAACATTTGAAAACAAAGTTACGGTTTCTCTCCTGAGAGATAGCATGTCAATTGTCCTGCATTTGGTCCCAGTCTAGATTAAGGCAAATGCATTTTTAAAAGAAGTTTAATTGCATACGTGGGTTGTCAGATTCCCTTTTCCATAAAGAGGACATGTTTTGAGCTCTAGTTTAAAGAGAAGCAGGAGGAGAAACCTTCTCAAGCTGTGCAAAAGGAAGGAGGACAGATGGTTGCCAAGATGAATCAGGGACTATTAAGAGAACGATGCGCAAGAAACCATAAGTAAGCAAATAAAGACTTTTTCAGGTGTTCATCTCACGTGATGAAGGCAAGAACGGGCTCAACCCCATTGCCCTCCAGGTAGGGGAAGGTGAACATATATAACAGGAAGAGATTCTATAGTTGTGGAAGGTTCTCACATGATTTAGAACCCTAACGGTACATGGTACTAGAATCCTGTAGGAACCCTCCATGAATACACAATAGGGCAACACTATAGATGCTTCTTCTCTAATACAGTGGTACCTCGGGTTACATACGCTTCAGGTTACATACACTTCAGGTTACAGACTCCGCTAACCCAGAAATAGTGCTTCAGGTTAAGAACTTTGCTTCAGGATGAGAACAGAAATTGTGTGGCGGCGGCACGGCAGCAGCAGGAGGCCCCATTAGCTAAAATGGTGTTTCAGGTTAAGAACAGTTTCAGGTTAAGTACGGACCTCCAGAACAAATTAAGTACTTAACCCGAGGTACCATTGTACATGGAGGGTGGAAGGATGCATCAGCACAGTGGTGTGCAGTCTGTGGACTAGGGGGGCTAGGCTACTCCCCTAAATGTTCCCCTGGTGCCTCCTTCCCAAAGCCCAAGAAGCTTCTGCCAAGAAGAGGGAACGATGATGCTCTGATGGGTCCAAGACTCCTCCCACCACTTTCCCTAAGTCCACCCAGCTTTGGGAAGGAGGCAGGAGGGCTGCAGCACCCTGACAGAGACCTGGCACCTTCTTCCCAAAGCCTGGGAAGGTTCTGCCTGGCCTAGGGAGGGAGGCACAATGCTCACGCGCAGGATGTCACAATGTCACATGCACATCACTCCACCCACCCACCACAAAAAACCATCTTTGCAAGCTGGCACCTCTGGCCCAAACTGTTCCCCTATGAAAATTTTCACTGCACACCACTGCATTGGAGCAAGCAGAGCTACCCCTTTCTCCGTGTATTTCTAGGTAAAATGAAGAGACAAGCTCACGTGGCCTTTGTAAAAAGCAGATTGAATGGCAGCTGTCAGACTGTTCCTATAAATGCATGTAGGCAGAGGAGAAGAAGAAGAAGAAGAAGAAGAAGAAGAAGAAGAAGAAGAAGAAGAAGAAGAAGAAGAAGAAGTTGAAGAAGAAGAAGAAGAAGAAGAAGAAGAAGAAGAAGAAGAAGAAGAAGAAGAAGAAGAAGATGATTTTGGATTTGATATCCCGCTTTATCACTACCCGAAGGAGTCTCAAAGCGGCTAACATTCTCCTTTCCCTTCCTCCCCCCCAACACTCTGTGAGGTGAGTGGGGCTGAGAGACTTCAGAGAAGTGTGACTGGCCCAAGGTCACCCAGCAGCTGCATGTGGAGGAGCGGGGAATCGAACCCGGTTCACCAGATTACGAATCTAGTAGCCCTTTCCTTTCCTTTCCTTTCCTTTTCTAATATTTTTGGTTGATTTTAAACAATTTTATACATTTTAACTTTAACCATTTCAACCATTAAAATAAAAGGTTCTTTTGAACCTTCGGACCTCCTTCCCTCCCTCCATGAGTTCCATATTTAAGATTATTATTATTATTTGCATCTTTTACCATTATCCATCTGTTATATATCCATAATTACCATAGTTAATTCCACATTACAAGTGTCATTCCATCCCTGCCAATGATTTTAACTGTTTACAGTGGTCTTTTAAATGAATTTGCTCCAGTCCTTTAAAAATACTTGATCTTCCTGGTTTCTGATCTTCCCCTTTCAGTTTTGCCATCTCTGCATAGTCCATCAGTTTCATCTGTCATTCTTCTTTTGTTGGGACTTCTCCTTCCTTCCATCTCTGGGCTAGTAGCATTCTCGCTGCCGTCGTTGCATACATAAAAAGTCTTTTATCCTCTCTTGGTATCTCTTCACCTATTATTCCTAACAAAAAGGCTTCTGGTTTTTTTTTAACAAAAGTACCGTATTTTTCGCACCATAGGACGCACTTTTTCCCTCCTAAAAAGCAAGGGAAAATGTGTGTGCGTCCTATGGAGCGAATGCAGGCTTTCGCTGAAGCCTGGAGAGTGAGAGGGGTCGGTGCGCACGGACCCCTCTCGCTCTCCAGGCTTCAGGAAGCTATCCGCTAGCCGTGGGAGACCCAGTTAGCGGAGACCTTGCCGGCACCCAGAAGCTTGGGGCGCGCTGAGCTCTGCACGCCCCAAGCTTTGGGATTAGCGCTCCGCTAGCCGTGTCTAGGCTGCGGATAGCAGCCTGCTTCCCCGAGCGTCGGGCACCCTGAAAGCAGAGCGCCCGGCGCTTCGGGAACACACCCGCAGCGTGGAGAGCCTTGCAGGAGTTCCCCGCAAGGCTCCCCACGCTGCGGATAGCAGCCTGCTTCCCGGAGCGTCGGGCGCCCTGAAAGCAGAGCGCCCGCGCTTCGGGAACACACCCGCAGCGTGGAGAGCCTTGCAGGAGTTCCCCGCAAGGCTCCCCACGCTGCGGATAGCAGCCTGCTTCCCGGAGCGTCGGGCGCCCTGAAAGCAGAGCGCCCGCGCTTCGGGAACACACCCACAGCGTGGAGCGCCTTGCAGGAGTTCCCCGCAAGGCTCCCCACGCTGCGGATAGCAGCCTGCCGCCCGGCGCAAGGGGCGCCCTGAAGCAGAGCGCCCCTCGCACCAGGCATACATCCGCAGCGTGGAGAGCCCTGCAGCAGTTCCCCGCAAGGCTCCCCAAGCTGCGGACAGCAGCCTGCTTCCCGGAGCGTCGGGCGCCCTGAAATCAGAGCGCCTGGCGCTTTGGGAACACATCCGCTGCGTGGAGAGCCTTGCAGGAGTTCCCCGCAAGGCTCCCCACGCTGCGGATAGCAGCCTGCTTCCCGGAGCGTCGGGCGCCCTGAAAGCAGAGCGCCCGCGCTTCGGGAACACACCCGCAGCGTGGAGAGCCTTGCAGGAGTTCCCCGCAAGGCTCCCCACGCTGCGGATAGCAGCCTGCCGCCCGGCGCAAGGGGCGCCCTGAAGCAGAGCGCCCCTCGCACCAGGCATACATCCGCAGCGTGGAGAGCCCTGCAGCAGTTCCCCGCAAGGCTCCCCAAGCTGCGGACAGCAGCCTGCTTCCCGGAGCGTCGGGCGCCCTGAAATCAGAGCGCCTGGCGCTTCGGGAACACATCCGCTGCGTGGAGAGCCTTGCAGGAGTTCCCCGCAAGGCTCCCCACGCTGCGGATAGCAGCCTGCTTCCCGGAGCGTCGGGCGCCCTGAAAGCAGAGCGCCCGTGCTTCGGGAACACACCCGCAGCGTGGAGAGCCTTGCAGGAGTTCCCCGCAAGGCTCCCCACGCTGCGGATAGCAGCCTGCTTCCCGGAGCGTCGGGCGCCCTGAAAGCAGAGCGCCCGCGCTTCGGGAACACACCCACAGCGTGGAGCGCCTTGCAGGAGTTCCCCGCAAGGCTCCCCACGCTGCGGATAGCAGCCTGCCGCCCGGCGCAAGGGGCGCCCTGAAGCAGAGCGCCCCTCGCACCAGGCATACATCCGCAGCGTGGAGAGCCCTGCAGCAGTTCCCCGCAAGGCTCCCCAAGCTGCGGACAGCAGCCTGCTTCCCGGAGCGTCGGGCGCCCTGAAATCAGAGCGCCCGGCGCTTCGGGAACACATCCGCTGCGTGGAGAGCCTTGCAGGAGTTCCCCGCAAGGCTCCCCACGCTGCGGATAGCAGCCTGCCGCCAGGCGCGAGGGGCGCCCTGAAGTAGAGCGCCCCTCGCGCCAGGCATACATCCGCAGCGTGGGGAGCCCTGCAGCAGTTCCCCACAAGGCTCCCCAAGCTGCGGATAGCAGCCTGCCGCCCGGCGGGTGGGGCGCCCTGAAGCAGAGCGCCCCACGCGCTAGGCAGACATCAGCCAGCCCCACAAGCTCGGGGGACAGCAGGGAGGCGCAGCGCCACTATCCCGCTGTTCCTCGACCTGGTTCGGTTTCCCTGACCTGCTTTTGGGGGGGAAATAAAGGGAAAATTTTTTTCCTTTATTTCTCCCCCAAAAAACTAGGTGCGTCCTATGGTCCGGTGCGTCCAATCGTGCGAAAAATACGGTATTTTTAAACATTTTCTTTAATTCATTATATATCGTTTCCCAGAAAGCGAGAGTAGCCCTTTTCATGTGTTCAGTGGATTTGTGAGTGGGGAGAGTGGCGGAACTCTTCCCACCCCATTCCAAGGTCTTTGAATGTGTGAACACATCCATAAGTGTGTATGGCTGTGTCCTAGTATGGGCTCCTTTCACACATTCAGCTGAACATGTCAAGAATGGACCAAGCCATTTTGCAGCCTAGGACCCACCCCTTGCCATCGGTTACAAGCCCCTGATATCTTGTGAGACAACTTGTGAGATGTCAGCAAAATCTGGAGACACTTTGGTGCAGCCTTGCTCACTGAATGCATGAGCCCACTATACCTGAAGGAGCGTTTCCACCCCCATCGTTCAGCCCGGACACTGAGGTCCAGCTCCGAGGGCCTTCTGGTGGTTCCCTCACTTTGAGAAGTGAGGTTACAAGGAACCAGGCAGAGGGCCTTCTCGGTGGTGGCGCCCACCCTGTGGAAAGCCTTCCCACCAAATGTCAAAGAAATAAACAACTGACTTTTAGATGACATCTGAAGGCAGCCCTGTTTAGGGAAGTTTTTAATGTCTGATGTTTTATTGTATTTTAAATATTTTGTTGGAAGCTGCCCAGAGTGGCTGGGGAACCCCAGCCAGATGGACAGGGTATAAATAAATTAGTACTAGTAGTATTAGTATTAGTATTAGTATTAAGGAGAAGGGGATGACAGAGGATGAGATGGTTGGACAGTGTTCTTGAAGGTACTAACATGAGTTTGACCAAACTGTGGGAGGCAGGAGTGCCTGGCGTGCTCTGGTCCATGGGGTCATGAAGAGTCGGACACAACTAAACGACAAAACAACAACAAAAAATTATTATATTCTGAAGAGGGATAGGCTTCATGTCAGAGGTTCTGTATTCAAATCCTACCTCCTTAGCACTGAACTGATGTAGTCAATTCCATATCCATAAAATGGGAAGATCTAACTCACTAGTTGTAACAAGGATAGGTAAATGGCCCCGAAGTGCTTTGGATGTATGGCAGTTTGGTGTCAGGGACTTGAGTGCATGGTTGATTTATATGGCTTTTCAAAATCTTTACAATTACTAAAAATAATAGGTATGAGCTAAGTCAAATTAAGCACTCATTAATTGAAGTATGTGCTTGATTATTCCGCTGAAATCTATTGTTTTGAAATCTGCTTAATTTTTGCTGAACTGCACCCCAAACTCATATAAGGCTTATGTGAATACTTTTCTAAATGCCGTCAAATATCCAACATGACCCTTATAATATAGGGCAGGTCAGAACGTGCACAGAGAGAGAATCACATAAACAATCACTGTCACGCCCTCATTCATATTCCAAAAAGCATCTTCTAAATGCATCCATTTTCATCACACTTTGTTTAACATTTGCCTTTCTTAATTTTGATTTTAAATAAAAGACACTAGAGATCTGCGCTCTCTAAATTGGTTTCCTGCTCCTAAGCGACATGACATTTCCTATCTTACTTTTGATCACAGTGTCAAAGGAAATGATCCTTAGAAACACCTAATGATTGACATTAGCAGGTCTTTTTTTAACCCCCCCCCCCCAAGGCAAGCTTTGGTTTGCGATGATTGTATTAAAAATATTATGCTTCACTTGGTTCCTTTGATATTCTTAGGCTGGATGGCACATCGTTCCCTCTGTTAAAACGATGTGTTCTGGCTATTAATGAAAAGAAATAGTCATCTCACACATTCCGTAATGTTTCAGATGAGCTGTTTAGAACCAGAGAGAGGAAGAAGAGAGCACATAAGCTGAAACTTGTCAATTGTAAATGTTTGTCTTTTGTTTTCCTTTTTATAAGCAAAACTTTCAGTGAGCTGGTGATGTATGAATCCCTTTGGTTTTGTAGATATTTCTGCCTTCTTCCATGGTAGTATCATCTCATTAGGCAACTTACCCAACATATTAAGTGTATCCACTTATCCAGTATAGTGGGATGCAATTTTGCAATGCAAATCTGAATCATTGCTGCTTGAAAAAGATGCTTGCACATTTTGCAAAATTGCACACGAGAATTTGTATATGAATATTAGGAAACATACACACTAAAATGCTGACAAACTTTTGTAAGTACTGCCCTCCCCCCAAAAAAATCTCAGAATGATGTGGAAGTGTAGAAAACTGATCGAAAAACAATTAGAAACCAAATTTGACAGATTTCTTAACCTCTATTTTTCATTTTTTTCATTTTATTAAACAAACATTACAAACATAACATACAAAAAAGCAAAAAGCAAACTAATCATTAGATATTTTTAGACAGTTATTACAGAATACATAATTGAATTGTTAAGAATCTAAAATAAATGTGGATTATATAAAAGAAGTAAAAAGAGAGAGACCAAAGGAAAAAGAAATAGAAAAATGCACGACGACAAAACCAAAAAAATTACAAAACTACCTATTAAACAAAAAGCAATATTTAGTTAATTCAAACCGGTGCCCTGATTTGTCGAACTCTAAAAGGCATAAGGGAACGCGGGTGGCACTGTGGGCTAAACCACAGAGCCTAGGACTTGCCGATCAGAAGGTTGGCAGTTCGAATCCCCGCAATGGGATGAGCTCCCGTTGCTTGGTCCCTGCTCCTGCCAACCTAGCAGTTCGAAAGCACATAAAAGTGCAAGTAGATAAATAGGTACCGCTCCAACGGAAAGCTAAACGGCGTTTCTGTGTGCTGCTCTGGTTCGCCAGAAGTGGCTTAGTCATGCTGGCCACATGACCTGGAAGCTGTATGCCGGCTCCCTCGGCCAATAAAGCGAGATGAGTGGCACAACCCAAGAGTCGGCCACAACTGGACCTAATGGTTAGGGATCCCTTTACCTTTACCTAAAAGGCATAGGAGGAGCCTGCTAGATCAGGGCACTACTCCCACAGTGGTCAACTAGATGCTGGCAGGAAACCCGCAATCGACACAAGATAATATCACCAAGGCAACTCTCTGTAAACAAACAATAAATGTCCATAAAAACGGCAAAAGTCGATTGTGGTTCGAGTACCCGATCCCCGCTTGGAGGAATAAAGACACGTGGACACAGTGTATAAGGTTAATGGGCAAGAAAAGGCCACAACTTTATTGATTACAGCAAGTGAGAAGGTATTGGCTTAGGCATTGGACCACGGAAGATTGACTCCACCCACTCGGAGAGGGGTGAGCCAAAAGAGGGGTTAACCACCAGTAGGGGGAGCCTGTTGATGCTAATACAACTGTAAGCTCTCCCATGATGTCACCGGGGGTCGTGCCATGGCCCCCTGCCACACAGGCATCGGACAGGATCCACGACCACTGGATTCCTTTAACGGAATACCCAAATTTGAAGGGGTAGGCGATGGCCACACCTTGCCCTTCCACACACCAACAACGCATCTTGAGCAGCAAACCACGCCCCCACCAAGCCGCCTGGTTGCGTGCCCAACCGGGGGCGTGGCGTGCCAGCCATGTGAGTGGGGCAGGGGGCATAATGCCCCCTGCGTGACGTGGGAATCGCGTCCCGCCCACAACACCTCCCCTCCGGACTGAGGAGAGGCCTTCTTTCCCAAATAGGTTTTGTCTTAAACAATAGCAAATGCGGTAATAAAGAGCCCACGTGTGATATAGCAATGGTTCAGTGCTTGGACGTTGTTCTGGTAATCTGACATTTCGTCACTAAAGAGCTTAGTCATCAAGCTTTGTAGTAAATAATAGACAAGAGAGGACAGTATGTAAATGACTTAAAGCAGGGGTATATCTGTCCCCATCTGCAGTTTCCATTGGAAAATGCTTCTTCAGTAAATTCTCTCTCATGGACTTAGTAAATGAATAAATGCTTAAGTCAAGAAAGAACTTAGCATATGAAGTTGAATGTATGTAAATACACCAAAATCTTGAGGGAGGATTTCCTGAAGAAAGAAATTAAATATTGTAGCTTAATCTAAGAAGAAATGTAACATATGGACTTGAATGTTTATAAATATATCAAAACCGTGAGAGGGAATTTACTGAATAAGCCCAAGACTCTTCATGGGCAAAACAGGTGACAAACGCCAGCACCCTGTCTAATTCTTGTGCGTAACAATCACCAACTTTGATAAGTTTGATCAAACTTATCCTTGTTGATATCTAACCCTTGAGCGCAACATCGCCGACACTTCGTCTGATCAAACTTACCTTTGTTGATATCTACAGAAGCCTGGCTAAAGGAACTTTAAAGACCGAATCTTCCTTTTGGACACAATTTGAATGAGTTTTCTGCTTGTAGCTTCTGTAGTAGATCTTGTACATAGCTCTCTCAATTTTTGGATTATTAATATAAGATTTAGAACGTAAAATGGTTTGATAGTGTTTTGTGTGCCGCTTATGTGCTGTTTACTCTATACTGATCTACTACGAGAATCGGCAGCCTAGGTTCATTTCTTCAGTATTTGTATTTGCCATGGCATACCAGATGGAGCTGGTAGACAGCCACCCTGGACACAGAACTAACCTGTGCCTTCATGGACAGCTGTGAGTCCAGAATGACTCCCAGGCTGCGCATCTGGTCCTTCAGGGCACAGTTACCCCATTCAGGACCAGGGAGTCCTCCACACCCACCCGCCCCCTGTCCCCCCAAAACACTACTTCTGTCTTGTCAGGATTCAACCTCAATCAGAAACAGAAGGCTTTAATTACGATGGGGGGGGGACATAAATGAGCTGCTCAACAGTAAAAACATAAGGGGGAAAAGCATTAATTACTATGCAGGGGCTCAAATTAGCTTTGAAACAGTGAAAACGGAAGCTCAGGAGCACGTTCAGCTTCCGAGGCAAAGTTCAAAAACTGGAACACTTACTTCCTTGAGTTCCGAGTTGTTTGGGAACTAAGCTGTTCGAAAACCGAGGTACCAATGTATATCACAATGTTTAGCTGGTGATATATTGCGATGTTGAAAACTATTGATCACCCAGCCCTAGTCTACTTTCCTTCCTTTCCCTGGTATTGCTTCTTTTCTGCCTGTTTGCTAAGACACTGAACAAGGATCATGGAATACAGGCCGGCATTCTCTGCTTATAGGTCTTGGTGGGAACATAGACTCAATGTGGTAAATGTTACTGCAGAGGTCTATCCCAAAATAAACAAAAATTGGGCTAAGGGACCCTAAGGAGGCTTTCTGGCTCTTTTAAAGGCTCTCCAAACTCAGTGTTTGGAACCACAACTATTCGCTAACAGCTCCCCAACCCACAAGCATTTAGTTTCTTTATACTTCCTTTGCAAGCTAAACACGCTATAAATAGCCATTCACTTCAGTCTGGTTGAAACACTTTTATCCCTATATTTTAGTTTGTAAACATTTGCTAATGACACATTAAAGCTCCTGCACTCATTAAAATAAAATAAAAAAATTCCGCACACAAACACAGAGTGGGAATGCATGCAATTTTAAATATTACATTATGCCATTACTATTTTAAAAGCCAGGGCCCAATTAGCTGTACAGTTAACAGCTGTCTTTGAAAGGGGGAAATGACATTCGCCAAGTCTAGAGAATTCCCAAGTGCTTTTCGCTTCCAATGTTCCTTAGAAGAGGGCATCAATAGTTAAATACTGAAAGTAGTGACAAGAGATTTGGTGGTGGGGGGGGCTGTTTCCTGGTGAAGAAGAAGAAAAATCTCAGAGGAAGCTTTGTGTTGCGTGGGTAGCTTAAAAAGAACAAGCGAAAAACCACCCACCTGAATTTTAAGCGGCTGAAGGCTATGCGCTAGTAAACGGAAAGACACACACAAATAGGTATAAAAGGTTTGTTGTGCATGTGACAAGATCTTAAGGGGTTTTTAAAGGAAAGCCTTTAAAATAAAAATGTTTTGTTATCCTTTATCCTGGCAAAAGGACGGGGCTAAATGAAACTGCATGAAGCATCCTTCTTTTGTTTCCAGTTCTTCTTTTACCCCCCTCCACCATGTAATCTAAATGTTGCTGACTTCACCCAAAAAGAGAAACGTTCTCTCCAGAGATTCCCTCAGCTGTATGTATCTTAGATTAGGATGATGGATTGTGATTTATTGTATACTAAACAGGCCTTCCCAAGTGCTGCTGTGTTTCTTCAAAGGTTAAACAGCATTCAATATGGGCTCCAGTGGAAATGTTTACAGTGGAAGGGAAAAAGGAAACCTGCGCTGCCATCCATTTTCTGTCAAGTTGGAGCAAGCCTTAAAGCATCAAGACAGCAGTTTGGGGAATGTGGTCCCACAAGCTGGATAACAAAGCGCAGATGTGAATTGATATTCTGAACAGGTTTCATAAAGCTTCTCCCACCCCCCTAAAACTGCTGTTGTTAAAGGGAAAAGGAATTTATTATATATATACATATATATATATATATATATATATATATATATGCAGGTTTTGGTGTCCTCGGGTGTCTTCCCGTGTAAAAGATGGGGTGTCTAGGCGACGTTTCGACGAGGTCTCACTCGTCATCTTCAGGCTGGTGCTTTCGGCTTCTTGTTACTGGAACAGAGCAGGATCTCAGTGTTTGAGTTCCTATAAATACTGTTGAGGAGGTGTGGTGTATAGCCTCCAATGTTCTGGGCAGAGAGGAAGTTCCCAGGCTAGTGTGCCTTTTCTTCTTTTGTTCCTTAATTACTTGAGGGATATCTTGAGTGATTTCTTGAGTGATATCCTGAGTACCACTTAGGTGGGTCATTAGGTGTGGATTAGTTGCTAAGGCCTTTGTGTCTTGACCTCTTGAACTTTGTGAAGAGTTTTTCTGAGAAGATGGCTGTACTGCACTTAGTTGTGCTCTGGCTTGGCTTCGTGTATAGGGGCGAGCTGTGGTTTTGTGGCCTGTGCCAGCCAGATCTGTGTAGGAATTGCAGGGGGGTGCAGCATCCGGAGGTGCCACCATGGTTTGGCTACTGGATGGTGTCTGTAATTTATCTGTGGAGAGGGTCTGGGTTTGGATCTGGTGTGGTTGATTGGTGATGGCGTTCTGTGTGCCTCTGGCTCTGGTGTCAGTTTTTGTGGGGAGGGCTAATTTCCAGATGTCTGGCAAGCGGGATGTGTCGTCACGCTTGTTCATGTTGTGAGGGTGTTTCTCTATCTCGATGGCTTCCATGATTATTCTCTTGTGGTGATGTTCCATGTTAAAGAGCAATTTGGAATCTGCAAAATTAATTTCGTGTCCTGTTTCTTTCATGTGTTTCCAACACCACAAGAGAATAATCATGGAAGCCATCGAGATAGAGAAACACCCTCACAACATGAACAAGCGTGACGACACATCCCGCTTGCCAGACATCTGGAAATTAGCCCTCCCCACAAAAACTGACACCAGAGCCAGAGGCACACAGAACGCCATCACCAATCAACCACACCAGATCCAAACCCAGACCCTCTCCACAGATAAATTACAGACACCATCCAGTAGCCAAACCATGGTGGCACCTCCGGATGCTGCACCCCCCTGCAATTCCTACACAGATCTGGCTGGCACAGGCCACAAAACCACAGCTCGCCCCTATACACGAAGCCAAGCCAGAGCACAACTAAGTGCAGTACAGCCATCTTCTCAGAAAAACTCTTCACAAAGTTCAAGAGGTCAAGACACAAAGGCCTTAGCAACTAATCCACACCTAATGACCCACCTAAGTGGTACTCAGGATATCACTCAAGAAATCACTCAAGATATCCCTCAAGTAATTAAGGAACAAAAGAAGAAAAGGCACACTAGCCTGGGAACTTCCTCTCTGCCCAGAACATTGGAGGCTATACACCACACCTCCTCAACAGTATTTATAGGAACTCAAACACTGAGATCCTGCTCTGTTCCAGTAACAAGAAGCCGAAAGCACCAGCCTGAAGATGACGAGTGAGACCTCGTCGAAACGTCGCCTAGACACCCCATCTTTTACACGGGAAGACACCCGAGGACACCAAAACCTGCATTCCTGTACCCGTGAAAATCTACGAAAGCATATATATATAAATATATATATATATATATATATATATATATATATATATATAATTGATAAGGCTAATATTGGCTATGTTTCGCATCATAACACTTGACATTCGCTTTGTATCTAGCTTTCGTTTTAACAGGAAACAATGATCCATTAAAACAGATCACCGCCCAGGAACGCTGAACTGCCTTTTACATCCTGGCCAGCAAGATAATTTATTAGCAGTGCTTCTGCGATTCCATCTTCTTGTTTATTTCAGGTAGAGGGATGAAGGAGAACAAGGGACCAGGGACAGATGGATGGAGAGATGACAGTGTCACTCAGATGATTTCTATCAAATGAAACAGTGACAGTATCTAGAGGAAAAGAGATTTGCTAGTACA
This sequence comes from Podarcis muralis, assembly GCF_964188315.1. Taxonomy (NCBI): domain Eukaryota; kingdom Metazoa; phylum Chordata; class Lepidosauria; order Squamata; family Lacertidae; genus Podarcis; species Podarcis muralis. The sequence goes on along the minus strand of NC_135664.1, from coordinate 12,520,599 downwards.
ATTGTCATAACAGTTTCAACCTGTCTAACTTTTACTTGACTGGTGCCATCCGCAGATTCCCTTATGTATTATTTTTTTGGGTAAAAATCTTTTTGACACAGTTGACATAGCATGTCCTTAGAGATTTGCCAAATGCTAAAAAAAAAAGCCAAGGAGACTTGTCCCCTTCATGAATTTTAATGCATAGAACATAGGTCTGTGACCTTACTGGGGTGACCTGGTTAGTGTTAAGGTTTAATTGCCTTTTACTTGTGTTGTGTGTGTGTGTGTGTGTGTGTGTGTGTGTTGATGATTTGTTTAAATGTTCAGTTCATTTATATCAATGTGTTTCTCACCAAGTAAAATGCTTAAACAAAAGTGCTGGTATTTTGAGATGACTGGAACTGTAAATACAGTGAATATATATATATATATATATATATATATATGCACGCATTCAGACCATTGCATCCAAACTATACACCTAATTGTTTCTCAATATCAAATTGCTTGTAAAGGATGTTAGAATTCTTGCTCTGTGATTGCAGTCATGGGATTGTTGTCTATCACATGGTGGTATATGTTTTGACTCCACAAAGTGGGAAGTGACGGAGACAGGATGTTTGTGTTACTGTGTTCCATGAAGTGGGACTATCGTCCTTTGTTCTTTCTCTCTTTGCTGTCTGATGCTAGAGAGAGAGGGAGCCATGTTGCAGTGCTCCATGTGTGTTTATATGTAAATAAAGTAGATTAGCCAAAATGCTGAGTTGCTGAGGTCTGTCATGAAAGCTGCGAAGACTCTGCAGATCCCTAAGTGTGCCGGTGTCAGTTGGCATCGGTCACTGTGATGTTCGGGCTGAAGAAAGCTTTTGAAGCTCCAGAACGATTGACCAGGAGGGAGAGAACATGCCAGTCGGGCATGTGTCTCTACCAGGGTCCTACTCTAGTGTAGGCTGAGCTCCTGACAAAAATTCCCAAGTTAAAAAGCAGGCTTCTTGAAAAGAAAATCTGGGTGAGAGGCAGGGGCACATACATGCTCAGATGGCATATCCCCTTAGACCAGGGGTAGGCAACCTAAGGCCCGGGGGCCAGATGCAGCCCATTTGCCTTCTCAATCTGGCCCATGGACGGTCCAGGAATCAGCGTGTTTTTACATGAGTCAATCAATCAATCAATCAATCAATCAATCAATCTTTATTACGGCCCAGAGACCCAACAAATCATTACAAATCAATGCACAATTCACACAGTCTACCTCCAGGTTAAACAATCTTTTACATGAGTAGAATGTGTCCTTTTAATTAAAATGCATCTCTGGGGTATTTGTGGGGCATAGGAATTCATTAATTCCCCCCCCCCTTCAAAATATAGTCCGGCCTACCGCATGGTCCAATGGATGGTGGACCAGCCCATGGCTGAAAAAGGTTGCTGACCCCTGCCTTGGACAAACCTTTCTGCCCCATATGAAAACTGCTGGTTCAAACCATGAAAAATCCTCACCCTCTGATCTCTGACACTGGAAGGGGTTAAGATAAGGCAGGGATGACCTTCCGTTGGCCCTCAGCAGGTGTCACCACTGCTGTATACGACAGCGTAGGAAACACCGGCAATTCTTCCACCTGCAGAAATGAGGTGTTGTGGGGTAGGGGAAGACTCTCACTACATTAGATTCACTAGTTCCAGAATGCTGTGAATCCAACAAGGGGTCCTAGGCTTTTAAACTGCAGCAGCTTGGAGTTAGCATAGCAAAACACAGAAGTGTCTTCTGCCCTGACCAATGTGATGGACAAGGCTTGGGATAAGGTGACTACCCCATCGCTCTGTTCTACCCCACTGCTCCCTAGCCAGGGTTAGAACTGCTCTGTTAGAGCTGTTTGTGGAATCTTGGTAGGTGCTTTCCGAAACAACGACAACTATAGAAATAAATCTGGTGCACATTCAGAATGTGTGAGTCTCTGCTTCTGGAATGCAGCCAGAGATTTATAACACACCCTATCCTGTAGTTTCAGGAAAGCTAACAGTGTGTAGACATAAAAACAAGGCGAATTCTTCTTCTGAAGAGCACAGGGTGATTACAGACTACCATTTATCAAGTGGTAACTTATCACAGCATGATAACTGGTTGTCTGCTCTTCTGGAGTGATAATGGTCTCCTTACTGCTTGGCAGGACAATAACCTGGATTTCTGGGTGTCCTTTCGTTCTTTTCAAGTTGCATTTGAGCTATTTATCTCTGAGCAAGTTCTGTATGGCTGGGGGATCATTTAAATGACCTGCACATGGGTCTTCATGTGGCTTTATATTATGTGGACTGGAAAAATGTCTATAAAGGCTGCACTTTTTTCTGGGAGTACTCAGGGATACACAGAACCAGCAGCACTTTTTTCTAGAAGAAAAGCACTGGGGAAAAGTGGACCCTTATTATAACAACTTCATGGTGAGTACCAGGACCCTTTTTTCTAGTAGAAAAGCAGTTTCTAAATGGCCTTCTGCATTGTATTCATGTTGTGCTTTTGTTTTTTTTAAAAAAATCTACTCCACCTTACCCTCTGGAGAGATTCAAGTTGGCTTACAATGACCGTTCCCCACATTAAATGGGGGGCGTCCTTTGCATGGTCATGTGCAGCCCCTGGACCCTACGCGGCTCCATTAGCACAGGCTTAGCTTCGCCTTCCCCAGGTGAGATACCTGGAGGTCTCCGCCTACCTCAGCCAGTTGCCCAATCCCGCCTGGGGGAAGTGTTGCCAAGGTGATCAGGCCAGGTAGGGGGAGGGACTACCTACCCACACAATAGAGGGAGGATCTTACCTGGGAATCGTCAGTTGGCTCCAGAGCTTCTCCCACCCTACCCACCCTCAATTAAGACTTCTTTTGCAGGTTAACCTTTTCTCCACAGGTACACGGACGCTGCTACGTCAAGGTTGCTGTTGAAGGGCTGGAAAAGAATTCTCTGTATTGGCAGGTTTGCCTTTCCCGTAGCAAAACGTCACAACTTTGGCGGTATCAGGCCTTGGGCGGAATCCTTTAGTCTATCTTCCCTGAATGGGGGGTGGGCATGCAGCGGTGACCCATGCCCCCTCCTCTTTGCGGCGGTGATACCAAGGTTCCCCGTTAAAGGGGGTTTTGAGGGGAGGCTTTGACCGTACGCCTAAAGGTCGTCATTGCTCTCCCCTGCGACAGCGGCGTAACAGGGGTGGGCTCTCTCTGCTTGAACATATGTTCTCCAGAGCCAGCCCATTCCCACACACACTGGATAACCCTGATGTTCCCCAGATCCCCGGTGGGGGACTGGGAGGGATAAACGCCCAATGCCTGAGCCAAGGTCTACCCACATCTGAAATATAATAAAGTTGTGGCCAATTTTAATCCTATAGCACGTTGTCTTGAGTCGTTATTCCACATGGGGGGCCGCCCAGGTTTTGGGGGACTCTGCCTGTCCACACAAACAGTAGTTAAAACACCCTTTCAAAATAGAAAAAAATGCTAGCAATGTGCACAAATTCCAGCAACACAAAAATAAGCATAAAGCTAAGGATTCTGAACTAAATGGGCCAATGCCCTGCTTCAGTAGGCTCTTCTTTCACTTTTATAACCTTCAGAAACACTTCACTTCCTTTCCCCACCTTCCAGTGGGGTAAAAGAAGAAGAAGATTTATTGGAAGGTTGGGGGGGGGGGTTGGCAGGGGGGGCAGATAAACTGTTACCACCCCATACACACACTGCTGACACCCAAAGGCCTGCCACCAACAATTAATCTGGCTTCCCTTGCCACCATTTGAAAACAGTCACCATGAAATCTTCATTTGCAGCCTCCAACTTGTCATAGAGAAAAATGCTAGGTTTCACCACTGGGTTTTTAATCTAAAAATATGCAACAAATGTTAAAGAGACTCGGTTTGGATTTTTTAAAAAAATGTCATGGCTATTTATTTTGAAATCATCTAAGTCAAAGCTTTTCTTCTTCTTCTTCCCCACACTGGCATTTTAAAACGTGATTTGTTAAAAGAGTAGTTAAAAGAATCTATTGTTCGGATCATTGATAGCTGCAAAACACATTTGCTAAAAACTGAAAGGAAATGGCTATTACCCCCAACTTTGTACCTGATGGATTACACAAACTCTTGAATCAAGGAAGAAAATACATCTGTCTCTATCACCTGTTCTTCAATGGTACCTCAATCTGTCATGAAAATCTGCTGTGTGATGTATTTAAAGCAGCATGTTTTAATATTTATCACTTTTTGTCATTGGGGATCTCAGCAATGTTGTTCTTTCCTTCGGTAGCTCCTTCAATTGACTTTTGGCTGGCTTAAAAAAAAGGAAGAAGAATAGAAACTTAAACAAATGGTCACCTAAGGATTTAACAGAAACTAAAATATGGGAAATAATAGATCGTGTGATACTGAATTGCATGTTCTAAGTGGTTTGTGTGTGTCTGTGCGCATGTGCCTCTGCGTTACTATGCAAAATCAGAAGCTACTTGTACTCACTTCAATTAGCACATAGTTCAGCAGTACTAAAAGCTTTCATATTTGCTCTGCAGGAGTATAAGTATGTTTGCTGTTATGGAACATTTGCCTAATTGAGCAACTTTCAAGCACAATCCAGAATGAAAAAAATGAAAATAAAAATCAAGCAAAGTACAATGCCATTCATCAACATGGCCTTGGTCATATCTAAACTACACATGGTGTTATAGGGTTTTTTTTCTGGGGGTGTCACCCTGAACCCTAGACATTAATGAATGGTGAGATTGTGATTATAGTGGCACCTTGGTTCTCAAACGCCTTGGTACTCAAACAATTTGGAACCCAAACACTGCAAACCTGGAAGTAAGTCTTCCAGTTTGCGAACTTTTTATGGAAGCTGAACGTGCTCCGTTTTGAGTGTTATGCTTCTGATTTGAGTGTTGTCTGTTTTTACTATTTATTTTGCATTTTTGTGGCTTTTTTGTTTGTTTATGTGACTGTGGGGAACCCAGTGCAGCTACTGATTGACTGATTGATTGATTGATTGATTGATTGTGCGACTTCAGTACATTGTTTATTACTTTCATTTTATGGATCAATGGTCTTGTTAGATAGTAAAATTTATGTTAAATTGCTGTTTTAGAGGTTGTTTTTAAAAGTCTGGAACGGAATAATCCATTTTGCATCACTTTCTATGGGAAAGCATGCCTTGGTTTTGGAATGCTTTGGTTTTGAAACAGACTTCCGGAACCGATTAAGTTTGAGAACCAAGGTACCTACCACTGTATTTAGGGTAGATAGGGAGAAATACAAGCTGCAGAATAATTCTTGAGTAGCCTGGGCAAGCTAGAGCCCAAAGGGGCACAGACCCTGTGTGAGTGCCTGGGACCCCATGGGCACTTGCCACCACTCCGCAGAGAGAGGGGCAGGCACCCAACTTTTGCAACAATGTTGATACTTTCGATAGAGTAAATGAGAAGAAATGGGTGACCTGAATGTTGACAAAATCCTTGGAGGCATTCAGCCATCTACTTGTGTAGTCAGCCTTTGCTTACTACAAGGAGTGGTCCAGATACATTGAAGGATGCAGTTATGTTGTCTCTCCTAGACTGAAGATGATAACAATTGTTGCTTGGTTACAAACAGTGGCGTAGTGTGGGTTGCCACCGACCAGGGCTGTGGTAAGTGAAATATACTCAGAGTCGAGTGTGAATTTCATGCTCTTTATTCAGCTCCTAGTAGCAATGAATGAAACTTTCCCCAAAACGTCTGGCTATATATACATTATTTACACAATGGGCCCCGCGTGATTGGCTAATTCTGGGCTGCTCCTGTAGGCCAATCAGGTTGCTGATTCACTTCATCCAGGAGCCTGATTTGCTGCTCCTGGAGAGTTGTTCCGTTGTCTGGAGAGGTCACTTCCTGGTTCTCATAGAGAAGCTGTTTTCAATAGAGCCCAGAGATGGATGTATTGAGGCAGCAACGTTTGTTGAAATTTTGTGCCCACTAACAATTCTGTGTCCGGGGCAACTACCCCCCCCCCCCCGCTATGTCACTGGTTACAAATACCCCTTTGAGGGGCAAGGTGTTTGTATGCCCGGTTCCAGCAGGGAGCACTGAGAACTTTTGTCTATTCTTTTTGACAATGTTCATTTTGCTATGGTCGTTGATCTTAGCCCCAATTAGACCAAATATGCAGTAGAGGGTCTGTGGCAAAAAAGTTGGTTTTGCTGGACCGGTTGGATCAAACAGTGTTTCTTTTCTTCTTTCATTTCCTGCCAGCAAATGGTTAGTGAATGGAAGCCTCTGATTGGCCGTGGTTCCAGGAGAGAGAGTTTAAAAGGAGAGGTTTTGAGAGACAGAGAGAGGTAGTGTGAGGGAGAGGGTTGGAATAGAGGTTGGAGATGTCGGGAGATAAGTAGGGAGACAGGTTAGGAGACAGGTTGAGGTAGAAAGAGTGAATGCAAGGAAGAGTTGGTTCTGGGGGAAAACAGCTTCCACTCTGAGTGTATTGTGAAGTACAGTGTGTGGTGTCCAGTAATAGGAATAGACCGGAATTTTACTGGGATCAGAGGTTGAGCCAGGAGAAGTAGGAGCTGGAAAGGAACAGCCTACTTAGGACTCAAATCTAATCTGGAGGGGAGAGAATCTTCTAAGAAAAAGAAAGAAAAACTCCCAAACCCAGTGAAAGGAGAGTGTGTGTGGAGACTCCTTGGGTCTATTGCTTAAGGTACCTCAGGAGCTGGATAACTGAAAGAAAGTATCACCGTATGAAGGAACCAAACCTATAACGCAAAAACAGCTGAGAGCAAATTAAAGTGAAATCACACTGTATTCCTGAAGTAACCTAAATTTAATCCAGTTGTGTTAAATACTATCTTGCCTTAAATTCATTGTTTATTTGAATAAAACCTGTCTGAGACTCCAACTGTTATGTATGAAGATTAGTGGCAGTTCTCACTCAGGGCCACCAGTATGTAAATGAAGGATTGAAAACTGTCGCTCCTGATTGGTTAGCTAGTTGTGAGTTGTTACTGTTTCAAGTTACTTCGTATTATATAAAGCAGCCAGCTAGGCTGCAGTCAGTCTGACTCCAGGAGCAGTTCTAACTGCTGCAATAAAGAGCTGTGAATCCAACAGAGCTGTGTCCTTCGTCCATCTTTTCCACTATTCAACACCAACTTACTAAATATCCCCTCACAAAGGTCCCCCGCAGGATACTCTGGGCTAAAAGTTTAATCGGAAAGGTAAAGAGACCTTTGGTTAAAGGATTGTTCAGTGAGGTGGGGGCGATTTATCTAAGTGAGAGAGGGCCCTACGGCGTAAGAGGAAAAATTGCCATTGCACCCATCATCGCAAGGGTCATTCTGACTTCCTTTTGTGCTGTGTTTCCAGCAGCAGGGGGGAATAAAAAGCATTGGGACACAGAGGTGTGGGTAAGCCCTAACAAGTATAAATCTCCAACATTATTTTTAACCGGAAGCATCCTTGGGAGGCTGCATTTTAGAATGGATAAGTAGCTGGAGGGAGTGACTAATGAATCTTTTCCATGCCAGACGTGTTTCTGCCTAAAACCACAGACACGCATTCAACTAGTCTTTTCCAGTCTTGCAGGAAAATATATCGATAGTTGTATCCTTTCTTCTATGGGTAGAAAGTCAGCTGGGGGAAGAACATCTCAAGAAGAAAAACAGACAAAGAAGAAAAGGATTCAGCAGCCATTATTTGCTCCTGTTGTTTTCCAACTTAAATTCATGTTTTAAATCACAAGGCTGTTTTCAGAGTCTCAAAAACCAAAAAAGAGAGAGACAGGGAAAGAAACACATGACTGTGTGTCTTTTTGTGCCTTAGTCACAGACAAAATGCAGAGGAAAAGTAATGTATATTTCATCTGCTATATCAAGCCGTTTGCAGACATGTCCAAGCATTCTATCTCTCACTTTCTTGCTCTTTTAAAAATCAGAATACTCCAGAGTGAATTATTGGCAGGGTGGATGCTACAAATAAAATATGACGAGTCTTTCAGAAGGGAAGCAAAGCAAAGAAAACATGCCAAATGCTCGTCTGCATTTCGAAAGGAGCAGTGTCAGGACTAAGAGCCAGGAAAAATCAAAAGCAGGCAATGAATGTGTGAAAAGAGCAGAGACCTCATATAAAGAAGGTATCCACCAGGGGAACATACAGCAGGATGCTGGAAGCAATTTCAGTTACTGAATTCAAAATCAGCTTTCTTTTGTATTGACACATCTACTTTCTGGAGCATAAAGTTGCCCTGCTAGATGAGGAGAAAGACAAGGCCACAAAAACACTTGTTGAAGGACACAAAGGGCTTCTGATCCAAACCCTACTGCTACCCCACAGATATAGCAGGGTTAGCCTCTGTTAACTTTTGCACAACTGGGGGTGGAGGAACTATACAAGAGTTGCCGTTGAATTGCATGCGAAGTAAAATGCCTTGGTGAATTTAGAGTTGAAAATGATGGGGCATTTGTAGGAAACCAAAATGCCATACTTTTCAGTCTATAAGGCGACCCCGGTGTATAGGACGACTCCTATTCTGGGGGACTCAAATTTAAGAAAATGGGAGGAGATGGCACAGAGTGGTTGAGCTTCTTTTTGCAGAGGTTTGCCCACAGTTGTTGAGCTTTTTTTAATGGGGGATTGCCAAAAATTGCTCATGCACACGCATCACTAAATCTGCCTTCTGTCTGTCCCATCGCCGGCAGAAGCTGCCAGTCGCCCACCCAACTGATGGAACATCAGCCAATTAACACCACCCATTGACACAGCAAACAGTGGCATGCACAATAGCAACCAATCAAATGTCCACCCTATGCACTACCCATGTGTAAGACAACCCCAACTTTTTAGCATGATCTTAAGGGGGGGGGTGATTGTCTTATACATTGAAAAGTACGGTAGTTTATGGACCACTGTTAAGCATCTCAGCTAATACTGCTGTTGAAACGTTCATAATTATTTGGCTCGGTACGCAAGTTTCTTCAGGCTGTAAGATTTGTCTGCATTATGAAGCAAGCTCCAGGTTGTCTAAAATTTCTTCTCCAGCGTTTTTATGCACCTCCCTTCTTTCCCGGTGTTATGAACCCTACACCAGCTGTGTCCCACACACTTGGAGCTCTTAAGAAATGTAGCTTTGCCAGGGAACTTAATTCTGAATCAGATATGATGGAAAGAGTGGCAGAACCAGAAAAAAATGGGACAAAGTATATTTCTAGGTGGGCAAGTTGTGTCTCACATGCTAAGATCTCTGAGAGAATTACCGTACATCTGCTTTAGTGGACAAGTGTTATGAACAAGCTTCATGAGGGAAGGTAGCTATCGTCATGACAATAATGCGACAGGTTTGCACAGCGGTAGAGTGCATGGCTTGCATGCAAAGATCCTGGGTTCCATCTGCAGTTTTAAGCGACTTCCTAGCAGTGGCGTAGCAAGGTCAGATGGTATCCGGTGCGGAAAATTTCTTGTCACCCCTCCCCCCACATTGATTTTTTTTTTTTTTGCCTTCAAAAATGGTTTATTTCATATTTTTTCAGAGCAAATGTTCTTGAGCTTTATTTGGGGAGACAAAATTGTTGGGCTTTTGGGGGGAGCCAGAGTTGTGGAGCCTACAGCTTGCATGCCTACAGCTGAGGAGGAGCCAGTGGGCAGACAATTTTGGCACCGGGAAGCCAGCCAAAGCCACAGCATTTCTCGCAGACGTTGAGTGCCGCACAGCATTTTCTCACCCCCCTCGGAGGTGACACCTGGGGCGACCCGCACGTACCGCACCCACCTTGCTTCGCCTCTGCTTTCTGCTAGAAAAATGCAACCTATGCTGCTGATAGTAGTGCGACTCATGCAACACGTTGGCGATTAATATACACAGAACAATAATTATACATACTTTGTCAACCTTCTGTGAAAAATAGAAAACATTAAACAAAGCCAGAGAGACTTGCGAACTACCCAGCCTAAAATGAACTTATAATGTCTGGTTTCAATAGATTTTTCAAATACGTTGGCGATTAATATACAGTGGTACCTCAGGTTACATATGCTTCAGGTTACATACACTTCAGGTTACGTACTACGCTAACCCAGAAATAGTGCTTCAGGTTAAGAACTTTGCTTCAGGTTGAGAACAGAAATCGTGCTCCGGCGACAGCAGCAGCAGGCCCCATTAACTAAAGTTGTGCTTCAGGTTAAGAACAGTTTCAGGTTAAGTACGGACCTCCGGAACGAATTAAGTACTTAACCCGAGGTACCACTGTACACAGAACAATAATTAGACATACTTTGTCAACCTTCTGTGAAAAATACAAAACATTAAACAAAGCCACAGAGACTTGCGAACTACCCAGCCTAAAATGAACTTATAATGTCTGGTTTCAATAGATTTTTCAAATGCTTAACTCAGTCTTTTAGATAAGTTCATGAAGATACCAGCAAAAGTTAAGTTCCGTGTTATTCACAATACCAAGAGATGCGAGTGGAGTTGTAGATAGATATTAATAATATTAATAAAGTAGTAGACAATGAAGTTGTAGACGACAGGGTGCCGGCGTTTTGCACCTGTTTCACCCTGGCAGTCCAAGTAATCAAGGGGCCACTGTTTCCCCCCGATGGAGCCCTTTTACTGGGGCTTGCAGGTAGCACACTCCCAAGATAGTTTTCCGGGCTTCTTCAGTGGTCTAATCTCAAAATCTTAATACGTATATTGCTCTTCAATCTTATAGAGAATACTGTTTCTTGGCTTAAGAGACTGATTTGCTAGCATGAGCCGAGAAAGTTCAAATCTATCAAGTCTCAGTCCAGCCTACTTCACAACATTATTGTGAAGCTAAAAACCTCACTTTGAGCTTTTGGAGAAGGGGGTAGGTCACAAATGCTGTGAATAGAAACAATGCAATGCCTTGGTGTTACATTTTGCATGCTTGTTTTTTCTCTGGGTGCTTGGAGCAATTGCCTAGGTTGGGTTTAATGGGAGACATTATGGATTCTTAAACGATACTTTAGCATCAAAATGCAAACCGCAATTATAGCATCGAATGCATTAGCATTCTGTTTATTTTAAGAAGACACATTAAGCTGACTGGAAGTTGCAAACTAAAAGATCCATTTGGGAAGGGCTGCACAACTGCTTGCTTTAATTTTAAGAACGTGAAGGTTACTGTTCTGTGAAGAGAGCTGCTAGACCAGCAAAACACCAGAGTTGTGGTAACATATCTTTTTAACCTTCTGGGAAACTGATGACAGGATTGTAATGGATTGGGATACTTTACAGAATTTGCAATCATAAATAACGTGAGAAACATCCATTGCATCTTAAAAACAAGGTGGTGGTTTTCTTTTCCTTTTTTTCCCCTTTCCCCCAGCAATATAATTGGCTTGGAGGATTTTAGGAGCCACGTTGCCTTCCCCATTTTAGAAACCGTCAAAACACCACATGCATTTTATTTCATTCCATGCTGTAAGCATAGGATAAATGGCAAGAACTGGCATTGCACTCAGCACATTTGAGTCCTTATTGTATTGTATTCATGCACAGTGAATTAACAGCCATGCAATAGCCCCATAAAAGCATCCCAGCCTCCCGTCTCACCACCTTCCCTTGGGCTAGGAGAAATCTTGTACAGACCAGTGCTATGAGTAGGGATGCAAGAATGCATTCTACCCCGTCCTATCTGTATTTCTCGCGCGTAACATTGTTTCCATTCCATAGCAGTTGTTCTTCCACCAAAAGCTATGTTGTTCATCTCACTGTGTGCTGTCATGAAATGACATAATTTACATAGTCCATCACCAATTTAATTGCAAAGGAAACGCAGTGGAAATGGGGGCAGTTAATGCTTTCAACTGCATATCATTTGCAGACTGAAAGCATCAAAACAATGAACATTGATTGATTACACTGGATAAACGTCTGTTCTGGATATGGGATGAATAAGCAGATATTGACAATTTCCACCCCACCCCCCCGAATTCTCCAGCATTCCTGCCCCAAAATGGTACATTTATCCATGTTAAGAAACTTGTTTAGCCACCAATATCAGGGCAGAATCTGAAGCAGTATCTATCTATCTAATAATAATAATAATAATAATAATAATAATAATAATAATAATATACCGCCCATCTGGTTGGGTTTCCCCACTCTGGGCAGCAGCAGAGCAACCTGATTGTGCGCCTGAGGCGGCGCACGTGCCCTGCACCCAGGGGTAAGACCAGCTGCCCACAGGCTGGGGCCAGCTGGGGCAGCACACTCCATGGCGCGTCCGAGGAGTCTGCCTGCCTCCTCCCACTCAGCCGCCCTACAGCTGAGGGGGAGGCGGCGGGCAGACTGTTTGGGCAACGCACAGCCTGCGGGCTCCCAAGCCACCGCGTCACTTCCAGGAGAGATGCGTGGCTCGGGTGCACTGCAGGCCCCGCGGTGAGTGCCGCCCGGCATTTTGTCACCCCCCTCAGTGGTGACACCTGGGACGGCACACCCCCACCACACCCCCTTCCTCCTCCACTGACTCTGAATGGCTTACAGCACATATAAAAACACAACAAAACTTCAAACATCAAAAAACAGGATATCCTATACAAGCAACAAACAAGCAAATAAACCAACATAAACTAATAAGAACAATAATAATTATAGCAACAATAATAAACAGTTAACCGTTACAGTGGTACCTCGGGTTAAGAACTTAATTCGTTCCGGAGGTCCGTTCTTAACCTGAAACTGTTCTTAATCGGAGGTACCACTTTAGCTAATGGGGCCTCCCGCTGCCGCTGTGCCGCTGCCGCGCCACTGTGCAATTTCTGTTCTCATCCTGAAGCAAAGTTCTTAACCTGATGTACTATTTCTGGGTTAGCGGAGTCTGTAACCTGAAGCGTCTGTAACCTAAAGCATATGTAACCCGAGGTACCACTGTATACCCAAATTAAAATAACTGCCAACCCCAACTAAGCATTTAACCAACACCAACCTGACAAAAACAAAACAGAGGAACCAAAATTAGAACCATTTCAAACATTTTAGCCAGTTGCCCCAAGCCAAGAGTTGTTCCAGCAATGACCCTCCAGCCTCCCAGGAGCCTCTTTTAGCTGTTCAAGGTGAGTCTGGGCCTCGCCCCCTAGGCCAGGTGGAAATATGCCTTGCATCAGGGAGCAGTTTTCCTTCCACCACTCAGATGCAGCAATCCCACATTTACATGCCACTCTTCTTCCCACCCATGTCAGCAAACACATCAGCATAAAGAAATGCAAGAGGAAATAAAAGAAAAAAAAATGTATTTAAAATGTTTTGAAGGTTGCCAAGGAGAGAAACTTTCCGCCATCAAATGCCTGGGTCAACAGGAATGCTTCATCCTGAAAGTTAATAAAGAGAGGGGCAGAAAGACACCTCACCAGGGAGGGCATTCCACAAACGTAGTCACAAATCAGCAGACAACTTATTTTAAATTTAAAAATAGCTTCCTTGTGGCATGGGCAGCGACAGCTTCCAAAAGGGCCTATGTATCCCATGCTTCCAGGGGCTGCTGTGCAAGGACTCAGGTAAAGTAAATGTCTCAGAGCTGGCACAAAGTCATAACTGATTCCTTTCACGTCTGCCTCGGGACTTGACCTGATTTCCAAAGTTCAATGGCCTCACTGTTGCAGCAAGGCTGCTGTCCCCTGTTCTCCTCCCTCTCTTTCTTTCTGCAGGCATGCACTGCAGAAAGGGGTGTTTGCACAGTTTTAGCAGGACAATGACAGCTCTTTATCGGCAATCTCGAAGGCCATTGGAACAGCCTTGCTCAGACTGGTGGATTAGGAAGAAACAAAAAGAAAACGCCTTTCTGTTTTAGGGGCAGTTAATGAAATTTTAATGGCACTTGGGATGGGACTGGCCCAGCCAGCATCAGCCTCTTCATTTATAATAAATACTGCAAACTGAAACAAAACACCACATACGATCCGGAGCCTGCAGCGTGGTTCATGCTAAAGGTACAGTTGAATTCCCCGGCTCACAACCTGCAGCCCTGTTTTTGTGAAGGGAAGTGTGAGAAAAAAGGGAGCCCATCCTTTGGCTGCCAATGTTTGTTGTTGTTTTGCAAAGAGCTCCTCCACCTTGTCATACAATTCTTTAGTGTGCTATTTTACATTTTTTAATGTAAAAGCACACACACACATGTATCTGCTGATTTGCAGGATATCTTCAGGAGAGAGAAGAGGCTAAGGGACCGCCTCTCCTGGTATGCCCCGCGGAGGACCTTAAGGTCCACAAAGGACAACATTTTGGAGGTCCCAAGTCGCAAGGTGGTTAGATTGGTCTCAACTTGGTGGAACGCTCTGTCACAAGAGACTAGGGCCCTGCGGGACTTGACATCTTTCTGCAGGGCCTGCAAGACAGAGCTGTTCCACCAGGCCTTTGGTTTGGACTCAGTCTGACCTTTATGTTTCCCTCCCCTTATGGTTTTGATTTATGGGCTACTTTTAAAATGAGGCTGCATTTTAAATTGAATTTTAACCTGTATTTTTTTTAAAAAAATTCCTATTATGTTTTTACTGTGATTTTTATTGGTGTTAGCTGCCCTGAGCCCGGCTCTGGCTGGGGAGGGCAGGGTATAAATAAAATTTATTATTATTATTATTATTATTATTATTATTATTATTATTATTTAAATCAGGCTTCCTCAAACTCGCCCCTCCAGATGTTTTTGGCCTACAACTCCCATGATCCCTAGCTAGCAGAACCAGTGGTCAGGGATGATGGACATTGTAGTCTGAAAACATCTGGAGGGCCGAGTTTGAGGAAGCCTGGTGTAAACCCTACACAAATCCAGAGTGGAGTCCCTATGATGCTTATATGGCGCTTTATTTTCCTCCTTCCGGAACTCCTGCAGCCAGGCTGATGCCAAACCTATTGCTCTGCTTTCCTTTGGACAGCTTCAGCGAGACTGAGAGGAGGGATTTGTCGTCTGGGCAGCCCAGGACCTTTGTACACACTGTCCAGGCTTGCTTCCTGGGGAGGTCATTTTGTGTTGCTGACACAGGGGTTTGACTTCACCCCTGCAGGCACACTCCATTGTCTTTCACCCTGTGGAACGCCCTCCCATCAGATGTCAAAGAGATAAACAACTACCTGACGTTTCAAAGACATCTGAAGGCAGCCCTGTTAATGATTGATGTTTTAATGTATTTTTAATCTCTGTTGGAAGCCACCCAGAGTGGCTGGGGAAACCCAACCAGATGGGTTGGGTACAAATAAATTATTACTACTATTATTATTATTATTATTATTATTATTATTATTATTATTATATTTTATATTTCAAGACAGGCAGATGCCACCAATATAGAGCAAAAGCTCGTCAATCATATGATTGCAATCCAGAAACATCTGCACATGGAAGAGTTAGGAAGTAAACATGAAGGGGAAGGACTAAGCTGCTCCTGCTCCTGTCAAAAGAATCAGGGTGAGACATCATAACTCCTCTTGCATGAGGGAACTGGTGGATGGAAGATGGTGCTATATCTTCCCTGCCTGCAGGATGGAGGCAGGGAACCCATGATCTTTCAGTTGCTGTTGCACTAAAACTCTCACCTACAAGTGGGATGTATTTGCTGCCTGCATTGAAATGTAAGTAAACTATTTCATTGATCTTAAAAAAGAAAGAAAGAAAGAAATTTTACCCTCCATGACCATCAGCCATGTTGGCTGGGATTGATCGGCATTTTAATCCAACAACTGGTGGGCCACAGGTCTCCCTTCCCTACTGTAAAAGGTTGTTCTCTAAAAGTGCTTCTCCCAGGTTAATTTTAAGGCTGCCTTATCCACCCCAGCCATCTAAGAAAAGCTCTCTGCCTGGAGGGAAGGTCAGCTGAGGCAAAACATTTCTAGGAGGGAAGGATTTGCAGGAGAGACTTGGGTACCACAATGTGGGGTGGGGATCAATTCTGTGAGCCCCAATTCTGTGGCCTATTAAATCTCCATTTGTTTTCACCATTGCACATGGAGATTTGGGGGGGGGGTGCATGTTCCGAGGTCATGGGCAGTTCAGCAAATATCATCAACTGAGAGCCTTTGTGCATAGAGGGATGTGGTTGCCTCCTATAAGCAAGGTGTCATGGGATTTGAGTTTCTTCGCTTTTGACCCCATGACATTGATTCCACCTCTGAACTACTTAAGTGAAGAAGTGCTGCTAATATTGATTGGACATCATTTTCGACGTGGGCATACTATTAAACATTTGTCTTCATTTCTTGAGTTTCATTATCAGACCTCATTTTTGCCTTCAATAAACCGCCCCCCCCCCGCCTTTGTAGATTTATGAAGCAATGAAGAATTCTCCGAGGACATTATTTTAAACTGTTACTCATAAGTAATTAAGTTGCAGGGCAGAAATCATTTTAATTGCATTTTAGCCCACCCTTTAGAGCAAAGATTAATGTTTTCTACCTCCTGAGGTTTTCTCTGATGTTGTTTCTCAACAACGCCTCAATTATCTTTATCCATGTCCCAATACTTACTTGAGCCACTGATTAAGTTTTAAATTTTAATAAAGACGTGTGTGTGTGTTAGCAGTTTTGTAGTATTCTCCTTTGAGGTTTTTTACTGTTTCAAACATATTATATATTTTTTATTCTTCCAGCAGCCCTGTGAGGTAGGTCAGTATTATTATTTCAATACTGATGATTTCGTGGCTATTAGACCCATCAAAAAGTATAAAACTATTAAAAGAAACAAAGAATACCAGAATTGCTGCAGCAGAATGTCAGAGCTGGACCTTGTGCAGAGTAGAAATAAATTCTCACCATCGCAAGAAATGAATTTTAAACTTTATTGCAAACCGTCTTGAAATTGTTACAAATAAACCATACATGGTACAAAGTAACACATTGCTCTTAAGGAAGGAAGCAATGCGGTCCTGTCTTCCTTGTCCTTAACACAATCCAATAACTTTCCTCTCTCTAGTCCCAAAGAGATCCTAAGCAGCTTGCTTCTATCATGCTCACGGAGCTTAGCTACTACTACTGCTACTGCTACTGCTACTGCTGCTGGGTCCATCAGTGACAAAGAAGCTTAGATCTCAAGTTTCACCTTCCTGCACACATTTCCTAAAGACTGTAACAGAAACATCTAACTCTTCTGCATTTGCCAGAGTGAAATTTCGCATACCTAATACAAACTTTTCTACTTTGCAAATGCAAACCCGTACATTAGTTTTCTTTTCTTTTTTCAAACTTCAGTGCATATAATCATTACATTTTTTGCATATTAAATTTGGATCTTTAAAAAAAAAGACCAAAAGTGAATATTTTTGCGTGTGTGTGTTTAAAGAAAAAAAGTTAAGGTTCTGCTTTTAAAAAGCCTAAGTATCCTTACATATGGTTTATCTAGGCCTGTCGGATGAAATTGTAGTTGAGGCAAGTAGACATATATGTTAGTATAAACACATGATCAAACACAAAACAAGAAAATATACAGAGCATTCACTGTACTGCCGTTGGATTTTATTTTATTTTATTATCTGTCTTATGTGTAAATTTGCATTTTATCACAGTAAGCTATCTGCATAGAAATAATTTTTATTTTTGATATATGTGAAAAATAGTAAGCTATTTGCAACTTTCACATAAAGTTTGTGTTGAAGGTTGCTGTGTATAGAACAATCCTGTATTGTGTAAATGGGTCACCAAACAGAAAATGTTACATTCCCGAGACAGCTAGGTATAAAAGCTGTTGGCACTCTTGACTAATGCTGTAGCATGAAGAAAAAAACAACACCAGGAAAAAGAATTTCCCCAAGCACATACTTCTTTCCACCAAACAGAAAAGGGAGAGAGAGAGAGAGAGAGAGAGAGAGAGAGAGAGAGGGAGGGAGAGGGAGAGGGAGAGAGTGTGTGTGTGTAACTGGGATTCAGTGAGAGACCATTTTGGCCATTTATAGGTAAGCTATATTCTGTATCTTTTGCTTGCTCCAAATGGCATGTTAAATAAAAATCATCATATTTGTGTCCCAAAGCCATTTCCAGTTAAGTCAATATGCAAGAGGGAGAAGAAAATCCAAGGAGCTGAAAACAAAAATGTTAATTAAAAACACCGGAATCGTGCAAAGTTTCTTACAGCGTAGTCCAATGGAAGTATACTCAGGGGCAAACCCCACCAAGCACAGTGGGGCTTATCCCCAGGGAAGTATGTCTAGGACTGCAGCTTTAGTTCAATGGGGGGTGGGGGTGGGAGAGAGACAGCAAATCTTCTTTTTAATAACTAGGATGATTGCAGGAGCATCAAATAACTGTGCAATCTAGCGCAGAAGCAAGCCCCATTCAGTTCAACGAAG
Source organism: Podarcis muralis (assembly GCF_964188315.1). Lineage (NCBI taxonomy): Eukaryota > Metazoa > Chordata > Lepidosauria > Squamata > Lacertidae > Podarcis > Podarcis muralis. The sequence goes on along the minus strand of NC_135664.1, from coordinate 12,502,334 downwards.
CTTTCTCCCATCCCTGGTAAACAGGTAAAGGATTGCAGCCTGATGTCTCTTTATCACTTTGCAAAGCACGTTGTCACAAAGAGCTCAGAGCTCAGGAGAGCTATTGCAGCGATGGGGCTGGGGAGAGGGAATGAACGTCGTCGTCGTCCTGGCTATATTAAGCCATGTGCATTACTTAGCCTTGTGGGTAAGAGACAGAGCTTGAAATGGGATAAAGATAGAACCACAAGAGCCTGGGTCCTCATTTCCCTAAGGGTATTACTTAGAGAGTAAGAGAGAGAAAGAGTGAGCAGTGATGTGGAGCATTTGGGAGCTAATATTCCTGCTTCTAGCTAAAGAAGAACATATAACTGGGGGCTGGGAGCCCTGCATTGCCTAATTATAGAACAGTGTTGCATTGCCTCCAGACACCCCTGTTAAGCAAGGCGAAAGCCGGCAGGGTTATTTATATTTTCTCTGCTCATTCATGAAGCCATCATTTTTCAGGTGGTTTTACTGTAAGTGAACTGTAAAAAATCCAGCCTGTGTTGAAACTTGGCAAGCAAACCATTCAGCCAAAAGCTATTTGTTTACTCTCATTCAAAAGATTTCTTCTTTCTCTTTGCTTTATTATTATTAGTATTATATCTCTCGGCCACATTATAAGCTCTAAAAAAGAGGAACACTTCCTTTTGGACGTTTCACAGCACGTTTTCCTTGACAAGCAACTGGTCCGTAAATTGATCTGAAATCCTTTTGGTTACGGAGTAGAATGACTCTGGAGGAAAGAAAAGAGAATAAAATCTGCTTATGAAATTCAAGTTGAGACTCTGCCAGTGCAGTGGTGTACCAGAAGTTCTTAGTTCCCAGGGGAGGGACATTTCAATTCTCCTTCTTAATTACTTCCCTCTTCTGTGTAAAACATCTCTAGGCTTCTGCTATCTATTCCTCACCAATAGCTCATGTAGTGACAACACTGGAGAGGCTACTGAGAAATGAATCTCAGAGGTTCATCACTGCCCCATGCACAACCTCCCAAGTTGGGGAGTCCCTACTTAATCAGGACAGTTGAGGGGTAAGGCATTATATTTCCCACACTCCCTGGTCATTAATTGGATGTTGGATGTTACCATGAATGTGTGACAGCAGCCACGAAATTAAAAGACGCCTGCTTCTTGGGAGAAAAGCAATGACAAACCTAGACAACATCTTAAAAAGCAGAGACATCACCTTGCTGACAAAGGTCCGTATAGTAAAAGTTATGGTTTTCCCAGTAGTGATGTATGGAAGTGAGAGCTGGACCATAAAGAAGGCTGATCGCCAAAGAATTGATGCTTTTGAATTATGGTGCTGGAGGAGACTCTTGAGAGTCCCATGGACTGCAAGAAGATCAAACCTATCCACTCTTAAGGAAATCAGCCCTGAGTGCTCACTGGAAGGACAGATCCTGAAGCTGAGGCTCCAATACTTTGGCCACCTCATGAGAAGAGAAGACTCCCTGGAAAAGACCCTGATGTTGGGAAAGATGGAGGGCACAAGGAGAAGAGGACGACAGAGGACGAGATGGTTGGATAGTGTTCTCGAAGCTACCAGCATGAGTTTGGCCAAACTGCGGGAGGCAGTGGAAGACAGGAGTGCCTGGCGTGCTCTGGTCCATGGGGTCACGAAGAGTCAGACACGACTAAACGACTAAACAACAACACCATGAATGCCTGTGGCAGGGTCCATTGATATCAGAAAGAATGAGAACAAAAAAAAAAGGGGGGAGGCATATATTTCTATCCCTAAACTTCAAAAAGTCAAGTGAAACAGTGCCTGATGACCCTTTAAGTCCCCTAGTGATGGAGAAGGCCGGTGAAAGGAGATGGTGGAAAGAAGGCAAAATGGCCCAATTTTGACTGGGCATGAGCTGAAACCAGCCTCACACCTTGGACCATATGACTGCTGGATATTCTCTCTGTGTGTTTGAGAATTATTTGTTTCAGAAACAGAGAAGAACAGAGGTTTCCAGAAGCAGCAGAAGGCTGAGATTGTGTTTTCTATACAAGGGTGTTTTCTGTGGAAACTGTTCTTTGGACATGCGCAGTGTGACAGGAAGTACTGATAACAACGGTTCTGTGTAACTTGTTGTGACTCGCTTGCGTCTTGTGGTGAAAGAAGCAGAGAGAGGGTCTTTGACTCTTGCTGGACTCTAGGCATGCCTTGACCATGGCAGTGGCTGATGTCTGTATATTTTTGCTACCAGTCTGCTTTTATGACTGTCAAGTACACCTCTACTCTTGACTGAATCTTTTTGGCATCCATGGGTGTTTATTGCCTACTGTGTGTACCTTCAACCCTGAAGATGCTTCCGAGGAAGGAGCTGTGTTGGGATGTAACTGCTGAGTATGGCACACGCAAACAGCAGATGTGGTGCTGGACCCAGTCCTTCTAAATCAACTATCAGAGATTGTTGGCTTGATCCAACAATGGCACCCAAGTGATAATGAGAAGAGGCATGGATGAAGTTCCTTAGTTGGAGGCCAGGTGGACTTCCACAATAATGTGTTCTCCATTGCAACCCTCATACTTTGGTAGCCCTGATACCTTGGCATCCCCAGCCCAGTGGAAGTTGAATTGGCTCTATAGAGTATGGCTTTCTTCCTCTTCCTTCCTTTCTTTTTTCCCATCTTTGTTGTTGCTTTAGATCTGTCAGATCTGTTTTGCTGCATTGTCAGGGTTTATTTGGGTGGTTTTTGGGGTTTTTAAAAAATGTAACCCTTTATATGCCTTTATTGAAAGTACAGTCCATATTTTTTTAATAAAATGAAACAAAATAATACGTCAATTAATTAATTTGGATCCCATTCAAAAGGACCCCAAATTAATTCAACTAAGTAAGCTCCATTCCGAATGAGGCCGAGGGAAATTAACTTTTGCTCATCCCTTTCTATTATTCTACTGATTTCAGTAAGCATCTAATCTAAGCAGTGCTACCATAATCTCAAATAGACTGTTGCCACTTCTGGTAATGCCGAATGGAGATTGTGTCCAATAAATCAAGTGCAGCTGATTTATTAGGGCAAATTGCATTTGCATAATTCACCCAATTTTCATATATATTCTATGTAAATTGAACACGCACAGTTTCTAGGTTATAGAAATAAAGGTGTCCGCACAAACTCCTTGAAAAAGCTAAACAAAGGCCCACTAATGTGCTACAAGATGGATCTCCTTCTGTTTATTGATCTATGAATTCAGAACCAATTCATTCTCAACTCGCCAACATTTTTCATATCTTTCTTTTTTAAGAACAAAAGATGGAATAGCCCTTAATCAACGACAGGGGTGTTTCATCTATTACTACTGGAAATAGATTAACAAGGAGCTGACATATTTTACTGGGTCATAGAAATGCTGAATGCTATACTATTTATTTTAGATGGCTCACTTATGCCCTGAAAAGCAAGCTAGAGGCCTCCCATCAGTACACCGTACCAATAACACGGCACACTGTCTCCCATCACCTCTGATAATTGATCACACTGACTGGGGTTGATGGGTTCCAGGGGTCAATCACATCTGGAGGTCACCATGTTGGCTACTACGCCATTAAGGTGTTTCAAACTTGAGTATTTATGTGGGGTCAAGGGTGGTACATTTATGTACAGTGGTACCTTGGGTTATGGACGCTTCAGGTTACAGACGCCGCTAACCCAGAAATAGTACCTTGGGTTAAGAACTTTGCTTCAGGATGAGAACAGAAATTGTGCGGTGGCGGCAGGAGACCCCATTAGCTAAAGTGGTACATCAGGTTAAGAACAGTTTCAGGTTAAGAATGGACCTCCAGAACGAATTAAGTTCTTAACCCAAGGTTGGTTCTTGAGCATTTTGTCCATGTTATGTTTTAGAGTGAATTTACCTGTTTTTTAGGCCAGTACTTGCATCAAAACATGCATTTGTGGATTATTCTTCAGTTCACCGAACCTTTCTGATGCACATTTCAATGACTCTTATTTTACAATGTCCCCCCCGAGGGCTAACTTAAAAATATATATATTAAAAAGATTTTTAGCAACTTGGCAACGTTTAACAACTACAAAGTGCCGCGCCTGCTGCGAGCATTGAAAATGCATCTGAAATTGCTTCTGGAAACAAGATGCATCGTGACATTCCAGACATGGATAGCTCAGTTGGTTAGAGCATCATGTGATAGGGACAAGGTTTGCAGGTTCGAGCCTTGTATGTCCAAAGACACATTCCAGCAAGGCAACGCATTTGAGGCAGGCAGTGAGTGGGGCCAATGAGAAGGGTGGCTTAGAAAGCAACATAGTCCCAAGGGCCAGAGGGAGAGATGTGAGAAGGGCTACATTTTGTTCTCTTTTTTAAAAAAATAATATTTATTAGTTTTCCAACAAATTAAGCACAACACTACAAAACACCAAAAAAGAAAAAAAACATACAATACAATACAAAAAAAGAAACAAACAAAACAAAACAAAAACCATTTAAAACACAATCCAATTTCAACATCTTATCTTTCTTTCCCTTATTTCCTCAACCTCCTCACACCTCCCTTTTTGTATTCCACTTCTGTTAATTGTTTCAGCAATTCCTTTCCATCTTCCTCTGTTTTCTATCCTATAATTGTCTTAACACCTTCTAACCATATTTTTCCCTTTAAAGCTCTATTAATCTATTTATACTTAATTCCTTATAACATTTCTACTAAAGCCATATAACTTCATTCCAACATTTTTCTAACATTCATTAATTTTACAGTATTTCTGTAAATAGTCTTTAAACTTTTTCCAGACTTCTTCCACCGACTCTTCTCCCTGGTCTCGGATTCTGCCAGTCATTTCCGCCAATTCCATGTAGTCCATCAACTTCATCTGCCATTCTTCCCTGATGGGTAAATCTTGTGTCTTCCAATATTTCGCGATGAGTATTCTTGCTGCTGTTGTTGCATACATAAAAAAAGTTCTATCCTTCTTTAACACCAATTGGCCGACCATGCCCAGGAGAAAGGCCTCTGGTTTCTTAAGGAATGTATACCTTCATTTCATTATAGATCATCTCCCAGAATGTCTTAATCCTTGGGCATGTCCACCAAAGGTGAAAGAATGTACCTTCAGTCTCATTACATTTCCAACATTTATTATCGGGCAAATGATAGATTTTTTCAAGCTTAACTGGTGTCATGTACCACCAGGGCTACATTTTGTTCTCAGGCCTTCAGTTTCCCACCCCAGGGTATTAGTCTGGTAAGTGCAAATCAGGTTGTGTCACTTAGAAATGATGATCAAACCAGCTCTCTCAGCATCCCCACACACCCATCAAGCCCTCATGGTTATGGTCACTATTGAGTTGTTCCCTGGTTCCCATGAAAGATGGCTGTTGGCTTCACTTGGTTTCAGCAGATAGACTTGAAGCAACGTTTGGCTCTGGCAACTTCGTGAGAAATGATTGATGGTCGGTATTACTCACCTACCTGTGTGTATCTTCACGATTCAATTATAAGAACCTGAAATATTTTTTTTGTCTGCGCTTGTGAGATCCTTATGTCAAAACACCTGAAATGTCACCCATCAACTTGTTTTGTTTCTGACTTTTTCCTTCCAATTTCAGAGAAGTGCACTGAAAAGGAACCAGTTTGCTCTTCTTTTCCAATGCCGTCACTGTGAGTTAGGATACAGGAAACATCCCCTCCCTGGGAAATCAGAACAAGAAGAGAGTCGACCCTCAAATATGTGCAATATTTCATGCAAGGAACCAAACTTAAGTCAGCCTCTATTCTATCGAACCCAGGGTTTGAGAAGCACTGGCTGCAAAATGAGACTAATTGCCTAATATTTATTCAGACATTATATGGAGGCAAAGAAGCAGTGAGTCTGAAATCTTAGATTACTGGGTAAATGAATAATCATACCAGCATAAGCCATTGAGTAAACCAGGATGTCAATTCAGCTTCAAAGCATACTGATCTCAACAGAATGGGGATACTGGATTTGTGAAGCCTAAATATAGAAAATCTCAGTCTGGATCAGACCCCTGAACTATGTAAAAAAGCAAACAAACATGTAGTTTGACCTATTGGTCTGCATTTGTTCTTTCTACAAATGCCTACTGCTAAAAAGACTGGAATTTTTTTTTTTAAAGAACTCAGAAAAATACTAGGTTTCTTCAGTCCCATTTATCACTGTGCGTAAACGCTTATAGGATTGGGGAGTGGGTGGCATTTGTCACATAGGCTCTGAGGGTGGCGCATGGCATTTCTCGCATGCTACAGCTGTGACTGATCCTGGGAGACCGCCATCTTCCTGAGCAGCCAGGGGAGGAGATGGCTACCTGTGGCCACCCACCTCTGACTGCAACAGACCTTCCAGGTCCAACAGACCCACGAGGCCAATCAAGGAGCTGTGCCTGTTAGAATTCCTGCTCCATGATTGCAGTCATGGGATTGTTGTCTATCACATGCTGTTGTATATTTTGACTCTACAAAGTGGGAAGTGACAGTGACAGGATGTTTTTGTTACAGTGTTCCATGAAGTGGGACTATTGTCCTTTGTTTTTTCTCTTTGCTGTCTGATGCTAGAGAGAGAGAGAGGGAGCCATGTTGCAGTGCTCTGTGTGTGTTTATATGTAAATAAAGTAGATTAGCCAAAATGCTGAGTTGCTAAGGTCTGTCACGCAAGCTGAGAAGACTCTGTGGATCCCTAAGTGTGCCAATGTCTGTTGGCATCAGTCGCTGTGATGTTTGGGCTGAAGAAAGCTTTTGAAGCTCCTGAACGATCGACCAGTCGGGCATGTGTCTCTGCCAGGGTCCTACTCGAGTGTAGGACAAGCTCCTGACAGTCCCCAGTCTGCCCCTGGGGTATTTAAGGGAGTGACTATCTTTATCACCCTCTTTGCTGATCATCACCCACCCAGTCTGTGAGGGGTCTGTCCAGTGGAGGAGCAGACAAAGTTGCTTATGGCCCTTGCTATGGTTTACCCCAGGCATAGGCAAACTCAGCCCTTCAGATGTTTTGGGACTACAATTCCCATCATCCCTGACCACTGGTCCTGTTAGCTAGGGATGATGGGAGTTGTAGTCCCAAAACAGCTGGAGGGCCGAGTTTGCCTATGCCTGGTTTACTCGGTTCTCATATTCAGGGCCAGGGAGAATCCCCCCCCCCCCGTAAGCCAATTGGCTTGCTTACAGGGTTTTGCCTACCCCATAGCAACTGTCATAATTTTGGTGGATAAGGCATTGGGCTTGATCCTTAGTTGCGGAGGTACTTCATTAGTAGGGTCCAGGACAGAGTTGATACCACTGGGTCCCTGTAAGGTAGCATGAAGGCTGCCTGATGTTGGGTACATGCCCAAAACCTTTTCCAAACCTACTCTTACCTGTAATCCGGTAATGCAGCCTAAGTCAACCCAATACCAGACTCCTGTGTTCATTCTTTTGGTCCTCCCTGCGCCAGATGCAGACATCATTGACCTGTGGCAGTAATGTACCATTCATCATCTGTTTTTACAAAAAGGCAGCCATAATTTATATAATGTACATTTGAGGTTCATATTCAATATCACTTAACACAGCTTCATTACTCCTTGTGCCCTTAACCACCCCTGTGCTTATTAATGAACCTTTGTTTCTGCCTACAGTTTTCTGAGTCGGGATGACCTATTTACCTTGCTCCAACATAAGCAAGTAATTCTACCACACAGACAGTTTTAATGCTTAATCTTCTTTTTACGTATATGCTGCAATTTGTATCTGAAACAATTTGGTTGCATTGTTTATTTGGTTGCATTGTTTATTTATTTCAATGTACCACGTGAGTAATAAAACAATTGATTTTATTTCACCATGCCAATGCATGCTTATGCCTGAAGTCAGAATTCGACTTTCATTAGCAGTTGTGTGAATGGAACCAGAAAGTGGCACTTATTGGAACCAGAAAGTGGCATTTATTCCAGATAAATTAAACCAGAATGGAACCAGAAAGTGGCGTTTATTCCAGATAAATTAAATCTGTGTACAAGGGTCTTTAGTCTCATGTATGCAGTTTCATTGAGGACTAATCTATGTCCTCACTGAAAGCTTCACTTAATTGTGTCTAGTTTTAGTCATCTGGTTCATTTGCTGGTCAAAATACCAATTCCTTCTCCTGAAATCCATTATAAGTCGTTAAGAGAGAACTTCCCTGTAATAGTGAAGCTTTATGCTGATAAGGGTTTGTGCAAGTCAAGCAATGGTGAAGCCCTTTCTCCTGCTGCAGAATATTTGCATGTTGGACATAGAATCATAGAGTTGGGAGGGACCCCAAGGATCATCTAGTCCAACCCCCTACAGTGCACGAATCTCAGCTAAAGCATCCATGACAGATGGCCATCCATCCTCCAAGGAAGGAGAGTCCACAACCTCCCGAGGGAGACTATTCCACTGTCAAGCAGCTCTTCCTGTCAGAAAGTTCTTCCTGATGTTTAGTCAGTGAGACTGACCCAGAAATTCCAGCGGGTGCACTATTCCGCTGCTAGACTCCTTACGGGGTCCTCGCCACGGGATCACATTCACCCAGTGCTATACCAACTCCACTGGCTCCGGGTGGAGTACAGGATCAGGTTTAAGGTGCTGGTTTTAACCTTTAAAGCCCTATACGGCCTAGGACCCTCGTACCTACGGGACCGCCTCTCCTGGTATGTCCCATGGAGGACCTTACGGTCTTCAGATAAAAACATCTTGGAGATCCCGGGCCACAGGGAGGTTAGGCTGGCCTCAACCAGAGCCAGGGCTTTTTCGGCCATGGCCCCGATCTGGTGGAACGCTCTGTCACAAGAGACTATGGCCCTGCGAGACTTGACATCTTTTCGCAGGGCCTGCAAGACAGAGCTGTGCCACCAGGCCTTTGGCCAATGTACAGTCTGACCCCCTCTCTCCTTTTGTAATCCTCATAGAACTCTAGCCCAATGGTTGCCATTAATTTGACTTGGAATTGATTTTAGAATGAATTGATTTTAGAATGCATTTCAATTAATTGATTGTGATTTTATGTAAACTGTGTTATTTTTACTGTTGTTAGCCGCTCTGAGCCCGATTTCGGCTGGGGAGGGCGGGATATAATTTTTTTAAAAAAAATATATATTATTATTATTAGTCGGAATCTCCTTTCTTGTAACTTGAAGCCATTGGTTTAAGTCCTTCCCTTCCAGAAACAAGCTTGCAGAAACAAGTTGAAAACAAGTTTGTTCTCTTTTCCATGTGGGAGACCTTAAGATATTTGTAGATGGCTATCATATCTCTCTGTTTCCTCTTTTCCAGGCTAAACATACCTAGCTCATTCAAGAGCTCTTCGTAAGGTTTGGTTTGCATCAAGCCTAAGATTTTAGGTTGCTACAGAGACATGAAAAACAAATGATAGGACAGACCAGTGACTTTCCCAAAAAAATGACGATTCCGTGTTGTCCCAAGTTCCTAAAGTATCAAGCTTTCAGCACTACATCTAGTGATGGCACTGATAAACTTCCATCGCCTTTAGGCCAAGGACCACCAAAGGCCTCTGACGTATGGGACAAGAGGCGACAAAGGAAAATCAATAGATTCCTGTCTGCTAGATTTTATGAATGCTATATTCTCATGTATCACATTGCACCTATAATGATTTAGTAATCTGTAAACTAGGGCTAGGCTGCTATCTAATTAAAGGGGTTATTCTTCTATTAATTTCAGTTTCAAATTCCATTAACTTTAATCGGTACTATCCTCATGCATCAATTAGTGATCAGACCCTAAAGGTGTCTGAAAGGCAAGAAAACAAAAACATTGTCACTGCTACTATATAGTGGAGGCCCTAAGATTACAAATGGCATAGTTTACAACATGTAGATCAGCCATTTTTGTTTTCTGCATGTCCTTTACCATTGCATCCTGCATGGAACTTCTGCTTTTGTTGACCTGCTGCTAGTCCTATCATCCTTATAATGAACCATGATTATTTCTGACAGCTTTCTGTCAGAAAGAACATCATGGGCCTCATGACTTTTGTTTATCCCTTCTCCAAAACAATCAAGTCCTACCTTGCTTAATTTGATTTCAAGAGGAATTTCTCACAGGCCTGAGAAGGTAGAGGTTGCTACAGATTTGCTTCCAGATTGCTATGAATAGGGTTATCCTTTTGGGTTTGCCTTGAAGCAATGTTGGATTCCAGTCTGGCTCTGGTAATTGGGAAACGGGTAACAAAGTCATATAAGGTTTCCAGATTTCTCTGACATGCAGCCAATTCTTGTACATCAGCCCCTCTTCTCAGGGGATGTGGAATGTCACTCTTGAACTCTCATTTTCCCCATCTTACTATATGCCGATGACACAGTCATCTTGTCTTGCACAAGGGTTGGCTTGAAGTGGCTCCTGTGCCACTGCCAGGAATATTGTATTTGACATGAACACACCAGCTCCCAGTATAAGCTCACAGCTGGCTGCAGAATGCAGTCAGGAACAGGGAGGCTGGGCTTTCACGCCGGCACCGGAGAACCTGCAGCTGCCAGCGTTGACTCCCCCTGACCTTGGTGGCTGGGCTGATAAGGGAGGAATGGAGAGTAGGCTGGAACACAGCCAAAGCTCCCTGGAAGCCAAACAGGCGGAGAAAGAAACAGAGACAGCTTTTCGGAATAGGAAGGGGCTGCAGCTGACCAAATAAGTCCAAGGCATGGGAGGATAGGAAGGAAGCAAAATAAGAAACGTAAAGGTCAAAGGTTCAATCTCTTCTGTTGACACAGGAAGAACTCCTCAGAAGGGTCAACTGTGTGATGGGGGCTGGAGGCTTGCTTGAGCCGTCCAAAGATAATTGCTTGTTTTTTGCAATACAGTCATACCTCGTGTTGCGTCCGCTTCATGTTGCGTCTTTTCGTGTTACGTCCCGTGGCAACTCACTTTTAAAAAAACTATAAACTTCAGCAAACAGTGAAATGCAAAAACACAAATAATGCTAATATAGGAGGGAAATCCTGTGATATTTCATCATTGTTTCTGAATGCATTTTTTAAATTAAACAAATTACTGAAATAAACAGTGAGCCATTCAAGATGAAATTTGGATATTGTTGGCATCAGTGGCCAAACTCCCATTGTATCCAGTAGTGTTAGCATTTGACTCACAGTTTATGCTGTATTTTTTTTTAAACCTGGTTATGAAATAGGCTTAAATTGACAACAATATGCTACTTCATGCTTCAGAAGCTTTGGAACTGGGAATATAAAAGGCTGGATATTGTCTCATTGGTATAATCATGTGGACATCGAGGCTTTATGTGACCTTGGAAGCAATTTACCAGATCACAAAAGAAAAGCATTTTTCTCTCTATATAATAAAAGTGTAAGAATGACATTGGAAGATTTGTAACGCCGTATCGCAACACTATATTTGAATGAAGTCAGGAAAGGAGTAGGCAGCAAAAGTGAAGGCAGGTTGTACAACAGCAGTAACCATGGAATAGGAGCAATACAGGAGAGACACTGAGAGGGGGGATGTAGTGACTTCAAGCAATGGCAGGTGTTTTGAGTAAAGCAGCAGGAAATCGCTGAGAAGAAAATGGTGGTTTTAAACAAAAGCAGAGGTTTGAGTCAAGAAGGGATGGCAGAATATTGAGAGAGAGAAAGTGGTCGTTCCATACAGAGCTTTGAATAAAGCAAAGATGGAGTGACATAGTGCTATCGGGCATCTGGTCACACAATGGGGTGTCCCCTTAGAATCATAGAATCATAGAGTTGGAATAGACCACAAGGGCCATCGAGTCCAACCCCTTGCCAAGCAGGAAACACCATCAGAGCACTCCTGACATATGGTTGTCAAGCCTCTGCTTAAAGACCTCCAAAGAAGGAGACTCCACCACACTCCTTGGCAGCAAATTCCACTGTCGAACAGCTCTTACTGTCAGGAAGTTCTTCCTAATGTTTAGGTGGAATCTTCTTTCTTGTAGTTTGGATCCATTGCTCCGTGTCCGCTTCTCTGGAGCAGCAGAAAACAACCTTTCTCCCTCCTCTATATGACATCCTTTTATATATTTGAACATGGCTATCATATCACCACTTAACCTCCTCTTCTCCAGGCTAAACATGCCTAGCTCCCTTAGCCGTTCCTCATAAGGCATCGTTTCCAGGCCTTTGACCATTTTGGTTGTCCTCCTCTGGACACATTCCAGTTTGTCAGTGTCCTTCCTTTGGTCCCTCCTGAATCTTCCCACAAATGCACTGGAGGGTTGGGGAATCTCTGGAGCAAATTTCAGGAGGAACATTCACTGCTGGAAGTGTAGACAAGGGAAGCCAGAAATCCTTCTGCACAAGTGGATTTCCAGAAAGTAGGTGGGCCTTACTGGATGCTGCCCAAAGATTCTGTTTGAATGGAAAGTGTAAAAAAATGAAATAAAAATAAACCATCACCACTGCCCACACCACGATGCACCATGTGCTTATACAAAGAGCAAATGAGAACACTATTTCAGTGCCATCCAAAGAAACGGCAGCCATTACAGTCCCACGCTGAAGAATATGCTGGCAGACTGCCCCAAGAGAAGAATTTTGTTCTTGATATAGATACCGTGGCTGTGGTTGTCCGATTAATTTTATGCACACAGCTCCTTGACATAAATACGCTCTCAGGCATATGAAAGCTTTTAGCAAAAGACTGGCATGCAGATGGCAGACTTTGAAATTACAGATACATTACCTGAGTTGGGATGAAGCTTTGATACACTCTGTTGAAAAAGGTAATGAATTTTTAAAAAGATTTTGGAACGTGGGTAGAGGACAGTAAAGTCAATTTATCAGTATCCCTGGCTTTTTAGAAATCACCAAGTGCTGTTGTTATTCAAATGTGATCTTCATTTTCCTATTTACAGCAGACAGGCTGCGGAAAGGAACATAGATTATTTCAGCGCTATCTCTTTATGATGTATGTTTTTTTCCACATTTGTCCACTTAATTTTAAAAATTGTGTTCTTTGACAGCGGAAGTCTTTTCATTTGTGTCCCTACCACTTATTTCACCTCTTACCTGCATACTTTCTAAGAACATGTTGCAAATATATCTGCTATGGGGAAAAAATGTGTGGTAATTTTGTAGTTACTATGTTTTTCAACCTCCCACGTCTGGGCAAAATTTGGGAGAGAATCACTGTTTCTCGATTGCAGCACTGGCTAGCAGGAAATAACCTCCTTGACAAATAACCATCCTGAGTGCTGTTGTTTTTAAGGAATCCATTCGCATAACAGAACAGAACCTGCTATGGTTACAGCTTATAATGATTTATTAATGCAGTCTGACTTGGCCTGTTCAAGCATTTTAATTCTGCTTGATATGAGTGCCACTTTTGACACTGTTGATTATAACATTCTGCTTGATCGTTTGTGAAATTATGTAGGCTGAGCTCAAGCTGCTTTGAGTTAATGTCAATCTTATTTCCAAACAGATGTCGATCTATGCCATCACAAATTTTATTTCTGGCTGCTCCATCCCCCAAGTCTTTAACAGGAATTTGTGGCATTTTTGTATGTCATCAGGCACTTAACACTCTTTTTGCGCATGATCAAAAACATCCACCATGCAACCTTAACCTTTACCAACTTGACTACTCATGTGACTGTAACAGTGATGTTCCTCTTGCATAGGGTAGTTGTTCCTCTGTTTGAACCACGTGGTTTCTATGTGCCCTATAGTTGCAACTAGTTCTGTTTTTTTCTAGAAAAAGGTACCAGAAATCACCACAAACACCTCCCTTGTTCTCGTATAATGACAATGGCGTCCAACCTGAGAGGTGCCAGAACTGAATTCTAGTAAGTTCTGGCTGAAAAAAGCTTAAAGTGGTAGTAATTATTTTCAGCAAGGTAATTCTCAGAGCAGTGATGGGTCAATATGCCAGTTTTGTTTCTCTGAGTTCCTTATCTTTCCAATATTAGGTTAAGTTTTCCTCATTACTGAATCAGTGTGAAATTTTGTTATTTAGAAAATTCACTAGCATTTTAGTGTGAATTTCCCCTAATGTACACGATTGTTGTTGTTGTTGTTGTTTTTTGCAAAGTAATTTACATAATATATGCTATCTTTTCATTCTATGTTATTTTTGCAGATATTGGTATTTTAATGCACACTTTACACTTGTGTATGGATTTTCTTGCACATTGTTTGGCTGAACTGCACTGCAGAATTCGGAAAAGTACAAAATTAAAAGGATGACTGTGTTCCAGTTTTGACATTGTTTTGGAAAGGGCGAGAAAGGTGTAGCAGTGCTCTGCCAGGACTAAGCAAGGTGCTTTTGATATTTTCTTGAGAGTAAACAGGAATCAAGCTAGCATGTGAGGAGTTAAACTTTTTTAAATTATTCATTAAACGGTTATATATATATTTAAAAAATGAAAATAATTTAGGCAGGTTTCCTGCGACATCTCTTTCGCTATCACAAATGCTTGTAAATCTCCTGTTTGCTCATATTATTGCAGTGTACCGTTTCATTATGAGGAAGTACCTACATAGCGAGATTCTTCCCAGTGTGACAGACGCTACATTTTCTCACCGAACTTCCTTCTGCCTCCAACAGATAAGGTAGCACACAACACACAACACATTAATCTCCCTCACAGTACATCGCAAAACTTAATTACAAGCTCTGCGGTACCATCAAAGAGTGTGAATAGGGACATGTGCTCATAGGCTAAGTGCTATATGTTTATGGGGCATATCCAAACCCATAATTAAGGTGTCATCCAAATTGTCACTCCAGTTTCCTTTTCTAGGCTACCACATAGTAAAGTTGCCCCTTTGATATTGCCTTGGAGAAATCCAGTCTTCCAGATATAGTAGATAAACGCTTGGACCCGAACCTATTTAAAATGGATGCTGATAGATGGCAACTGGATTGGGGTGAATGACACTGGCTTTCTTTCTTTCTTTCTTTCTTTCTTTCTTTCTTTCTTTCTTTCTTTCTTTTCTTTCTTTAACACCGGTTCTGAGAGACCTGCATTGGCTCCCAGTACGTTTCCGAGCACGATTCAAAGTGTTGGTGCTGACCTTTAAAGCCCTAAACGGCCTCGGTCCTGTATACCTGAAGGAGCGTCTCCACCCCCATCATTCAGCCCGGACACTGAGATCCAGCGCCGAGGGCCTTCTGGCGGTTCCCTCATTGCGAGAAGTGAGGCTACAGGGAACCAGACAAAGGGCCTTCTCGGTAGTGGCGCCCGCCCTGTGGAACGCCCTCCCATTAGATGTCAAAGAGATAAATAATTACCTGATATTCAGAAGACATCTTAAGGCAGCCCTGTTCAGGGAAGTTTTTAATATGTAACGCTGTACTGTTTTAACACTGATTGGGAGCCGCCCAGAGTGGCTGGGGAAACTCAGCCAGATGGGCGGGGTATAAATAATAAATTATTATTATTATTATTATTATTATTATTATTATTATTATTAACGTTTGACGAAAATTCTGTCTGAAACTGATTTATCTGCAATTATTTTCCATTCAGAAGATGACAAGGTGGGAGAGATCTGAGATTTATCATGCATCGTAGAGATGGGAGGAAATCAAACAGAGCAGAGGAGAATTAGACATGCTAAATCAAGTGTGGTTCAGTACATAGTCATGAGCCATGACTCCAGCTTAGATGACTTCAGTGGGGAATTAGAGGGATAACCCTCATGGCTAACCATGATGGCTAAATGCAACCTTCAGGTTGAGAGGCTGTGCCAGTTACCAGGGAACAAACAATGGGGCAGGACTATTGTTTAGGCATCCTGCTTGAGGTTTCTAAGAAAACTTCTGGTTGGTCACCATGGAAAAGAAGATGCTTTGTGGACTTCATGGACCTTTGCTCTGATCCAGCAATGGTCCTCTTACATTCCAAGAACCTAAGAAGTTGACTTATAGTGGGTCAGAAGATTGGTCCATCTTGCCTATGATTCCAAGCATTACATGGAAATGCCAAGAACTGAATCTGAGACCTTCTGTATGCAATCCAGATGGTCTGCCATTGAGCCACAACTCTTCCATTTGTTTGTGCTGAATGCAGACATGCAGAAATGAAAGCCTTCTTTGATGCTATTTTAGACGCCACTTTGTAGCATACCCAGCTTTTCTTGGCATCAGAATTCTTAGCTTCCCTTCTGTTCTTCACTCCTGAGTGACACTTTCTAAGAAATGAAGGGCATAAGAAGAATCTTGCTAGAACACACACAAATGTCTACCATTCTGTCCAGCATTCTTTTTCCATCGTGGCCAACCAGAAGGCTCTGGGCAGCCCCCAAGCAGAGCAAGACCACAAGTGGAGCTGTGGATGAAGAGATCTGACTTAGCTATATGTCTCATTGATTCCAGAGATGAGCACACACAAAACTGTGCCGGGATTTTATAATAAAAGAAACACACAAAAAACCACCAATCCATAGAGGATTTGCAAACAGTTTCTATTACTTGAATCAGAAAGAAGAATAACATACTGGACATTTTTTCCAGAACACAACATTTCTCTGTGGTAGATTATGCAGAATTAATTATTTCTCAGCTATGTGGTTTTTAATTAAGGAGAAAAAAGGAGGCAGAAGGGAGGGGAGAACAGAGAACCTTTTCAGATAGCAGCTACCCTCTCCTTAAGCAGATATTCCTGAACAAGGGTGATATCAGTAGTACCCAGCACTGCTAAAAAGGAGGAGATTGTTTCTGTTTTAATCCCATTTGCCATAGAATTTCTTTATTGCTTGTTCAAACAAGCTAAGCTAAAGGTGCGATTGGACTTCATCTTTATTGGGCTGTCTGTCTGCTCCAAGTTCCAAACCATTGAGTTTGTCACCTAGTGAATTGCATTGGGACTTTGAACCACCCAGAGGCCTGCAATGTCAATGCTCTTTAATCTTTTGCATGTGTAACAAGGAATTTTAAAAGAGCTGAATAAAGATTGTCCTGAGGCTACGATGTGTGTGCTTGTGCGGTGTGTACTCACACAAACACTCCTACACAAACGATCTCTCTCCTTTATTTGTGAAATTATTGGTCTTTCCATATTCTACCAAATAAAATTGACTATTTAATTCAACCATGCAGATTATAAACTCTTTGTTCACACAAATCCATTCATTTAGCAGTTCCTATTAGTACTGACAAAACATTTGTAAACACCCCAGTACAGTGTAGGGAAATATAAAGTTAGCAAGGTTGACCCGCGTTCATTGCAACTATTCTGCCACAGTTCCACTTCCACTGAAAACTACATTACCTCACAGCCTGATGAGGCCAAATTTAAAATAATTACTAATGTTATTAGTGTGTATTTCCGCACAATTCATTTTAAATTGCTGTTTTAGGAGTTGTTTTAAAAAGTCTGGAATGGATTAATCTGTTTTGCATTACTTTCTATGGGAAAGCATGCCTTGGTTTTGGAACGCTTTGGTTTTGGAACAGACTTCTGGAACCGATTAAGTTTGAGAACTGAGGTACCACTGTATTTACATAAACTGGAGCTGGCAGTGGGAGATGAAAAGAAGGAAACCCATGCCATAGCATCATCTCCCCACAAAAGTAATAGAATTATAGAACAGTAGAGTTGGAAGGGACCCTGAGGATCAACTTGTCCAACCCCCTGCAATGCAGAAATATGCAGTTTTCTCATATGGGAATTGAACCTCCAAACTTGGCGTTAAGAAGAAGAAGAAGAAGAGTTTGGATTTGATATCCCCCCTTTCACTCCCTTTAAGGAGTCTCAAAGCGGCTAACATTCTCCTTTCCCTTCCTCCCCCACAACAAACACTCTGTGAGGTGAGTGGGGCTGAGAGACTTCAAAGAAGTGTGACTGGCCCAAGGTCACCCAGCAGCTGCATGTGGAGGAGCGGAGACGCGAACCCGGTTCCCCAGATAACGAGACTACCGCTCTTAACCACTACACCATACTGGCTCTCAACAGCACCATACTCTAATCCAGTGTTCCCCAACCTTGGGCCTCCAGCTGTTTTTGGACTACAACTCCCATCATCCCTCGCTAGCAAGACCAGTGGTCAAGGATGATGGGAATTGTAGTCCAAAAACAGCTGGAGGCCCAAGGTTGGGGAACACTGCTCTAATCAACTGAGCTATCCAGGTACTTGATAAGTTTGAAGGGAGCAATGTTGGAATGCATTTCCCCTCTGTCCTCCTAAAACCATGCCAGATAACCATGAGAAGAAGCAATGTGCCTTGGACACATTGCCTCCTACCCCCAAGTCATCCCTCCACCATCTATCACTTTGACAGGCTGTGAATGTGACAGCTCATTCATTTCATAATCTTTCGAGATTTCAGCCAAAAAAAAAAAAAATCTGTACTGGAAACTATTTCACTTCCAGACAATCGTTTTTAAATGACTACGTAAAAATATGCCAATGCAATTCCCAATAAAAGTTTGCTTGACCTTTAGTAAGAGACCATTGCTGCATGGTAAGCAATTTTCCCTGCTCCCCTGGGTAGCAGCTAAAGACATGTTCCACTGAGGTTCAAGAGTCCATGACTGAAAAGATAAAAGGGATGGCTGGAAGATGAGCAATGAGCACAGCTTGGTGATGAAGTTGAAGGAAGAGCTAGTAATGACATTACTAATTACTTTGCAGACAGAATTTCAAATGAGGGTCCATTTGTCACCATGACATCATCAATCAGGTCTCTATTAGCCTTAGGCAGTCGTGTTTTCCTTGCTCATTTTTGCTCACTCGGTGGTTTTTGGACTGTGGTGTTTTGTTTTGTTGTACTTCATTTAGTAGTTGTGGATAGTATTTTCCCTTTAAAGAAGAAGATGAAGTAGTATGAAGGACATGAAGCCATACTGTAGCTATGGGAAACCTTCATGACATCCCACTAACTCATCTGACCAGGCAAATGGAAATGCTTTCTTCTTTATTGGTAGGCTAACAGGTAAATACATCCAATTGGATTGTTCTTGGTCTTGTGGTCCTCATGGAAGGTGGCACCCAAGCAGCTCCTCCTTGTTATTGCATGGGACAAAATCATATCCGCCCAAACATCTCCTGGAACTGGTTGAGAGGCCTTGTCTCTCCAGGACTTACTCAACCAGGCTCCACTATTGACTAGGTCTCTTCTCACCTATCCAACACAACAAACTGTTTTGAGGTTCATTTTTAGGTAGATCCTAAGGTGCTATGTTGCTTCTGGCTCATTCCCAACACACACATTCTTCCAATGTCCAAGTCAGCTGGCTACCCAATGTTATCCTTTAATTGTGGCATGTCCAATCCATCCCAGTCTGCAGCCAATCAGGGTGAGCTCCTCCTCAGCACAGGTTCAGGGTGCACAAAGGTAATCTGCTGGCTCCCAGCCAGAGATCCTTATGTAGTAGCAGAGAGGAGCAACCAGCCAGGAGGCGTGGTACTAGTGCACCAGGCTTCCTTGAAGCAGTGTTCATATGCCCCCAAAGGATTAAGCCACCCCCCACCGTTCTGCCCGGACACTGAGGTCCAGCTCTGAGGGCCTTCTGGTAGTTCCCTCACTGCTAGAAGTGAAGCTACAGGGAACCAGGCAGAGGGCCTTCTTGGTAGTGGCACCTGCCCTGTGGAATGTCCTCCCATCAGATGTCAAGGAAATAAACAACTGACTTTTAAAAGACATCTGAAGACAGCCCTGTTTGGGGAAATTTTTAATGTTTGATGTTTTATCACTTTATTAGTATTAGTATTCTGTCAAGACTGGCCCGTACGGGCAGGGGTACCTTTACCTTTACCTTTATTATGGGACGCGGGTGGCACTGTGGGTTAAAGCCTCAGCGCCTAGGACTTGCTGATCGAAAGGTCGGCGGTTCGAATCCCCGCGGCGGGGTGCGCTCCCGTCGTTCGGTCCCAGCGCCTGCCCACCTAGCAGTTCGAAAGCACCTTCGGGTGCAAGTAGATAAATAGGGACCGCTTACCAGTGGGAAGGTAAACGGTGTTCCGTGTGCTGCGCTGGCTCGCCAGATGCAGCTTGTCACGCTGGCCACGTGACCCGGAAGTGTCTGCGGACAGCGCCGGCTCCCGGCCTATAGAGTGAGATGAGCGCACAACCCTAGAGTCTGTCAAGACTGGCCCATATGGGCAGGGGTACCTTTACCTTTACCTTTATTCTGCTGGGAGCCACCCAGAGTGGCTGGTGAAACCCAGCCAAATGGGCAGGGTATAACTAATAATTGTTGTTGTTGTTGTTGTTGTTGTTGTTGTTGTTGTTATGTTACTTAAAAGAAATGCCCTTTTCATACATTATTGAAAGAATAACTTTAGTTGGAGTGAACAAAATGCAGTTTGCAACAATTCCCTTAACAACACAATGCTATGTCCCTTTAAAAAGGAATTTGCTCAGGTCGCAAAACATCCTTTGCCAAAAACCTTTACGAGAATGCAGGTGCTCCACCCTATTGGGCTGATAATTGTATCCTGAATTACAGGAAGGTCATTAATTTCACAGGAGCTTTTGAAGTATGTACGCAGCTTGTCAGAAGATCTCCATGGGACCAGATTTCACACGCGCTGCCTGTGTTGCTTCACACGAGGTGATATCTTTCGTTTCCCTCTCTGTTTCCAGATGTCGACTGGATCAAAAGAGGGAAAGCTTAAATAAATAAATAAGTCTAAAATGAAAACACACAATTACTAGGAAAGCAAGTCCCATGATGCGTGTACTTGTATTATGTGGCTTTTCAAGATGAATTCCATAAAGTTTTCTGGGCTTATGAGGTCTGCTGAGACAAGCTAGTTCTGATTGATTTTCTCCCCCTTTCCTATTGCAATTTGAATATCACTCATCCGGATTTCTAGTGGTGTTTTCGTTCAGTGTTAGCAAGTGTATGCTATGTTAATAGACTGTACTTTTCAAAATATAAGGAAGTTGGCAACCCCAGTATCCCCAAAATCTTGTCATCCTTAGACATTTGCATAAAAGCTCAATAGGAATTGAGGTAGGAATCTCTTAATATATAATGTGTTTGAAAATCTAGATTCAGTTCTTTTTCCTATGCATCTCTTTTCCAGTTTAGTAATGGCTTAGAAAGGGTGCCAATGTAGAAATCTGGATGAGAAGACTCTTCCAACACTATGGTTCTGTGGACCAGTTCAACCATATATACTGCTGTTAACTGAATGTGTGCATTATATACTCTGAAAACTACAGTGTTTGAGTTGGCCACAGCTGATACAAAAGCTATGCACGTGTGATATCCTGAGATTTTATTTACACGTGCAAATCTTCATTAATGGGCAGTACAGTCAAACACTGAGTAAAGGTGAAAAGGTAAAGGACCCCTGGGTTGTTAAATCCAGTCAAAGGCAACTATGGGGTTGTGGCGCTCATCTTGCTTTCAGACTGAGGGAACTGGTGTTTGTTCACAGACAGCTTTCTGGGTCATGTGGCCAGCATGACTAATTCGCTTCTGGCGCAACGGAACACCCTGATGGAAACCAGTGCTCAAGGAAATGCCATTTACCTTCCCGCCGCAGTGGTACCTATTTACCTACTTGCACTGGCATGCTTTTGAACTGCTAGGTTGGCAGGAGCTGGGACACAGCAATGGGAGTTCACCCCATTGCAGGAATTCAAACTGCTGACCTTCCGATGGGCAAGCCCAAGAGGTTTGGTGGTTTAGACCACAGCACAACCCACATCCCCTGTGTTTGTCTGTGGACAAATGCCGGCTCCCTCAGCCTGAAAGCAAGATGACTGCTGCAACCCCATAGTTGCCTTTGACTGGACTTAACCGTCCAGGGGTCCTTTACCCTTTTTACCTCAAACACTGAGTACCAGTCTTATGACACCATGTCATTAATGTTGGGTAGACAGGGTATCATACTTATGAGCCAATGAATAGGTACAGGAACGACCTGGAGTATTTTGAGAAGGAGCTAACTTGGTTTTACACAATTAGATTAGGGAAAGAGTAAATGGACTTTATCTAAAGAACATTTGAAAAGCAAAATAATTTGAGCGCCTTTAATTTTGCAAATACACATCATAAACCAAGCTAATAGACAAACTGACACTTCGGTTCAATAAACTGACTAATTATTACTGCAATAATACCTTTGAAGTTGACTCAAAAACTGCAACTAACCCAGAATGAGGCAGCTAGACTGGTGACTGAGAGTGGCTGCTGGGACCTTATAACACTGGTCCTAAAAAATCTACATTGGCTCCCAGTACATTTCTGAACATCTCCACCCCTATTGTCCAGCCCAGACACTGAGGTTCAGCACCGAGGGCCTTCTGGCAGTTCCCTCACTGCAAGAAGTAAAGTTACAGGGAACCAGGCAGAGGGCCTTCTCGGCAGTGGTGCCCTCCCTGTGGAACACCCTCCAATCAGATGTCAAGGAGATAAAGGACTGCACAACTTTTAGAAGAGGGCAGCCTTTTATCAGGATGTTTTTAATATTTGATGTTTTATTATGTTTTTATGTGTGTTGGAAGCTAGCCAGAGTCTCTGGGTAACCCAACCAGATGAGTGGGGTGTAAATTATTATATTATTATTATTATTATTATTATTATTATTATTATTATTATTAGTGGGCTTCCTCTTGCTAGATGCCTTCAAGCAGCAATAGACAATACAATTGGCTGGCACTACTCACCTAACCTCCCAACAGCTATCAGGAGCACAGTGGTAAAGTGTGAAGTTGGTGCAGTGCAAATGCACTGGCAGAAATGCTGAATTGGCTCCACTGGTAAGTTTGCACCCTGCCTGCTGCAAACCCGCTTTTGAAATGCACTGAATGCTGAAGTCATGAGTGAAGCTAACCTATACAACCCAGTCCCTTGTGTACTCTTTCAGTGCACGGGGTGATTATCTGAAACCCCCTATAACAGAGCCCACCTTTTAGCTGGAATTGGCTAAAGCAGAATACTGCAATTGTTTGATGTTGGAATTGTAGATGCTATGCCTTCTTCAGGAATCTTTGTAATTAACTTTTCTAAAACCCATGCCATTTCACATATTAAATTGTCACATGTTCTGTCTAAGAAATTGTGAATCATTCTTTCCAAAGTCATATATGATATGCAATGCAATAAACAGGAGCGGGGGGTAATGGAAATCCTTAAATTGAAGATCTTTAACCTTATTAAGATATTAGCCTCAACACTAGTGGGAGATTTCTGCTGGGATTTGTACTGAGAACACATTTTAGCCCCAGAGACCTATAATATTGTCAGATCTTCAAAAACAGCTTTGAGAGCTTTCAATCCAGGCTTAATTAAAATATAGCATGATGTCATTTGACTGCCATTAATTCAGCATCAGTAGGCCCTACTATGCTGTCATTAACTTAGGTAAATGGGTTTGTTTTACATAATGGGTTGTAGTGATAGCATGGGTCATAAAGAGTGTATTCCACTCTGTGTGCAAAGTCTAAATGGTTTTAGTTGCATATGCAAGTCACACAACAGACACTCACATTACTCTGGGATGCTCTTTTGGGTAGATCCAGCAGCATATCTTATAACACTATCCTTCTTCTGAGGAATAGCACATTAAACAAAGACATTAAAAATGTGTTACCAAATTGCTTTCTCTTGCCTTCCTGCTAGATTTATTATTATTAAAGTTATTCTAGCAAAGCAAATATCCTTATTTATTTTTCCCACATGAGATCATTTGATATTTATTTAAGGCATTTGGACACTGCCCTTTATGCAAACATATCCCATGGCAACACCACCCCCAACTTAGATTTTCAGTATGAAAAGTAGTGCTTCTTAGAAGGCACATTAATTATTTCAATTAAGGATGCTTTAAAGCTCTGATCAAATTCTTCCTGTGCATTTTAATTAGGGGTGGATTTTATGATGGGTTTTATAGCTGTGGGTGACTTAGAAGCCGTTTTGGTATATAAGCAGTATATAAATTAAAATAATGATGATGATTTCAGCATAAGATTGTACATGCAATGTTAAACAAACCAGTGTTAACTGTGGGTCCTTTGTATGTCCCAATGCTCTTCCAGCCCAGTGACGTAGCGTGGGGGGTGCAGGGGGGGCCGGCCGCACCGGGCGCAACATCTGGGGTTAGGGCAAATCCACAGGTTAGGGGGCGCAAATCCACGGGTTAGGGGGCACAAATTACTTGCCTTACCCCGGGTGCTGACAACCCACGCTACGCCACTGTTCCAGCCAACTAACTTGTTTGTGGTAAATAAGCCAGAATGTAAAAATATAATTTTAAGTTGCCTTGCAAATTGTGGCTGTGTTAGCCATTGTTTCTGGGACTTATTAATGTGGCATGTTAACTGTAAAGCACTAGGTACTGCTGGCACCAGTCCGTGCTATACTCTGTGACCAGAAAGAACGTCAGTATTTCTTCAGCAAAACTTTTTTCTTTTAGATCAGGTATGGGGATCCCTTTTACATTTGAGGGCCACATTTCATTTTGGCAGCCTGCCAGGGGCCACACACCAGTGAAATCAGGAGCATTGTACAAAGTTTGTACCATTCACTGTTGGCTGGTTTCCACACAGGACTGGATTAAGACCTTTAGGGGCTCTAAGTACTTTTGGTTCCCCCATATATATCTAATCCAAAACATTTCATTCCAAAATTGTTTAAAATATCTTCCAGTAAAAAACCCGGAGGCATTCCTTTTAGGTATAATCACAAACGGTATTCCTGACAATCAAAGGAAAGTATTCCTTTATGCAACGACAGCTGCCAGAATGCTTATAGCAAAAAACTGGAAAGGGAGAAAAATTCCATCAATGAAAGAATGGCAAATAAAATTTTGTGAATATATAAATCTGGCAAGACTCACAGCATTCATAAGGGGACAATCGGACCAGAAATTATTAATAGAAGGGGGGGGGGGTGCTAAAGTGTATATGAAAAAACCATTGTTCTGGAGTAAGCATATCGGTATGCTCTCCATAGAGAGCATTCTTACATACTGTATTTGTGCTTGGTTCTCCAGTTGTACAGCTAGGGAGAGGAAGGTGCTCCAGAAGGTCATAACCACAGCCCAAAGGATTATTGGTCATCCTCTCCCATCTTTGGAAGAACTGTACGGTTCCCGTTGTCTTAGGAAAGCAAACAACATCCTGCAGGATTCATCTCACCCGGGACACAGTCTGTTTGCACTACTGCCTTCTGGCAGGAGATATAGAAACATCAAGTCAAGGACAAATAGACTGAAAAACAGTTTCTATCCAAGAGCTGTGGCCTTTTTGAATGCTGTAACTCGATAGTGTGACCTGGGAGTTTGATGGGTGTTGGTGTGGGTGTGGCTGGAATGTGGTTTGTTTGGTTGTTGTTGTTGTTTTGCTTTTGTTGTTTTTAAGGGATGGCATCCAATTTCGTTGCACTTGTGCAATGTTGCACTTGTGTAATGACAATAAAGAATCTATTCTATTCTATTCTATTCTATTCTATGTAATGAATGATGATTTACAGGGTTAAAGAAAAAGAAAAATGGCGTAAAAAAGTAGAAAGATAGAAGTAATCTACATTAGACACAACAATTTAGAAAGAGTAAAATTTTTGAGGTCTTAGAACAAAGGAAGGAAGTCAATATGTGTGTGTGTGTGTGTGTGTGTGTGTGTGTGTGTGTAATGACTAGATTAGAATGAAGATATGGTTTTATTTGTAGATGTGTGCTTTTTCTTTTTTGTGTGTTCTGTTTTTCTTTCTTGTTTGTATAGTATTATTTTGGATTCAATATTTGTAATTTTTGATGTAATTCTGCATTGAAAATAAATTTATATATGTTCCAAAATGTAAGCAATAATAATCTGTAAAATAATTTTTTATTTTTTTCAAAATAAAAAAAAACCCCAATCCTACAGGAAGATGGAAAACAATGTTTATTTTTGTATACTTCCACTTTATTCATATTTAAATAATTTTTCTTCTACTTTTTCTAATCACAGCCGCTGATCAGATCCTCAAAACTAATCTTACGTAACACATCTGCTTCTACACTTTGCAGAGGTAAGGAATCCAGCCTGCCTTGTTGCATAGTTGTTCTGTTGGGTTTTTTAAAATGGACTTCAACTGAGAAAATGGACACTCAGCTGAGGAATTTGTGACCATTAATGTTAAAATTCCGGCAATGGTAAATTTCTGTGGTGCCCCCTTCCCTTGATGCCCTAAGTACATGCTTATTTTCCTTAATGATTAATCCATCCCTGTTTCAACACATGCTCGCCGTCTTCCCATAATGCCTTGTGTTTGCCTAGATGGAATTCAAGGGCAAAAACAAGAAGGGGGCTGATATTGCCACCACAGCTATTCTGTGGAGCAGTCTGCCTTTCCTGAGATTCCTAGTTTTGTTTAAAAAAATAGTTTGATGGAATACTTGCTCTCTACGTCTTGATGGGCTACAAGCTGTGTAAGATTGGGTCTTCAATTAGATAACTTTAATTTAAAATACAGAACGTACTGGCAATGCTAGATATTTTCAGCACACCAGCCATCTTAGCCGAGAATAATCCAATAAATGATGTCGCCTCAATATGACCAAGTAGCTACCCAGCTTTGAAAATCTGTTCTATATATTTTCATACTAAAGTACTGTACTGAAAAGTTGATGAGGGGAAATCTGGTTTTTCTCAACATTAGTCCTTTGCTCACAACAAAGGGAATTATATTTCACTTTGATCTCCTCTCTCTCTCTCCCCAGTTATCCTTAGTAACCTCTTATTCTCTTTCCATTTTATTTCCATTTTATTCCATTTCTCACTTGATATTAAACTCTCCCAGCCTTTAATGGTTTTCTTTCCCCTTTTAACAGAACCAAGATGACTCTCAACTACCTTCCCCTATGACAACGCTTGTGTTCCTGTGGTGAAAATGTTCTTTTCATATGTATACTGGGGCAGGGAGGGTAATAAAAAGGTGTGAAGTGGCAGCTTCCTTGTCTCCCGCCCCCTTTTTATTTCAAAGGGAATACAAATCACTTTTTCATACAGAGATCTGAAGAAGCATCGATTATTTCAGCAGACTCAGCCTGTCATCAGAAAGTGTGTAGACCCTTCATACCTGCCAACACCACAGGATTATCCTAGTTCATTTTCTAAAGTGATGCAATACCACTTAGGTCCCTCTCCCCTCACAAAAAAGAGATATAAACACTGGGCTCCTTAAAATCTCATGTTTTATTCAATCGGAGCTAACTAATCAGAATTGGAAATGTTGCTGTTATTCTCCAAGAGCTAGTTTTCTGTAGACTGATCATTTATTACTACTAAAAGTGGTAAGAATATTTCTGGCAGTGCAAACTAGGGAGGATGAATTTGGCCATTCCAGTTTCTCATTTATTCCAATGTTAAGCTCAGTTTGCCCCATTTGCAAAATAAATAAATAAATAAAATTCTGCATGAAAATTGTACACATTTGCTTGCACATTTCTCCTAACACACAAATTCGGTACGCAATTTTGCTTACAAATCTTTGCAAGCCATTTCTGGAATATACGCAGGGTTTTCACTCATGTACAGTGGTACCTCGGGTTACTGACGCTTCAGGTTACAGAAGATTCAGGTTACAGACACTTCAGGTTACAGACTCTGCTAACCCAGAAATAGTCCCTCAGGTTAAGAACTTTGCGGGATGAGAACAGAAATTGTGTGGTGACAGCGGGAGGCCCCATAAGCTAAAGTGGTACCTCAGGTTAAGAACAGTTTCAGGTTAAGAATGGACCTCCAGAACAAATTAAGTTCTTAACCCGAGGTACCACTGTACTCATCCCCACCAATATATGCATTTTTGTACACATTTTTGCTTAGAGAGCTGCACCACAAAATTCAGAGCAGTGTGAAATTTACACAATATCATTATTACATACCCTCCAAGTGTCCTGATTTTCCAGGGACAATCCTGGAATTACGAAACACATCCCAGCTTCTGATTGGTAGCCGTTTCATACAGCAAACTATGTTATACCAACCTGCTCTTCAGGTAGACACCCTACTATTTTGTTAATTTAACCCAGGCATAGGCAAACTTGGCCCTCCAGATGTTTTCAGACTAAAATTCCCATCATCCCTGACCACTGGTACTGTTAGCTGGGGGTGATGGGAGTTGTAGTCCCAAAACATCTGGAGGACCGACTTTGCCTATGCCTGATTTAACCCTATGTATTTACAGTGGTACCTCGGGTTACAGATACTTTAGGTTACAGACGCTTCAGGTTACAGACTCCGCCAACCCAGAAATAGTACCTCGGGTTAAGAACTTTGCTTCAGGATGAGAACAGTAATTGTGTGGTGGTGGCGTGGCAGCAGCGGGAGGCCCCATTAGCTAAAGTGGTACCTCAGGTTAAGAACAGTTTCAGGTTAAGAATGGACCTCCAGAACAAATTAAGTTCTTAACCTGAGGTACCACTGTATTGGACTTCCCCTGCGTGTGAAGACAGACTCTGGCTGATTGAGCAAACAAGACTACAGATTTGGACTGGGGTCCCTAAGATGGTTGGATGGTGCCTTGTATGCCTCAATCTTGCAACTTCTGCTGTCCAGCTGGTGCCAAATGTCTTGCTGTGCTTTCATGTGGACCACATCAGCGAGGCTGAGATGGGTGTCTTGTTTACTGGGCATCCCAGGACCTCCATGCACACTGCCAGGGTTGTGAAGAAGAAGAAGAAGAGGAGTTTGGATTTGATATCCCGCCTTTCACTCCCTTTAAGGAGTCTCAAAGCGGCTAACATTCTCCTTTTCCCTTCCTCCCCCACAACAAACACTCTGCGAGGTGAGTGGGGCTGAGAGACTTCAGAGAAGTGTGACTGGCCCAAGGTCACCCAGCAGCTGCATGTGGAGGAGTGGAGACGCGAACCAGGTTCACCAGATTACGAGTCTACCGCTCTTAACCACTATACCACACTGGCTCTCTTGTGCCCCAAGGAAGTCACCTCTTTGGTTTGACTTCACCCCGGAAGGCACACTCCAAGACAGACAGCTGACAACATTTATTTATTTGAAATATTTCTATCCCAACTTTCAGTGGCGCAGTCTACAGGGCAGCTAACAAAGCTATCTAAAATACGATCCAGATAAAAATAAGCACACTGAAGCATATTTGTTCATGCCACCACAAGCATTTATGATAATGGCTGTTAGTAGCATACTGTCATGTGGAAACAAATCTTTATTCAGAGTAGAAACAAATCATTACTAGCTATAAAAAAACAAAACAAAACCCTGAATATCACAGTCTTCTGAAAAATAGCTGTACCAGCTCATTCACAATAGTATGAAACTGCACTGCCGGTGGGTTCTATTACTTCATTTGGACTGCCTGAGCAATTTCTAACTGCTTTGGTTTGTGCTCATAAAGCACAGTGGGAATTTGTTCTGTGGCATGTAAAGCTATTAGAGTGATTTTTAATTAAGGCCTCACCAAATTTCTGTCTTCAGATCCAATTTTCAGATTGAAAACAGACGAAATACAATTGTTGTTGTTGTTGTTGTTGTTGTTGCTGTTGCTGTTGTTGTCGTCTTGCCCTTCCTCCAAAAGGAGCCCTTTCTCAGTCCTATTAGATGCCATGGCTTTCCCCTAGATTCTGCTTTTATGCACAAATTATTCACCTGGCTTCTTCTCCAATCGGCATTAGCTACAAGAACAATCCCATCTAATCAAGGATCGCGATATTGAGTGGGATGGTGTTACGATCACGCAACCAGGTGTCACTGTATGATGATGCTACTGAGGATGCATGAGCTGAAATATGTGAGAGTGGGCAAGTGAAGCAAAACATTTTTGTCAGAAGACTGAAAAATATTCAAAAATGTTCACCAAAAACAGTGAGTAGCTTCAGCTCACCCTGACTTCTAACCATAAGTAAAGAAGCCTGTTAGGTTGTTGCTTAAAATAAGGAAACTTAATTTATA
This sequence comes from Podarcis muralis, assembly GCF_964188315.1. Classification (NCBI taxonomy): domain Eukaryota; kingdom Metazoa; phylum Chordata; class Lepidosauria; order Squamata; family Lacertidae; genus Podarcis; species Podarcis muralis. The sequence continues at coordinate 12,472,537 of NC_135664.1, read as the reverse complement.
TAGCTGCTAAGTCTCACTATGGAATCCGAGTGTAGGGATAACAGGAAGGAAACCACTGCTTTTTTCAAAGACTGGAAGTCAAAGGGCTTTTGCTCTTAAGAATAAAAACTAGTTCATCATTATCGTTAAAGGAATAGACACCAACTCATTTTCAAGATAAGCTTGTGCTGAAATATTTTAGTAGAAATATTAACATTGTGTACCATTTTCTAATTTCAATATTTGCTATACGCAGACCTTGCTATACAAGATATGTTATCCGCAATTCTAGTAAAGGATTAAAATTCCTGTTTATTTAAGCAGTTCTACTAGTACAACAATAGACTCTCTGGCCGAGCAGGATATTTCTGATTGATGATCTCTGTAAACTAGCTGTTTTAGCCACTGTCCTTATATTTATATCCCATTATCTAGGAGGATTTTCTAGTCAACTCAGCAATTCTTTTGTAAAAAGTACCCTCTGAAAATAATTAAGGTGCCTTGTCTTGTGCCTAGGGGCTTGTGCGTAACTTGGTTTCCCACCAAATGTTGGGAAAGGGTTGCGGATGAGTCCTGACTCGGAAAGCTGGAGGTAAAAGATGGCTTCTTTCTTCTGCTGTTTATGAAATGGAAGCTTACGTTTTCACTCACATGCGTGCTTTGAGTTCCTATTTGTGTGTTGAGTCCCAAAATGCCACCCCCCGCCAAAAGAGTCACACATCACACATCAATTTTTGTTTAAGGTTTTTGGCATAATTTTGGCCACAACTTTATTCAAAATACAAAAAATGTGAGTGGTTGCTTAGGCATTGGTTATGACTATCTGTCCATGCCCAGGGACAGAACTGACTTCCGGATTCCAGCGGAAGCCAGCGTGGGAAACAAGTATTGGGTGAGAAAATGAAGCTGGGCATCAGTCCCTCACTTCTCACGGCCCAAGTCCGATTCCAGGGACAAGGACGAAAAGAATGGCAAGCCCCTGGATTCCTTTAACGGAATTCCCTTTTCCGCACCACCATTGGAGGGGTAGGCACTTACCCCTCCACCAACCAATTTTAACCAATGCCTAACCGCCAACCTTACAAGTTGTGACGATTTGCTACGCAGTAGGCAAAAACCAAATGGCACCAGCCAATCAGCCAAATGGCAAAATTCCTACCAGCCCCCCACTCCAAGGCGGACGACCCCATGACAGGCATAGCAAGGTCAAGCGATCAAGAACCCCCCCCCCCATTAAAGGGAGAGTGGGCGGGTGATCTGGTGCAAAAAAGCCAACAGGACGACCAGCGTTGGGCGTCCTGTATTTAAGGCCTCTGACCCCTCCTCCGAATTGGCAACATTCAAAACTCCCCAGTAACCCAAATTAACCATTTAAGGTCTTGGGTTTATCCAAATCTGCCCAGTAACAACAGGGTGGCTTGTATTCCCCAACCGCAACACATGCTCTCATTTAGGGAGAACACGTTTTATTGAAGTCCCTCCCACTCTGTGTTTGATAGAAGTGTACTAGCAATACATTTTAGTGCATTCAGAAATGGACAGTCAGAAAAGTTCTGCAGAATTTCCCAAATGGCCTAATCGAACCTGATTTCTGTTGCAAGGTCAAAAACATGTCATAAATGCCACACGGAGAGCAGGAGGAACCCAAATTTGCCCTTCAAGCAAATTTGAGTTAATACACTAAACATTATAAAAATAAAATGATCCAAAGATTTTGGAGAAAACAGTTTGCTATGCTAAATCCTTTGAACTCTTGTTCATTCCTTCTGGTTTACTATTGCTGTTTGTGAGTTAGGTTTCAAGTGGAGAGAACACAATGTTAAAAGGGGAATACCATTTCTTTAGGGATGCGGGTAGCACTATGGTCTAAACCACTGAGCCTAGGGCTTGCTGATCAGAAGGTCGGCGGTTTGAATCCCCGTGACGGGGTCAGCTCCCATTGTTCGGTCCCTGCTCCTGCCAACCTAGCAGTTTGAAAGCACCTCAAAGTGCAAGTAGATAAATATGTACCACTCCAGCGGAAAGGTAAACGGTGTTTCCGTGCACTGCTCTGGTTTGCCAGAAGTGGCTTAGTCATGCTGGCCACATGACCCGGAAGCTGTCTGCAGACAAACGCTGGCTCCCTTGGTCAGTAAAGCAAGATGAGCGCTGTAACCCCAGAGTCGTCCGCAACTGGACTTAACGGTCAGGGGTCCCTTTACCTTTTACCATTTCTTTATATCTGTAATTCCCAAAATTGATTGTCTGATTGGAGTCTGCTTCCTGTTCTTAGGAGGCTGATAACCAGTAAAACAACCTTCCTAGCAAAGACAAGGATTAGTGCTCAGATAATTTTTTTTGAATGATTGGATTTGAGATACTAGCTGTTTTTTCCAGGTCATGTTCAAGAAAATTGATGCCTGCTGTTCTAATGTCATGAACCACAGATATAAATCATGTAAAAGGTCAGACTAGCACCATCATTGCAAGGGTTGCATCCAGCCACTAGACTTATGATTCTCTACACCTGATCTACATCATGAGATTAGCTCACCCTGTGTAACAATTATATCTATTGTATTGTTAGTTCATATTTCATTGCCGTGTTCAATGCATTATTTCAAATCCAAACTACACATTAGCTATTCCTAAATTGCATGTCAGGATCTATGTGAAAATATCTACCTAGCTGGAAACTGAGCACCTAGAGAATCCAAGACAAAGACAGCCAGTGAAGGTCACTAACAAAACAAGGGTTTTGAAGAGAAAGTTAGTGAGGTGGAAAAGAAAGAAGGGTCTAAAGAAGTCACAAATGGAAGGAAATCCTGAGGACAAATGAAAGAAAAAGTGAAAGGCATCCAGATGCCTTAGGGCATCAGCAACTTTATAAATATTCATTCTTTATAAAAGAGGTATAAACGCACGATCTTTTGTGTGTGTATCTGGGTGATGCTATTGACCTTAAGAGATCTGTGTAAGCAATCAGGGATGGAGCCCTCCCGAGATGAAAGTACTGGGTGTTTTCAGGTTAAATCCTTCATATTTTGAAATTTGGGGGAACTCCATTCTTTTCCTTATTCATATTAGTTACCCTTGCCTATGAGGAATGTAAAATATCATTGAATTATAGAGCTGTAGAGTTGGAAGTGATCTTGCAATGCAGCAATCACAACTAAAGCATTCATGACAGATGGCATCCCAATCTTGCTTTAAAACAGGGGTCAGCAAACTTTTTCAGCAGGGGGCCGGTCCACTGTCCCTCAGACCTTATGGGGGGCGGCGGATTTTATTTTGAGAGAAAAAATGAGCGAATTCCTATGGCCCACAAGTAACCCAGAGATGTATTTTAAATAAAAGCACACATTCTACTCAAGTAAAAACACACTGATTCCTGCACCATCTGCGGGCCAGATTTAGAAGGTGATTGGGCTGGGCCTTAGTTTGCCTACCCATGCTTTAAAACATCCACTGAAGGTGAGCCTACCATCTTCCCTGGTAGGCAGTTCCACTGTTGAACAGCTCTTGCTGTCAGAAACTTCTTTCTCAGGTTTAGTCAGAATCTCCTTTCTTCTGACTTGAAGCCATTGGCTTGGCTCCTACCCTCCAGAGCAGTATAAAACACAGCCCTTTAGATACTTGAACATGGCTATCATATCTCCTCTCAGTCTCCTCTTATCTAGGCTAAACACACCCAGCTCCCTCAACCATTCCTCATATGGATTGGTTTCCAGATCCTTTAGCATCTTGGTTGCCCTCCTCTACGCATGTTCCAGCTTGTCAATATCCTCTCAAATTATGGTACCCAGAACTAGGCAGAGCATGCCAAGTGTGGTCTAACCAAGGCAGAATAGAGTGGTACCATTACTTCCCTTGATTTGGATGTTATACTTCTGGTGATGCAGCCTGGAATAGTATTAACATTTTGCTTTTGCTTCACACTGCTGCCTCCTCCCCATCTCTGCAACTTGTCACTGAGAAAGGCAAGCAGGTTCTTGCTTCTCAAGCCCAGAATTGGTGTGTGAGATGAGAGCATAGAATAGATTTTGCAGCTCTTGTGACACAGCATGGCTCCTGATAGTCCTACTTTTGTGTGTCATGTTCCTCCAGGGGTTTGTAATCTGTACTGGGCAAACTTCTTCCTCCACTCTGCTCCATCAAGAAATTCCTCATCTTGCCTGATAACTCGAAGTGTGACTAGGATGGCCTCAAGTCTGTGCCTTATCTTCCAGCAGAGCAACCAGCTTGCATCTGCTGCAGGTATAGTTTTGCATATTCTCAGGCAGGAAGACAAACATGGCATGGGTGTTGCAAGTCACTGCAGCAGCTCTCTCACCATCCAGTGTTCTGAAATGAACACTGAAGATCATGAAAGATGCTGGGGATGAAAGTCATTAGCAAATAGCTATTTTATTACTGGGATGCGGGTGGCGCTGTAGGTTAAACGACAGAGCCTAGGACTTGCTGATCAGAAGGTCAGCGGTTCGAATCCCCGCAACGGGGTGAGCTCCCGTTGCTCAGTCCCTGCTCCTGCCAACCTAGCAGTTCGAAAGCACGTCAAAGTACAAGTAGATAAGTAGGTACCACTCCAGCGGGAAGGTAAACGGCGTTTCCGTGCGCTGCTCTGATTCACCAGAAGCGGCTTAGTCATGCTGGCCACATGACCTGGAAGCTGTACGCCAGTTTCCTCGGCCAATAAAGCGAGATGAGCACCGCAACCCCAGAGTCGGTCACAAATGGACCTAATGGTCAGGGGTCCCTTTACCTTTACCTATTTTATTACTAACATAGGTGAATGACCTGTCTGTTATTATTATTTAAAGAAATGGGAGTCTGCAAGGACTATAGTAAATATATGGGTGTGAATTCAGCTCTTAATGAATAATGCTCCAAAACCAATAATGATTTATTATTATTATTTATTGAATTTATATACCGCGCTATACCCAGAGGTCTTAGGATGGTTCACCTAAAAATCACTCTGCTTTGGAGCCATTTTGGAGGAAATAAAGTGGGATCGTTCCAAAGTGCTCTGAAGTGAAGACATCAGATGGCTGGCGGTTTCATTTAGAAACCCCTTTATATTTTGTGTCTGTGTCTCTGAAACTGCCTAGAGTCATTTCTTCTTTTATCGAAGGTGGCTTCCAAGCAGTTAGAAGAATGAGGCAAGGGTCAATTTGATTGATAAAGGGGAAAGGTACACAAGCAATGTATGCATATTGGAACAAAAATATTGCCCACGACGGGGTCAATTGGGTTCTCTTAATATACAGCCTTGGCCTCTTCTGTAATGAATAAGTCATGTCCTGATACCTTCCCTGCACATGCAAAATTATACCTTAATAAATATGCTCCAGTTCTATATTTACAGTAATGGGATGCACTTACAGGAAGTGAACAGGTTCCCTCTTCTATGGAAAGACACTTGCTTTTGTGTCATCTCCAAGTTGGCTTTTCTCCTGCTGTTGCTGCTAAATTACTGCAAGGGCCTCTGGGGTGGAGTGTGATATTGCCGCTAGCAATCACTGCCAAAGCCTACATGGCAACATCCCTGGCCCTTGCCTGCTCACTTGAATTTGCAAGTGTTTTTCACCTTGACCAAACACGTCAGCTCATAAAGTCTGTATGCATATGAGGGATTGCGTGCAAGGTTTCGAAACCAGCTTGGGGAGCTCTCGTCATCTCTTGTCTCCTCATTTGATCTGCCTTCGCGTTTGCCACTGTTGCTTCCTACGATATGCAGACTGCATAGATTAAGGGTGGGGAGGGGAGGACAAAAGAGATAGTTTCAATTGCTTTCAAATAGAGCAGGACAAACATTAACATTTGCCAACTTTGCCATTGTCCACCAGTTCTGACGCATTCCCTAGGGTTCCTGCATGTAAGACAAAGCTCCATTATGGCATTTGGATAGCCCTTTTGCCCTGGCAGCCCTATTATGTGACCCAGAAGAGCAGCAAAGGGCACCAGGTGTTGGGATAAAATTTGGCCAAATCTTTATTAACTGCAGCAGGCAGGGTAAGGGTTGGCATGGCAGTAGGGCCAGTATCAGTTCATCATTCCACTTACCCAATGCCGGTGAAATGGGATCCTCTGGAGACTGGACAGAGCCAAACCTGTTCCATGTGAGTTGGCCAGTGCTGAACCCTGTTGTGGTTCAAGCCAAGCTGGCAGGCTCTGACCAGGGTGAGGATTCCAGCCAGGTGAGGACCCCAACACGAGCTTGGGAGGGTGCCATGACCCAGCTCCCTCTCAGGACCCTTAGGAGCCACTCCTTTACTATGTTGATCTTGCCCGATGCCATTTCCACCCTTAGACAGCTGTTCTTCTGCCTAATGAAAGGAAGCCATAATGTTCACTGAGGGCCAGGATGAGAAAACCCCAACCAACTGCCAATCAGGTTGAGAGAACACTGTCCACTCCAACATTGCCAACCAGTAAGGTAAAGGTAAAGTACCCCTGGATGGTTAGGTCCAGTCAAAGTTGACTGTGGGGTTATGGTGCTCATCTCGCTTTCAGGTCAAGGGAGCTGGCGTTTGTCCACAGACAGCTCTCCAGGTCATGTGGCCAAAATGACTAAACTGCTTCTGGTGCAACAGAACACCGTGACTGAAGTCAGAGCGCACAAAAACGCTGTTTACCTTCCCGCCGTAGCGGCACCTATTTATCTACTTGCACTGGTGTGCTTTTGAACTGCTAGGTTGGCAGGACCTGGGACAGAGCAACGGGGGCTCACCCCATCATGGGGATTCGAACCGGCAACCTTCAGATCGGCAAGCCCAAGAGGCTCAGTGGTTTAGACCACAGCGCCACCCGCACTCAGTGAAGACCCAATGCCCAATGCTGGGTGGGCAAAAAGCTAAAAGGGCAAAATGGCCCCAAACTCCAAAGGGGAAAACCTTATAAATGTTAATTACCCTACCCACAAGAGAGTTTTTTCATGATATGGGCAGAACTCTGCTCCCATTTGCAGCTCATTGGGCCATGTCCCACAGGGCAGAAAGGTCCTAGCATTCCTCTCTCCCCTCATAGTCCACCTTACTTGACCTTCACTGGCATATCATGAATTCAGAGGTCCTGATATGATTTTACCTTCTTGCTTCTATTCCCTTCCATCTCTGTCCTTTTCATCATACTTCACTCTATATATCCTCTTACTGTATCTTCATTCTCAGCCTTTTTGCCTACTCTGTACCCTCCCACTCATCATATTTCCGCTTGGATCCCTGCTCATTAGTTGTAACAGAGATGAAGCTATCCTTGCTGTAGAACGTAGAAACTAAGTTGTAGAGAATATCCTGTTATAAAAGTCAGTGATACCTGCACCTTCCTTTATGGTAAGTGTCAAGAGATAAGAACTACCTTTTTGCTAAATTGAACAAATTAGATGCAGTAGGGGAAAGGGACTTTGGCTTATTACACAGAGCCAGGAGTTGGGGTCAGGCAGAAATACAGGAAATAATAATAAATTTTCATTCTAATGGAGCCACAGGAAGTCATTTTTCTACAGTAGTTTGTTTTTCTTTCTATTTCATGTTTTGGCTTTTTGACAGCAGCCAGAATTTCAGCTCCTTAAATTGGATTGCAGTTTCTTCCAATATGATTCACTTTTCCTTGTAAAACATTTCCTCTGTTTTTAGGATAATCTGAAGTGCATTTATAAAAGAATGCCCCGAAGGAAACCTAGGCCCAAGATGCCTATTGTGAAATCCATGCAAAAGAATTTCAGTGGTAGTCAGATCCCTTGCCATTTTGATGACTCCTTAGAGAAGCTAGAAGGCAATTAAACCTAGGGAGGGAAATAAAACCGGGGGGGGGGGGTATTTGTTTGTGTGTTTGTGTATAATATGACAATACAGAATAACAGTGAAAAGGATGCAAACAGATCTTCATTTGCATGTCTTAATTCATTATTTTGCAGTGAATTAGCTGCAGGAACTGTGCTTCACTGACCTGATCATTATGATTTTTACATTAAATTTATGTTTGCCCTACCCTTGTCCAACAAAGAGGTTGATCCCCCCTCTAAAGGATTTAGGCAACCAGTATTAATGTTCATCCTGCTATGCTCAAAGTCTGTGGCAGTGGATGGATTTGCTGAACTAAACGAGACAGCCTTTGGCTAATGCATTTGAGTAATTTTGCCTGTGAGTAATATACTGCAAGCACATTGTGTCTACTGTTATGAAGCTCCCTTTTAGACCGTATTGCAATGCTACAGCATGCTCTCTCCCTGTGCTTTTGTCTTAAACAGAATTATTTAGGCCATTCATGTGAAATTAAATCATTCTGAGAGCCTCCAGAGTGATGGCTAACTCTCCTGCCAGCAGCTGTAGCTTGGCCTTCCAAAGCTGACGCCGTGGTGGCAGCAATTACTGGCCATCTCTGCTCACATGCATAGCATTTGCTAGTGTTTTCCCTTTGATCAAACATGTCAAGCTTTTAATTCATGTATAATCACTGGATGCACTAAGTGCCAGACCATCTTGTTTTATCATCTTTTACATCTGCTGCTGTTCTCATAGCACACCAGTGAAATCTTCTCAACCTTCATCCAATGGTGATGGGAAGGCTCAGTTGAAAATGGGGCATCATCCATCCTATTACAGCTTGGACCATAACTCTGACTCAGATTGCCCAGTGGGGCTCTGGCCTCATTGTTTTTCATTTTCCTAGTCTGCAGGACTCTGATTGTTAAAACTCAGAAACGTTTCCAAAACAGCTTTCAATGTGGTGACAGAATATAGCGGGGGGAGAAGTCAGAAGGGGGATATGAGTAGAGATGGGTGGATGGATATAAGAACTTAAGAAATGCTCTCCTGTATCAGGCCAAAAACTCTGTTGCAGATATTAATATTGTTTTGAATAATAAAAATATTATTCAAACTTTTACTGGTAGAACTTTCTTCATAACAGAATTAAAACTTCAAATGTACATCAAAAATATCCATACAATGTCTTGTGATGTCCAGCACAGGCTCCGCATCTTAGAAAATATAAAATATTCTAAACATCTTCACTCCATGGAGTTTGGGAGACAAAAGACTCAAAGGCTTCAAAATGGAGATTTGCAACCCAACGCCTTCATCATGTGAGCTAAGGTTACAACACTCATATGTTAGCTACCAGAGAACGACAATCAGTTAATTATCAACTCAGCAAGAGCTCATGGAAAATCCCCATGTTACACCTTTTCACCAATACACATTTAGTCATTCTCATTTCAGTGTCAATTAAACTATTATAATTAACAGGCTCATCTAGCCTAGCATCCTGTTCTTACAGTGGCCAACCAGATGCCTATGGGAAGTCAGAAAACAGGACCTTGTAGACAAATAGACAGCCCCTCTGCCCAATTTAGAATTGTGCCTTTCCGTATTGTATGTTTTTCTCTGTATTCCTGTATCCTTTTGCTTTTCAATTAACAATAGCAGCACCATTATTAATAAGGGAATGGAGCACGTAGCACTCGTTCATAGGGTCCCTTACCCCATTAACAGAGTTTAGGAATGCAAACCGGTGTAAAGCAGAGGCTGGTATAGATTCAATTAGGTTGACCAGAGCCAGCTGGAAGGTGATTGAAGATGACACCTTGATAAAGATCATGGGAGTTCCTTAGGTAGAAAAGAACTGCAAATATGGGGTGTCCAATTGGATGGTCAGGTGAAGAGACACAAGCTATTCACATGTTGCTGTAACAAATAAAATTGCAGAGATGATACCGGCATGAGGGATTCATGTATTCAGAATGCTAGATAGATGCCTTGAACTCTTATATTTGCTGCCCAACTTTTGGAATTCTCCACTGGGACCACAGTAAGCAATCAAGCTGATCTTTCCATGATGCTGCTGTCTTTATTTTGGCTAAAGAGGACCAGTGTATTTCCAGACCCCTTTTGTGGGGTAATATCCTGAGCACAATAGCACTCTGCCCACTTGTGAGTCCCAGCACCTGGCTTTCAGAGGCATGCTGCCTTCAACAGGGGAGGCAGAAGATAGCATCATGGTTTGATAGCTTTATCCTCCACAAATTTGTCTAATCTTCTTTTAAAGCCATCATAATCTGAGACCTATTCCTGTATTGTGACCACATCTCTGTACCTCAATGAGTTGCACACATATCATCGTGAGTTTGCGGCATCCTGCTTTTGTGTGGGCATTTCACTCATTCTGATCAGGTCATGGAAATGTGACGGGGTGTCAAATTCTCACTGTACCTTGTGCCATCCTGTCCTACCCAAGACAGGACTCCCATTCCACACTGCTTACCAGAGGTCTCAGAGCACGAAGAACAAGGCCCTATCCATCCATGACCAGGAGGGAAAGAATGAAAAGGCCTTTCAGAATGGTGTGCCCTTTTTGACAGCGGAGAGGATCTTTTCCAGTGCTATTGCATTATCTTTGCTGTAGCCTGGGGGCTGCAGGAACTGTGCCAGATTTACGTATAAGCTAAACAAGCTGTAGCTTAGGGCCTCACTCTCTTGGGGGCCCCAAAAAAATTTAAAGGAAAAAAACTGGATGTATGTTTCCCAAATATAAGATAAAAACCAAATAAAATAAAAACCTACATACAGCAACAGTGTTTTGTGTTGTGTTGGCTCCTACTTGTTATGTGCAAATGGCTTTAGATACCTATTAGGTCCATAAATTACCATATAGCAGGGATGTCCAACAGGTCAATCGCAATCTACTGGTAGATCCCCATGATGTTTTGGTAGATTGTGGTCGATCTCTGGCTCCCTTTCCTCTGCACCAGTAAATCTGACTCCTGCCCCGCCCCCTCGTCCCATCCTCCATTGTTGTTTGAGGAAGGGAAGATGGAGCTCCCCTGTGTGGCTGTTTTCATCCATAGTGATGCTTCTGTGAGTCATTTACCGTATTTTTTGCTCTATAAGACTCACTTTTTCCCTCCTAAAAAGTAAGGGGAAATGTGTGTGTGTCTTATGGAATGAATGCAGGCTGCACGGCTATCCCAGAAGCCAGAACAGCAAGAGGGATTGCTGCTTTCACTGCGCAGTGATCCCTCTTGCTGTTCTGGCTTCTGAGATTCAGAATATTTTTTTCTTGTTTTCCTCCTCCAAAAACTAGGTGCGTCTTGTGGTCTGGTGCATCTTATAGAGCGAAAAATACGGTAACCCCAACCTCCCTTGCCTCCACCCCCCAACGAAACTCCCTTCCCCCCAAAAGTCTGCACCTTAACCCCCCCAAAACGTGGCTTTCCTCCTCCCCCAAAAAGATCAAGAACTTTGAGCTGAACCCCTAAAGGGGGGGGGGGTAGATCACTGCCAGATTTTAATTCTGAAAGTAGCTTAGGGCCTCATCAAACCTAAATCCAGCCCTGAGGGTAGAGGGTATAATTTGTGGCTGGAGGGGTGCAAGACCCATGGAAAAAAAGAGGGGTTCTTGGGCATGCAGGCTTCATTAGACACATAAACTGAAGTTGTTCAAAATCAAGCAAATCTGTCAACAGCATCTTGGCAGGGGCTTGAGTCTTTCTGACGTGGCTGCTAAAAGGACTGGGAAAAGCAAACATTGCAATTTCCACATCCAACTGGTCCCCTCTCTCCCAAGACAAAGAAACAGTTCCTAACTTGTGAATGGCAAAATTTACAAATAAAGGGCCTCTACTTGAATTTCATCATGAATGGAAAATGTTTTTTTGGCTTGCATATGGTGTGTTTCAACTTTTTTTTTTTTAAAAGGCTTGATTTGTTCAGCTCTCAGCACAGATTGAAGTGCGGAATGAAGAAGTAAAGAGCAGTTCTCCAGAGAGATCAAGGTTGCCAGGTCTGTTCTGTACTGGAGGAGAAATAAGGGGGGGAAAGTACACATTGGAATAGACTGTTCTGACCTTTGCAGCTCCCTCTGTAAGTGGCTCCTTAGACATTTGAGATAATGTTTGTGAAAGTCTGTCGCTATTGAAAATCCCATTAGGCCTTTTCCTCTTTACTAACCTATGGATTAAAGAACAAGGTGGTCTTGCTACATTAATTACACAGAATCAAACACAGTTACAGAAAGAAAGCCAGCTTTCGAACCCAATGGGTTAAAGGGCACACCTTCTGCCTGTTCCACAGTGGCAGGAATCATGAGGAAGGCAAATAGGAGAAAATATACATTACATCTTCTTTTGTCAGACAGTTCCATGAAGCATTCATTCATCTATTGCATACCCTCCAACATTTCTCTGATGGAAATAGGGATGCCCCATTCCATAATGACAATTTTACTATTTATACCCCACACATCTTCCTGGGTTGCTCTAGCTACTCTGGGCAGCTTCCAATATATATAAAACATTATTGTTGTTTAGTCATTTAGTTGTGTCTGACTCTTCGTGACCCCATGGACCAGAGCACGCCAGGCACTCCTGTCTTCCACTGCCTCCCGCAGATTGGTCAAACTCATGCTGGTAGCTTCGAGAACACTGTCCAACCATCTTGTCCTCTGTCGTCCCCTTCTCCACAGGACATGGGTGGGCAAACTAAGGCCCAAGGGCCAGATCTGGCCCAATCGCTTTCTAAATCTGGCCTGCAGAAGGTCTGGGAATCAGTGTGTTTTTACATGAGTAGACTGTGTGCTTTTATTTAAAATGCATCTCTGGGTTATTTGTGGGGCATAGGAATTTGTTCATTTTTTTCTTTTCTTCCAAAATGTAATCCAGCCCCCCCACAAGGTCTGAGGGACAGTGGACTGGCCTCCTGCTGAAAAAGTTTGCTGACCCCTGAAATAGGAGCAAAGTAGCCAGCCTGTGTTCTAAAAATTGGAGGAGGAAGGGAAAGCCCTCTGCAAGGAATCCTCAGAAGTAGTTTCTATTAATGTATATTATTGCTCCCTAGACTCCTCTTCACAAATCTGCCTAGCAACAAGGTGACACATCAGCCAATCAGAAAATTCAAAAATTCAAAAATTCAAAAATTCAAAAATTCAAAAATTCAAAAATTCAAAAATTCAAAAATTCAAAAATTCAAAAATTCAAAAATTCAAAAAAGAACAAAAGAACAAAAAAGAAAAAAGAAATTCAAAGCTGCTCAACCAATCTGAGGAAAGGGCCAACAATTCCACTCACAACTAGCAACAGGTGTAATTCAACCAACTCGGGGGGGGGGGATAATAGAACTAGTCCTGCTGAACCAATCAGAGACAAAAAACAAAACAAAAAACCACTGGAAATTCCTACTGGTTTGAGAAGCAGGTTATCCTAGAAGCAGAATCACTAAGTGAGAAAATGGGTGTCAGAAAGGGAAGGGGAGAGAATCAGGTACAAGGAAAAGAGAAGCAGAGCAGAGCCGCTACAGGCATGCTAGCCCTAACAGATTGTCCCTGGGGAAATGCTTCTCTTAAACAAAAAGAAAGATCCCCTATTCCCTGCTAGAAAGTATAGATGAGGGGTGGGCAAGCTGTGTCCTTCCAGATGCTGCTGGGCTAGTTCATGCCTGTATAGCTCAGTTGGTTAGAGCATGCTGCTGATAATGCAAAGGTTGCAAGTTCAATCCCTGTATGGGACAATTGCATATTTTTGCATTGCAGGGACTAGATGATTCTCAGGGTCGCTCTTAACTCTATGATTCTATGATTCTATCTCATATAATCCCTTATCAATGGTCCTGCTGGCTGGGGCTGATGCAAGGGCCTCAAGTTTTCCATCCCTGTGTAGATCACATAGATAGATGATAGAGATAGATAGATAGATAGATAGATAGATAGATAGATAGATGGTGATAGATAGAGTCCTCCCTTATAGAGGGCACGTATTGCAGTGAGACCTGGACAACCAACACCCTGTGTTGTGGGTGGTCATGATTGGTCAGCCACAACACCTGATTGGTAGGTCCCTCGAAACTGGGTGCAATCTGGCCAATGGGACGCAGTCCAAATGGTTCAAGGGATCTATTTGCGTGGACTGGCGGAGTCCCCAGATCCCGAGCAGTCCCCCCCGTCATGTGGAATAACGACTCAAGACAACGTGCTATGGGATTAAATTGGCCACAACTTTATTAAATTTCAAATGTGGGTAGACCTTGGCTCAGGCATTGGGCGTACTCCCTCCCTAGTCCCCAGCCGGGGACATAGGGAGCTTCAGGGTTATCCAGTGTGGGGGGGGGATGGGCCGGCTCTGGAGAACATATGTTCAAGCAGAGATAGCCACCCCCGTTACGCCGCCGCCGCAGGGGAGAGCAATGACGACCTTTCAGCGTACGGTCAAAGCCTCCCTTCAGAAACCCCTTTAACGGGGAACCCTGGTATCGCCGCCGCAAAGAGGAAGATGGACTAAAGGATTCCGCCCAAGGCCTGATACCGCCAAAGTTGTGACGTTTTGCTACGGGAAAGGCGAAACCTGCCGATGAAGGGAAATTCCTTTCCGGCCCTTTAACAGCGACCTTAACGTAGTAGCACCCGCATACCTGTGAAGAAAAGTTAACCTGCAAAACCTGTGAAGAAAAGTTAACCTGCAAAATAGGACATTAACTGAGGGTGGGTAGGGTGGGAGAAGCTCTGGAGCCAAGTGAGGATTCCCAGGTAAGATCCTCCCTCTATTGTGTGGGCAGGTAATCCCTCCCCTACCTGGCCTGGTCTCCTTGGCAACGCTTCCCCCAGGTGGGATTGGACAACTGACTGAGGTAGGCGGAGACCTCCAGGTATCCCACCTGAGGGAAGGCAAAGCCAAGCCTATGCTGTTGGAGCCGCTCCAGATCTAGGGGCTGCACGTGTCCACGCAAAGGGCGCCCCCCGTTTTAAGCGGGGAGCGGTCATTATGCCCATGCACGTGACCCAGAGTTTCCTCTTTCGGTGTGTGCATTTGGAACACCCACCCACCTCTCCCTACTTTTTGGGCTTTGTGCTTGACCTTGCTATGCCGCTATGTGTCGTGTGTTGTTGGGACAGGGGCATGGCAGGAATTTTCCCCAATTGGCTGATTGGCTGTTGCCATTTGGGTTTTGCCTGCCGCGTAGCAAATCATCACAACTTGTAAGGTTGTGGATAGGCTCTGGTTCAGGTAATAGTGATGGGAGAACGCTCTCGCCATCCCTATGTGAAGGGTATTCCATTAAAGGAATCCAGGGACTCAACTTGGTTTGGTCAACCCCTGAGAGGGGGTTGTGCCCATGCCTGAGTCCAGGGGGACATTTGGGTGGCGGAGTTAGCCCGTTCCCAGCTTTCCGCTTATCCAGGTGTTCACCCTTGGCTGACCTATGCTGGAACCCTTGGTCAGTGCTACCTGCATGGCAGGGAGCTGGTCGAACCAGAGCCTATGCAACCAGTCACTTTCTGTAATCAATAAAGTTGTGGCCTAAAATCTGCCAGAAACCAAAACCAAAATTTGAGTCTAGTGTGAATTTATTTAGGGGGGAGTTTTCTGGGTCTGAACTAGATGATAGATGATAGATAGATAGATAGATAGATAGATAGATAGATAGATAGATGATAGATAGATGATAGATAGATAGATAGATAGATAGATAGATAGATAGATGATAGATAGATGATAAATATAGATAGATAGATGATAGATGATAGATAGATAGATATAGATAGATATAGATAGATATAGATAGATAGATGATAGATAGATAGATAGATAGATGATAGATGATAGATGATAGATGATAGATGATAGATGATAGATGATAGATGATAGATGATAGATGATAGATGATAGATAGATAGATAGATAGATGATAGATAGATAGATGATAGATAGATAGATAGATAGATTCTGTAGATATGAAAACAATATGGGGTAGTGTGGGTGTATGTTGTAGTTTGCTGTTATCCCAAAGGCAACTGTCTAGTACAGCTTGTTAAATTGTTATCGCTGTCATCATGAAACATAATTTGGCAAGTGCTTTTCCTTCAAAAAGGGGAGCTAGCTTGTGATTCTGCCTTTCATGGCTGAAAGAAGTCTGAGAGCAATCAGCTGGGGAAAGCCATGCCCAGAAGATGGGTCAAGGACTCCAACCACTAGGCACAGTCAGTTGTCCAGTTTTAAGTCTCATCGCAGCTGGATCATACGATAAGGTGGTTTTGTTCCTATACAATTAGAGTGTGAAAAATAGCACAGTATAGTCAATGTCGTGGAGGAAGGCTGTATCTTCTGTGACCTGAAATCCTTTAATAAATGGTCACAATGGTAATCTACTATCTTGCCTCTGGCCATGGTCAGCCTGTTATTGATTGGTAGAATGTGGCTGAATCTCAGAAAAAGCAGAATATAGAAAAATACAGATAGTGTACAGCACAGTTCTTTGATGTCTACCCAGAAGTAAGTCGAGGTGCAATCCTAAACAGATTTTGTAGGGAGGAAGATCTAGTTAAAACCTCAGGGCTGAGTTCTAAATATTGTTCTATTAGTTTATATCCCACCATTCTATGATGAAATAAGAAGTCATGGTGGCTTACAAATAAAAACAGATAAATCACAAGAAAAAAGAGAAATAAATAAACCTGACAATAAAATAGGAGGAAATTGGCTTCTTAAAACACAACCATGAAAACCATATCAACAATGGAATCTGGGCCAACAGAATAATAGAATGGTACCAAAATGTTTTACATTTACAATTTACACTTCCTGGCAGAAACCATTGAGGCTACCAAGACTGTACGGATTGTGAAGTGATTTCCTTTAGACAAATTAACATTACAGAGAATGCAATTTAAAAGCCATTTAAATGTGTAGATTATTTTGCGTTGCAATATATGATCACCAGCATGTAGAATATTTTCCCCCAAATAATTAAAACTACTTCACAGAGTGTTCTGTAGAGAATGGTGACATCCTAATGTTACACAGCAAAAACAGATTATTTGAAAATTGAATCTAATTGGACTGTAATTCACATTCATTAAAAGACCCGACATTTTTCAAATGAATGAAACTATGCAATAAAAATCAATTCACTGTACAACAGTTACATATTACTAACCCACAGTTAAAATGCAATCATTTAAAAGTGAGACACACTAATCCGCCACTAATAATTCCATTAACCCAGACAACACTCTTTCACATTGAGAGGGAAATCACAGGGGAAGAAAAACCTAAAGCCTTTTTGCTCTTTTGCACTGCACAAGGTATGTTGGAAGTCAGTAATTGCTGCCTAGATCTGTAAAAACAAGAGCCGACTGACAATATTTGTTAAGAAGGTGCAACAGGAGCAGAAGCAAACATTTATTTTGAGACGATGGTACTTGACCCCAGCCATGGACAACCTGACCTAAAATTACAAGATTTCTTTCCATTTATTAGCAGCTTGCAAACTACAGACATAGGGAGAATAATGCTTATGTGCCTGAGCTGTATTTATGAATGTAATACCTTTTGCAAAAAGAACAATCTCTCTCACACACTGCTGAGACTTAGGCCACATTAGTACCATACGTTTAAAGCACTGTGAAACCACTTTAAACACCCATGGTTTCCCCCAAAGAGTTGGGAGCTGTAGTTCGTTAAAGGTACTGATAGTTGTTAGGATACCCCATTCACTTTCCAGAACTACAATCCCCAGAGTTCCCCGTGAAGAGAGATTGATTGTTAAACCACTCTGAGAAATGCAACTCTGTGAGGGGAATGGGACCTCCTAACACTCTCTCAGCACCCTTCATCTGTTGCTCCCAGAATTCTTTGGGGAAGCCAATACTGTTTAAAATGCTACCAGATTGCTTTTAGTGTATGGCATGAATGGGACCTTCATCTACCCTCACCATGGGTGAAATCCTACTGTATGCACGTCATAAGTCACAGTAAATACTTTGAAACTTCCCTGTGAACAAACCTGAGTAGGAATGGCTAGGGACTTAATGAACTGGGGGATAATGTACAATTGATGATAATACAAAATTGTGTGTGTGTACACAGTGCTTTTTTTCTTTAAAAATGTTTAGGGGTACTCTGATTTTCCTATCCTAATAATAATAATAATAATAATAATAATAATAATAATAATAATTTATTTATACCCCACCCATCTGGCTGGGTTTCCCCAGCCACTCTGGGCGGCTCCCAACCGAATATTAAAAACACAATACAGCATTAAACAATAAAAACTTCACTAAACAGGGCTGGCTTCAGATGTCTTCTAAACGTCAGATAGTTTTTTATTTCCTTGGCATCTGATGGGAGGGCGTTCCACAGGACAGGTGCCACTACCAAGAAGGCTCTCTGCCTGGCTCCCTGTAACTTGGCTTCTCGCAGTGAGGGAACCGCCAGAAGGCCCTTGGAGCTGGACCTCAGTGTCCGGGCTGAACAATGGGGATGAAGGTCCGGGATGAATGATATTGAAATACTGACCCTCAATGAGGCCAAACTTAGATTCACAAAAAGGTTGGGGGTATGCGTACCCCTCCGTCCTCCCAGAAAAAGCTCTCTCTCTCTCTCTGTGTATATATATATATATATTTGCTTTCGTAGATTTTATATATATTGTTGTTTAGTCGTTTAGTCGTGTCCGACTCTTCGTGACCCCATGGACCAGAGCACGCCAGGAACTTCTGTCTTCCACTGCCTCCCGCAGTTTGATCAAACTCATGCTGGTAGCTTTGAGTAGCTGGTAGCTCCAACCATCTCGTCCTCTGTCGTCCCCTTCTCCTTGTGCCCTCCATCTTTCCCAACATCAGGGTCTTTTCCAGGGAGTCTTCTCTTCTCATGAGGTGGCCAAAGTATTGGAGCCTCAGCTTCACGATCTGTCCTTCCAGTGAGCACCCAGGGCTGATTTCCTTAAGAATGGATAGGTTTGATCTTCTTGCAGTCCATAATTCAAAAGCATCAATTCTTTGGCAATCAGCCTTCTTTATGGTCCAGCTTTCACTTCCATACATCACTACTGGAAATATATATATATAATTATTAAGTACATCCCGAAGCCTAGCTTCAGTTTACCTTTCTGTTCTAAGTAACAAGCTACATTTTGTTGCCCTCCACCTGGGAAAGGAACACGCTAGACCCGTTCAAAACAACATAAACTTTTTATGAGCAACATCTGTACAGTATATGCAGCACACCTGAGACTAGCAAATGTCAACAGTTTTTGGAAACCTCTCTGTTCCCCAGTGTGTAAAAGAGCACAGTAATTGGACTGCCAGAAAGGAATTCATTTGAACATTCAGCAAGAGAGCAAAACAATTGTAAAGAAAAGTTCTCTTGTCATATTGTCAAATGCCCACGCTACCTTTTCTACCAATGGAATTTAAAGAGGCCTTGCCTTAGGACAGATTCCTGGATGCTTCTGCTATTCTGTCTCCTACAGCTTTCACATTAAAGAATTGGAAACTGCACTAATCACAATCTTTAGTTTAGGTCATTATTCAGCACTTCAGAAAATATCTCAGTTAGGCCAGAGACACTTGGGCCCTGGCTGACCAATATGTATTGAGGTCCAAATCTGAATTCTGCTGAAGAAAAACAAAGCTTCATGTCTCCTCTAGTCAGTATTCTGAGGAAAACGTTCTTGTAACTTTTTCTAAGTAGAAGTTTCCAAACATCATATTATTATTATTATTATTATTATTATTATTATTATTATTAGTTAAATTTCTATACTGTCCTTCATCCAATGATCACAGGGTGGTTTACCATAAAAACACAAAAATACATACCACAGTAACAAACAAAAATAATACCCCCTATAATAATATTTGCTAATATAAATAATTAGCTAATATAAATAATGTTAGCTATAATGCAAATTTAAGGGACGCGGGTGGCGCTGTGGGTAAAACCTCAGCACCTAGGACTTGCCGATCGCATGATCGGCGGTTCGAATCCCCGCGGCGGGGTGAGCTCCCGTCGTTCGGTCCCAGCTCCTGCCCACCTAACAGTTCGAACGCACCCTTAAGTGCAAGTAGATAAATAGGTACCGCTTTATAGCGGGAAGGTAAATGGCGTTTCAGTGTGCTGCTCTGGTGCCGGTTCAGCTTCGTCACGCTGGCCATGTGACCCGGAAGTGTCTGCGGACAGCGCTGGCTCCTGGCCTCTAGAGTGAGATGAGCGCACAACCCTAGAGTCTGTCAAGACTGGCCCGTACGGGCAGGGGTACCTTTACCTTTTTATAATGCAAATATTAATGACTTTGACCTACAATTGGATATAGGATTGCCATAATGTCCAGGAATTTTCTGGACACAGCCAGAATACCACAGTTGGAAGCAGTTTCTGGGTGGATATTGCTAAAACGTCAGGGAAAATCCAGGTGACCCATGTTGGCAGTGTATTTCTTGGCGATTTTGCCAACTCTATAAAATACATTGCCATTCTGACCCCAGATAGGTGCCCTGGATCTCTATAGGATTTCACCAAGGGGGAAATTGCATCTTACAGTTGTATAGGATTACAGGGCCAAAAAAATTGTGTGATTAATAAAACGGATTAATAAAATGGATTTCTTTGCAGATAATGAAAAACTTCACTCAGCTGCAGACGCGGGTGGCGCTGTGGGTAAAAGCCTCAGCACCTAGTGCTTGCCGATCGAAAGGTCGGCGGTTCGAATCCCCGCGGCGGGGTGCGCTCCCGTTGTTCGGTCCCAGTGCCTGCCAACCTAGCAGTTCGAAAGCACTCCCGGGTGCAAGTAGATAAATAGGAACCGCTTACTAGCGGGAAGGTAAACGGCGTTTCCGTGTGCGGCTCTGGCTCGCCAGAGCAGCGATGTCAACGCTGGCCACGTGACCCGGAAGTGTCTCCGGACAGCGCTGGCCCCCGGCCTCTTGAGTGAGATGGGCGCACAACCCTAGAGTCTGTGAAGACTGGCCCGTACGGGCAGGGGTACCTTTACCTTTTTATAGTTATCAACAATGATGTGATCCTTTCACTTCCCTTTTCTTGAAAATTTTGGACTCCTACAACCCAAGCACCAAACAGGGTGCAAACATTCCCAAAAGGATCCATTTTAATGTTTCTTCCACCAGCATGTCACCTCTGTGTTTGGTGTGCTGCTGTTACTTCTTCTGTGTGGATAAAGCTTACCAAATTCTAGAAAAGTAAGTCTGTCCATCAGTGTGTCTATACCATTTAAAGCTTATTTTTTTGGCAGACCAACTTTGGGTGTTTCCTTCCAGAAACTGCTCGCTTCAGGAACCATGCTCCCAAGTCCTCTTTGTAAAAAGGGCAGAGGTGGAGGTAAATGCAGCCCACTTTAAAACCTGGAATGATGGGGGATAGCCATAGTCCAGTTACTAAGCAGTCTTCTTTTTTCTTCTCTTTTTGGTGATCACTCATAGCCGAGTAAGATTGTCTTCCATAAACACAGTTTTAAGTCCGTAAGAGGCCAGTTCTGGATCCACACGTCCTTCCACAGTGGGGCATTGGTTTCTGGGTGGGAATTGATCACGGTGTGGATTTGCCAAGCGTGCCTTCCTCTTAGCACGTTTCTCCCTTGCGTCCTGAGTTTGAGTGCCTTCAAAGCCCATGACACCTTTGGTAAAGGCTGTTCTCCAACTGGAGCACTCACAGGCCAGTGTTTCCCAGTTGTCAGTGTTTATACTACATTTTTTGAGATTTGCCTTGAGACAGTCTTTAAACCTCTTTTGTTGACCACCAGCATTACGCTTTCCATTTTTACGTTGGGAATAGAGTAGTTGCTTTGGAAGACGATCATCAGGCATCCGCACAACATGACCAGTCCAATGAAGTTGATGTTGAAGAATCATTGTTTCAACACTGGTGATCTTTGCTTCTTCCAGTACACTGATATTAGTTCACCTGTCTTCCCAAGTGATGTGTAAAATTTTTCAGAGACACTGTTGATGGAATCTTTCGAGGAGTTGGAGATGGCATTTATAGGTGGTCCATGTTTCACAAGCATATATCATTGGTAGTACAATAGCTTTTTAAACAAGCATTTTGGTTTCCCTGTGAATGTCCCGGTATAGCTTTCATGTTGCTCAATTAGATAACTAGGCATACCTAGGCAGCAACAACAATAACATAAATGAATGGCAAGAAACACGTATGAATCAACATGCAAGGTGACTGGAAATATTTTAGACATTTCATTCTAGAACACGGACGGCATCAATGAGATTTATGCTGGATGTGCATTGCATTTCTGTCAGGGTGACCTTTTAAGCAATTAAGTTCTGTGAACTATAATCACAGTAATTCTAACCTTCCTTCTGTGCTTATTATAATACAGTGGTTTTCCTCTCGAAAGCATTAGAAAACATTAGCTAATTCAGTGTTTCACAAAGTGTGAAACACACCTCCTGTGGGCGCAAATGATACATAGGAGCAGGAATCCTTTGAGAACATGACATTTCAGCTTACATTTTTTTAAAAAAGCAAAACAAAACAAGACTGCCAGGGTCTCTAAAAGATTGCTGTAGCACTTCTGCTAAAGTGGTCATTATGCTGATAAAGGTGTTTTAAGGGCTAGAACTTCAGATTTTATCAATGGATGCCTTTCCAGTTCAATGGGCTAAAGGTTTTATGCTAAGACATATGCCACAAGGCTTTTAAAAAATCACACAGTGGTACCTCGGTCTACGAACAGCCCTGTTAACAAACTATCCGAGATACAAACTCCGCAAAACCAGAAGTAGCTGTTCTGGTTAGCGAACTTTGCCTTGGAAGCTGAACGGAAGCCGAACAGTGGAAGGGCACCAGTGATGGGAGGCCTCATTAGGGAAAGCACGCCTCAGTTTAAGAACGCTTTGGTTTAAGAACAGACTTCCAGAACGGATTAAGTTCGTAAACCGAGGTACCACTGTATATCAAACCAGTCTTTGAAGGTGAAGGACATCTTCTTCTTAGCTGTTTCCAAAATGTTGTTCATTTTTGTTGGGGTGGTTGGTTAGCAGTTTGGGAAACAGTGACTGGATATCATATTATTTCATATCTGTGATATGATAATATCAACACATCCACTGCCCTAATGTGGTTTCTAGCAACTGGTGTTCAGAAGAATACTGCCTCCAACCATGGACACAGAGCCTAGCCATCAGATCTAGGACAGTACAAAATATTTGCTAATACTTTTTTAAAGACATCCAACTTAGTGGCCAACATTCTGTGGGACTGAATTCCATAATTTAACTCAGTATTTTCTTATGTCTGCCCCGAATCTTTCAACATTCAGTTTCATTGGATGTCCATGACTTCTAAGGTTACAAGAGAGGGAGAAAAAGCTTTTCTTGATCCCCTTTCTTCATGCAATGTATAATTCTACCAGGTCACCTCTGATCTGCTTGATCATTTTGGTTGCCCCTTTCTGAACCTGAAAATGTGCTTTTTGAGCTGAAGTGACCAGACATGTACATATCCAAACTACTCAAATGAACAGAACAAATGAAAGATTTCCGTTTTCCACCCAACTGAAGAATGGAAATTCCTATTTGCTCCATCTCAGAACTGTCTGGCTCTGCTATGTTAGTCACTCCTGTGAGCGCTCCAGTTGGAGAACAGCCTTTACCAGAGGTGTCATGGGCTTTGAAGACACTCGAACTCAGGACACAAGGGAGAAACATGCTAAGAGGAAGGCACACTTGGCAAATCCACACCGAGATCAACTCTTGCCCGGAAACCAATGTCCCCACTGTGGAAGGACGAGTGGATCCAGAATTGGCCTCCACAGTCACTTACAGACTCATTGTTAAAACTGTGTTTATGGAAGATAGTCTTACTCGGCTAAGAGTGATCGCCAAATAAAAAAGAAGAAGAAGAGTCATCGGGTGGATGACAGAGCAGCTGCCCACCCAAAAAACTGTGGCCTAGAGTAGGTGTTGCCATATTAAGTGACCACTTTGCTTGGTCACACAATGTTACTAACATCACACACAATAGATCTGGAGCTTCCCAGATGTTGTTGGACTCCCATAAGCCCCCACCTTTCTGGCCAAGGTTCAGGGATGGCAGGAGTTGTCTGACAACATCTGGATTTCTACAGGTTAGCCACCCTTGGCATTTATGATGCCAAGGTCGTTGATGCCCCAAATATTATTTGACTATATATGTCTTTAGGCAGAATTAAAGTTATTCTGCCTCCTAGAAAAAGGATCTCAGGCAACAGAGAATCGGGTATCAACAAAAGCAGAGAGCACTGCAGTGTGTTTAAAGGGAATAGTTAATTGAATATTTACAAGTCTGAACTGATCTAGCGCACCGATTGTAACCAAATTATACAGAATGCCATTGATTTCTGTGAAACTTTTCCTCATGTAATGTATTTAGGAGTGTAGTGACAGTCTCTAATACGGATTCAGCCAATATTCATTTCAAACTGAAAGGAAAATGATTTCATTTTTGTACAGTGAGGTTTGTTGAATTTATTTATGCCAAAATGAACTAGCAACATACCTTAAATTGTGCAAGAGCCAAGCATTTTACATTCATAGCCTATTGATACAGTACTCCACTGCATTTATGTTTTTATCTTTCCTTCTTTTGGTTTAGTTTCTTTCATCAGGTTTTCCCTTTATTTGGTAGGATTTGTTTTCGTTTCCCTTCCACTTGAAAAGCCAAATAATGCCTGCAGTTTGAAATGCTTTGAAATTCTCTCTTGAAGTCTAGGACTTGAAATACGTAAGCAGATTTTCCTTTTTCTTTTTTTTATGCAGTTCAAACTGTGTTTCAGACAGTGTTCCTTTTAGGAGTGTAAATACTTTGCAAACAATTGGAAACAAACGTTGGCGAGTTGGAAGAAATTTGTGGAGGGCTCTTCACATCTTTGAGAGCTTCTGTTGTTTTGGTTTATCCAAAAGGGAGAGAGAGAAAGAATGAATAATGTGCTACATTTAGTCATGGATTGGAACATGGACAAAACAGCTACTCCAAGGGACAAGTCATTTTCCACTATAGGACTGGATTAGGATATTTCTTGCCTCAGAATAAGATCGTTGCCCCAGTGTACTAATAAAGAGTACAGCATCCCCCATTATATCAAATATAGTGTATTTGAAGAAGTGTGCATGCACACGAAATATAGTGTATCTGAAGAAGTGTGCATGCACACGAAAGCTCATACCAAGAACTAACTTAGTTGGTCTTTAAGGTGCTACTGGAAGGGATTTTTTTTGTTTTGACTATGGCAGACCAACACGGCTACCTATCTGTATCAAAAATATAGCGCACCAGTGGGATTGAACAAAGTGGAATATCAGTAAGAAGGATAATGTTTCCTCTCAGTATCTGTTTGTGCATTTCCTAGAGGTATCACTTTGGCTGTTGCTGGTACAGTGGTACCTTGGTTCTCAAACTTTTTTTTTTTTTTTTAAATTCTTTTTATTAATATTCCTTTATCATTACACCAACAAAACTTTACAAAAAAGAGTAGCAAAAAAAAAAAAAAAAAAAAAAGGCAAACAACCAAAGATAAAAAAAACAAAAAATACACAAAATACAGCAAAAACCAAGACCCGAATTAACAGGTGCAGAAAAGACAAAAAGAACAGAAAACATTGAAAATTTACATACGACACTTAACAATCATCCTCTACTTCCTCCCTTACTGATTTCGGGTATACGTTTTTGCACATTACATTTTACAGCTGGTGTTGGTTTTTTGTTTGCGCGTCGAAAGTTTTACAGTAAACCTGCTATAGTTGGTAAATTTCTAAAATTGCTTTCTATGTATGCTGAAAATTTGATCCATTCCTCATTTAACTTTGCTTTCTTTTGATTCCTAATTCTTTGCGTCATTTTTGCCAGTTCTATGAAGCCATATAGTTTCGATTGCCAATCTTTTACTGTTGGTAAGTTTGTATTTTTCCAATTTTGGGCAATTAGAATTCTTGCTGCTGCTGTTGCGTATTGGAATAGGATTTTATCTTTATCCTGTATCTCCTTTCCCACCATCCCTAGCAAGAAGGCCTCGGGTTTTTTAGGAAAGTTGTATCTAAGTATTTTTTTTAATTCGTTGTGTATCTGATTCCAGAACTTTTTTACTTCCTCACATGTCCACCACATGTGAATAAAGTTGCCTTCTTTTATTTTACATCTCCAACATTCCTTATTGCCAGTCTTATACATCCTATTTAATTTTTCCGGTGTTAGATACCATCTGTATATCATTTTCTCTAGATTCTCTCTTATTGCAGCACTTGCCGTGAATTTTATTCCCTCCCTCCAGAGTTTTGCCCATTTTTCATATTCGATGTTATGCCCCAAGTCTATCCTCCATTTAACCATGACTTCTTTGGTCTCATCCTCCTTCATGTCCCATTCTAATAAGATGCTATACATTTTAGACACTATCTTGGTTTTATTTTCAATTATTTCAATTTGGAACTTGGATTTTTTTTCATTCATTCCTGATTTTTTATCTTCTGTCCACAATGCATTAATCTGGTGGTACTGTAGCCAGCCCTTCAGCTTCTCCTTTAACTCCTCGTATGATTTTAATTTCCAGTTATCTTGCGATCTAATTAGTAAATCTTCATATGTCAGTTTTTGTTCTTCCTCATTTATCCTCCTGATTGATAAAATATTTGTAGGTGATAACCACCAGGGTGTTTTCTGTTCTAACATTTTTTTGTATTTTTCCCAAACTTCATAGAGAGAGCCTCTGATAATGTGGTTTGTAAATCCTTTGTGCACCTTCCCTTTGTTTAGCCAAAGGTAGGCATGCCAGCCAAACCTATTGTCTACACCTTCTAGATCTAATAAGTCGGTATTCTCCAGGGTTATCCAGTCTTTGACCCAACATAGACAGGCTGCTTCGTAATAGAGTTTTAGGTTGGGAACAGCAAGTCCTCCTCTCTCCTTCTTGTCTGTAAGCAATTTGAATCTAATCCTAGGCCTTCTGCCTTGCCATATAAATCTCGAGAGTATTTTTTGCCATTCTTTGAAAATTTTGGATCCTCTTATGACCGGAATATTTTGAAATAAGAACAGCATCTTAGGTAGCACATTCATTTTTATCGCTTCCATCCTACCTAGCCATGAGAGCTTAACTTTACTCCACACATCCAGATCTTTTTAAACTTTATTCCAAGTTGCTGAGTAGTTATCTTCAATTAAATTTATATTTTTTGATGTAAGCCAGATTCCTAGGTATTTTACTTTATTTGCTACCTTAATTCCAGATTCCCTTTCTAATTTCTCCTTTTCATCAGTATCCAAATTTTTTGTCAGCATCTTTGTTTTGGCTTTATTTAGTTTGAAACCCGAATGTTTTCCGTATTCTTCTACTATCTCCAGGGCTTTATTAAGGCTTTCTTGCGGTTCTCCCAAAGATAATATCAGGTCGTCCGCATATGCTTTTAATTTGTACTCTTTTAAGCCCACTTTAACCCCTTGTATCTCTGACTTTGATCTTATTTTATTTGCCAGGATTTCTAGAACCATTATAAATAATAGTGGGGAGAGGGGACAGCCCTGCCTCGTTCCTTTCTCAATTTTAAATCTACTTGTGAGATTGTTATTTATAACCAGTTTGGCAAATTGGTTTGAATATATTGCCTGTATTCCTTTCAGGAACTCGCCCTCTATCCCTACTTTTTCCATGGTTTTTAGCAAGAACGACCAAGATACATTATCAAACGCTTTTTCTGCGTCTATAAAGATTAAGGCTGCCGGTATCTCATTTTTAGTCTCTAGATATTCTAATAGATCGATCACATGCCTCACGTTATCTTTCAAGAATCTATTGGGTAGAAACCCCGCTTGGTCTTTATGGATTAGAGTTGTTAGATACTTTTTCAATCTGTTTGCCATGATGTCCGCGTAGATTTTATAATCGTTATTTAACAGGGATATTGGCCTATAGTTCTTGATGTTCAATTTATCTGTGTCTGGTTTGGGGATTAACGTTATAAAAGCTTCTCTCCAGGATTCGGGTATTTTCCCTCCTCTCAAGATGTTATTCATAGTATCGCATAGCGTGGTCGAGAGTTGATTCCCCAATACCTTATAATATTTAGCCGATAAGCCATCCGGCCCTGGTGCCTTCCCCAATTTCATTTTTTTCATCGCATTTCGGACCTCCTCTATACTTATGGGTCTATTTAGTTGATGTTTTTCTTCTTCTGTTATAGTCCTCCCTTCACAGTTTTCTAAGTATCGTTCTATTTGGCTTAGGTCTTCCTCTCCTTTTTTATATAGCAGCTCGTAAAAATTGAGGAAGTTTTTTTGTATTCTTTGTGGGTCTACTATCAAATCATCCCCTACCATTATCTTATTTATCACATTCTGTTTTTGTTTTTTCCTTAATTGCCACGCTAGGAATTTCCCAATTTTGTTCGCTGACTCAAAATATCTTTGCCTCATTATTTTAATTTTATTTTCAATCTCCTGGTTGGTTAGCATTGAGTATTGTGTTTGGAGTAGTTTTACTGTTTGTAAGCTTTGCTCATCTTTTGGGTTTATAGTTAGTTTTTTCTCATTCTCCTTTATCTGTTTCAAAATTTCTTCCTTCTTTTGCTGTCTTATTTTTTTCTTATAGTTATTTTGCTGGATGAAAAGGCCTCTTAAGACCGCTTTGCTGGCATCCCACACCACTTCTATATTTACTCCGGTGTTGAGGTTAAGGTCAAAGTACTCTTTTAAGGTGGCTTTGGCTTTCTCAACGACCTCATCATCGTCTAATAGCCATTCATTCAATCTCCATCTGAAACCTCCCTGGGTTGCCCCTTTTATTACTAGTGTTAACGAGTTGTGGTCCGAAAAGGTCCTTGGTTGTATCTCACATTTTGTAATCCTTAATGAGAGGATCCTTGAAATCCATATTTGGTCTAATCTGCTCCAACTTTTATGTACTTCAGAAAAGAAAGTGAACTGTTTATCTGTTGGATGCTTGTACCTCCATGCATCTATTAAATCCATATTTTCTTCTAACTCTTGAAATGAATTTGGTAACTTCCCTTGTTTGTGTTTTCCCTTATCCGTTTTTCTGTCCATCTCCAGTATCGGGACAGCATTAAAGTCTCCCAGTAGCATCGTCTTGTTGTTTTCAAGTTCTAACAACACTTGTTCTAGTTTTTTAAAAAATTCTGCTCTATTTGAGTTTGGAGCATAAATATTTATCACGTTGACCTTTTCCCCCTGAAAGTTTATTTGGACCCCCAGAATCCTCCCATCTTCATCTTTATATATCAGTTTGGGTTCCCATTTTTCATTGACATACGTTACTAATCCTTTTTTCTTCTCACTCGTGGAGTTAATAAATTCTATTCCTAGGTTCTTATTTACTAGTACATGCTTATGCTTTCTGGCTACATGAGTCTCTTGCATACAGATTACATCCAATTTTCTCTTTTTCAGCACATTTGCAATTTTATTCCTTTTAGTTTTTTCATTCATACCATTTACATTCCATGTTAAAATCTTTAGGTTCATTAGTCTGTCAGTAAGTTATCCGTTAAAGTTTTAGCTGGCTTAGATTCGGGTGGGTCTTTCCTCTGTTTCTTCCTCTTCCTCACCTCCCTCCTCCTCCTCTTCACCTTGGTTCTCAAACTTAATCTGTTCCAAAACCAAAGTGTTCTAAAACCAAGGCATGCTTTCCCATAGAAAGTAATGCAAAAGATCCATAAAATGAAAGCAATAATCAGTGTACTGTACTATAAAATAAATAAGACAGCATTGTAGATGATAAAAATTAAAATTATTATTTTTCTTATGTGCACTGATCATTGTTTGTTTGGGGGGCTTTTATCCATTTCTGCAGTCAGTCAATCATCAATCCGTCAGTAGCTGAACAGGGTTTCACACAGTCACAAAAACAAGTCACAAAAACGAAGTCACAAGCCACATTTACAAGTCAGTCCCATAAAACGAAGAACAAGTCTCAGTCAAAAAAAAGAAAAAGCCACAGAAACAAAACCACAAAAAAATAGCAAAAATGAAAGCTCCAAATATAGTGGTACCTTGGGTTACATACACTTCAGGTTACATACACTTCAGGTTACAGACTCTGCTAACCCAGAAATATTACCTTGGGTTAAGAACTTTGCTTCAGGATGAGAACAGAAATTGCGCAGCAGTGGCACAGCAGGAGCCCCATTAGCTAAAGTGGTCTTCAGGTTAACAGTTTCAGGTTAAGAACAGACCTCCAGAATGAATTAAGTTCTTAACCTGAGGTATCACTGTATCACCTCTGTGGGTGCTCGGGACTCCACAGCCGACAGACTCAACAGGAAGCCTCTGATTAGCAGCGGGGGACTCAATTTACAAATGGAACACACTCAACAGGAAGCGGAACATGTTCTGCTTCCAAGACCAAGTTCACAAACCGGAACAGCTACTTCAAGGTTTGCAGTGTTCTATTTCCAAGTTGCCCATAAACTAAGCTGTTCTAAAACCAAAGTACCACTGTATATGCTCTCTTCCTTTTGGATGAAAAGACACAATTTTGTGTCACAAACCTGAACAACTCACAGTGTTAGAGCTCTTTGCCCCCACACCTGAACTGCTAGGTTGGCAGGCGCTGGGACCGAACAACGGGAGCGCACCCTGCCGCGGGGATTTGAACCACCGACCTTTCGATCGGCAAGCCCTAGGCGCTGAGGCTTTTACCCACAGCGCCACCCGCGTCCCTTAATTCAGGATAATTAATAATTAAGGATACCCCCCCCCCCTTAAACCAATAATGCCTTATGGTGGTAATGAAACAAGGTCTTACCATCCCATATGTGCCTGCACTGAATGCCAAACAGCCAAATTACACCAAATCAATACAATATGCCCTACTGTGTAATGTAAGAAAAATGTAACCTGTGCAGCTGATAGTAGTACTACTCATGGAACACGTTGATGACTAATATACACACAATAATTACCAAAATAATTATACCTTCTTTATGAATCTTCTGAGAAAAATGCAAAGTCTTGTGCAAGGCCACAGAAAGTTGCGAACTACCCAGTCTAAGATGAACTTAGAATGTCTGATTTTTCAAATGCTGAACTCAGTCTTTTGTTTTCTTTATCTTCTTAGTGTGTCTTTATCTGTTTGTGTGTGTGAATACTTTATTGATTGAAAACTGTATAACAGAAATAATCAAAAGATGTTAAAGGCAAGATAAAAATAAACAATCATTCATTCCTTTATTGATACTTGTTTTATACATCATTTTGTAATTAAATTTAACATGGCCTCCGATCTTCCCATTGTGTTCTCAGATTGGATTCCTTGAGTGCGCACTTAGCTTTATTTTCTCCATGTTATTTAACTTTCTTTAAATTTTGTAAAATTATCCTATTTACACACAGAAGTTCAGTCGAAACCTGCCAAAGGATTGATATTTTAACAATGTTCTTTAACATAAATTCTATATATATCCCACTCTCTGATAATTTTTTCATCTGTAGCATCTTGTAACCTTGCTGATAGTCTCGCCAGCTCAGCGGACTTTCTTAATTTATTTTGCCAGCCTGATTTGGATGTGATGTCCTCTCCCTTCTAACCTTTTTCAATTAGAATTAGATCTTTAAATTATTAGAATTGCAATTAGATCGAAGCCCACACTGTAAAGGGGGGAAGGGCACAGCAAGGCAAAAAGTGGGGAAGAAGACGGGGCCATGCAACCCTAAATATTGGGCTGGACCATCCACTTTCAATGGACACTCCTGCCCATGTGATTATCCTCCCCCTGGGAAATACCCGTTGCTCTCTCAAAGGGAGGGGTGTGAGAAATTTGACCTCATTTAGAACATTTTTATCCCCCAAAATTCAATTTGTTAGTCTTTAAGGAAACACACAACTCTTTGGTCTTTTTGCTGCAATGACCGCTCCCCGCTTAAAACGGGGGGCGCCCTTTGCGTGGACGCGAGCAGCCCCTAGATCTGGAGCGGCTCCAACAGCATAGGCTTGGCCTTGCCTTCCCTCAGGTGGGATACCTGAAGGTCTCCGCCTACCTCAGTCATTTGCCCAATCCCACCTGGGGGAAGCGTTGCCAAGGAGACCAGGCCAGGTAGGGGAGGGACTACCTGCCCACACAATAGAGGGAGGATCTTACCTGGGAGGCACTGCACAGAGCCTAGGACTTGCTGATCAGAAGGTTGGTGGTTCGAATCCCCGTGACGGGTTGAGCTCCTGTTGCTCAGTCCCTGCTCCTCCCAACCTAGCAGTTCGAAAGCACATCAAAGTGCAAGTAGATAAATAGGTACCACTCTGGTGGGAAGGTAAACAGCGTTTCCGTGCACTGCTCTGGTTCGCCAGAAGCGGCTTAGTCATGCTGGCCACATGACCCAGAAGCTGTACACCGGCTCCCTCGGCCAATAAAGCGAGATGAGCCCCACAACCCCAGAGTTGGTCACGACTGGACCTAATGGTCAGGGGTCCCCTTACCTTTACCTTTACCAAGATAGCTACTTGTCTGGAATATTCTGCTTGGTGATGAAGTTTGCTCCATCCACATATGTGAGAATAAAATCGAGTGGCTCATGCACTCTCTTTAATTTCTTCTTTTGAACTGCTATATTTGGATGGATTTTTGCATATACGGACAGGTGATGCTGCCTTACCTAATCAGATAATTGGTCCACCTAGCTAACGTGGTCTTCTGCAACTAATCCACCAGCAGTAGCTTTCAGAAGCCTCGGGATTTCGCTCCTTTAAGCAGCATTCCAAAAATTGACTCTGCGGCTTTCTGCATGGAAAGCTCATACCCTGAATTGCTTCCCTGCACTCTTGAAAGGTTTTTTGAACACCTAACTCTGTGATTTCTCAAGCCTGCTTTTTTGTAATAATATTTTATTATTATTCTTCCGTATAGAAAGTTACATTTGTTACTCAACTATTGTATTCCAATTAAACGAAAATAGTGACTTCCTGCTCACCCAACATCAATGTTTATAACTCAAATTACATACAATTGCATTTTAAGTTCCTGTCTTATCTAATTGCACCTTCCCTAATGTGTTTAGGTGGTGCTGCTGGGGTCTAAACCACTGAGCCTAGGGCTTGCCAATTGGAAGGTCGGTGGTTCGAATTCCTGCGATGGGATGAGCTCCTGTTGCTCAGTCCCAGCTCCTGCCAACCTAGCAGTTCGAAGGCACATCAAAGCGCAAGCGGGAAGGTAAACAACATTTCTGTGTGCTTCTCTGGTTTCACCAGAAGCGGCTTAGTCATGCTGGCCACATGACCCGGAAAAAATGTCTGCGGACAAACGTCCACTCCCTCAGCCTGTAAAGCGAGATGAGCACCACAACCCCAGAGTCGTCTGCAACTAGACTTAACTGTCAGGGTTCCTTTACCTTTACCTTTTTTAATATGTTTCTTAATATGCTCTGGTGTTTTCTTACATTTCAAACCCTGCTGTGGTCTTCGCATATGGGAGATAACTTTTTATATAGACTAGAAATGGTTCCAGTCTTCTTTAAAATATTCTAAATTTGTATCTTTTATCAGTGCCATCGATTGTGCCATCCCTGCATATTCTAAGATTTTCATCAACCATTCTTCCTTTGAGGACGTTCTTGCTTCCTTCCATTTCTGAGTGTAGAGAATCTTTGTCACTGTAGTCTCATACATAAATACCATTGAGGCTTTGGGGGGGGGGCGATTTCTCTGTCTAGTATCCCCAGCACGAAGGATTCCGGTCTCATAAGAAAAGTCACTTTAATTTTTTTATTAATTTCATTATATATAATATCCCCAAAGGCCTTTGCCTTCCTGCAGGTCAACCACATATGATAAAATTGTTGACATTTCTATTCCACCTTAAGGAACAGGCATGAGATGGTTGCGTGTCACATGTCTGTTTACATTCCAGCACAGTATGCTGGGAACTTCCGTTTGTGTATAGTTTTTGCTTTTGCTGTTCTCTCAGAGACAACATGAGAGAGCGACAACATGTTTTTTGTTCTGATTTATGTTTAATAAATCTATAGCTGTAGCATGACTTCATACGCCTCACACCTACTTCTGTGTGTGCAGTTGTTGTTGTTGTTTAGTCATTTAGTCATGTCCGACTCTTCGTGACCCTATGGACCAGAGCACGCCAGGCACTCCTGTCTTCCACTGCCTCCTGCAGTTTGGTCAAACTCATGCTGGTAGCTTTGAGAACACTGTCCAACCATCTGATCCTCTGCCATCCCCTTCTCCTTGTGCCCTCAATCTTTCCCAACATCAGGGTCTTTTCCAGGGAGTCTTCTCTTCTCATGAGGTGGCCAAAGTTTTGGAGCTAATTGTGTGCCCTGGCTTTTGAAGTTTGGGTCGCTGATTTACATCAGAGCACGGACCGATGAATGGAGACGTCCGAGCTGGGCTTGCCAGCTGGCCTCCCGGCCCCTCTGCATGTTGACAAAAATGACCCCTCAGATTCTTTCTTTTCTAACGGTCTCAGGTACAATCCCTACCATTCCAGATAAGAGCTGGGAAAGGCTCCTTTATGAAACCTGTAGAGAGCTGCTTCCAGTCAATGAGGCAGTGCTGAGCTAGTTTGCCAATTTTCCAACTCACTATAAAGAAGCTTCATTTGAAGAGTATGCAATCAGTCATTGCTTGAGAAACCCACACAGATTTGTTCTTTGTGTGTTTGGAACAGGAGACCTTGATGTAATCAGGCTAAAAGATTTGAAAGAGAGTATGTTTTTTTTTAGCTAACTCCAAAAGGATCACTTATACTTTCCATGCCCTTTACGAGGACTGAAAGCTGCATTTAGTATACACAGTAGAATTACACTAGGGATGAATTTGACCATATGTCTTTAGCTGTTCTGCAGGCAGCCCCTCTGGTATTGTATAAATATTATATGTTACAGGATACAGTTCAATGCTCCTTCGGTTTTCATAAGAAAAAGATGTCAGAATCCAACAGCCTTGGGTTTCAACCCCCTTCTTTTTGTAAGTTAGTTAGCTAACAAACAACATTTTAAGAATATATATAATAGAATGTGTAGGCTGTGAAATATCACAGGGGATTCACTGAAAGATTACACTTCGGTGACCTTTATATCACACACGCCACATAGTTTGGGAAGAAAGTTAAGGTAATAAATATTTTAATATTCCCAAGTTACCGTTATTGCTTTGAGTTCCTTCCACTTCTATAGATCTGGTTATTAGCATTCAAAAAGGTAAAGACTCAAGGAAGGTCCCAAATCGAGTCCAAAGGTTATTGCATTTCCATTTCCTTTTTTTTTAACTTTAGGATCAACAGGTATCTTATGAGTTTAAAGACCAATCACTTTCCTATTTTGTCGTAACACCCACCTAGAAGCCTTCCAGAAGCCTTGTATGCAAATATGCATGCTATTATATGCCATTATCTTTTAACAAAAAAATAATGTGGATTATAGTTCATGTTTCCCTGTCATGTATAGAATATTAAATCTCATAAAGGTAAAGGTAAAGGTACCCCTGCCCGTACGGGCCAGTCTTGCCAGACTCTAGGGTTGTGCGCTCATCTCACTCTATAGGCCGGGAGCCAGCGCTGTCTGCAGACACTTCCGGGTCACGTGGCTAGCGTGACGAAGCTACTCTGGCGAGCCAGAGCTGCACACGGAAACGCCGTTTACCTTCCCGCTAGTAAGCGGTCCCTATTTATTTACTTGCACCCTGGGGTGCTTTCGAACTGCTAGGTTGGCAGGTGCTGGGACCGAGCAACGGGAGCGCACCCTGCCGTGGGGATTCGAACCACCGACCATGCGATCGGCAAGTCCTAGGCACTGAGGTTTTACCCACAGCGCCACCCGTGCCCCTTATTAAATCTCATAGGATATGTCACAAAGCCCTTGTGACATGTTTTCCCATTGCCATCCTGGTAAAAAGGTTAGTCTCACATGCAATTCAGCTTTGACCATCTACTGCTCAATATTGTTAGCATAATTGAAATATGTGGTTCATGCAGTTCGAATGCCTGATTATTGTCTTCCAAAGAAACTACTCTACAGTGGTACCTCAGGTTACATACGCTTCAGGTTACATACGCTTCAGGTTACATACTCCGCTAACCCAGAAATAGTGCTTCAGGTTAAGAACTTTGCTTCAGGTTGAGAACAGAAATCGTGCTCCGTCGGCGCGGCAGCAGCAGGAGGCCCCATTAGCTAAAATGGTTCTTCAGGTTAAGAACAGTTTCAGTTTAAGTACGGCCCTGCGGAATGAATTAAGTCCTTACCCAAGGTACCACTGTATTCCCAACTTAAGAATGGAAAGCAAATACCAGTGGACAACAAAAGAGATTTAAAGCTGTTCTTAAGGAAAATGAAAAAAGAAAATGCAGCATAAGCACAGATAATTGAGAATCAGTCGCCTGTGAGCGCTTCCCTTGGAGAATACCCTCAGCCAAAGGCGTCATGGACTTGGAAGAAGCACAAACTCAGGACAAAAGGGAGAAATGAGCTAACAGGAAGGCACGTTTGCCAAATCTTCACCATGATCAACTCCTGCCTGGAAAGCTATGTTCCCTCTTTGGAAGGACAGGTGGATCCAGAATTGGCCAGAATTGGCCTCCACAGCCACTTATTGACACACCATTAAGACCATGTTCGTGGAAGACAATCTTACTCAGCTACAAGGGCTAACCAAAGAAGACTTGAAATATTAAAAATAGGAAGTTCCTGCTTGGCCAAAGCACTCAAGGAATTTTGAGGGAAGAGGATAATAAGAAAGAAAAAGGGGGGAAGTGTTTTGATATGATGAGCACATTTTTCCAGACATCTCTACATTTAATGTGATGCATGCCTACATTTACAATGGTACCTCGCAAGACGAATGCCTCGCAAGACGAAAAACTCACAAGACGAAAGGGTTTTTGGTTTTTTGAGTTGCTTCGCAAGACGATTTTCCCTATGGGCTTGCTTCGCAAGACGAAAACGTCTTGCAAGTTTGTTTCCTTTTTCTTAAAACCGTTAATACAGTTGCGACTTGACTTCGAGGAGCAACTCATAGCACGCGGTGTGGTAGCCTTTTTTGAGGTTTTTGAAGACTTTGGTATTTTTGAAGCTTTTTCAAAACTTTTCTGAAACCGTGCTTCGCAAGACGAAAAAATCACAAGACGAAAAAACTCGCAGAATGAATTAATTTCGTCTTGCGAGGCACCACTGTACTGCTCCCCCCCTCCAGTCTCTATCTGAATATAAGTGTCACTCAACTAACAATAAGGAGTACTGTTGCATATATATATATAAATTACTGGTACAGCTCTATTTATTCAAAGGGGGAATGGAAAGCAGAAATATTCTAAGACAGAAATTGCTCTGTATCCAATTAAATAAGTGGACCTGGAGGCAAGGTGTATTCATTCCTACAGAGGAGGATCTCACAAGGGCTATAAAATGGAAAAGCTTTTGTAATATCTACTTCAGGCTTTAATTTCCCTTCCTAGAAGCAGAGGCAGTGCTTCCATGTGTTCCATGAATACCTGTTGTCAGGTTTTGCAGGACTCCTGGGCTCTGTCCCACTCGCTGGATAAAAAGCTGATTGGAAATCCTTACCAGAACAACAAAATGAAGCAATGATTACAGATACAGTGGTACCTCGGGTTAGACGCTTCAGGTTACAGACTCCGCTAACCCAGAAATAGTACCTCGGGTTAAGAACTTTGCTTCAGGATGAGAACAGAAATCGCATGGTGGCGGCACGGCGGCTGCAAGAGGCTCCATTAGCTAAAGTGGTGCTTCAGGTTAAGAACAGTTTCAGGTTAAGAACAGATCTCCGGAAGGAATTAAGTTCTTAACTAGAGGTACCACTGTACCACTCTTTTGTTGAAAACAAGAAATGATCATGCTAATTAGGGGGGGGGGGACTGGACTTTTTTCTAGGTGTCCTATAAACAGTAAAAAGGAAAAGGAAAAAAGAGATGTGGAAATAAAAAAGAAAGCAGGGAAATCTGCAGCTGAAAAAAAGATGATTACCGCATTTTTTGCTCTATAAGACTCACTTTTTCCCTCCTAAAAAGTAAGGGGAAATGTGTGTGCGTCTTATGGAGCGAATGCAGGCTGCGCAGCTATCCCAGAAGCCAGAACAGGAAGAGGGACCACTATTTTTGCTGTGCAGCAATCCCTCTTGCTGTTCTGGCTTCTGAGATTCAGAATATATTTTTTCTTGTTTTCCTCCTCCAAAAACTAGGTGCGTCTTATAGTCTGGTGCATCTTATAGAGCGAAAAATACTGTATTCTGTGACGTTTTCCTCCAGCGTTTATGTTGCATTTCCTCTTACCTGCTTATCAGCAGAGGAGAGATCACAGATCAATGTGATGACTGGAGAGGATGCAATTTGCATCTCCCTCAGTGCACTGGGATGGAAAGAGAGTTTCAATCACTGCTGCCCAACCAGCCTGTAGAGTAATTAAGGAGTATTGGGAAACAATAAGGAATGAGCTGAAAAAATGTTTAGAATAACATTTCCCAAGAACCCAGAAGCCTTTCTTTGGGGAATATCAATGACTGAAGTCCCCCAAAGTTTGTTTTTTAATTGTTTTTGTATGGGACTACCGCAGCTCGGACTTTACTTGCACAAAAATGGAGAACAGATGCAGTGCTGATGAAGGAGTGGCACCTTAAAATGTTGGAATATGCAAAATTAGCATGTCTGACCAGCAGGATAAGAGATCCAGATGATAAAATATATTCCGAGCACAATTCAAAGTTTTGGTGCTGACCTTTAAAGCCCTAAACGACCTCGGCCCAGTGTACCTGAAGGAGCGTCTCCATCCCCATCGTTCAGCCCAGACACTGAGGTCCAGCGCCGAGGGCCTTCTGGAGGTTCCCTCACCACAAGAAGCAAAGTTACAGGGAACCAGGCAGAGGGCCTTCTCGGTAGTGGCCCCTGCCCTGTGGAACGCCCTCCCATCAGATGTCAAGGAGATAAATAACTGACTTTTCGAAGACAAGGTTTTTTAGGGAAGTTTTTTTAAAAAAAAAATACTGATGTGTTAATGTATTTTTAATCACCTGTTGGAAGCTGCCCAGAGTGGTTGGGGAAACCCAGCCAGATGGGTGGGCTATAAGTATTATTATTATTATTATTATTATTAGTTTGGAAAATGTTTATAGAACGTGTGAAGAATCAGTATAAACAGGTGAAAAGATCAGCAAGACTTGAGTAGATTCAGCAGCATAAGATAAAACAAGAGTTGAAGAAGAAGAAGAAGAAGAAGAAGAAGAAGAAGAAGAAGAAGAAGAAGAAGGGAATGAATCAGAAAACTTAGACATCGTGAGTGAGAGGGGAAACAAAAGGAACCAGTGAAGGAAAGAAAGAGAAGTCCTTGTTATTTTTCTTTTCATGTGGAATTGTACGTATGTCTAATCTTGAATATGTATGAGAAACGTAAATAAATTAATTTTTAAAAAAACGAAACATCACTGCCCACCCCAGCACTATATAATTTTGTTTTTGTCTTTATCGCTGCCCCCAAACAGTAGGCTTTTGTGGGGACCAAAAAAGCCCTTCTGGGTGGGTGGATACATCAGGTTTTCTGACCTGGTATAATAGCTAAAACTGGTTATTGGACAAGCCTGCCTTCCTGAAATATATATTCATTATTTACACTCATTTGTAAACATTATTTCCTTAACGTTTAATATGTTGCTTATGAAGCTAATGAACCAAAACATGAGAGGACAAACATCAGTCCTTGGATGTTAAGTATCTTGTTGCTGAAACTGCATCTTTTACACTGAACCTTTAACAAAGATCGATACTGACATTAGGAGGAAGAATTCTACAGGAAACTTATAGCCAGCAAGAAATCAGGTCACCTTCTCAACTAGCTGCCACAGGATAAGACACATGACTGTCAGGATTTGGGTTGGTGTGGTGAGGGTGGACACTGTGATCATATATATATATATTTTAAAAAAATATATTTTTATTGGTTTTTAACATACAAAATTATAAAACATACCACACAATTTATCACCAATACATTCTTATTGGACTTCTATCAGCACTTCTGATAATCCTCCGTCTTAATCACCTCTTATGCATTTCCTAACTTAATGTTGCCTTTACATCTCTTAACATATCACATCTCCTTCTCCATTTTTGCAATATTTCTAATATTATTCCTCACAGAACTTCTTGCAAACCTACATACGTCGTCTGGTCGTCACAAATACTTTTCAAATAATCCGTAAATTTACTCCTGTCCTCGGTAAACTTCTGGTCCCGCCGGTTTTGGATCCTTCCCGTTAGTTTATCAAGTTCCGCATAGTCCATTAATTTCATCCTCCATTCTTCCATCGTTGGTAATTTTTCTTGCTTCCATTTTTGGGCCAATAGTATTCTTGCTGCTGCTACTGCATGTAGAAAAAGCTTACATTCCTTTCTATTTATATTGTTTCCAACAATACCCAAGAGAAATGCTTCTGGTTTCTTTATAACTGTATATTTCAACATTTTTTTCAACTCATTATATATCATTTCCCAGAAGCATTTCACCTTTTTACATTCCCACCACATGTGATAAAATGTTCCCTCTTTTTCCTTACATTTCCAACATTTATTACTAAGTTTATACATTTTTGCTAACTTCACTGGTGTAATATACCATCTATACATGGACACTGTGATCATAAACTTCATGGTGAACTAGCTTTGCAATTTCCAGGTGGGAACGTCTTGATGGAACACTGCTTTTCTGAGGCCCAGGGCATTCGAGTCTATGTCTTGTTTATATCTTATATACTAATAGTGACTCATTCTCTAAGGGCCCGTCCTTATCTGTGTAGCCAAAACAGTGCCACCCACATAAAAAGAGGATGTGTCAGCATGCTTAAGGAAAATCAAAGTTTGCAGAAGAACAAAAAACATATTCAAAAAAGATAAAGTGGCAAAGCACCTCCAAACCCATCCAAAACTGAGCATGCTAAGCAGCTAGGAAATGTTGATTGACTGTTGGGGAAAAGGAAACTGGGTGTGTGGGTATTGGCAATGGAATGAAGTATCCTGGGAAAGGTCATAGTCGGTTGGTTAGAATCCTGAGGGTCACGCAGTGACATTTTGTTGCAGGTCTCACATTGGATGCCTGACTCAAGGCATATCCAATAGTACATTTATATTTTTTCCGCATGATGTCTGGTGTTATGGTTGCTATGTCCAGAGTCCTTCAAAATGGCAAATATTATTTCCCCAAGGAGGATATGGGTCAGAGCAATCACAAGACTATGCTCCACCCTGTGAATACAGCATTGAACGGTGAGCACTGTCTTCTGTGGCAGTTCTTTGATTTGGCCAGTCAGAAAGGACTATGAATTTGGTGGCAGCCACAAATGAGAGATTTTTGTAGCCCCACACCTGTCTGCTTACATCTCCATCATCCTCTTCAGTCCTGGCACAAGACGGTAGAACAATAATGGGGGAAAGTTGCTGGGGATAGAGCAGATGGGAAAATACCCATGTCTCAATAAAGTCATAGTAGGCATGCCATAAAATGACTCCTAAGCTCACAGAGATAGACGAGGAAATCATAGCACTACCGTATATTTGTGGCACAATGGTAAGGTCTGTGAAGAGCAGAATTCTATAGCCAACTAGTTATACTTCAGTGCAACCAACGTGGAAAACCTCTGTTCTTACCAGGGTATGTCCTAGGCCAGGCATCCCCAACCTGCGGCCCTCCAGATGTTTTGGCCTAGTGGTCAGGGATGATGGAAATTGTAGCCCAAAACAACTAGAGGGCTGAAGGTTGGGGATGCCTGTCCTAGACCATGGTTCCCCAAACTTGTTGTTTTTTGTTGTTTTTGGACTACAACTCCTATCATCTCCTAGCTAGCAGGACCAGTGATCAGGAATGATGGGAATTCTAGTCCAAAAACAGCTTGAAACCCAAGTTTGGAAAACTCTTTCCTAGACAGTACTGAAGCCAGGGTGAGGGCAGGCGCCATGAATCCTGGCCCAACACCTGCTGCTGAGAAGCAACATCCTACAATTATTACAAGGAAACTTTCTTCTCCTGCTCCCCATATTAACATATTGAAATGGCAGGAAGTAGTGGCATTCAGCCCTTTTGCTCATGCTGCCATTTCTATAAGCCCAAGAAGAACCATCTACAGGGCTGGACCTGCCAAGCATCAGAGAAAGTGCTTTAAATTGCACCAAGAGTTGGTGATAGAGATGAAGGCAGGAATTGGTGCCTGGTGATGCAGCAAAATTAGGGGGGCACTGTTTGGTCTCCACCTGAAGGAGAAAAATCTATGGAGCCAGCACTGACCATTTGTTGTTGTTGTTGTATAGTTGTTTAGTCGTGTCCGACTCTTCTTGACCCCATGGACCAGAGCATGCCAGGCACTTCTGTCTTCCACTGCTTCCCACAGTTTGGTCAAACTCATGCTGGTAGCTTCGAGAACACTATCCAACCATCTCGTCCTCTGTTGTCCCCTTCTCCTTGTGCCCTCCATCTTTCCCAACATCAGGGTCTTTTCCAGGGAGTCTTCTCTTCTCATGAGGTGGCCAAAGTATTGGAGCCTCAGCTTCACGATCTGTCCTTCCAGTGAGCACTCAGGGCTGATTTCCTTCAGAATTGAGAGGTTTGATCTTCTTGCAGTCCATGGGACTCTCGAGTCTCCTCCAGCACCATAATTCAAAGGCATCAATTCTTCGGCAATGAGCCTTCTTTATGGTC
Organism: Podarcis muralis; assembly: GCF_964188315.1. Lineage (NCBI taxonomy): Eukaryota > Metazoa > Chordata > Lepidosauria > Squamata > Lacertidae > Podarcis > Podarcis muralis. The sequence goes on along the minus strand of NC_135664.1, from coordinate 12,430,152 downwards.
CAGCTCTCACTTCCATATATCACTACTGGGAAAACCATAGCTTTAACTATACAGACCTTTGTCAGCAAGGTGATGTCTCTGCTTTTTAAGATGCTGTCTAGGTTTGTCATTGCTTTTCTCCCAAGAAGCAGACATCTTTTAATTTCGTGGCTGCTGTCACCATCTGCAGTGATCATGGAGCCCAAGAAAGTAAGTGACCATTTACACACACATAATAGTGTTCACGGTCCAGAACACAGTGTAGACAACCAGGACTAACCAAATGAGGTCAGAATATATTTGTTGGCTGCATGATGAAGTCAAAAGTTAAAGGATACTGGAAGATATGCTGAAGGTGGTTTTTGTTTTGTTTTTAAAGTCAATGGTTTGGAGTTCAGATAACTCTCCACTGGATTGGAGATCTTTGAAGTCCCACTGATTGCAACTTTGCCTGGGTTATTTTACTTGTTCATTCCAATACATCCTCCACTTTGTCCCCAAGAGGACTCAAGCAAGTGAGGTATGACAGAAGACATGACAGTGTGAAAGTCTTGTTTCAAAATCCATTCAAGTCAGAATGGCTAGTTTGGTCCAGTGTGATTTTTATTCCTCCGTACACAGTAACTTGTTCTTAACCCAACAAAAACCACCCCTTAATTTTTGGAGGCTATGCTACTAAGCACCACTGGAAAGTCTCAGCATGCCAAATAAATTCAAAATAGTATGAAAAGATATCACACAAGAAAATTATTAGCTGTCACTTTTTCCTCTAAAGAGCAATTGCCAATGCTTGGAAAAACAGCCACAGAGTTGTCACTGAAATAATAGCAACTGTCTCCCTCCTAAGCTTTCCTAAAATAAACAGCTCTGGCTACAACTAATCACATTTTAAAATTAATATTGAATTCCTCGTTTAGACCTTAAGTCTCCTCTGATTTTTTAAGCCAATGATCCAGTTCCTTGCCATTCTTTTTTGCTCTCAAAAAACAAAACAAAAAAAACAAAAAACAAAGAAGTAGGAGGGAAGGAAGGAAGGGAAGGAGAGCCTTTATTTTTCAAAAACAGTAAACTGGTATTAATCACAATTACAAGCAGTAATATAAGATTACAATTTTTAATCAATCATGCAATTCCTTGTAAAGCTCACTAATGTTAGGGCCACTAGAGTGGACAGCCATCTGTGCTTCTGCAAAATTAGAAATATGATGGATTATTGCTAGGGGTCATTTAAAGCTTGGGTCATGAATACAAATCATTTAAAAATGTGCCAGCTTTTTTTAAAAAAAATAAGTGTGTGTATTTGTGTGTGCACACACACTCTCTCTCACACACACACACACTGCATGAAATTATTGCTCGGCTCACTTAGTTGCTCATATATCAGTAAAAAGAAAAGAAAATCATATTAACTTTGGTATGGAGGGAATACAAACCCTCAGTGATTGATAATTCATGTGCGTTGAACAATATCCTGTCAACATTACATACCAATCAACCTTTAGGATACAAATCAGTACTAGACACAGTGGTCCAGTTTCTGTCAATAACAATATTTTCTGCTAAAACCAGTAGACACAATGTATAGCTTGGAAAGCTTTGGTCATTGAAACATGTCTTACTAAAGGCATTTTGCCTCCCTAGGCAAATTTAAATTCTCCAAACAGCCTAAACATAGCAGACTAACAGAACAATCCTATAAGTGCTTTACTTAGAAGCAAGCCCCACTGAATTCAGTACAACTTACCCCCAGGTGAGAGTTCTAGTCTTAATGATTAGGAGTCATAGTATTTTTATTGCTGTTATTTAGTTTCTTGATAACCACCCTGAATACAGTTTTACTGTGGAAAGGCGGTACATCAGTATACTTGATTGATTAATTTTTCATGTTACGGTAATTTTTTATTGTCAGACTGTTGTTTGCTCCCTTCCCTTTACAATTATGCCTATGCCCTGAGCAATGGATGAATTTGGGACACATTTCAATCACATTACCAAGCTCAGCTGCCACTAAATTCCCTTTGAACACCCCCGCAAAAGTACAGTCATGTGTCCATTGGATTTTGTTATCTGAGGCGCTTTTCTATTATTTTTCTTGTGTCTATGGTTGGGCTAGCCCTGCAAGAGATAAGGTAACATATTTTTAATTTTAAGGACTGAGGTTCTCCTGGCTTGAACCAAACATGTGAAATACAAAGACATAACCACCACCACCACCACCATCATCATCTTTGTATACTGACCTTCATCTGAAGTTCACAGGGCAGTACACAACATAAAACACAAAACAAATAGTAGTAGTAGTAGTAGTAATAATAATAATAATAATAATAATAATAATAATAATTTATTTATACCCTGCCCATCTGGCTGGGCTTTCCCAGCCACTCTTGGCGGCTTCCAACAAAATATTAAAATACAGTAATGCATCAAACATTGAAAGCTTCCCTAAACAAAATAAGTCAAAACCAAATAAAAAAAAATTCCTTCCAGTAGCACCTTAGAGACTAGCTAAGTTTGTTATTGGTATGAGCTTTTGTGTGCATGCAGATCACAGGGCAGACCAACAGGGCTGCCTACCTGTAAACAAAATAATAATAATAATAATAATAATAATAATAATAATAATAATAATACCAATAATCCCCTCCCATAAACACATTTAAAAGGCCACGGAATATTGATCAGCCAAAGGCCTGGTTATAGAGAACTGTTTTTGCTTGTCACTTAAAGATATATAATGAAGGTGCCAATGAGCCTACCTGGGGAGAGAATTCCACAAGCCACCACAGAAAAGGTCTATCCTCATGTTGCCACACTCCTGACCTCTCATGGAGGAGGCACGCAAAGAAAGGCCTCAAATGGTGATCACAGTGTCTGAGTTGTTTCATATGGAGAGACGCAGACCTTGAGGTATCATGATCATGAGCCATTTAAGGCTTTATAACTCAAACCCAGCCCTTTTAATTGGGCCCAATAGTCCAGTAGTGTGATATCAAATATTTAGTTTGAACAGCTATCGTCAAAGACAAAAGCCAGGTCCCAAAGAACCCCGTATGCAAACCATATGTTTAACAAAAAAAATAAAAACTCACACAATACAAATAAAGCACAGACTATGCTATTAGGTGCAGATCCCAGCAGCCTGAAAGTCTTGCATTTAAGAAAAAGAAAATATTTCGCCTTTTGACATGCAAAGTTAAAGTTGGCAGTAAGCGCCCTTCAACTTACTGGGACCTACTTTGAGTAAACATGCATGGAATTGTACCGCCACTAATCACACTTTAGTCCCATTAATTCCATGAGACGTAAGGCAATCATTACTCATGTTCATGGCGAAAGTATGAGTAACAAACAGCACAAACCTAACCAGGTGTGATGGAAGTTAATCCTATTGGATACAGTGAGTCTTACTCCCAGGTGAGTGGGATTGGATCACCCTTACTCTGGCCTCAACTCTTATACCTGAAAGTGTTTTTGTAAGGCCTGCTGAAAGCTCAGATATCATTAGACTTGGTTAAATATTATTCCCTCTCTTTGGAGAAGAGATTTCAGTACCATGGATAGCTCCTTGAAACTTCTGAAGACCCAGCAGTCATAATAAAAAAAATGCTGAGGTTTTAGAGAACAAATTGTGTGGTGCTTAGGTTAAAAAAAAGGGTGTTAGGATATTGTATGAGTGGGAATGTTTTGGTTTTCTAAATTAAAATGCCACATAAAAGATGGTTTTAACATATATGTTGTGATTGCTGACTTGTGATTTATGAAAAGTCTGAAATGTATTGTTTCCTCACTGTCCAGGGAGTTGTAGTCCAACAATATTTGGGGGGGAGTAATATGTTACATTATCCTAATATCGTTCTCTCTTGGCCACACCTGGAAAAACTTGCCACTTTCCTTTCTGCTACTGTTGTATCAACCCTGTTTACCCCCTTTGAAATGCCTGTTTGGAATTAGCAACATATGTAGACATTAAACTCCTTTGGATTCATTATTTGCTTTTTAAAATGATCCTCAGAATTCCTCAAATGATAAGCTGTTAGGAAAACAAAGACTCTCTGTAAGTTCATTGTTTTTGCTCAGTGCTTACATGTCAGCTCCCTTGGGAGAGGGAGACAATAATCTATAGATCACCTTGAACAAGTTAAGCTTTAACTTTCTTCTCTCCTTGGCATATATTGATCACAGTTCAGGATGTTCTTTTATCTAAAATGCTAACAGCTTCTGTTCGCATCACAGAGGACCAGAGCCAATATCATTCAATAAAGGATGACCTCTTGGTAACTAAGACTGAAATCCTATATGCACTTACCTGGGAGTAAGCCACATGGAACACAACCTGATTTGCTTCTGAGCAGGCATAGAAGTCCTATGCTCACCTGGAAGAAGAAGAGTTTGGATTTGATATCCCGCTTTATCACTACCCAAAGGAGTCTCAAAGCGGCTAACATTCTCCTTTCCCTTCCTCCCCCACAACAAACACCCTGTGAGGTGAGTGGGGCTGAGAGACTTCAAAGAAGTGTGACTAGCCCAAGGTCACCCAGCAGCTGCATGTGGAGGAGCAGGGAAGCGAACCCGGTTCACCAGATTACGAGTCCACCGCTCTTAACCACTACACCACACTGGCTCTCATAGCCATCAGCTCCATTTATAGCCTTGTCCTCCATAAATCTGTTCGATCCTTTTTCAAAGCCATCCAAATTGGTGCCCATTAGCGCCTCCTTTGGAAGTGAGTTCCATAGCACTGCATGAATAATTACTATTTCAAAGCTGTCCTAAACAGTATAACATTCATAAACATAATTTCATGCACATCTATCATGAACTCATATACCATATTTTTTCTGTGTATAATACAATGCTTTTTGCTAAAAAAAAAAAATTACACAAAAAAATGGGTGCCGTCTTATATACGGATAGGGAATGCAGCGGGGGGACGTGCAATTAATGGCAGCAGCAAGCAGGTGATTGGCAGTGGCGACTGGGCGGGTGATCGGTGGCTGCAGCAAGGCCTGGTGGTGATTGGCTGTGGCAATTGGGCAGGCGATTGGCGGCTGTGGCAAGGCAGGCACGTGATTGGCGGCTGCGGCAAGTGGACGGGTGGGCTGTTGGTGGTGACAAGTGGGCAGACAATTGGCGGCTGCAGTGAGGTGTGTGATTGGCAGTGGTGGGCAGACAGGTGAGTTATTGGCAGAAGTGACCTCCCCCACCCCAAAAAGCTAAACAATTAAATTTCTTAATTTTGGGTTAAAAAGGGGGGGGGGGTCGTCTCGTACATTGGGGCGTCTTATACACGGAAAACTACAGTAATCTGTCCTTTGAAATGCACGCTTCTCCAAATTTTGCAATGCAGTTAAACAATAAAATGTGCATCAAGATGCATATATCAAGGAGAAAGGTAAATGCATATATTTGCGAAAATAGCAAAACAGCAGCACTGGAAAACTGCTTGCACAAAAAACAAACAAAAACGTGTATACTAGACAAAATTCCATACCATAATGGGGAAAATGTGCACTAAAATAAATAAATAAAAGAAAATAAAGTAAAAATGACAATTAATTTTTAGGAGGACTCCTCCCCCCAAAACACACACACACAGACACACACGCACACACACAAATGCAATTTGATGCAGAAATGTGGCAAACTAAACTGAGGACTGGCAAAATCAGAGAAAAGAAAACTTACAGATTCATCCATCCCTAAGTTGAGCACTATATAATAAATAACCCTGTTTTGTTGTGAGAGCAAGGAACAGGTATGAGGGGACAACGGATGCAAACAGAGAATGCACCACTAAATCTTTGCTTTTCTGCCTGCCATTAGAACGAAAGGCATGTTTTATTCACCACTTTATTACATCTTTCAGTGTAATGGACACCCAAAAATGCAAATTTGTATTGATTTAAACAGAGGTCGGTAAATGTGACAAGCAATCTGGGAAAACTTCGCCGTCCGAAGTAAGGAAAGTAATTAGAAAGATGACTATAACCTTTCTTTAATGAATAGCAATAATAAATGACTTCCTTGGTGTCCTTGTGACCCTGTCAAGTTGGCAAGGTGGTCTTTCCTCCGTCAGTGCTGTGTTGTGAACCACTTTGTAATCACTGCTTCACAGCTGTGGGAAACAAACCCCCTTCATTAATTGATCGGCTGCTGTTTGCATACGCAGTTAGCAAGGAGCTGTCGGGTTCATCTCCCTCTGATCTCAAGGGTGCTCCAGAACAAAAATGAGCAGTATTTATCATCTTTAGGCCTTGAGGGCTGTTCTTATATCTTCTTGCTATTGTTGCTTGAGTTGTTCACTTCTCAGTGTCACGACAGGCAGGTCCTCCAGCGAACGAAAACATATCTAGCAGTCCACTTACTGGCAGGGATAGTACAATGAAATTTTTTTCCAAGGGGAGAAAGGAATAGCATCCCCAGCGTTGCGGAGTTTCATTTTAAAAACCTGCAGAGCTCTATCATTTCATAAATGATAGATAGAATTATACCCACCTACATACACAACCCCTGAGGTTTCGTAATTGCATTGGGAAATATCTTCAGAGTCAAACTGAAACATTCATTTCCTAAACAGAATTATACACACAGAAAGGAGTTCCAGTCCAGAGGATTTGAAACTGCTCTGGAATCGAGGAAGCCTCCCAGCTCTCAGAAACTCTTCTGAGTCTCTCACCAACAAGTCCGCCTCAGAACCAGTTTTTGAATAGGGCTTGGCAACAGATTGTTGAGAGCACGTCCTCCTGTTTGTCAGTAACAGAGCTAAAATTCCCAGCACCTTTAACCAACTACAGTTCCCAGAACTCTTCAGGTGAATCTATGCCTGTTAAAATTGTACGAGTGCTTTAAATAGCTTGGGTTACAGATGCTTCAGGTTGCGTTTTTTTGGGTTACGGATGTGCTGAAACCTGGAAGTACTGGAATGGGTTACTTCAGGTTTCGGCAGTTGCACATGTGCAGAAGTGCTAAATCGCGCTTTGCGCATGCACAGAAGCGCCAAATTGCAACCCACATGTGCACAGACGCGGTGCTGGAGTTGTGAACACTGTGGGTTGTGAATGTGCCTCCCGCACAGATCACGTTTGCAACCTGAACGTCCACTGTATATGGAGTGGATGTTCCTTTGGTCAGTATTCTCCCACGCCCACCTTGAAATCATTGGCCTTAAGTTAATTATGTCCAAAGGGAAAGGTTGTGCTGTGGTCTAAGCCACTGAGCCTCTTGGCCTTGCTGATTGGAAAGTCGGCAGTTTAGGTTCGTGTGACAGGATGAGCTCCCATTGCTCTGTCCCAGCTCCTGCCAACCTAGCAGTTTGAAAGCATACCAGTGGGAGTAGATAAATAGATACCGCTGTGGCGGGAAGGTAAACAGTGTTTTTGTGCACTCTGGCACTCGTCACGGTGTCCCGCTGCACCAGAAGCAGTTTAGTCATACAGTGGTACCTCGGGTTAAGAACTTCATTCATTCTGGAGGTCCGTTCTTAACCTGAAACTGTTCTTAACATGAATCACCACTTTAGCTAATGGGGCCTCCCACTGCTGCTGCGCCGCCGCTGTGTGATTTCTGTTCTCATCCTGAAGCAAAGTTCTTAACCCGAGGTACTGTTTCTGGGTTAGCCGAGTCTGTAACCTGAAGTGTCTGTAACCTGAAGCGTCTGTAACCCGAGGTACCACTGTACTGGCCACATGACCCACAAAGCTGCTTGTGGACAAACACCGGCTCCCTTGGCCTGAAAGTGAGATGAACACCACACCTTATAGTCAAGTTTGAGTGGATTTAGCCATTCAGGGGTCCTTTACCTTTACCTTTAGTTATGTCTATTTATTTCAATTGGTCTGCTCGGAATAAAATTCAGTTAGATGTAACTGCATAGCCTGAAACTGCAAAACACACAGCTAGTTCTTTTTAGACTTCTGATTTTCAAACTCCAAATTGTGACACATGACAGACTCCTTTGGAAATAGAATGGAATTTCAAAAGTGTTTTGTGATATGGAATGAAACTAACATGATCTGATCACACACAAAGCAAAAAAAATAAAATTCTGCCCAAATTCTTGGGCAAGCCTAAAGTATCTTTTTGATTGTGATCCATGCATCCAAAATATGTGTGTTTTCTGGGGTGGCTGAATCAAATTGCTACAAATGCCTTTAAAAAGAGAGAGAAAGGCAACCAATTTAACTCTGTATTAATGGAGGGAGGATTTTCATAGGTGAAAATCCTTTTTTGCCATCTTGCAAGCATCCAAAAGTCCACACAAGCTATAATTGTTATGTTTGATGGCCTGCCAAAATGTAATTAATTTTTTTGAATGCCTCCATGTTAACACATTAGTAGGAAAATGGATAGTAAACGAAGAGGGAATATCATTTATCATCACACAAAAGTAAATGTGCTGCAGAAATGTGTCCTGCATTCTGAGAGGAACTGCTAGGAGCCAGTCATGCATGTCTCTACTCCTGCCAGCCTTAATCATGTGCATCTGCCAGAGTTAATCATGTGCATTGTATTAATATATATATATATATATATATATATATATATATATATATATATATATATATATATTCTGTTCCTTTTTGTGGTGGAGAGGATGTGTGGGGGTGCTAGTACAGTATGCAAAACTTGCCCAGGGAATATGGGTGGAAAGAACTGGGGGAAATTATGTGATGCTATCTCATTTTCTAGTGGATATTCTGACAATGAAAATAGCTCTGGTGACATCCCATAAATATTGCCCAATTTGAAAGTGTTTCCATGTAACATCCAAATAGTCGGGCCCAATTTTGTATCCTACTTTATGCCGAAAAAAGAAGGAGCAATGGTTACGCATTATAACAATGACAGATTCTATCATGGTAGACTTTCATAGACACAAAGTGACCTTGGTAAATGTATTTGAGTACTGTATACAGTGGTACCTCGGGTTAAGTACTTAATTCGTTCAGGAGGTCTGTACTTAACCTGAAACTGTTCTTAACCTGAAGCACCACTTTAGCTAATGGAGCCTCCTGCTGCTGCTGCACCGCCAGAGCACAATTTCTGTTCTCATCCTGAAGCAAAGTTCTTAACTTGAAGCACTATTTCTGGGTTAGCGGAGTCTGTAACCTGAAGCGTATGTAACCTGAAGCGTATGTAACCCGAGGTACCACTGTATATCTTACATATAATAAAAAAGTAAGTGTGTCACCACACAGCCCCCAATGGAGAATTTGTAATTCCAATCCTGTATGAAGTCAGGGTGGGGTAGGGAAGTGAAAGAGAAGGCAGTTTGCACAACAGTGGCACCCGCCCTGTGGAACGCCCTCCCACCAGATGTCAAAGACTACCAGACTTTTAGAAGACATCTGAAGGCAGCCCTGTTTAGGGAAGCTTTTAATGTTTAACAGACCACTGTATTTTAATACTTTGTTGGAAGCCGCCCAGATATTATAAATAATAATAATAATAATAATAATAATAATAATAATAATAATAATAGCAGTGGCTGTGGCATGGGAGCAAGAAGGAAGAGACACTGAGAGGAGGGGAACTGGTGACGTTAAATGGTGGAAGGAGTCTGAGTAAAGCAATAGTGGAGTGGCATAGAAAGGAAAATGGTGGATGTGAGCAGAGAGCGTGGGGACAGCAAATTCCTCCTCATATCATCTCACCTAATTACAATCTTGTGAGGGCTTTAACGCCTCACATGGTACTATAGGCTTCTGCATGCAGACAGATCACCTAGTCACCTTGCTGGATCTCTCTTTTTTTGTAAATCGTTTTTACTAAATTTTGCCATTTTATATTCATCACAATAACATTATCTCACAAATAGAAAAGATACAATTCCCAGATTCCACTCCCCTCCCCCCTCCCCCGAACTTCCCTCAACTTCCCTCTTCTGGTTCTTTACATATTGACTTCTGCTTATTTTATTATACCTTAATATCACATTCTTAAAGTTGAATATTGTTCTGTTCTTGCCATTTTTACACCCTAATTGTTTTCAGCTTGCCTCTTACACTTTATTATTATCCAATTATTACATTTTAATCTCTATATTTGATTTGTTAATTGTAAGTGTTTACTCAAACCCTGCTAATGAGTCCCTTCTTTACAGTATTTATTTAAGTACAACATAAATGGTTCCCGGGACACGGGTGGCGCTGTGTGTAAAAGCCTCAGTGCCTAGGGCTTGCTGATCGAAAGGTTGGCGGTTCGAATCCCCGCGGCAGGGTGTGCTCCTGCTGCTCGGTCCCAGCGCCTGCCAACCTAGCAGTTCGAAAGCACCCCCGGGTGCAAGTAGATAAATAGGGACCGCTTACCAGCGGGAAGGTAAACGACGTTCCGTGTGCTGCGCTGGCTCGCCAGATGCAGCTTGTCACGCTGGCCACGTGACCCGGAAGTGTCTTCGGACAGCGCTGGCCCCTGGCCTCTTGAGTGAGATGGGCACACAACCCCAGAGTCTGTCAAGACTGGCCTTTACGGGCAGGGGTACCTTTACCTTTAAATGGTTCCCAGTTTTTTTAAAATCTCTATTATCCTTATCTCTGGGTTTTCCAGTAAGCTTTGCCATTGCCACATAGTCCGTCAATTTTTCTTGCCATTCTTCTTTGGTTGGTATCTGGTCATCTTTCCATTTGGGGTCTAGTAATATTCTAGCCGCCGTTGTAGCGTGCATAAATAATTTCTTATGCTCCTCTGGCAAGTCTTGTCCTGTAATGCCTATCAAAAAAGCTTCTGGTCTTTTAACAAAGGTTATCTTAAACATTCATTTCATTTCATTATGGATCACCTGGCTGGATCTCATGATATTTCTGTTGACCATACAGCAGCTATATGCATGCGTGTATTAAGCAGTGAAAGGGATATTCTAATCAAAGAATATTGAATTACTTCAGATTGATTGTCTTTCAATTAAATTTTGCTAAAGTTGGACCAACAGTAGAAATGAGTCTCCGATGAAATAAACTGCTAAAAAAATGTGTATTCAATTAGCATAGGCTTGATTTCTCAAGAGTGTGCACGCCTTCTTCTCACTTGGTAAGATAACTCCAAAAAGACCATGAAATTCCAGAAGTGGTGTTCTTTAATTACAAAAAAGGGATTAAAACTAAATGAAATAAGTTCATCCAGAGCCAATGTTTGTATTTATTTCCCAGCCATAATGGATTAATGCCCCCCATTACCACCCCCCAGGAAGCTTCCAGTAACTGTGGTAAAACTATTTTCTTCAAAATAATAATGAAAGTATGTAAGATTTCAACATATTATAGCTGATATAGCTTGAAACACCATTGTGGGATGGAAAAAATGTTAAACAGGTCCTCTTCCTTCTCTCTCTCTCATTCGCTGTATTACAGTAAAAGACAGAGATAGAATAATGTGAAATGGGTGCTGTACTATTGCTACTGTTTGTGCTACAATAGCTTGAGTTCATAAATGTAGAAAAATGGATGCTGCAGATACACACAAGAAAATATTCACTTCGGACTAACCTGCCATTTTTAAAGCATCCTCATTATATAATTGGAGATGAGCATTTTTAATTACCAATGCTATGAATAATCTTCAATTTATTGAACCAGAAAATCAGTCCCAGGAATATAGTTGCCTTCAAAGCATTACCATGACTCACATTTTATTAACTGTGGTCAGCATGAAAGAGGTAGATGCTGGTCCGGAATTATAACCAACTGGCAGCAGCAGTGTTTGAGAGAGGTGTTTTTCCCAACCTGAAATGGAGATGGCAGGAATTGAAGCTGGAACCTTGTGCATGCAGGTTATGTGATCCAAGTTTGAGCTATGTTCTTGTTGTTGTTTAGTCATTTAGTCGTGTCCGACTTTTCGTGACCCCATGGACCAGAGCACGCCAGGCACTTCTGTCTTCCGCTATCTCCTGCAGTTTGGTCAAACTCATGCTGGTAGCGTCGAGAACACTATCCAACCATCTCGCCCTCTGTCGTCCCCTTCTCCCTGTGCCCTCCATCTTTCCCAGCATCAGGGTCTTTTCCAGGGAGTCTTCTCTTCTCATGAGGTGGCCAAAGTATTGGAGCCTCAGCTTCAGGATCTGTCCTTCCAGTGAGCACTCAGGGCTGATTTCCTTCAGAATGGATAGGTTTGTTCTTCTTGCAGTCCATGGGACTCTCAAGAGTCTCCTCCAGCACCATAATTCAAAAGCATCAATTCTTTGGCGATCAGCCTTCTTTATGGTCCAGCTCTCACTTCCATACATCACTACTGGGAAAACCATAGCTTTTACTATATGGACCTTTGTTGGCAAGGTGATCTCTCTACTTTTTAAGATGCTGTCTAGGTTTGAGCTATACTGGCTCTCAAAGAGATGGTGTGATTGCACATGATGAAATCATTTTGCTAATACTGAGCAGGTTAAGACTCAGTCAATGTGTCATGGATTGGCTGGGTGCAGAGGAGTGGTGGAAGGCATCAGCTAGGGAACCCCTAGTTCAGAGCCAGGGGAGTGGTGGCAGAGGCGTAGGAAGGTCAGGTGGTACCTGGTGCAGAAAATTTCTTGTCAACCCCCCCCCCATTGATTTGATTTTTATTTTATTTTTTGCCTGCAAAAACGGTTTTATGTTGTTTCATGTTTTCTTACAAAGGAATGTGGATTCTGAGCCTCTGATAACAAGTACAGTGGTACCTCAGGTTAAGTACTTAATTCGTTCTGGAGGCCCGTACTTAACCTGAAACTATTCTTAACCTGAAGCACCACTTTGGGGCCTCCTGCTGCCTCCGCGCCGCTGGAGCACGATTTTTGTTCTCATCCTGAAGCAAAGTTCTTAACCTGAAGCACTATTTCTGGGTTAGCGGAGTCTGTAATCTGAAGCGTCTGTAACCTGAAGCGTATGTAACCTGAGGTACCACTGTAGGTGACTATGGAGAGATACTTAAATCTACAGGATTTTTTGTTTATTTATCTCATAAAAATTATTTTTAAAAACCTGCAAAGTGGTTTACCAAAAAAAACACACACAAAAAACACACCACGGAAGTAAAATCAAGAAAAATTAACAATCCTACTTCAAAACATACAAAAGACCATACATACAAAGCATACAAAAGACTACGAAGCCTTAGGCTGCTGGGGAAGGAGCCTTAGAAAAACTTTGGGAAGACAGGGACCTTCAGTCCTTGCAACTGTCTCATTGGGGCAAGACCTACCACGAAGGGTTGTGGTGACCACGAGGCCTGAGCTGTTTTGTTTCTTTGAAAACAAGTTAACTTCGCTGACATTGGGTGCTTTATTGTTTTATTGCTCACCTACATCTGACTCCTGCTCCTGACAGTCTTGGTGCTGACTTTAAAGCCCTAAATGGCTTCGGTCCAGTATACCTGAAAGAGCATCTCCACCCCATCGTCACTGAGGTCCAGTGCCAAGGGCCTTCTGGCGGTTCCCTCGCTGTGAGAAGCCAAGTTACAGGGAACCAGGCAGAGGGCCTTCTCGGTGGTGGCACCTGCCCTGTGGAATGCCCTCCAACCAGATATCAAAGAGGAAAACAACTACCAGACTTTTAGAAGACATCTGAAGGTGGCCCTGTTTAGGGAAGCTTTTAATGTTGAAATGATTATTGTATTTTAATATTCTGTTGGAAGCCGCCCAAAGTGGCTGGGGAAACCCAGCCAGATGGGCAGGGTATAAATAATAAATTACTATAATTATTATTATTATGAATGGCAAGCTTTGGTCCTTCTGCATAGTTCTGCTCCCTCCTACAATACATGGTCTTTTTGAACACAATGCAAACATTTTGCTAAAGCTAAGCAAGTTGAGATATATTCATAGGAGACTTCCTAGGAACACCATGTACAGTGCCTTGAGTTCCATGACGCAAGGAAGGCAGAATATAAACGGACTAAATTGAATAGCATTGATGCGATCTGATCGTGACACCATACACGCCCAACTGTCTACGTTTCACATGGTGTCCACACGTTCTGTTTTGATTGAGATACTTGTTTTAAAAACGTTGGTGACCTGTCAATATTGTTGGCTAATCTTTGCGAGGCTGTTAAAGAGAAGCTTGTTTACTGCAACGGTTTCTTATTTCGGTAGGTCTCTGCAAGCTGGCCCAGTGGCACTTGAATCAATTTGAGCTGTGGAATTGATTATCAGCTGAAAAAGAAAGTGAGGCCAGACACGCTCAATTAGTCAGTGATTCAGTGCAGGTGGCTCTCCTCACTCAGGTTAAGCAAGCATCCTCCCACAGTGAGCACAAGGGCAGCCACCCCACCAGATGGCTACTGAAGAGAACTCTCCTCACACCTCAAGGTAGACAAATTGTCTTCGCTCTCAGCTAAAAATAAGCCACCAGTTACCAGCAGTCGCACAAGCAAGCAGGAGGAGATAGGAGCGGCATGCGGAAATAATTAAAATAAGGGATGTTTATTCATGCCCCTTTTATTGTGCAGGGCTGCAAAATTTGGCTGAAGGTGACAGATGTCCCTTATTTTTAAAGAATGCCCCTTTTTCCAGAATATGACAGCTTCATAGATCATTATGGATGTCCTGAGCTTCAGAACATTGCAGCTCCCTCGCAGTTTATATTTTTAAAACCCCTGACCCTTTAGATTTTTTGACTTGGCAACTCTAGACAGAGCCCTAAAGCAAGCATTGACTTTGATGAATTAACTATCCATTGTCCATGCATAAATAAATAAACTTTGCTTCGACCCAGCTGGTCCCTCATGCAACTTTATAATTTGGTCCATATCTACTGTTTCAGATTGGTTTTTCCTTCCCAGTCCTTAGCAACTCTTTTTTAGTGAGCTTGTAGCTATAATTCATGGATAAAACCATGGTTTCCGGCAAAGCACAGACTCAACGTGTCAGATCTGAACACCAGCTTATTTTTAGATCCATTTAGCTTCTGCATATGAACCAGTTTGATAAACCTCCCCCCCATTACTAGATAACATTTTCAAAAGAGGGGAATTACTTCATATGACCTAGTTCACCTTGGCCTGCATTGAAACAAAAAGGACTGATCGGCATCAAGTCATTTAAATATTTATGATCAAATGAAATCCAATTAACATGGTCCACAGTGAGCCTATGTTTAGACTAGGCCAGTAGTTTTCTATTGGCCCACCTGCTGCAGCACCCTGGGACACCTTAAATCAGCGGTTCTCAACCTGTGGGTCCCGAGATGTTGTTGGACTACAACTCCCATCATCACTGAGCTCTGGCCTTGCTAGCTAGGGGTGATGGGAGTTGTAGTTCAACAACATCTGGGGGCCCACAGGTTGAGTAAGGCTGCCTTAAATGTTGGTCAGGTGTGCAGCAGGCAACACTGGCTTCCATCCCTCTTCCCTTCCCTTCCTTCTCTGATGGTCTTGACCAATCAATGTGTCTGAAATGTCCAAGCATTCTAAACATCCAATGGTGGCTGAGAGAAGTGGTAATTGCTGGCCAATGGGAATGCAAGCTCCCATTGCTGCAGACAAGATAGAAACACAACTGGTTTGGGTCATTGTCAAAGGCTTCCTTCACCTCACTTTATCGTCAGTGGACTAGGGGGACTAGGCTATTCCCCTAAATGTTCCCATGGCGCCTCTTTCCCACAGCCCAGGAAGCTTATGCCCGGCTTAGGGAGGGAGGCACAATTCTCAGACAGGTCCAAAAGCCTTCTTGCCACCTTCCCAAAAGCCTAGCCAGCTTACAGAAACAATATTTAGCAGGGCAATGAATGACTCATATTTTAAAAGAGCCTTTTCAAAGCTCTACTGCTTGAATTTTAAGCCTTTAAAAAAATGATGCGCAAAACCGATAAATGACGAAACGACACAAGTTTTGACCAGGTATCCCACAGGGGAGTCACAGAAAGAATGTGGTTTTGTCAAGTTAGCTGTGGACTCAAGAAGGCTGACAAACCTCAGGAGCAGACTGATATAACCCACCTGTCTAAACTGCACTGGATTTCAGCACACAAAGCCTGCACAATGTCTAAAGGAAGTTCAGCCCAAAGTTTGTCCTTTTTACATTGTCCTTCCTCCGGGAAATGGAACTTATAGGTTCCAATAGGCAGCTCCAAAAGTGGGAGCCAGGAAACACCCTTACATCTGTAAGATGTAGAATATTGGGTGCTTCCCTTTCTCTGAAGACTAAAGCCGTTTGATACTTAAACAAAACATGTTGAAATGAATTTGCAACTGTTTGTTCAGCACATTGGAAAGGACAACATTGGCACCAGCTTCCCACGATTCCCTCTGGGTCAATCTGTTATGATGGAAAGTAGAAGACACTTAAATGATTTCATAAACTTGAAACTATTACACAAACCTGCTTCATGTTCGCATTTTATATACATGGAATTAAATGTTGACAGTTCAGAGCTGGCTCTATGGTTGAGGGGGGAAATCATCTCTTGTGGACCCCATCTTATATCAATGGCGCTAGGAAGATTTAACTGTTGATAGTGGCATCAGCAGTGGTATAATCTGCCACAGGTAGTTGTGAGCAGGTAGTTGTGACGTGGGTGGCACTGTGGGTTAAACCACAGAGCCTAGGACTTGCCGATCAGAAGGTCAGTGGTTCGAATCCCCACGATGGGGGGAGCTCCCGTTGCTCGGTCCTTCTCCTGCCAACCTAGCAGTTCGAAAGCACGTCAAAGTGCAAGTAGATAAATAGGTACCGCTCCGGTGGGAAGGTAAATGGTGTTTCCGTACGCTGCTCTGGTTTGCCAGAAGCGGCTTAGTCATGCTGGCCACATGACCCGGAAGCTGTACGCCGGCTCCCTCGACCAATAAAACGAGATGAGTGCCACAACCCCAGAGTCGGCCACGACTGGACCCTTTACCTATACCTAGTTGGGACTACAATTCCCATCATCCCTGACCACTGGTCCTGTTAGCTAGGGATGATGGAAGTTGTAGTCCCAAAACATCTGGAGGGCTGAATTTGCCTATGCCTGATGTATTGTTTCCCCTCATGCTGTGTTGCTCCCATTCCTAACTGGTGTTAACCATGTTAATTGTGGCCCCTTAAACCTGCTTAAATACTGGGCCCCTTGAACCTGCCCTACAAAGCCAGGTGTTGATACCAGCCCTGACTGTGGTTTGTTGTTTGTTTGTTGTTGTTTGTTTTCATTTCTAGTACAGAACATGGCCACAATTCAATCAGCTAAGGAGATACTGATTTCCCATTTGTTTGCAACTGACTCCCACTTTATTCAGAAACAGCAAAGATGGAAATCCACGGTGAGCTCTAAGAGCTGCTTGCCTTATTTCAGGTGGGGGGGGGGGGAATGGTGTTAGTGAAGAAAGAGACCAAGGAAAGAACACTTCATATTGTCTGTGAAAAGCGAGCATCACATTCATAGCTCCGGCAAGTTCATCGCACCACTTAGCACGTTTATACAGTTTACGGAACTGCTGAGCTGAAACCACTAAGCTCTTCTCAGTCTGTGATCCCAAAAGTAAATGCATGTGCCTCATTTGGTTAAGCTAGCAGCATTTTTCTGTTTTCAAAATGCTATTTCCGGGGTATACTCCCTACACGATCTAATCGACCACTCAGATGGATTTGCCATAGAAATACATTTACTAAGAATAATTCTATAGTGATACACACCAGAAGCAGCTTCCTGAGTAGGGCAGAGCCTTCATGCTAGCTTCCCGGCAGGTAGGTCACTGTTGCTTAATGGGTGGAAGGAGTGAGGTGGTCTGGAGGTCAATTCAGAGGCACTGGCAGAGCCAATCTGGTCCTCCTTTTCACTGTGCCAACCTCCCTTCAACCTCCCTCCCCCCCCCTTTCCCAGAAAGCTGCAGTGCCCCATCTGTTTTGTACATACCACTGCCCACCAGGAATATGACTCCAGCAGAAGCAACAATCACAAGTGTATTTTACAAAACTATCTTGGTGATGCAAACCTGAGAAACCAGTGGGCATTTTCACATTGTCTCAAGGTAAGGGTTCAATGGGCAGACTTTGGGATTTAAAGGAAGTGTTTTGGGTGCCCAACACAAAATTGTGTGCCCAACCACACAATAGTCACTGTGAGGTTGGAGTAAAACAAATCATGTCTGGCACATCTAAAGGAACAGCAAGGGAGACAGGGCCACAAAACATTCACTTCCATCAGTGGAAAGCACCTAAATCAGCCGTCACTGTGCTTGCTCACAGAGAGGGGGGAAAGAAGAGGAGGAGGAGGAGGAGCAGCAGGAGGAGGACTTTGGACTTGATCTCCCGCCTTTCACTCCCTTTAAGGAGTCTCAAAGCAGCTAACAATCTCCTTTCCCTTCCTCCCCCACAACAAACACTCTGTGAGGTGAGTGAGGCTGAGAGACTTCAGAGAAGTGTGACTAGCCCAAGGTCACCCAGCAGCTGCATGTGGAGGAGCAGGGAAGCGAACCTAGTTCACCAGATTACGAGTCCACCGCTCTTAACCACTACACCACACTGGCTCTTTGCAACTTTGCAACCCTCCTCAGTTCAGAATGGGATGGGTGTCAAATCCTAGCATCCAATAAAATGTGGGCCACTGCAAACAAGGACTGAGCATGCCTATCATGCACTGTAAGATTTTGAGGGGACATTTACTCAGACCTTTTGCTGCTGCCATTGGCAGCTCCCAGTCTAGAGTACAGTTTGGGTTGATTCACAATCATGCAGATGTTTCATTTAAACTGGCCCCAGTTTATGTGAACTGGCCCTGTTAGAGGGGGCTAATCCCTGTTTCATTTACTTCTCCTTTCCTTCCTTCCTTCCTTCCTTCCTTCCTTCCTTCCTTCCTTCCTTGTGACCAGGTATTTAAGTGGCTTCTCCTTGTTTGCCAACATAGCAGCATGCCAGATAAAGAGTCTTTCTGGGTACATTGCCATTCTCAAGTTTCAACCATTGAAGGAATTTATGATCATTGGGCCCATAATTCATTATGCACATTTCCCACACAATCCAGTAAGTTCCAATAATGACTGAGCACTCCCCTGTGAGTATGTGGTCCTTCCTATTCCCTTCAAAGGAGAGGCCATGATAGCAGATCCATGCACAGAGCTGCCCCCTCCACTGATATGAATGGGGAATAAAGGTAAATGTAAAGGACCCTGGACGGTTAAGTCCAGTCAATGGGGTTGAGGCGCTCATCTCGCTTTCAGGCCGAGGGAGCCGGCGTTGTCCACAGACAGCTCTCCGGGTCCTGTGGCCAGCATGACTAAACTGCTTCTGGCACAACGGAACACTGTGACGGAAACCAGAGTGCACAGAAATGCCGTTTACCTTCCCGCCACAGTGGTACCTATTTATCTACTAGCACTGGTGTGCTTTCAAACTGCTAGGTAGACAGGAGCTGGGACAGAGCAACAGGAGCTCACCCCGTTGTGCGGATTCGAACTGCCAAACTTCTGATCTGCAAGCCCAAGAGGCTCAGTGGTTTAGACCACAGTGTCACCCATATCCCATGAATGGGGAATATGCACATGCAGGGGGTCTCTGGAGGAACATTGCAGTGAACACAGGGTACTGGAGTGGGGACAGTTCTAGTTCCCTTTACTCTTGCAAAAACAAGCTATGATGAAAAGAATTAGTTCATCTTCATAGGTCAGCAGGAGCTTTAACCATTTAAACAAATCCTCTGGATTAAATGTATTACATGCTAATCCTAGGAAGGCTGAGAGATACTGACAAGAACAAGGTCGGCCAATGAACTCCATTACTGAATGGGGATTTGAACTTGAGGTTTTTCTGGTCCTAGTTCAATACCCTGCCCACAATACTACACTGGGTTTTGAAGCATTTTATGTGAAGTGAGGGGACGCGGGTGGCGCTGTGGGTAAAAGCCTCAGCGCCTAGGGCTTGCCGATCGAAAGGTCAGCGGTTCGAATCCCCGCGGCGGGGTGCGCTCCCGTTGTTCAGTCCCAGCGCCTGCCAACCTAGCAGTTCGAAAGCACTCCCGGGTGCAAGTGGATAAATAGGGACCGCTTACTAGCGGGAAGGTAAACGGCGTTTCCGTGTGTGGCTCTGGCTCGCCAGAGCAGCGATGTCACGCTGGCCACGTGACCCGGAAGTGTCTCCGGACAGCGCTGGCCCCCGGCCTCTTGAGTGAGATGGGCGCACAACCCTAGAGTCTGTCAAGACTGGCCCGTACGGGCAGGGGTACCTTTACCTTTTACGTGAAGAAGCAAATCCCTTTTTACTAGTGACGTTGATGCGTTTCGAATTGCCTAGTTAGTGGTGGCTAACTTGTAATGCATTATGAATAGGGATGGGGGATAAATTCAGTTAAGTTTGCTTTTGTAGGCTAAGTCCATCTAATTCACACTTTTCAAAACAAAGTGCAAATTAAAGCACAGCCATCCTTCAAAAGCCACACTGAATTTTGCAATGCAATTCTCCAGACTTGTCAGGTGTACAAAAATGCATGTAGCAGGTTAAAGCGTGCATTAAAAATGCATATAGTATCGAGGGTAGAGTGCAAAATGCAAAAATGTGCACATTAAAAGAAATTCACACTGTGGAGAATTGAACGGAAGAATGAAAAACTTGAGAAACCGAAACGGACAGAATTGCCAATCCCTAATTATGAATAGAGTATCATTTCCCCAGGAAATTCTTTTCCAGAATGTAAAATGTACATTTGCCTGCAAAGCAGCCTGTGTGCTGAATGTGCTCTGACATTTTTGTGAGATTTTTAGGAGTGGTGGAAAGGCAAAAGGGGAAGGGGATGAGGAAAGATATGTGGAACAAGTTTTGATACTTTAGGGGGCATTTTCAAAAGTGAAAAATACACTCATTTTTCATGATATAATAATAAATTATGTCAGTGATATATTAGAGACAATCACTTCTCCTTCCTAAATCCCCCCTCCTATCCGAAACAGTTTTTCTGCTGCTTTCCCCCCCAGATGGAGTAGTCTTCCCCTATATTCCTGGAGCCAATTCATCCCACAATGAGAAACGTCCTTCCTTTCTTCATCAGATGCATTCTGGGACAAGATAAAAAGGATGGATAAAAGGCGATCACTCTGCCAATACCACCACCATCAGTTTATTTACATGCCACTCATTCACAAAATTGTGCCCCAAGTGGCTCACAATGTATCAAACGAGCAATAACAATAAAAAAGAAAATTAGAAATAATCATGACATCAACAAATACTAAACAAAAAACAAAAAACCCAACCAGTTCATGGGTTCATAGAAACAGGGTTGGAAGGGATGACAAGGGTCATCTAGTCCAATCCCCTGAATGCCCAACGTGGGGCTTGAACCCACAGACCTGAGATTGAATAGTCTCACGCTTTACCAGCTGAGCTATGTTGGTAATGGTTCATCTGTGCACTAAAGAACCAAGGCTTTGGTTTTACCCACTGTGAAGCTGGACCAGGTGCCATATGTGAGAATATATCAGTAAATAGATCAGAAGGCAAACCGAATAGTTTCTTCACTTCTGTCTTTGTGAATCTGAGAGGGAATATAGCATATTTATTTCTTGGCATGCTACAGCCAAGCCTTTCTTTCTCTGGTCCCAGAAGTTGTATCTCTAGTGCAAACAGCTACAATGCTGTTACATGGGAATTCACTAAGTTTTCTCAGAGTAATAAAGGCCTCTGAGGTGAAGATCATTAGTTAGACTATTCAACCTCACATTGGCTAAAACATCAATGAACAGGCTAGTCACATTCTGGTTGACATTCCGAAACCTGTGCAAGATATTTCATGTAACCTGATTTAAAGTATACTTGATTGAAGCCAAATTGGTTTTCTGCTCAGATTGATTATCTAACGTGATTGCGATATATATATATATATATATATATATGCAGGTTTTGGTGTCCTCGGGTATCTTCCCGTGTAAAAGTTGGGGTGTCTAGGCGACGTTTCGACGAGGTCTCACTCGTCATCCCAACTTTTACACGGGAAGATACCCGAGGACACCAAAACCTGCATTCCTGTACCCGTGAAAATCTACGAAAGCATATATATATATATATATATATACACACACACACACACACACACGCACACATACACACACACAGCCCAGGAAAGAATGTTGATTTCTGTGGAAAATTAATCTGTTAAGAAGCGCTGCCCAGTGAAGCTTTAAATATATTCAATATATAATATAATTGTATCTGCACATGACAGCTGCGATATGACTGTCACTGCAACTGCTTGCCTTAGAAAACTTGTAGCAAATATGTACATGAATGAATGATCTTTCTTTCCAAAGATTCAATCAGAATTCAGACTTGAGAAAGCTAATTGACTCCCACAATTTTTGGAAGTGGGATGTCATTGAAATCAAGGGGTATACATTGCCTTACATTCACTGAGGCCAGTTAAAGTAGTCAGTGAATCGAATTGGGTGAGTAAAAATCACAGGCTTGTGCTTTGAAGGAAGCAGAATGCTTACATAATATGTATTGTGGATGTTTTTACTAGCAAAAACATATGGCAATATATCATACAGCCCCATTCACATCATACTTGCATGCAAGTTTCCTGTGCATTGACGAAAGATCACGTTGCAAACCAGTTTAGCTGAATTTGAAATAGCATGGTTTTTTCCCTATGGATTCCAACAGCTTGAACTTCGCACTTCTAAATATTATTTGTTGTAGCCAGGGGCATGGGGGGCAAGGAGGCTATGGCTCTGGGTGCACAATTTTGAGGGGGCATGAACCAGGTATTCATAATAATAATAATAATAATAATAATAATAATAATAATAATAATTTATTATTTATACCCCGCCCATCTGGCTGAGTTTTCCCAGCCACTCTAGGCGGCTCCCAATCAAGTGTTAAAAACAGTACAGCGTTAAATATTAAAAACTTCTCTGAACAGGGCTGCCTTAAGACGTCTTCTGAATGTCAGGTAGTTGTTTATCTCTTTGACATCTGATGGGAGGGCGTTCCACAGGGCGGGCGCCACTACTGGTTCCTTGTAGCCTCACTTCTCGCAATGAGGGAACCGCCAGAAGGCCCTCGGAGCTGGATCTCAGTGTCCGGGCTGAATGATGGGGGTGGAGACGCTCCTTCGGGTATTCAGGACCGAGGTCGTTTAGAGCTTTAAAGGTCAGCACCAACACTTTGAATCGTGCTCGGAAACATACTGGGAGCCAATGCAGATCTCTCAGAACCGGTGTTATGTGGTCCCAGTGGCTTAGAGATCCCTGTCCCACTCTGCCTGCTGCCTAGGGTTTTGGACCCCAGAGCCCCATCTGGCCTCGCCACTGTGTCCCGGCCCCTTTGCTGAATGGCCAGCACCTTCTCCTCTCATGCAGGCTACTCTCAGGACCAGCATTAAGAGAGCCACAATTGAGAGAAAAAATCTGCATCATCAGCATACAGAAGGACCAGAAGGGTCATATTTTGGCGGATGGGCACATTCTATCTCCATACTTTCAGCTAGGGAGTTAGTATAAAAGTTAAATAACATGGGTGCAAGGACACAGCTTTGCCTTACTCCTTTATGGACATGGATTTGCTTAGTTAAGTGTCCCTTCTTATCACATCTAATCTGGAGACATGTGTTTTCATCCAAGCTACAAATAAGAACCAAGAGGCATCTGTCTATATTTGTGTCACTTAGTTTTTCCCATAGTCTATCTCTGGGTATAAGATCAAAGATGGACTTAAAATCTACAAAAGCTGCATAAAGGCATACTTTTCCATGAGAGGTTGAAGCACAAGTCTATGGTTGACTGCCCCACCCTAAATCTGGCTTGTGATTCTGCTAGAATGTGTTCCTGATTCATCCAAACCGCTAGTTTATTACAGAGGTATGGTTTACTAATTACACTAAAAAGACGAACTGGTCTATAATCAGGTGGTTCAGATCTATTCCCTTTCTTATATAGTGGTATGATAATCTCTAATCCCCAGTCATCAGGAATAATTGCTGATTGACAGACACTAGTGAACAACGCTGCTGGCCCGGGGGCAGAGCCACAGAATCTGCATCCTTCAGACCTGTAGGGAAACTGTAGAGGCACACTCTCTTTCCTGTGTCACACACATTGTATACTTCAATTTGAACACAGAGGTGCTCTGTTCAAATTTCTGTCGATCAACTTTTTTCCTGGCCAATCAAGTCTCTGCAGCACTCAGCCAACCCCAGTCCGAAAGTATGGCTGTGGCAAAGAGATCCTTCCCCTGCATCTGTAATCAGGTGAAATAAAAAAATTAAGGTGTATATATATATATATATATATATATATATATATATATATATATATATTTTAAATGTTCATAAATGTACCAACCAAGCACATACATAGATGTGTGGACCACATGTCTGGAGTAGCACAGGAGGACTGCCCTGAAACCATTTCACAGGAATGGGCAGACTACCAGGAAAGGCAATCAGATAAGGCATTATCAGATAACCTGGCAGACAGGAAAAACAATAACATTCAAATTTCTGTTGTAGACCACCTTTTCTGTGATGCAGGTATGATGTTTGTGGGGGGTGGTCTTGGGTTACACCCCTTCTGTGATGTATGCATGATGTATGAAGGGGTGGGCAGGGAATTTAAAATGTCTATACAGTGGTACCTTGGGTTAAGTACTTAATTCGTTCCAGAGGTCCGTTCTTAACCTGAAACTGTTCTTAACCTGAAGCTCCACTTTAGCTAATGGGGCCTCCTGCTGCCGCCGAGCCACCGGAACACACTTTCTGTTCTCATCCTTAAGCAAAGTTCTTAACCCGAGGTACTATTTCTGGGTTAGTGGAATCTGTAACCTGAAGCGTATGTAACCCGAGGTACCACCGTATAAGGGCAGGCACACATTGGTTCTGGGTCCTCCTCCATCCTGCTGCGTGTGAAGGGGACACCCTGTTGCAACAGTTCAATAAAGATCAAGCTTAAAAGCTGCTTTGCTTGTCAATATTCTCTGGTTGGCCTCTGACCGATGGAGAACCTACAAAGGACTCTAGTGTCCTCCATAAGGGAATAAGGACAGATTTTTTGTTTATTACAGAGGAAAACTATGTAGTCACTGTCTGGACAGTATGCACTGCCTGCAAGTCTGCTCCACTATGTTGGCTTCCACTCTATCGGTTGTTGTGAGGCTAACCAGCAACCTCAGTATCGGCCTAAGTAGAGATGCCTTGAAAAGTACTCCAAGGGTGATCAGCACTGTGTCCTGTGGCCACAACAACACCTCAAAGCAAATGAGGTGGGGTGATTCCTCCGAAGCACATTCTTTATATTTCTGTCCCTGCCCCCAACAAATTTAAACAGGGGGATGTTTCAAGAAAGCAGCATGCAAAAAAAGCCTTTTCTCTTGGGACCTAATTTCTCTGCGGAAACCACTCTCATCTGAGACTATCAGACAAATGGGTTTAGCTCAGCCTCCTGAGAGTAGACTCCCAGTCTCCCAAACTGAGAGTCTAAGCATATGGTTTGTTTATAACTCTCTCTCAGATGATGGCTTCTCTTGTGCTAGACAGGGTCTAGCACAGCTGCTTTGTGACTGAACTGCTAAAATCACCCGCACATCCACCTCGTACAAGCAGCACTGTGGCTTTCTTCACCTCTGTTTGGATAATAATAATAATAATAATAATAATAATAATAATAATAATAATAAATTTTATTTAACCCCCCCCCCCCTGGCCAGAGCCAGGCTCAGGGCAGCTAACACCAGTAAAATTACAGTAGCAACATAATAAGTAAGGGGGGGGGACAATTTAAAATACTGGTTAAAATGCAATTTAAAATGCAGCCTCATTTTTAAAGTAGCCCATAGATCAAAACCACAAGGGGAGGGAAACATAAGGGTCAGACTGAGTCCAAACCAAAGGCCAGGTGGAACAACTCAGTCTTGCAGGCCCTGCGGAAAGATGTCAAGTCCCACAGGGCCCTAGTCTCTTGTGACATAGCATTCCACCAAGTCGGGGCCAGTACTGAAAAGGCCCTGGCCCTTGTTGAGACCAATCTAACCACCTTGCGACCTGGGACCTCCAAAATGTTGTTGTACAAGCAGCACTGTGACTTTCTTCACCTTTTGTGATCCACTTTTGTGAGCCATGTTTCTCTAGACAGATGAGGAAACCTTTTCAACCTGATGCCCCAATGTTCAAAGGGTAACATTTTGAAGATTTCTGGCATAGAATCATCAAATCGTAGAGTTGGAAAGGACCATGAGGGTCACTAAGTGAGATTAAGGGTCTCATGGCAAAGCTATCCACAGGGCTCATAGAATAATTAATTCACAATATGCACACTTGAAACTTTATGGATTGTAGCTAGCTTATGCTAATCAAGCCATTAACATGGCCTGAAAACATGCAAACATCGAGCTGGTTAACACTTTCGCCAGCGAGCTCGTTCCTTGCCAGTGCCTAGATCATCAAATGCATAAATGTGGGGGGGGGGTTTTAAATTAAAAAAACCCCAAACAACTGGGCAAGTTAGAAGTGTCAAGGAGATGAATGCACATGAAATTATTGCCCTCAACCAAAATTTAAATCATCCTGTGAAAGTATAGGCACCAGCTGTCCCACACTGTCCGAAGCCTCCATCGAGGCCCTAAAGCAGATCAGAATTTGCAACTGGAATATCACCTCAAGCATCCCCAACCAGACACTCAGTATGGAGGAAGCTCATAAATATGTTTTCTCTTACCATGCTCTCAAATATCCCTTGTTGTAAAGGACATTTCCCACTATAATTCTTTGTTCAGAGAAAAGCAGCTTGCTCTGTTCCTGAGCGTGGCCACAACCTACACCTTGCCGAACCCTTCCATAAATGCAAATACATTTCATGAGAACAGTGTAGGGTCCTCATCCCCACATGTGGCCTACAAACAGTGGTACATCGGGTTACATATGCTTCAGGTTACATATGCTTCAGGTTACACACTCCGCTAACCTAGAAATAGTGCTTCAGGTTAAGAACTTTGCTTCAGGATAAGAAGAGGAATCAGGCTCCGGCGGCAGGAGGAGGCCCCATTAGCTAAAGTGGTGATTCAGGTTAAGAACAGTTTCAGGTTAAGAACGGACCTCTGGAATGAATTAAGTACTTAACCTGAGGTACCACTGTATTGGGGTGTACACCATCTCTGTTGGTATCTCAATAGCAAGGTGAATCAGAGGGATCCAGGTGAGGTCCACACATTTTCAAATCAGGTTGCACCATTAACAAGGTGTCTTAAGTCAGATCAGGGACTCAATTCTGACCCAGCCGAGCCTCCTAATGTATATTTTGCTCTAGTAGGATTAGTTTGATCAGAATCAAGTATAAACTTTTAGAGTTGATGCTAAATACATTACTTCTGGTAAATGAGCAAGCATTGTCACTAAAGGGCTGTGAAAATTTGTGTCCTGGGCTTTTTAGACTCATTTACCCATGTACTGAAGGGACGCGGGTGGCGCTGTGGGTTAAACCACAGAGCCTAGGACTTGCTGATCAGAAGGTCGGCAGTTCGAATCCCCGCAACAGGGTGAGCTCCCGTTGCTCGGTCCCTGCTCCTGCCAACCTAGCAGTTCGAAAGCACGTCAAAGTGCAAGTAGATAAATAGGTACCTTTCCGGTGGGAAGGTAAACGGCGTTTCTGTGCGCTGCTCTGGTTTGCCAGAAGCGGCTTAGTCATGCTGGCCACATGACCCAGAACCTCCCTTGGCCAATAAAGTGAGATGAGCTCCGCAACCCCAGAGTTGGCCACGACTGGACCGAATGGTCAGGGGTCCCTTTACCTTTACCCATGTACTATCTGAAACCAAAGGGGCACATTGGTTGCTAGATGTGAAATACATTGGGATTATTTTCAGCTCTCCCACCCCACTAGAGGGGGTAGCTGCTATGCCTGCAAATTTCATCCGCTTCAGTGAAGAGAAAAGAAAAGTTTTCCAATATAATGAAAGAGGGTAAACAAATACATCAAATTTGTTCCTAAATAGCAAGTATAATTAGAAAGGCATCATGTGGTTCTGAAATGGATTGGGTTGCTCCCCAAAGCTGTATATGCAAGCTGTATATATGCAGGTATGTTTGGCTGCTGTACTTTCAGAACTCTGTTATCCATTCTGAAGCCTCTGATAAGCTCACCCAGGGAATTACACAGAACTGCTAGAGAATGCATGGTCTGATGTGGAAGGATGAGTTTAATGATATTTCCTCTTCGCATAAGGGTAGCAAGCCCAGCTCTTGGCATTGAAGTTGGAGATACTAGTATTATGGCTGTGGAAATATTAACAGTGCTCTTGTGTAAGCGCTCATATATGCAGTCAGCAACCTCCTGGTGATTGCCACCAAGTCATGAACCAAGCCACCACCCTATAGACTCCTATTGGTGACTACGTGAGGACTTTATATGGATGAAAGGGGACTGAGACTGCAGCAAGCCATTATCAGGATATCACAGGAGCCATGTACATAGCCTTTGTGTGACGGCATCTTCATGTGGGTGGAGCATGGCCGCAAGCCTGGTGTCGATGTAATTTTTGGTGGCTACCATACATATATGGTCACTGGTCCTGTAATTTGGGCTCACCATATAAGAAAGAACAGTGTCCCACTTGTATTTGTGCAAAGGATGGAAGCAAAAGATATACCTTCATGCCAAAATGGCACCCCACCCTGAGAGCTAGTTTAGGGCTGGAATCATGGAGCTTTCGCAATGCAGGAAACTTGTTTGGATTATCTCCTCTGATGGCTGCCAAATTTAATAAGTTTCTAGGCTTCCCTTTGGGATTTCTCAGTTGATTTGGAACTTTTTCTGGCCCAAAAGTCATTGGTAATGTTTAGAACAGAGAGTTGACACAGGCAGTTGGCACGCTTGCTTCCTGACTTCATCTTTAATGGGCTCAGCTTCAGGTGGTTCCCTGTCTTCCAACAGGACAATGCCTAGAGTGCAGATGGTGGCTTATTTCCAATTAATCTGATTGGCAGTTCGGCCCCCATTTGAAGATGTACGCTGCAAATGGTGTCGGTGGCAAAGAAGACAGACTTCTCTGCCAACATTGTGCCGGCACATTGCAATCCAGTGGAGTGATTCCAAATTAAGGGATTTGTACAGTCCATGCTGGTGAACTTGTAGCTTTGTGAGAGCCATTTGCAAAGCTTGTGCAACAGAAGTCCTTTGCATCTGCTACTACTTAGATGGCACAGTTGCTTCATGACCAAAAGTCTCCTTGGCCTCTGCTGCTCATAGTGACTTGGATAACCTTCCGTTGATTTTGCTTCATAATGCTAACAAAGTGGTGGGAGAAGGCTGAGTTATGGCTCAGTCCTTGTCCTTCTTTGCAAATAGCGTGTCCTGTCAGCATGGTGATTAATGCATGTTTGGGAGACATCTCACTGCAGACTTGGAGGAGGAACTGGTGAGCAAGCTGCTTAAGAAACCACCTTTGGATTCTGTTGCCTTTGTCAGTTACAGGCCTGTCCCTAGCGTATTATTTTGGAACAAGTCCTCAAGCAGATAACTTGAGGCACTTATGGATAAATTTGCTTATTTAGTTCCTTATGTATGGTTTACAGATGGGGTTTGAAGCAGAACTGGTGTTGTTGTTGTTTAGTCGTGTCCGACTCTTTGTGACCCCATGGACCAGAGCACGCCAGGCTCTTTCACTCCCACAGTTTGGTCAAACTCATGTTAGTAGCTTTGAGAACACTGTCCAAACATCTTGTCCTCTGTCGTCCCCTTCTCATTGTGCCCTCAATCTTTCCCAACATCAGGGTCTTTTCCAGGGAGTCTTCTCTTCTCATGAGGTGACCAAAGGATAGGAGCCTCAGCTTCAGGATCTGTCCTTCCAGTGAGCACTCAGGGCTGATTTCCTTCAGAATAGATTGATCTTGATTGGTTTGATCTTCTTGCAGTCCATGAGACTCTCAAGAATCTCCTGCAGCACCATAATTCAAAAGCATCAATTCTTTGGTGATCAGCCTTCTATATGGTCCAGCTTTCACTTCCATACATCACTACTGGGAAAACCATAGCTTTAGCAATATGGACATTTGTTGGCAAGGTGATGTCTCTGCTTTTTAAGATGCTGTCTAGGTTTGTCATCGCTTTTCTCCCAAGAAGCAGGTGTCTTTTAATTTTGTCACTGCTGACACCATCTGCAATGATCACGGAGCCCAAGAAAGTAAAATCTCTCACTGCCTCCATTTCTTCCCCTTCTATTTGCCAGGAGGTGATGGGACCAGTGGCCATGATCTTAGTGTTTTTGATGTTGAGCTTCAGGCCATATTTTGCACTCTCCTCTTTCACCCTCATTAAGAGGTTCTTTAAGTCCTCCTCACTTTCTGCCATCAAAGTTGTTTCATCAGCATATCTGAGGTTGTTGATATTTCTTCTATGCCGTGCAGGGCTGCCCAAGTTGGACAGGTCATAGTGGAGAGTTTCAACTAAACATGGTCCACCTGGAGCAGGAACCAGAATGCCACTCCAGTATCCCTGCCAAGAAAACTCCATGGACAAAAACAACAGAACTAGTAGTGTGAGCTTATAAATTGTACTGAATCTCCCAGTGGTTTCCAGTGGTATTTACAATGGTATCTTTCTGAACCAAATCTTCCTGCATTGCAGGGGGTTGTACTAGAGAACCTTCATGGTCTCTTCCAAATCCACAGTTCTATGATTCTAAGTGAATTTGTCATATTTCTTCCAGTTCCATTATGTATTCATAATAACTGTTTCATTTGTTTGTACCGATGTCAATACAACAAAAATTGTAACCATTTCTCCCTCTATAAATCTCTACTGAATGATTCTCTCTCATAATGGCTTATATATTGTTATTTTATTAATCAGAATTATACAGTTAGATTTTTTTTTGTTCCCTATATACATTGTGGGACACAGCTTCTAAGCTAATTAAATAGCAGATATCAACATATGAGAGACCTAAACACAGGAATGTATTGAACACTGGGTTTCTCAATTACCCAACAGCATTGTAAAGGTGTCTAAATGTGAACTGACACCTTTTATTTCCTTCCGTCATTGCTGTGAGTGCAAGTACACCACATTTTATGCAAGCCATTTTGAGAAAGATTTTAGGGGAAATCAACATATGATAAAATTATAAATAAATCTATAAGATGCTGGCTTGGCACTGTGGTGGGACCTTGAGATGGGATACTACTAACAGCAATTGAGAAACTCCACAGTGAGCTCAATTGTTCTTCCATTGTGAATGTAGAAATGGAAATGAAAGAAATGTGTTCAGTTATCCCTGCTACAAAGGATGCTTAAAAAAGCGAGAACTTCATATTTTTTAGTATGGCAGGATATTTCCAACCTGTGCATGCATCCATGGGCACACAAGTTTGCACACAACCCTATGTTATCAGCACATGCTCCGGGGGTAAGCACACAACCTTTGGCATGCACACAAACCTTGATGGCTGTTGTCAGGGGCTCAGGAGCAGAGGCACAGGGGAGAGAGGAAATGGAGAGCGAAGGGGAAGAATCTGAGGGCAGCGGAGGGGAGTATGACAGTGACCCGAGAGATTCCATGAGCCTCTCCAGCGAATCAGAAGATTCCCAGAAGGGGGCGCCGATGGTCAGGGCAAGGGGGTCCCAGGGGGGACGCACCAGAAGCAAGGGGCCAGCGGGGACTCCCAAAGCAGCAGCGGGAGATCAGGACCAGTTTCCCCACCAGAGCGTAGCGGGGGGGAAGAGTCCCATGTGCCAGGGCCAGCGTCTCCTCCAGCAGGGAGAGAAGATGAGTCAGGACTGACCACGCCTCTATCGGAGAGTGGGGGAACGGAGGGGAGGTCAGATCCAGCTAGCCTCCCCGAAGGGGGAAGCAGTGACAGGAGCAGTGTAACGGTCAGAAGGAAGGTGACCGGCTGGGCGCGCGCGCCAAGTTCAAATGTACAGGCGCGCGGGACAGCAGAAAACCCGGATTGGGAACCAGGTCCTAAAGCCCGCCGGAGGCAGGGGGAAGACTCAGGGGACTCAGCGTCAGAAGAGTCTAGGAAGGGGAAGACCCCAGCGGACAGGCGGACCCAGAGGAGGAAAGAGCAAAGGAAGAGGTGGAGCAAGGCTATGTCTGGGGGGAGGAGACTCAGACGGAGCTTCGGCGGTCTAGAGTTTGAGACGTAGAGCTGCGCGCCGCGGCTGTGAAAGCGAAACTGAGCTTCAATAAAGACTGTTTTATATAACAACGAACTGGCATTGGTCCTTTGTGAGCTGGGACCTAGGGCAGCTCTGACAGCTGTGAAAAGTGAAAAGTTAAAATAAAATAATAATAATAATAATAATAATAATAATAATAATAATAATAATAATAATTTATTTATTTATTTATACCCCGCCCATCTGGCTGGGCTTCCCCAGCCACTCTGGGTGGCTTCCAACAAAATATTAAAATACAGCAATGCATCAAACATTAAAAGCTTCCCAAAACAGGGCTGCCTTCAGATGTCTTCTAAAAGTCTGGTAGTTCTCTTTGACATCTGGTGGGAGGGTGTTCCACAGGATGGGTGCCACTACCAAGAAGGCCCTGTGCCTGGTTCCCTGTAACTTGGCTTCTCACAGTGAGGGAACCACCAGAAGGCGCTTGGTGCTGGACCTCAGTGTCCGGGCAGAACGATGGGGGTGGAGACGCTCCTTCAGGTATACTGGGCCGAGGCCGTTTAGGGCTTTAAAGGTCAGCACCAACACTTTGAATTGTGCTTGGAAACGTACTGGTAGCCAATGTAGGTCTTTCAAGAATGGTGTTATGTGGTCTCGGTGGCCAGTCACCAGTCCAGCTGCCGAATTCTGGATTAGTTGTAGTTGTAATCCAAAGCGTATACAGCAAACATAATACCTTTTATCCAGGTTGCAATACACTAACTAGGCCATGAAAACTGTGGCTTATTTTACAGCTATAAAATGAAGCAAAAGAAGAAGCCCAGGGGAAACAGAAGCATTTTGAGTTTGATCTATATGTGTGACTTTTCATTCTTCTATGAAGAACAGTGGAAGAATGCAAATTGACTCTTATGAAAGAGATGATTCACGCAATATTTCCAATCTATGCAACGCAGATCAGAGGACAAATGCTAGTGTAGCTTTAAGTGCAAGAAGCAAAGCGTGTTCTCATAGAAGAGAGAGCACGTGTTGCGGATGGGGCCAAACAAAACCCCCAGTTAGTGACCAGCCCATTGAGGGCAATGGGATGGAGCAGATTGGTTAAAGCTGTTACTGGGGCAAAATTGATGTTGCCAATTTAGGGGTGGGTTTAGTTCCCTTATATAAGCAGGGTCCACAGCTTTCTCTTTCTCTTTTGCTGTGGACATCGGATCTGCACCGAGTGTTTTCAGCGAGAGTCTGGTTGTATAATCTGTTGCTTTCCCCTTCCCTCTTGTGCTCTTTTCTTTTCCTCCCCCCCCCTTTCTATTATCGCTCTCCCCTTTTATTATACCTGTTTGTTTCATACCCCCCTTTTTTATTTTATTTGTTGGCGAGGGTTGTTAGCTTTTGCTTCCCTCGGGAGGGGGGGGGACCAGGCTCCTGGCCCCGGGTGGCTTACGGCCCGGTTCTCGGCCGAGCCGGGGGACCCGGGCCAGGTGGGCAACAGCCTTTTTTCCTCCCTTCGCCTCCTTGCAGCTCGGGGCCTGTGTTAATCCTGCCGCACACCCCATCTGCAAGCGGCCTTTGTAGGCCTCTGTCGAAGCCCAGATCGCCCCCCCATCTTCCATTGGGCCTTTGGGGGCCCCGGAGGAGGCCTAGATCTCCGGGCGCGGTGTGCGCGCGGGGCCGCTGCGGCCGGTGGGCCGCGCCGCGCCGGGCAGCGCCTGCCCGTCGCGGGTGGGCCTGCGGGTGCCGCGGTTCTGCCGCGGCCTAGTCGGCCTGGTCGGGGCCTGTCCGTCCTCCGCCCGCCTGCCCCTCCATTTGTCATCGGGCCTTTGGAGGCCCTTGGGAGGCCCGGATCCCTGTGCGCGGCGTGGGGCCACCGCGACTGGCGGGCTGCGCTGCACTGGGCGTCGCGGCCTGTTGTGCGTGGGCCTGTGGGCGCCGCGGCCCCGCCGCGGCCTAGTCGGCCCGGCCGGGGCCTGCCCTTCCTCCGCCCGCCAGCCCCCCCCATTTTCTGCCGGGCCTCTTTAGGCCCTTGGGAGGCCCGGATCCCTGGGCGTGGCGCGGGGCCGTTGCGACCGACGGGCCGCGCTGCGCCGGGCGTCTTGGCCCGTTGTGCGGGGGCCTGTGGGCGCCGCGGCTTCGCCGCGGCCTAGTCTGCCCGGCTGCGGCCTGTCCTTACTGTGCCCGCCTGCCCCCCATCTTCTATCGGGCCTTCCCGGGCCCCGGTGGAGGCCCCGATCCGCGGGCGCAGTGCGCGGGCGGGCCTCCGCGTCCGGTGGGCCACCCCGCGCCGGGAATCGCTGGCCTCGTGCGTGGGCCTGCGGTCCGCAACTGCTGCGGCCTAGTCGGCCCAGCCGGGGCCGTCTCCTTCCTCCCCAGTACTGCCTGGGGCCTCTGAGGGTCCTGTGGGAGGCAGCCTGGGCCTTGGGGCGACTCACCTCGTCCCGGGGTGGGTTTTCCTGGCTGCCTTCTTCATTCTTCAGGCATTTTGGCGGGAGCGCCATTTTGCCCCCTCTCTGGAAGTGAGACATCTAGTGGTCAGGCCCTGTAATTGCAGGGCCTGCCAGGAATTGAGTGGCGGCCTCTGGTGGCCGCAAGACGTATTGCAGGGCAATTTCTCATATAGGTGGCGGCCTCTAGTGGACGTTGGTATATTGCGGGGGCCGAATTGCCTTCTGATACCTTGTGCCTTCCAATTCAGTTTCAGTGCTGCCGCGCCAGCGAGAATTGGTGCAGGTGGGGTTGTCCGCTGCTGCTGGGTAATTAATTTATTTCTATATTTATTGCTTTAACGTCAACTTCTCAGTAACCTCTGTTAGTAATTTTGTTCTATTTGGTGAATTTTAATTTCTATTTTATTTTAATTTAAGTTTAATTTTCTTTTACACCAGTAGTAGGAATGGCCCCAAAGAAGGCGACAAAGAAGTCTGGTCTGGCCTGCGCTGCAAAGCGGCCTATTAAAGGCCCGTCTCAGGCCTTGCGTTCCCCCGAACTTGGCCAGGCGGTGAAACGCCTTCAATCCATGGTCTCTAGTTTGGCGGGCGACCCGGTGGCTCTGGCCAGGATGGAGGCGGAGCTGGATGGTCTGATTCATCGCCGCTCGACCCCGACAACTTCTTCTGCTATGCTGGCTCCCCCTGTGGACGCTTCGTTTCCACCGTCATCATCCAGTGAAGAAGAGGGAGAGCCGCTGCCAGCCAGTGGCTACGTACCTGACGCGCCACAGGCTCGGTCCTCGGTGCCGCCTGTATCACAGGTTGCCGTGCCGCGGGGTCGGGCTTCTGCCCGGGTGGGGGCTGGAAAGAGGGCACCCACACGGGGTCTTGTTGCACGGGGTTTACCTGCGCAGCCCGCGGAAGTGGGCAGTCCGATCCCTGGTCATTCACAGGTTGTGTCTTTCCAGTCACTTCCAGTTGCTCCGCAGCGGGGCGATGCATCGGAGTCGTCGCTCGAGGATAGCCTCCCTCTTCCTCCGAAGACATCTTCAGGTGGTCATCGCCACCACAAGAAGAGCTCCAGGAGGCGTGCCAAGAGGAGGCGTAGAGACACCTCGTCCTCTTCATCAGGTGCGTCATCTCAGAGTTCTAGTAGTGACGAGGAAGCGCCCCTTAAGTTATACTGGGGTTTCGGGGAATCCTCAGGGCTTCCAAAATGGGTTTGGGAACGAAGGGCGAATTCCCACAGGGCCAGGTATGGTGCAGTGCTAGACTCCCTTGAAGGGGCCCTGGTGCCGGACGTAAAGGTCTCCACCAACTCGGCCAGGGACATCATTCCGGGGGCTCACCTGTCCGCCAAGCTGCGTTCCAGGATATTAGACGGCCGCTATGTCGATATATTCAGCCTAGCCCCCCCGTTGGAGGGTCAGGAGCCTCTGGATAAGGGCCTGCCTGCTCCAAAGAAGCGGACGATCATAGCTAAGGCCGACAGGACCTTTGAGCGTTGGTTAGATAGTTTCCAGGTTTTTGCTGGAGTTGTGGCCGCGGCCTACCCCAGGAGATCCTTGCATCTTTGGGTGTATCTATCCATAGTCCGTTCCGCCTTCACAATGGCTGGAGAAACTGCTGCGCTAGCTTACGACCAGAATTTTAGGCGTAGGGCGGCAAAGATCCCTACGGCCCGCTGGGATCGGAAGGACTTGGATGTCTGGACCACTTATGTGGCCCCCCGTATAGAGAAGAAGGTCCCCGACACCCAGAAGTTTAAGGCTGCCCCTACTAGGTTAGGACGCAAGCCCTTTTGCTGGGATTTCAATAAGGGCGCTTGCACACGGCAGTCATGTAAATACGCACATGCGTGCGATAAGTGTTCAGGGAACCATTCCGGGTCCGCGTGTCAGACAGGCCGCCGCCTCTTTCGGAAAGGAGGGGGGTCTCAGCAGCCCCCCAAAACCGCAGCTCAAGTCCCTGCCGCGGGAGCAGGGAAGTAGTGTGATCTCCTCTTTAGCTTATACCCCGGTAAGGCTACAGCCGCTGCTTGCTTTGTTGGCGTCATACCCCGACGCCAAGGCGGCGTCCTATTTGCGCGAAGGTTTTTCTTTAGGTTTTAGGATCCCGGTAGTCTCTACCCCGGTTGCCAGAAACCCAGCGAACCAGAAATCGATTAGGG
This sequence comes from Podarcis muralis, assembly GCF_964188315.1. Classification (NCBI taxonomy): domain Eukaryota; kingdom Metazoa; phylum Chordata; class Lepidosauria; order Squamata; family Lacertidae; genus Podarcis; species Podarcis muralis. The sequence goes on along the minus strand of NC_135664.1, from coordinate 12,393,600 downwards.
ATATGCCAGAGGTGGCACGTAAGAAAATTGGTAAGGAATTAGCTTTACGTCGCATGGCCGGTCCTTTTGCGGTCCCTCCTTTTTCCAATTTGCATATTTCACCTTTGGGCATAGTTCCCAAAAAAGCCCCGGGGGAATTTCGCCTAATCCATAATCTCTCACATCCTAGGGGCACATCAGTAAATGATGTGATTCCCCCGGAGCTTTGTTCGGTGAGGTATGCTTCTCTGGATCACGCAATCAAGATGATCCGGAAATTTGGGCCGGGCGCCTTACTGGCTAAATGCGACATTGAATCAGCATTTCGGCTGCTTCCTATTCATCCCGACGATTTTTGGTTGCTGGGATTTCAGTTCGAAGGAAGTTTTTACTTCGATAAGGCTATGCCCATGGGTTGCTCAGTTGCCTGTGCGGCTTTTGAGAGTTTTAGTTCATTTTTGGAATGGGCTTTACGTGAAAAAACCGGTTTAAGCGGTGTCACGCATTATCTTGATGATTTTTTGGTCGCCTCGGCAGGCAATACAGGGGATTGCGTAGTCTTATTGCAAGCCTTCGCTTCCTTAACGGAAGAGCTGGGTGTCCCGTTAGCGGCTGAGAAGACCGAGGGTCCTTCCACGCAGCTGACTTACCTGGGTATCTTGTTAGATACCGTGGCTCAAACCTCTAGCCTGCCGCCTGAAAAAATAACCAACTTAAGAATGGTCATTGAGGAGATGATTCCTTTAAAGAAGGTCTCCCTGCGGCAACTTCAGTCGTTGCTGGGCCACCTGAACTTTGCTTGCAGGGTGGTCGCTCCAGGGCGACCTTTCTGTTCACGCTTGGCCAGACTCACCTCGGGCTTGCAGGCCCCGCATCACAGGGTCCGCCTTCCTTCTCAGGTACGGGCTGACCTTGCTATTTGGCTGGAATTCTTGGAGGAATTCAACAGGGTGTCCTTGTGGCAGGACACTTTGAACCTCCACAACGACTTCCAAGTGCATTCGGATGCTGCGGGGTCCTTAGGGTTTGGCTTGTACTGGGATGGCAGGTGGTGCGCCGAGCGCTGGCCTCCTGCATGGCGGGGGCAGGCTATAACTAGGGACCTAACCTTTCTTGAGTTTTTTCCCATTGTAGTGGCAGTGCACTTGTGGGTCGAACAATTCAGGGATCACCGTGTTTGTTTCTGGACTGATAACCAGGCGGTGGTGAATGTACTGGCCAAGCAGTCTTCACGATCCCCTCGGGTATCTGCCCTTCTTCGGGCCTTCGTTTTGCATTGCTTGCGTTTTAACATTGTTTTTTCTGCCCGTTTTGTCCCGGGAATTTCTAATGAAATTGCTGATGCTCTGTCCCGTTTTCAGATGGAGCATTTCAGGTCCCTGGTGCCAGTGGCTCGAGACCATCCGGAAATTTTCCCGGATCATCTCTGGAACCTTGGCAGAACTTAGTCTTACAGGGAGTAGCTGCATCTGTTGCACCTTCTACCTTGAGGTCCTATAAAAAGGCTTGGGCGGACTTTTTGTTATTTAGTGGGCAGCCTGCAGGGGAGGTTACCACCACCCATTCCACCTCTCAGGTGCTCCGGTATCTGGCACATCTATTCCAGATGCGTCGGGCAGCTAGGACCCTACGCCTGCATTCTGCAGCAATTTCCTTTTTTAGTAAAGCATATTTTAATAAAGATCCGTGTAGGAAGTTTGTAGTGCGTAGGGCCCTGGAGGGATGGGGGCGACTCACTCCTTCCAGGCCCGTCTCCAGACGACCCATTACATTTGAATTGCTGGCGCAGATGCGGTCTAAGCTGCGGAGCATCTGTTGGTCGAAATTTGAGGTTCGGCTATTTTCAGCAGCCTTTTCGTTAACTTTCTTTGGGGCCTTGAGGGTTGGTGAAGTGGTCCTCGAGCCCAAGCGGGACGGAGGTTCTAGGGGTTTGCTGATGCAGGATGTGAGTGTGTCTTCAAGGGACCTGCAGGTTCACGTTAGGAATTCGAAGACGGACCAACTAGGCAGGGGCGCTGTCATTACACTTCCCGCGACAGGCGAAAGTGGCCCTTGCCCGGTGAAGGACCTTAAGAAGTATTTAGCCCTGCGTCCTGGTGGCGAAGGGCCCCTGTTCATACACGAAAATGGCCGCCCGCTGGTGAGACACCAGTTTGCGGGAGTGTTGCGGAAAGCTGTGGAGGCTTGTGGCCTTCCGGCTTCTGAGTTTGCCCCTCACTCATTTAGGATTGGGGCGGCTACAACTGCCGCTCACTGGGGTTTGTCAGTTAAGAGGATAAAGGACCTGGGTCGGTGGCGTTCGGATGCATTCAGAGCCTACGTGAGGAAGTAATGTGTTGTTGTACTTACATATGTGTGTTTTACCCTAGGTCGGGCTGCTATCCGTATCTGGATAGTAGGGCACAGTATTGTGCACTGGGCTGCGGACAGAGCTCGCCAGTCCGGACTGGGTGACGGCCTGGGATTCCCGCACCGCGTTCAGGTGTCCTGGATTTCCAGAAGGGGGATGCTGTGGAGGGAATTGTTACCTCTCATGCGAAGGCGTGTCTTCCAATGTGGCCCTCCTTCAGCGATCGTGGTGCAGCTCGGGGAGAACGATATGGTTTCCTCTTCCTGCTATGAGCTGCGCGCTACCATATTACAGGACCTTGGGGAATTGGCGGCACTGGTGCAGTCAACTAAGCTAATTTGGTCACAGCTATTGCAACGCCGCATCTGGCGTGGTAGTCCTTGCCCAGTCGCCACTGAACGTGTAAGGAAGCGGATTAATTCCGCAGCAAGCAAGCTGGTGGTGAATCTGGGTGGGGCTGTAATCCCTCACCCTCTGATTTCATTCAAGGCGATTGAGTTTTTCAGGGATGATGGGGTTCATCTCTCGCCATTGGGGAATGATGTGTGGTTGGATGCTCTAGTGTCCAGGCTGAGGGTGTGGTTTAATTTATGAGTGGTTGGCGGCGAGCGTAAGAGCTCGAATGGCGGTTAGGCATTGGTTAAAATTGGTTGGTGGAGGGGTATGGATTGGCTGTGCCTGCCCCTCCAATGCTGCTGCTGACGGGTATTCCGTTAAAGGAATTCTGAAGCCTACCATCCCCCTCGTCCAAACCCTGACGGCAGGGTGCGGGCCGTGTAAGCTTCAAGGAACATGCGCGGAGCAGTGAGAGTCTGTGACGCAGCTCCATCTGACTCTGACCATGTTTCCTCCGGGACTGGCTAAGGAGTCAGTGCTGTCCCCCAAGGCGGGGGGGGGGGGGAACAGGTAGTCATAACCAATGCCTAAGCAACCACTCTCAATCTGTATAAAAATAAAGTTGTGGCCAAAATTATGCCAAAAACCAAAACAAAAATTTATGTGTGACGTCTGAGTTATTGGGGTAGGGGTTTTGTGGGACCTCAGCACGCAAAGCATGTTCTCATAGAAGAGAGAGCACGTGTTGCGGATGGGGCCAAACAAAACCCCCAGTTAGTGACCAGCCCATTGAGGGCAATGGGATGGAGCAGATTGGTTAAAGCTGTTACTGGGGCAAAATTGATGTTGCCAATTTAGGGGTGGGTTTAGTTCCCTTATATAAGCAGGGTCCACAGCTTTCTCTTTCTCTTTTGCTGTGGACATCGGATCTCCCGCCCGCCCTCCCTTGCTTTGGGCTTGCGCTTTGACCTTGCTTTGCCTGTCATGGGGTCGTTCGCATTGGTGCGGGGGCCCAGTAGGAATTTGTCCAATTGGCTGATTAGTGCGTGCCTTTTGGGTTTTGCCTACTGCTTAGCAAATCATCACAACTTGTAAGGTTGGCGGTTAGGCATTGGTTAAAATTGGTTGGTGGAGGGGTATGGATTGGCTGTGCCTGCCCCTCCAATGCTGCTGCTGACGGGTATTCCGTTAAAGGAATTCTGAAGCCTACCATCCCCCTCGTCCAAACCCTGACGGCAGGGTGCGGGCCGTGTAAGCTTCAAGGAACATGCGCGGAGCAGTGAGAGTCTGTGACGCAGCTCCATCTGACTCTGACCATGTTTCCTCCGGGACTGGCTAAGGAGTCAGTGCTGTCCCCCAAGGCGGGGGGGGGGGACAGGTAGTCATAACCAATGCCTAAGCAACCACTCTCAATCTGTATAAAAATAAAGTTGTGGCCAAAATTATGCCAAAAACCAAAACAAAAATTTATGTGTGACGTCTGAGTTATTGGGGTAGGGGTTTTGTGGGACCTCAGCACGCAACCCTACATTCAAGTCACTTGAGGATGAAAAGAAAGCCAGATCTGCAGAAAAATTAAAAGGTCTGTGATGGAGAAGGGAGATGAGTTTTGATGGACTTGGTAGCAGTACCAAAGCTCATTCACCAACTTTGTGATACATTGATATTTAGAATCCAGGTCTTTTCAACCTGACTGGCAACAGAAGCATTTGGGTTGGAGAATAAGAAAAAAGCAAAACTGGTTCTGCAATGTAGAACCTAAATTCCAAATCCCACTAATGAGCATTAAAATTTCTCAGGGATAGTTTCCCCGTGATTTTCCGGACTTCATATGTGAGGAAAAGAAGAGAAAATGTCATCAGGACATATTGCTTGCTTTGATTGATCTGCTGATTTCAGAAAACGGTGCTTCCGTGTGATCTAGAACAAGGGTTCCAGACTTCATGGAAGCTTCCATAAGGAATGGATAACTCCCTTCAAAATACTTGTGTTGTTTTTGTAGATGCCAGGGGAGAGACTATTCAGCATAGACCACCCTCCCAATTATGTGTTCTCCTTAGCAAAGCATGTTCTCCTTCATGTAGAGCACGTGTTACAGTGGGGGCTGACAAGACACTCCAAAGTTGAGGACGGGCTAATTGATCGTTGGCCACTGTTGTGATTGGGCTTCCCTTGTTGTTGGGATGAAGTTAATGTTGCCATTTTGTGACTGACAGCCAGAAATGTTAAAACTCCCTGCACGGAGCGTAGAGCTTCCTCTTTTCGCTCCGTGCATCGGATTGCATGTCCCCCCCTCCCTATATTAAGGGTTGTTTGCATTGACCTTGCTATGCCTGTCATGGGGTCGTCTGCTTTTGGGGCAGGGGCCCGGTAGGAATTTTGTCCATTTGGCTGATTGGCTGGGGCCATTTGGTTTTTGCCTACTGTGTAGCAAATTGTCACAACTTGTAAGGTTGTGGTTAGGCATTGGTTTATGGTTTGGTTGGTTGAGGGGCATGGATTGGCTGTGCCTGCCCCTCTAATGCTGCTGCTGCAAGGGATTCCATTAAAGGAATACAGGGGCTCACCATTGCTTTTGTCCAAACCCTGTCAAGGGGCTAGGGCCATGCAAGAGCCCCTGGTTGCATTTGGGGAGGGCTGAGGGCAGGATCCCTGCTCCGTCGCTATCCCCAAATGTATTCCCTTTTTCTGACTTTTGCAGGCTTGCGAAATGTCAGTCTGTCCTCCACTGGGGGGCAGATAGTCGCAACCAATGCCTAAGCAACCACTCACATTTTTGTATTTTAATAAAGTTGTGGCCAAAATTATGCCAAAAACCTTAAACAAAATTTCTGTGTGATGTGTGAGTTATTTGGGGTGGCCCTGGGGACCTCGACACGTAATGAATAGAAAAGCCAAACAGGGCTTTTGGTGAGAAGGAAGGAAGGAAGGAAGGAAGTAAGGAAGGAAGGAAGGAAGGAAGGAAGGAAGGAAGGAAGGAAGGAATGCCAGGTGATAGAAATATGTCCCACTAGGTCAATGAGGCATACAGACTCTGATAATACAGTCTGCAATAATACAATCTGAAATGATGATGGAGATGATGAGATTTTTATATATATGCTACCCATCTGACTGGGTTGCCCCAGCCACACTGGACAGCTCCCAACAAAATATTAAAAACACAATAATACTGTCTGCAATAAGTCCACATACTTGACCAGTGTCTTAAAGAAAAGGCAGGCAGCTGAAACTGAAGTAAGCTGGATGTAAATAGTGTGGGTTTGTGGAACTCTTCTAACTATGCATTCATGCATTTTGGCACTTGCTAGAATCCCGTTATTTTTTTCTGTGGCCTTTCCTGGCCATTAGTACCAGATGGGTTCTTTTGAACTTCCATGCCATTGCCGTTAGTTTATTCTGAATTGTAATTTCATTTATTTGGTTTGCTTTTTAAATAATAATAATAATAATTTTTATTGAGTTTTCCACTTTTATCATACAGTGGTACCTCGGGTTACATATGCTTCACGTTACATACGCTTCAGGTTACAGACTCCGCTAACCCAGAAATAGTACCTCGGGTTAAGAACTTTGCTTCGGGATGAGAATAGAAATTGTGCTCTGGCGGCGCGGCGGCAGCAGGAGGCCCCATTAGCTAAAATGGTGCTTCAGGTTAAGAACAGTTTCAGGTTAAGAACGGACCTCTGGAACAAATTAAGTATTTAACCCAAGGTACCACTGTATTCACATTTTGTTACATAATTCTATAGCTTAATACATTACTCTATAAGAGCATCAACCTCCTTCCCTCCCTCTTTCTGACTTCCACATGTCATTCTATATTCTTAGTATTTCTATAATCACTTATTTACCTTCTATCTTATTGTAGTATTTCACCTTGTTATTGGTAAATCAGTTCCTTATGTGTACATTACAAAACATTTCAGTTCAAACCTACAAACATTTTCAGATGTTTACAATTTTCTTTCATGTAAAATATAAATTTGTTCCAGTCCTATTATTTTGCAATATTTATAAGCTGCTAAGCATTAAAAAAGTGATGTATAATAACAAAAAGTACAACAGATAAAAGAGCTGAAACAGTTCTCCAAAGAGAAATCCTATACTACCCATGTTTTCTTTTTCCTTCACTGTTTTGTTATTGCATATGAAAGGCGGTACAGAAATATGTAACAAGAGCCAGTGTGGTGTAGTGGTTAAGAGCGGTAGTCTCGTAATCTGGGGAACCGGGTTCGATTCCCCGCTCCTCCACATGCAGCTGCTGGGTGACCTTGGGCCAGTCACACTTCTCTGAAGTCTCTCAGCCCCACTCACCTCACAGAGTGTTTGTTGTGGGGGAGGAAGGGAAAGGAGAATGTTGGCCGCTTTGAGACTCCTGAAGGGGAGTGAAAGGCGGGATATCAAATCCAAACAAATAAATAACATGCTACAGAAGGAAGACACACAACTTCTTCTCAGGGGCGGAGGCGTGTGGCAAATTTGCCTCCACCCGAGAATTGTAATGTCATTTTCAATGCTGTGGCAGTTCCTGTATCTTCTTTAATTTTTGGATCTCCAGGTATCAAATCATTCATCAGGCTGCATTTAAGTTGACATTGGTGTAAATCAGTGTCCCCCAACCTGGTGCCCTCCCCAGATGTTTTAGACCCCCATCATCCCTAACATTTGGCTGAGGCACCAGATTGGGGAAGACCAGCCTAAATATTGGGCTGTCCACTTTGTATGTCAGCACTTAACTACTCTGCACTGAGCCATTTTAAAGCTATATCCATTGTTATAGGTAAGGCTTAGTACTTGCATCCTGAAATTATTTATCTTTCATCCTCAGGACTTTGCGCTGAGTCGATTGTCCAAATACAATATTTCTTCTTCATAGATTTTGAAAACCTTCAAGACCCCGTACACCCAGCTTATACTAGATGACATGATTTCATTGTTCCCTCATAAATACTGTGCAGCATAGAGAAGAAAAGTTAATTGAATGGTTTCGCTCTTTCCCTTTTCTTTTTTCTAAACTCCATTACTTATTCCATCTTGAAAATTTTCAGCTTCATCCTTCAGTGATCTCTTACTTCTGCAGTGTTCAAAACCTTTTAGAAATGTGGTTAGTATCTCTTGATACAAATATCTATTTCAATTTTCTCTTTCCATTCTAATATCCCTTTTATCTGTTTTACAATTTTTCTTCATTCTTCTTGGCTATCTATTTCATTTCTCTGCATTTTTAATACCCCTTTTTGTCTTTTTTATAAAGCATTTCTGTATATTTCTCTGCAGGACTCTGCAATTCGTAGTTTTCTTTTCTTTTCTTTTTTTTTTTGGAAGTGATAGATCTGCAAAATGAACCTGACTATTAATTCTAGAGTATGTTTATTTCCATTAAGTTGATACTTAGTTGGCATTAACGTATGCATCACACTTATCTGCTCTAGAATATTTTAAATACTTCACATTTAAATGGTTTACCGAACATCTTCCAATATTCTTCTCCATTTTCCAAGTCATCTTTGTAAGCTTGCCCTATTTAATATCAAATTATTTTGCTACTCTGCACTGTTTTCTTCTCAGGAATCTGATTAAACTTGAAATCTACATTATGATGATTTATTGGCTCAGCTTAGGGTCTTCTTGCTGCTGTTTGTAGGCCCTCAAAGTTTCTCCTAATTAGAGCCGGTTTATCCAGTGCTGACAAGTAGTGGAAGCTGTCGTGCTTTCTAAGTTCTTCTTCTGCCTTTCCTCACTGTCAACATGTGCAGAACCCTCTGTGAAATTTAAGCACCTTTTCAACATGCCGTTGGCTTCCCCAATAATTGCTCATTGCTTCTTCCAAGAAGCATCTAATTTTGCATTTAGTGAAATTTGGTAGGAAATCTAGTCTTGATTCTTACTAACTTTGCCCACTTAATGGAAAGTTTCTTACCAGTGCTGGTGAGAGGCAGGATGACACCGAAAGAGTAGCTCGAATAATGACCTGCAGTGAGGTTTTCCATGGCTCAAGTTGAAATGTGCAAAAGCCTCATAAGAAATATTGTTAAATGTGTGCGTGTGTGTATTCCCTATTATTCCTTGTATATATTGTGCTAGAGTTAGTGGTGTAGCACATATTGCCAGTCCTCGGGGCTGCATGGAAATAGATGGAATACGCATGTACATTCAACTGCCTAACAGCATCTACATTATCCAGGAGATCACAGACACAGAGATAAGAAAAGAAAAGCCATTCTGTTGTCTAGAGAAGTCACTTCCTGGTTCACATGGCGAAGCCATTTTCAATGGAGCCCAAGGACAGAAATGTGCAGCTGTACTAAGGCAGCACCAGGTGTTGAAATTTTGGACCCCTAACAATTTTGCACCCAGGGCAACTACCCCTGTGCCCCCCTCCACTACACCACTGACTAAAGTAATAACCTCAAAGTTTATATCAAAATCTGGATTATAAGGATGCAGTTAGAATAATTTCACCAGGGTTCATGTATGCAAGGGGGTCCAGACTCTGAGCTTTGTTTTTTCTTTTAAGTAAGTCTCTTAAGTTATGAAGTAAAATAGGCAGGCAGCTTTCTAAGCCATGATAACCTGGCTGTTTCTGCCTTACTCTGCCAATGAGGAAATTCAGAGCTCTGAATGAATGACTTATTTGGGTACCAAGCAATAGGAATCTCTTTCTGGGGTCCTAAAGAGTTGCTGTTTACCCCTCCTTTTTGGTGCACCTTTTTCCTGCTTCTGCTCTTCCTTCGATGCAACTCTTTTCTCCCCCCACCCCCTCTACATCATATTTCCTATAGAGAGAGCCAGTGTGGTGTAGTGGTTAAGAGCAGGGGACTCATAATCTGGAGAACCGGGTTCGTGTCTCCGCTCCTCCACATGCAGCTGCTGGGTGATCTTGGGCCAGTCACACTTCTCTGAAGTCTCTCAGCCCCACTCCCCTCACAGTGTGTTTGTTGTGGGGGAGGAAGGGAAAGGAGAATGTTAGCTGCTTTGAGACTCCTTCGGGTAGTGATAAAGCGGGATATCAAATCCAACTCTTCTTCTTTCCTTTTGTGGTCTCATCTGAGACCAGGTAGACCCTCTAGGTTATTTCTGAAAATACTGCTACACACCCACACCCACAAAAATGCCAAATGCAGAACCTGAAAGCTTTGCAAAGAGGCTTAGGAATATCTTTTGCTGTGCAGTTGCTAAATGTCAGGCACTTGTTAAGTTCTAGGAACTTTGTTTCCCTAGCATTGCTTGGGAAAACTGAGAAATGTGCAATTTTTAAAGATGTAGTCCACCATCTTGATTCAAAATGACATCCAACTGTATCCAAACATAGACTAAACCCTCCTGCTTAATCTCGGGAACCACCACCCAAAATTTGGTTACAATATCTTAAGAGGTAGCCAAAGGTTCAGCCTGCCATCTTGATTCAAAATGCTATCCAAACATACATGAAAACCTACTCGCTGATCTCAGGAACAATTAGTCAAAAATTGGTTACAATAACTCAAGAGGAGTCCAAATACATAAAGAATAAACAATTTTCCAAAATGCATTGCAGATTAACTGTATAGTCAACATACAGTACAGTGGTATGAAGGGATGTGGGTGGTATTGTAGTCTAAACCACTGAGCCTCTTGGGCTTGCTGATCAGAAGGTCAGTGGTTTGAATCTGTGAGCTTCCGTTGCTCTGTCCCAGCTTCTGCCAACCTAGCAGTTCAAAAGCATACCCATGCAAGTAGATAAATAGGTACCACTGTAACAAGAAAGTAAACAGTGTTCCCATGCACTCTGGCATTTGTCATGGTCCTCTGTGCTCCAGAAGCAGTTTAGATATGCTGACCACATGACCTGGAAAGCTGTCTGTGGGCAAACACCGGCTCCCTTGGCCTGAAAAGTGAGATGAGCGCCGTACCCCATAGTTGCCTTTGACTGGACTTAACTGTCCAGGGGTCCTTTACCTTTACCTTTTACCTTACAGTGGTATGCATATCTATTCAGAAGTAAACTTACTCCCAAATAACAGTTTTGACAATGTTTCTCTTTACAATCTGAGAACCACGATTCTACATTTCTTTTTTAGGAATGAAAGCTAAAGTAATATAGTCCCAAATTGTTTATTTAGTTTGATGATTTCTCATTTGTTTTCAGCTGATGTTTCCTGTACATGGTGAGAATTCTGAAGCCAGGTATATTCAAAACTGCATATCTTTGTGAGCCATCAGTTTTTATCTCAAAAGAGTCCTATTTGTTATAGGATCCTACTCAAAATTCAACTCCATTTATCCATTCTTCTATAAGTCTCTTCTCCCTATAACAACTTTAGAATAATCTTTCCTGTCACTCTTGACATTTAAGGATATTGCTTCAGTTTCTGCAACCGCAGAAATTTTGCAATTTCCATTATAGGCTATCAGTTTATTTTCTTCTCTGTGCTTTATATAGACAGACATTTAACTAAGCTTCCAGTGATGGTTAAGGCAGCATAAGGTTTGCAGAGTTTCTGGCCATACAAAAACTGGTTCCCTTTATCATAACTAGCACAAATGTTATAAACAAAGTTCCTTGTTCCTAAATTCATTTTGGTGACATGCACTTTTTGAAAGTGATGTACAACCAACATGGTTACCTTTGACACAGAATATATATATTCTACCGAGCCTCATGACATCTACTAGTAATCATAACTACCTTGATGTTTGGGGAGAGTATCATCCGTATATCTCTCTATATAATAAAAATGTAAGAATGACTTCACATTGGAGTATTTGCAGTGCCATATCACAGTCCTGGATTTGTATGAAGTCAGGGTACAGTAGGGAAGCAAAAATGAAGGCAGGCTACACAACAGCAATGGCCTAGGAGTGAGAAGGGAAGTGATGGTTTAAAACAGCAGCAGAAGTTTGAGTAAAGTCCCGTGGAATATTTGAGGGATCTGCATACTTAATTTCTCCCACAGGAGGCAGCTGAGGAATGAAAGAGGGAAATGGTTTGAATCCAGTGAGAAAGGAGAAAAAACTGAAAGGGAAAAAAGTGGTCATTTAAATCAGAGGCAGAAGTTTGAGTAAAGCTGAGGTGGAAATATACTTAGAGGGGAAAGTGGGGATTTTAAACAATGACAGAGGTGACACTGAAGTGGCAGTTTAATACAAGGTCTGAGTACAGTGAGAATGAGGTTCAAGTATGTTAGCTTTTCAGTGTTACCTTCTGTGTTGTATTCATCTCTGCTATTTCTCCTTGTTAAAACTGGTATGTTTTTGTTTTGTTTTTTAAAAAAACTGCCCCTCAGTGTCAACCTCTCCATGCTTAGCTCAAATACCGGTATCTGTTATTGTTTAAAACTCATTTACCTCTCAGTGTCCCTCCAGTTGAATCCTTCAAAGAATTTTGAAGAAATTCAAGATTTAATTTCTCAGGCAAACTGTGAACACCCCATGTTCAACAATGCAAGTGATACTGGAAAATTCATTTCTGTAACGAGCGAAGAACCATTTCTCTAAGAATCTTTCCCTTCCTAACACAGAAATGTTAATATTTTGTTATTTTATTTAGCGTTGTTGATCACACAAAATAATTTCAAATTCCCCATCCCTCTTCTTAAAAGCAGATTCTTGAGGTTGCACATGTATGAATGTTTTTTCCTGCTATAATTCATGAAACATTCCTGTGTGTTACATAACCATTACATTTTGGAGCTATGATACCAACTTGAAAATATTAAAAAATTAAAAAATAAAATAATTAATGCCAATAGCTCTCCAGGAGCAGGATTTCTAAATGGGGACACTGAGCCAGATTCAGCCATTTTGTAACTAATTAGCCTCACTAATGGTATCAAACACCTTTGGCATCTAAACACCAATGCAAAGGCGATTGCAGCAGCCAAATGGATTTTAATTAGAAAGGTTTGCAAGTGAACTGCTTTCCAGGATGAAGTTGCTTTGATCAGAGTAAAGCCAGCCTCAATAACAGTTTATAAAATATTGTATCCGATCTCGCTCCCAGTTCAATACCAATAGCACTTAAAAATAATGAATAATAGACATATTAAACTCTTGAAGGACAAAGGCTGCTATGTTGTTGTTTTAAGAATTACTTTACAGTGGCTGTGCTTGATGACTTAAAATGGTTAGCCTTTCCAAAATGAAGTGTTAGGATTTTCTGAGAGACATCCTAATCATATGCTTATTAACCTCTGCCCTGAAACTGTCAGGACTGGGTGCCTTCCCAGATGTAGGGTTCAAATTAGTTTATTAATCTATTGCTAAGACTAGGACTCATTATGCTTTTCTGCTGATTCCTCTCGGAAGGCAGAGGCAAATTGACATTATCTAGAAATGCATCAATATGTTGTAAGTGGCATGTCCTGCTTACAATGAGCACTTACACTATATGTGGGTGCCTTTTGTGGGATCGTGTGCAGTGCTACAGTTCCCAGGGAACTTGCTAGTAGAAGGGGGCTGGCCTGCTTCCTAGTGTATTATTCAGAGGTTCACGCCCAGCCTCAGCTTTAAGTTTCGTTTCCTGGGAAGTAGGGCCAGACTCATTATAAATAGGGGGAGGAGCCAGAATTGGTCAGGCAGACAGCTCTGGAGATTCACCCTCCCTACCCTCCCTTTGTTAATGTTTCTTGTCTACAGGTTAACTTTTTCTTCCTCTTTAGCAGGCATTGCTATGGTCTTTGACTGGTCGCTGTTGAAGGACCGGGAAGAAATTTTCCTGCATTGGCAGGTTTTGTCTTCCCCGTAGCAGTTTGTCACAACTTTGGCGGGTATGACCTTGGGTGGAATCCTTTAGTCTTTTCTTCCCTATAATGGGGGGGGGGGGGGTGAAGTGCTGACTCACCCCCCTGCGGTGGCGATTCCTGGGTCCCCTCCTAAAGGGGTTACAGTACATAAATGGGTGTCCCTGGCCATACACTGAAAGGTTGTCGGTGAATTATCCTGCGTGCGGGGATATGCACTGCAGTACATCTCGCAGAGCACCCCCATATCCCATTTATCCTGATGCGCCCCAGTTCCCCAGTTGGGGGGGCTTGGAGGGGAACATGCCCAAGGCCTAAGCCAAGGTCTTCCTACATTCGGAAGTTTAATAAAGTTGTGGCCTAATTTTAATTCCATAACATTGTCAGTGTCTTTATTTCCTTTCCCATGTTCCCTGGCAATGACCGCTCCCCACATTAAATGGGGGGCACCCTTTGCGTGGTCACACACAGCCCCCTGGACCCTATGCGGCACCTTTAGCACAGGCTTGGCTTCGCCTTCTCGAGGTGGGATACCTGGAGGTCTCCGCCTACCTCAGCCAGTTGCCCAATCCCACCTGGGGAGACGTTGCCAAGGTGATCAGGCCAGGTAGGGGGAGGGACCACAATAAGCCGTTGCTAGTTTGTGGCGGGGGCAGTCTTTGCTTGCTGAGGGTTTCTTTCCTCTTCTTCCCACATCCAGATTCACTTACTTCAAAATAGTTAAAGCTGTGTAAATTCTACCTTTGGAAAAGGATATGGAGTGCTAGGATTGGACTTTGCGCACTGAAATTGATTCTCAGATATTATGGGTACAGAGAGGCTATTAGCCCTCTGTGTTTTTGCAGGGCACAGCTTGCCCTCGCCTCCTCTTCTGAAATGGCTTTCTGAGACTTCCGCATCTTATGACATCATAACATTAAGTGATGGTGTTGGGGAAGTTTTCTAAGTCACCCCTAAGTCAGCTCTTTCTCTTGCTAACATGCTGTGGTGGACGACACAAAACGTGGATAAAATTAAAGGGTTCAGGAACTCAGACCAGACCAATTTTCATAAAATCATACTACAAGAGAGGAAGCACTCCAAATAATTACACAGATTAAAATAGCTCAGAAGGTAAGAAGACAACAAACACTAACTTATCCAGCTAATTAACACAAACACTTACACTTAAATCTCAGTAGACTGACCAATGGAACAAGATGCTATCTAAAGCGCAAATAGACGCTGACCTCAGTTTAGCTGGCAGCTGAAAGCTCCTACCAACAGTAGTGACAAGAAGTTCAGGGTTTATCAAGATTGGTACTGAAACCTGATCTCCAAGCTCAAGTCTGTAACTCTGCTCAGTTTGCAGTCGTTGGCTGTGCATTCCCTTATATTTAAGTGATGATTTCTTCTTATCCTGGGCCCTGTACAACAAACTTACAGAAGACTTCTTTTCAAAATGCAGATTCTTTCAACTCCTGTCAGCTATCGGCAGCATTCATTGCCAAAAGCAGAAAAGAGGAAATAATCATTCTTCTGTTTCTTAAGTGAAGTTGTTATGATGTTGTGCATTTATTTCATCTACAACAATGCACAGCTTTTCCCCACATTGCACCTCCTGTTATTACCCATATGGTGATTTAAACTTATGCGGAATTAAAAATGTTTTGTATTTTTCTTAAGGACAGCATTCACTTAACTAACTGAATAGACTTTGTTTTTAGGAAGCAGATGTTTTTCCAAGAATAGTAAAGGATAATTGAATGCTTACTTAATTTTAGCATTTTTACTAATATTATGTATTTTGCATTAGTAAATAAAGGGAGCTGTTATGACAGAGTAACATTAAATCTGGTTGAAAAACCCTGATAGTGCTTTTCATCTGCTTTTGTTTAGACTCTTGCTTGTCCTCCGAATATAGTATTTGTCTGACAGTGAGAGCTGTGGAACAGACTCCCTAGAGAGGTGGTGGGCTCTCCTTCCTTGGAGGTTTTCAAGCAGAGCTAGGATGGCCATCTGTCATGGATGCTTTACCTGAAATTCCTGCATGACAAGGGGGTTGGACTAGATGACCCTCAGGGTTCCTTCCAACTCTACAATTCTGTGATTCTATCATTCTCTTTTGTTGTAAAATAAAATTCCTGGAGAACCCAGGCAAATGCAACAACAGTTATAAGATTAAATGTCCACTCTCTGAGGGGAGGTGTGGAGGTAGGTAACCCTATCAAAGAAGAGAAGAAGAAGAAGTGTTTGGATTTGATATCCCGCTTTGTCACTACCCAAAGGAGTCTCAAAGCGGCTAACATTCTCCTTTCCCTTCCTCCCCCACAACAAACACTCTGTGAGGTGAGTGAGGCTGAGAGACTTCAAAGAAGTGTGACTAGCCAAAGGTCACCCAGCAGTTGCATGTGGAGGAGCAGGGAAGCGAACCCAGTTCACCAGATTATGAGTCTACCGCTCTTAACCACTACACCACACTGGCTCTCAAAAGGCAGCTAAGAGAAGCTGAGAGGGGTTAGTGGACCCTCTGGATAATATTCAGAAGACAAGAGAGCTGTAGAGAAGAGAGAGGAATCATGGAAAATTGTCTGCTTCTCTGTTCCACTAACAGACTCCTTCTGTTGGTGGTCAGTTGTTGGCAGATAGCAACTAGAAGAGAAGAAGAAGAGTTTGGATTTGATATCCCGCCTTTCACTCCCTTTAAGGAGTCTCAAAGCGGCTAACATTCTCCTTTCCCTTCCTCCCCCACAACAAACACTCTGTGAGGTGAGTGGGGCTGAGAGACTTCAGAGAAGTGTGACTAGCCCAAGGTCACCCAGCAGCTGCATGTGGAGGAGCGGAGACGCGAACCCGGTTCCCCAGATTACGAGACTACCGCTCTTAACCACTACACCACACTGGCACTACACCACACATGTGGCAACTACAGTGGTACCTCAGGTTACGGATGCTTCAGGTTACAGACTCTGCTAACCCAGAAAGAGTACCTCGGGTTAAGAACTTTGCTTCAGGATGAGAACAGAAATGGCAGCAGCAAGAGGCCCCATTAGCTAAAGTGGTACCTCAGGTTAAGAACAGTTTCAGGTTAAGAACGGACCTCCAGAACAAATTAAGTTCTTAACCCGAAGTACCACTGTACTGCATTCAAAAAATTCTAGTGAAAATGCCCTTTTGATAGAGAAATCACTTGTAAAGAATGCTTACAAACTGCCAGTTTCTGGGAATCAGGCTGACTGTCACAAAATAAATGAATAATATCAGTATAAACAAAATAATTAACTAGTCACATCGCATTAAATCTGTATCTGCATGGAAGATGAATTGATGGCCTTTAGTTGAAGTACTTATATGGGAAGTATAATCGAGGCCTAAAGGAATCCCGATGCGCTTCTGAAGACTTGCTGAAAATCCACTTATGTTACTTTATGTCACTGAGGATCACCACACAAGATAATCCTTCAGCATGTGATCCTCTTACACTTACAATGAGAACTTACTTGCTCAGTGCCTGCAAACACATTCTTCAAATGCAGTAACATCTTTTCATTACCATTACGTTTTTTCATGTGGCAACTCAACATTTGAGCTATGGAGCGAGTTAAGCATGCTTGAGGAGTTCAGCCTTTGTCGATTCTGATACGAAGAGACCTGATCCATGCCTTTGGCACTAATATACAGATTGGAATTTATTTATCCCCGTTTTCATACTTTCCAAGCTCCCTGTTCTCGACTAAAACAGGAAATCAAAATGCATTTTAAAGTACATGTTTTGAAAGGAAAACAGTATATATATGCCTTATAATGTTGTGAGCTTATGAATCATGAATAAGTCTCATTGTCTTCGTTGGGGCTTAGTTTTGAGCATACATGCATGAGTGCGCATTATGTGTTCTCTGTGTGTTTTACTAGCCTCCCTCTTTCCTTCCTCGCTGCATTGTGTCTCCTTTAGACCCACATCTCCTTCTCATAGCATTTTCCTAAGACTGGACACTTATGGGGGGAGGGATGAAAAACCAGCTGGCTTGGCCCCAGCCAGAGTGTCTCCCCTCTCAGCCTTGCCACTGCGGAGATCCATCAGCCATCCTCCTCTGACGTGCGTCTGCAACTCAGGCTGCAGTGCATGCTTGAGCACACATTACTCAGCAGAGTAATCACACAACAGAATCATGCGCGTGGCGTGGATACAATACTAAGCTACGCATTTATTATACATAAATCTGGACAAAGAAAAACATGACCTCTCTCCTTGTGCTTCGAGCCCCAAAACCCAGACCGAATGGAAATAAAGACACAGTGGAGACAGAATGTAGTTTAAATGTTAATGGGCAAATTTTGGCCACAACTTTATTAAAATACACAAATGTGACTGGTATTGGCTTAGGCATTGGTATCAAACTATATCCGGCTCCTGCCCCACCGTGCAGGAAGTCTGGAAGGGTAAACAACCAGCAGGGGGAGCTCCGTCAGTGTATATTGACTGGTGCTCACCCCTGGGGTTCCTGGCTTGGCCCTAGCCCCTCTCCGGGCTTCGGACGAGATCCAGACAATCAGATTCCTTTAACGGAATACCCTATTCATTGGAGGGGCCGGTGATGGCCACACCTCCCCTCCCCACATTCCCCTAAACCAATGCCTAACCCCCAAACCTTACAAAGTTGTGATGATTGCTAAGAGGTAGGCAAAAACCAAGTGGCCACAGCCAATCTGCCACACTGGAAAAAAATCCTACCTGGCCCCATTCCAAAAACAGGCGACCAACCGAAGTCCAAAGCAAGGCCAGACCTAATTAACGGGTGGGTGGGCAGGTGTTCGGCAGCGTGAAGCAAAATGAGGTCCCTATGTCGTGTTGCCAAATAGATACCCCCAACCCCCAACCTTGCCATGCTGCTGATTGGCTAAAGGCCATTGGCATAACTGTGGCACCACCGGCTTAGAGCGGGGCAAGCCCCGCCCACAAACTGGTTAGGGAAGAGTTTCAGGGCCGAGCCCAACATGGACCCTCTGTTAGGAGGATCCAACTTGTCATTCTTCTCGGGGAGAGAGAGAAAAAAAGCAATGCAGAGCGGAAGTTCCTCTCACGGACTCCAGCAATCTGTGCTAGAATGTAAAGAGACATGTGACATGTAACAGTCCCACATATCTGCAGCGGGGGTGGAATGGAATTCCCAACAGAGGAATGATGGGGACCGCCCTCGCCCCCGCCCCCGCCCCCTTCTCCTGAACCTTCCCGAGAACAGGAGGACAGTATAGATTTAGATCAGTGGTTTGCAGAAGGGCATAGTTCAGAGCAGGGGTCAGCAAACATTTTCAGACAGTCCACCATCCCTCAGATCTTGTGGAGGGTCGGAATATATTGGGGGGGGGGGTAACAAGTTCCTATGCCCCACAAATAACCAAGAGATGCATTTTAAATAAAAGGACACACTCTACTCATGTAAAAACACACTGCTTCCCAGACCATCCACGGTGTGATGGCCTGGGAATCTGATTCAGAGGCTGAATCTGTGGAATCCCAGCCTGCACAGGAGTTCCCGCCTCCAGGGCCGTCTGAGCCGGGGCAGGGGATTGAATCTGAAGGGCCTGCACCTGTGTCAGATCCTCAGGAGCAGACACCAGATAAATCCACTCTGGCTCCGGAGGTGATTGAGGACCCATTGCCTGCAGGTGCTCCTCTCCCAGCCCTGTCAGGGGAAGGTGAGGCTGCCTCTGGGTCCAGTAACCCTCTAGCCACTCCTGAGCTGCAGAGGCTCAGGAAAGAGAGGCGGAGGGAACTAGGTTCTCTCAGGAGGAGTGCTCGCCTTAAGGCCAGGAGAGGTGAGTCACCTGTGGGCCGGGACCACCCCTGGCCAGTCAGCCCAGTCAGCCCAGTCCCAGGTTGCGGGAGCAACGTCATTGGAAACCTGTTTCTGTCAGCACCCAGACCTGTTTTTCCGGAGCTCCCGACCTTGCCCAGCTCCTCGCTTTGGACCCCACTTCGCCCTTGGTGGACAGTCTCCAGACCCTCAACCCAGGACCGGACTCTGACCACGCCTCACGGTAACCCGCTCCCCGGGACCAGCACACACGGGCTGGATTGAGACGGCGATTGGGCCGGCCCCGGCCACCGGGCCTTAATTTACCTACCCATGGTTCAGAGGCTGCAGTGAGAAGAAGCTGGGAAATATTGGGAAAGGAACAGCAGGAAGAAGAAGCAGCAGCACCAGGGGAGAGACAGCTGACAGACTCAGTGTCTTTGGAAAGCATTCCTGGCCCCCCTTCTCCCAGGACCAGAAGGACATTGAGGGTATTAGAACAGAGAGCTCAAAGGCAGAAAGCACAGATCAGCCAACGCAGGGGTGACGTAGGTGGGTGGGGACTTTACTTGGAGCAACACCATTATTTAGGGAAGAAGGCATTCCTTCGTCTCTCTCTGTGAATATTAATAAATTACGTGGTAAGAACTTTTATTGTTTCTCTGTTTCTTGGCAGCTGCCATTGGAGGGATTGGATTCCCTGGAGCCTGGCAATACCCTGCTAAACACAGTGTGACTTACTTCGAGATAAACATGCCTAACATTGTGTTCTAAAGGCCACAGCCAAGGGCATGAAGAGGGGCATATGTAAACATGATAGGTACATTTTAAATCACAGATTAAGATGCAAGAGGGACATAACAAACTTGTGAGTGAATACATGGCAAAGTGACACAGACTGTAGATTGAATGATTTGTCCATCTCTAGGAGCAAGTTTGAGGTTGTATGGAGGGATGATGGAGAAATAATAATAATAATAATAATAATAATAATAATAATAATAATAATAATAATAATAATTTGTACCCTGCCCTCCCCAGCCAGAGCCGGGCTCACAGCAGCTAACATCATATAAATAATACAATATGCATAAAAACAAGCAATCGATCAATTAAAATGCATCCCAAAGTTAATTCAAATAAATTAAAGTTAAAGTTAAAACTGGACAAATGACAATCCTCAGGTTAAAATTGAAAGCAGTTAATACTCACCAGGACCAACCAAATTAGTTCTGGTTCACCATTTTAATGCAACTCTACCCAATTTTCATTCCCTGAAACAATATGAAAACCAAAACACCACCAATCTTCAAATTCACACTTCTCAGAATTCTGTGATGCAGTTCTCCAAACCCAAAACATGCATAAAACACATAGCTTTGTGATCACAACTCACAAAATGCATATATTAAAGAAAACTGACTTATTTACCATTGTTTCTGCCATCTTGGATGATATGGTTCTTTGCATGTTTTAACCCAAATATTATATTTCCTTATAAGTTCTCTATTAAGTGAGTTCAAAAAGGCCATCTCCATTTCTTTCACATTCCCCAAACCCTTGTTATTGAGAAAAGAGCTGATTCAAACATAACTTCTTCTTTTTTGCTTAGTCATTCAAAGATAATGCAAATAAAAAATTAATAAAAGTAGAATCTGATTATATTAAAATGATCTCGCAATACGAGCTTGATATTATTTCTAAGAAAAGGAGGAATTAACTGTTCTTTATATAGAAGAACATCCAGTTCTGGGTGATAGTTTCAGCATATTTGAAAGTACTTGGCAAGCAGAGTTTGCCTTTATTTAGCAGGAAAATGGTAATTAACTGCATAAAAGGAATCCAGGAGTTAAATGCCACAATTTGCATTGGTGTGAATAACTGTACAAGGTGTAATAGCACAGAGCGCTAGTCACAATTGCTCTTAATGAAACATGCCTCTGCTGAAATGTGTCCATTAGATCTTCAAGCTTTCATTACATTCCACTGATTCAGTAACAGGAGCTATATTTATTGATGCCCAAGCCACCCCACCAGTAGGGCTGGCCCATATCACCTTTTCAGCACTGCAGTACAGTGGTACCTCTGGTTATGTACTTACGGTAATTCGTTCCGGAGGTTCGTTCTTAACCTGAAACTGTTCTTAACCTGAAGCACCACTTTAGTTAATGGGGCCTCCCACTGCTGCTGCGCCGCCGCCATGTGATTTCTGTTCTCATCCTGAAGCAAAGCTCTTAACCCGAGGTACTATTTCTGTGTTAGTGGAGTCTGTAACCTGTAACCTGAAGCGTATGTAACCCAAGGTACCAATGTCTGGTGATACACCATGATTTTGTGCATCAGTCTCAGCCTGCGAGGTGCCGGGTTTCACCCCAATGCCTATTGGGCTGGGACAACGCAGCTTGTTTGTACAGCTCAGCTGGGGATGCCACCAGTGGTAACTTCTCCTATTTGGACAGGCACATCATGCTCCCCAGCATTGGAGCTCCACCAGTGTCAGAGGCTGGCAGAAGCAAGCAAATTTAGTGGGGACTGATACATCATACACCATACACATACATCATACATCATACACAGGGCCGTCTTAAGCATATCCGGCGCCATGGTGCAAAGATCCCTCTGGCGCCCCACCCCCCGTTTCCCAGAGTTGTCAACCTTTTCCCAAGCCTCTGTGGGGATCGTTCTCCTCCCGCGAGGGCTTGGGAAGGAAGTTGCACGTCTGCCAGCCATATAGTTGGAGAGGCGCAGCTTCCACCCTAAACCTCTGCAGGGATTGCACTCCTCCTGTGGAGATTTGGAATGCAAGCTGCATGCCTGCCAGCCATATGGTTGATGGGGAATAGTTTGCGGACATGCAGGAGGGAAAGGGGAAGCCACCGGCAAAGCTGCGCAGTTCCCCCACTAGATGGAGTGCCCCTGAGAGGACGGCGCCCTGGCGCAATGCGACAGTAAACCCAATGGGAAAGACGGCTCTGATCATACACATACACCATCACCACCCAGGGGTGTAGCATGGGGGAGAGGGGTGCAGAGTGGGTGGGGCAGCCCAGTTAGATGGGCAGGGTACAAATAATGAAATTATTATCACCACCATTCTTATAATTACTTTATGAAAACACTATTTCTGATGTTACTGGCATGCACTTCCTACTCCCCCAAGAAATAAGAGATTTCAGGGGCAGCAGTCAGCCTGGCATAGTTTCCTTTGGAAGGAGAGAACAATGGAGACTTGTGACATTTGGTAATACAAGCGCAACAACTCCACCGTTTGACAGAAGATCACCATAGAGGCTCATTAGCAATTCAGTATGCTTTTGGTGCCCTCACCTTACTGCCTCCAATTCTCATTCCTAAACAACAGTTTGTCCTTTCCCAAGCTTGCTTCTGTTCTCTTAGTACCACAGATATCACTTGTAACATCCTTAGCTGAGGGTGGTATCTTAGCTCTGGTTGAAATCATCCATTGAGAAGACGAAAGGAAGATCTGGCAGAACCTTGCTGCTTAGAAAACACCCACTAGCCATTTTGGATCATTGTTGTTGTTTAGTTGTTTAGTCGTGTCCGACTCTTCGTGACCCCATGGACCAGAGCACACCAGGCACTCCTGTCTTCCACTGCCTCCCGCAGTTTGGTCAAACTCATGCTGATAGCTTCGAGAAGACTATCCAACTATCTTGTCCTCTGTCGTCCCCTTCTCCTTGTGCCCTCCATCTTTCCCAGCACCAGGGCATTTTCCAGGGAGTCTTCTCTTCTCATGAGGTAGCCAAAGTATTGGAGCCTCAGCTTCAGGATCTGTCCTTCCAGTGAGCACTCAGGGCTGATCTCCTTAAGAATGGATAGGTTTGATCTTCTTTTTTTGGATCATTAGCCGGCCTGCTAAATGCAAGGTATGACCAATCCAAGTGATATCCCTGTCATGCAATGCAGATACAGGGAACGGCAGAAATAACTTCAACAAGATAAAAAAAGCAGGTCTTACAAATCCTTATGCTCCACTACAAGTCTTCCTTTGGATAGTCAATAGGTATGCATGTAGGCAGGAATGTAGGAAAGAAAGATTGCAATAGCATTTTGTAATGATGTGCCTTGTCATATAGAAACATGAGTCAAAGACATATGTCTGTGTCTGAAAGGACTTGAACAATACTTATGTAGTAAGATGACATACAGGTGCCTGTCAGTTGGGAGGATTTATTGAATTTTTAAGTGTCATGTGGAAAAGAATGTATTGAACTTTCTATTTTGGTATCTTCTTCTCTCAAGGTCAATCCCATTTTAGTTTAGTCAGGCACTGAAAGCTGGAAGTGTCTCTCACTTGTCAGCACACAGCTGATATTCATAATCCAAACAATTCTTTCCCTGTCAAAAGAATAAAAGAAACAAATCACCCCTGATTCCATGATAACCAGAGAGATGCATAACTCAGCACCAGAAAAGGAAATGCCCTCTGTAAAATGTAAAACTGTATCTGATTTTATTTTATTTTAATCTGCCATATATTGAAATGAACACGTTTCTTTCTGGGGAAAAACAACTTCCTAAGAGAAGGTTTTCCTCAGGACCACAGCATGAGAGAAAATGATTTAATCCCCCTTCTACACTTGTCCAAATCCTATTAATTATCACTGCCCCCTGAAGCTGATACAATTTGCATTTTTCGAAACCTGTGCATTACATGCAAATATATGTATTTAATGTCTTGTCTAGTATTGGCCTCAGGTGGTTGTGAATGGAGACCAGTTCATATATAAGTTCTACATATAAAGTCCCCATCAAGCTTAGGGGAAGAAAGATTGCTCAGAGGTAGGGTACCTGTTTTGGAAGCAGAAGATCTCTGGTTAAATCCCCAGTTGCGTGTCGAGGTCCCCAAGCCACCCCAAATTAACTCACACTTCACACAGAAATTTTTCTTTAAGGTTTTCGGCAGAATTTTGGCCACAACTCTATTTAAATACACAAACGTGAGTCGTTGCTTCATCATCTGTTTAACTCGTTGCTCGTTTTCCCTCCTTTTCTATTTTGTGGGAAGAAGGTTTTGTTGGCATAGTATGTAATGAATTTTAATATTTTTAACTATTGTAGTGTTGATGTTTGTGCACAGGCATGGTCCTCACAATAAACGAATTTTGATTTTGCTTAGGCATTGGTTACGACTATCTGTCCTTGCCCAGGGACAGAACTGACTTCCAGATTCCAGCGGAAGCCAGTCAGGGAAAACAATATTGGGGATCGATGAAGCTGGACAACAGACCCTCACCCCTCCCCGCATGCTCCCAGAGGCCTTGCCCGATGCCAGGGATTTGGACGAAGGCATGACAAGCACCCAGATTCCTTTAACGGAATTCCCTTGCAGCACCAGCATCGGAGGGGTAGGCACTTACCCCTCCACCAACCAATTTTTTAACCAATGCCTAACCGCAAACCTTACAAGTTGTGACGATTTGCTACGCAGTAGGCAAAAACCAAATGTCACCAACCAATCAGCCAAATGGACAAAATTCCTACCAGGCCCCTGCCCCAAAAGCAGGCAACCCCATGACAGGCATAGCAAGGTCAAGCGAAATAACCCTCATTTCAGGGAGGGTGGGCAGGTGATCCGGTGCACGCAGCAAAAGAGAAAGTCCAAAGCTGCATGACCTGTATTTAAAAGCTTTGTGTCCCACCCCCAAATTGGCAACATGAAAATCTTCCCAGAAACACAAGTACCCAATCACAGCCTGTGGCCATGCAAACAGATCTGCCCAGCAACAGTGGGGTGGCCTGCTAGACCCCACTGCAACACGTGCTCTCTATTAGGGAGAACATGCTTTGTCTCCAGGTGTCTTCATTTCTCTAAGTGAAATTCTGGTGCATCTGGACCAGGGATGGGAAATCTGTTTGGGGAAATGGCTTAGCTCTGTGGAAGAGTACATAGTTTGCATGCAGTTTCCCAGGTTCCCTGGTGTCTCTAGGTAGAGCTGGGATTCAATCCTGCCTGAAACCCTGGAAAGCTGGTAGCAGTCAGTGTTGACGATGGGCCAATGGTATCACGTGAATATGCAAATGCCTGTTTGCTCTCTTTAAATGGAGACTTAATCCTAAAGAACTATATTAGTTCTGTGCAGGGACAAGGAGCAATCATTTTTGTGATCATGTTTAATGGAGACATAAAAAGCTTCCGACAGAATCTCAACAGTGTTGCAGAGTTGAGCATGCACCTGATGTCGAGATAATATGGTGCAGCCTGCCTTGTAAAATGAAAGAATTGTGAGGTGGGGTAGGGGGAGAACTGAGCAAAGGTTGCTCTTTAGCAGAAAATTACTTGTCTTATCAAACTAACATGATTATGAAAATGATTTCCATCTATTTGAAATTCAGCGGGGAAACATGAAACCTTGAAGAATTCTTCATTACAGAGCTGTAAAACTGTACTCTGCTTCTACTCTGGAAGAATATTCTCTCTCATTGGTGGTGGATATTTTCCTCCATTTGCATATTGTGGTTCTGAGCATTATTTTATGTTTATGTAGATTCACAAACGGCACTTCGGAGGGAAAGCCCTAAGTGCCTGGACCAAATTAAGATGTCTCCATTAAATAATAATGTAAATCCATGGATTAAGTGAGTGCCAATTGAGGGACACAAGAAAAATCCAATTAAAGACTCAATAAAGTTTCACAGCAAAGGACCGCCACCTACTTCAGGCTGGCACTCAGAGATTTTGCATTTGCAAATCAAGCACCCACTCTTACACTTGTAAGAGTGCTGCTGTTTATTAATGTGTATTTATGACTCCAATTATTAAGGTCAACAAAGAAGAAGGCTGAGAGCTGACTGTAGCTGGCATCTGGCACCACTCTATCCACAAATGCACACACAACCACCCCCTAAAAAAAATTGTGCAGAATTTTTGTGTGCGCAGAACGTTTTATTAAAGTTTTTGCAATACAATAAAATTATATCTGGAACAAATGAGGTCAGAAATATCAAGGAAGGAAGGAAGGAAGGAAGGAAGGAAGGAAGGAAGGAAGGAAGGAAGGAAGGAAGGAAGGAAGGAAGGAAACCCCTTAACACTAAGGGGAGAGACTTCATCAGGCAAGGCCTCTTACCACCTGCCTTGCCCCACCCTCCAGTCTCTGCTTCTCATTTTGTACTGTATTAGGTTGTGCACTGTGGTTTGCTGTGTTTTATTGATTGGAGTTTAGAAATTACCTATTGTAACTGTTAAGAGTGGTTTTCTGTTTAATTTTGAAATGCTGATATTTAATATTATTCAATATTGTTTTAATGAATGTTGAATGTTATTTTATTTGCATATTGTACATTGTATTATCCATACAGTGATACCTCAGGTTGCAGAATTTATTGGATCTCTATTGCAGGTTGGGGTTTGGGCTGAAGTGACAGAAGTGAATGAAATTTGTAGCCAAGTTAGCCTCTCCAGAGTGGATAAAGCCTAATGTCAGGGAGGGCTGTGGATATGGCAGTAGACATGCCCCCTTATAGCTGTATTCTAATGTAATATGTAGGGACGCGGGTGGCGCTGTGGGTAAAACCTCAGTGCCTAGGACTTGCCGATCATATGGTCGGCGGTTCGAATCCCCACGGCGGGGTGAGCTCCCGTCTTTCGGTCCCAGCTCCTGCCCACCTAGCAGTTCGAAAGCACCCCTAAGTGCAAGTAGATAAATAGGCACCGCTTTATAGCGGGAAGGTAAACGGCGTTTCCGTGTGCTGCGCTGGTGCTGGCTCGCCAGAGCAGCTTCGTCACGCTGGCCACGTGACCCAGAAGTGTCTCCGGACAGTGCTGGCCCCCGGCCTCTTAAGTGAGATGGGCGCACAACCCTAGAGTCGGACACGACTGGCCCGTACGGGCAGGGGTACCTTTACCTTTATCTTTAATGCAATATGTATAGAGCACATGCTCACAGTCAACGTATAAGGAGAAAGTGAAGGATTAAAGTGTTCTCTAAATAACTTTGCAGCTGCACACAATTCACAATACCTTCTTTTGACTTATCTATGTTTTCCAAGTTGTAAAACGGAAGCTTGAAAGAAGCCTTGATATTTACATTTTCTTGGTAATAATTAACCTCATCTAAATCCCCCCAAAGTGATTGTTTTAGCAAATGGTGTTGTCCAACATAAGTTATTGGAGACCAAGCAATAATTCCCCCCACATTTGATCACCTTTTGTTCCCCCAAAAGTCTGTTTTCATGTTTTGAAAGACTCTACTAAGACTGTTCCTTGATGATGATTATTTAGGTTATTTGTAAAGGGGTAGGGAAGAAATAAAGATGTGGACCCCAATAACCATGACTTTAATAAATGCCACCAACTTTTTTAAAGGAACATGTTGTACAACTTATTAGTTATTAATACCATTGTGGGCAATTCCTGTTGCAATGTTCTAACTGCTTGGCATGGACAGCCAGCCAAGATATCTTCCCTAGCACATGTCAGAAATCCGTTGAGATATACTTGATAAATTGAACCCATTTCTCTTGGGATATCATTTCACCTATGACATTTCCCTGATTTAAATAACCCCCCTAAAGCTGCTTTTGACCATGAAAGTGGGGAAATAGAAAGAGATGGGGGGGTATCCTTACTGTAGAACAGTGGTTCTCAACCTGTGGGTCCCCAGATGTTGTTGGACTACAACTCCCATCATCCCTGAGCTCTGGACTTGCTAGATAGGGGTGATGGGAGTTGTAGTTCAACAACATCTGGGGACCCACAGGTTGAGAAAGGCTGCTGTAGAATAATAGAGTTGAGAGTGACCTTGAAGGTCAGTTAGCCCAACGCCTTGCTCAACTGACAGGCTGATTTAATTCTACATTGTAGATGCCCAGCGTCAGGGACTGGCTGGATGAGGAAGACTGGTGGGAGGCACCCACCCAAGATCCCCCGCCCCCCCCCAGGGAGGGCACAAAAGACAACAACTTTGACCCTGGATCATGGTGGTGGGATGCTGAAGAGCAGTCTGGAGAAGAGAAGAGCTGGGAGATGCTAGAAGGGTTGAGCCTGGGGGGAAGGCGGATCCAGAGTGAAAGAGGGTGAAGTGTGGAGCTAGTGGTCAGTTTCAGCAGCATCTTAGCTGGATTAAGGCAAACCAGAGGACTCTGCTGTGTTGGTCTTTGCTGTTAATAATGAGCTACTTGCTTTCCATGCCTTCCGTGTGTGTGTGTGTGTGTGTGTGTGTGTGTGTGTGTGTGTACCTGCCCTGTGGTTGACCTGCCTCGTTGACAGCTCATTGACACCCAGCTTGCCAATATGAGGTCCAGACTCTAGTTAAAGACCTCAATTGAAGAAGGGCCCACCACCTCCTGAGGCAGTATGGGCTGCTGTTGAACAGCTTGCAGTGTTAGGAAGTTGCTCCTAGCAGCCCCTTGCATGAAATCAGGACTGGGACCAGTAACAGGAGGACAGAGCTGCCCCACAATATGCACCACTGCCACTATTCACTGTAATAGATCCCACTGTTATTGTTTGGTTGTTTAGTCGTGTCCAACTCTTCGTGACCCCATGGACCAGAGCACGCCAGTCACTTCTGTCTTCCACTGCCTCCCGCAATTTGGTCAATCTCATGCTGGTAGCTTCAAGAACACTATCAAACCATCTCGTCCTCTGTCGTCCCCTTCTCCTTGTGCCCTCCATCTTTCCCAACATCAGGGTCTTTTCCAGGGAGTCTTCTCTTCTCATGAAGTGGCCAAAGTATTGGTGCCTCAGCTTCAC
Organism: Podarcis muralis; assembly: GCF_964188315.1. Lineage (NCBI taxonomy): Eukaryota > Metazoa > Chordata > Lepidosauria > Squamata > Lacertidae > Podarcis > Podarcis muralis. Next base: position 12,364,722 of record NC_135664.1, on the reverse strand, counting down.
GATCATCTGTCCTTCCAGTGAGAACTCAGGGCTGATTTCCTTAAGAATGGATAGGTTTGATCTTCTTGCAGTCCATGGGACTCTCAAGAGTCTCCTCCAGCACCATAATTCAAAAGCATCAAGATCCCACTAGCTTACCACATTTTGGTCTTACTACTAGCTTTCTCAATAGGTATAATTTTAAAGCCTCTCTCATGATATGCTATTTTTGCTCTTTAATGGGTCTAATTTCGTCTCAGTTTTACTTGAGGGATTGCACTGTCATGAAGTCTATCCAGTTACTCGGCTTAGAGAACTTTGTGCTGGAGAATAGAGCTGTTAAGGAAAAAAAAGCTGTGGAATGCAGATCTGTTTTCTTTAAATAAATATTTCATGTTACTTTTAAAACTAATGTTGAGAGAAGGGGGAGGGGGAACAAGTGAATTAAAATGGCCGACTTCAGCAGATCTTATGCAAATGTAGAGAAGTTGCAAGCATAATTGTCCCTGCTCCATGTTGTGAAAGGGATATTAATATTAACAAAAAATAAACTATATTCTGTAGGAGTTCTGGTGGGAACATTCTGGAGCTGATGCAACACAGTGGGTATTTGGCATGATTTTGCTGATGTTGAGAAATGATTTATTCTCAGTGTATTTGGTCTCCGGTGCCTGTTCCATACTTCTTTTTATTTAACGCAGACATTAACCTCTCTGTTAGAGAAATGTTCTCAGGCATCCTATACAGGAAGCCTCTAGCCTATAGGTCTAATTAAACCCAGGATGGGTCCCAATTTGGCATACAAGGCTGTTTTCTCCAAATCCTGCCTGGTTACAACATGTCTGGCCTAAAGTGTGGGGCAGGTAAGGACAGAGCAGGTAAGCTTAAAGTGAGCTCCTGCTTGGTTTTTGGGCAGTGGGGCTCACTGATAATGCTGGGAAGAGGAAGACACAATGGTGAGAGAGGCACGTGACAGAAAAGATGCTCAAGCTCATCACCAATCATCCCTGAGAGTAGGAGACAGTTGCTGCAAAACACTCACACACCCTTACTCAATGGTTTACAGACCTCTCTCAAGGAAGAAGGAGTTTGGCCAGGGCTGGATTTAGGTTTGTTGAGGCCCTAAGCTACTGAAGGTAATGGGGCCCTTTATATATCCAACTGTCCTTTGTCAACAACAAATTGTCGCTGTTTTTTGTGTTGAATATATGCTATATGGTAATTTATGGACCTCATAGGTATCTAAAGCCATTTGTACATAATAAACAGGAGCCTACACAACAGAAAACACTGTTGCTGTATGTAGGTTGTATTTTATTTGTTTTTATCTTATATTTTGGAAATGTACATCTAGTCTTTTTCCCCTTTAATTTTTGGGGGCCCCCAGGAGAGTGGGGCCCTAAGATATAGCTTGTTTAGCTTATACATAAATCTGGCACTGGGTTTGGCCACTGAGAACAGGATGTTGGAGTACAGTGGTACCTCAGGTTAAGTACTTAATTCATTCCAGAGGTCCGTTCTTAACCTGAAACAGTTCTTAACCTGAAGCACCACTTTAGCTAATGGGGCCTCCCGCTGCTGCCGCGCCACCGGAGCACGATTTCTGTTCTCATCCTGAAGCAAAGTTCTTAACCTGAAGCACTATTTCTGGGTTAGCAGAGTCTGTAACCTGAAGTGTATGTAACCTGAGGTACCACTGTAGATAGGACTTTTACCTGGTCCAGCAGAGCTCTTCTTCTCTTCTTGTTAAGAGTAAGCCAAGCAAATGAAAGGGTTCAAAGGGGTCGCATTTTGGGATTTCTTGCTACCTTTCATTCTAACTTTGATTTTGTTCATTCTTCCTTCCCATTGCCTATCTGATGTTGTCTTCTCTTCTTTACTGGACTCTCACTTTGTTTAAGTCTAATATTTATGCTCTAGGGATTTACATGCCCTTGAGACCACTTCTTTTCCCTCTCAGTTAACTCCCTTATTTATCCTCTTTCTCTCTGTACCTTCCCCTAGCCAAGGCTGTTACAATATTTAACTTTGCTCTTTCCACTAGAATTGATTCTTCAGCTCTTCTCTCTGTTTGCTTTTGTCATCCACCCTCATCTTGGCCTTGGATCAAACTTTCCTTGTGAGATCTTTGTTCTTGTACTAAGCTACTGAATGTCATTAGCATAAGCCCTGAGACCTCTTGGCCTTCTTTATTTATACATCTATCTCTTTCCTTTCTGCTCTTTTGTCTGCTAAGCAACCTTATTTGTTTATTTATTTATTTTTGCAATTGATCATCTTTCATTTTGTTCTTGTTGATTCCTTCCTCTACCCTTCCTTCCCTCTTACTCCTAATCCTTTCGTGATAGAATAAGGTTTGATATCCATAGCTTTTTTTCCTCTCTATGGGCTTTTTCTGAGAAGATCATCATTGTCCTTCTTCTGTCTGTTTGCTCTTGATCCCATTGTGTTGTATCCACCTTGTCATACTAAAATTTGACCCATTTGAATCAATGGACATAGATTATGACTCAGATTCAATGCATTCTTTCTCCCCCTAAATAAATTACTCCTTTAGCTTTTGCATCTTAAAATATTCAATCTTATCTGAGTTGGTATTTTTCTTAACTGTTTTAGTTTCTCTGTTGCTTGTTTGCTTAAAAACTGTCTTGAGTTTTATTTCATTTCATTTCATTTAATAATGGTCATTCCTTTGGTTTAATGTTTCCTGAACATCAAAACCCCATGTCAGTTTCTTAGCTACATTGTTGTTGCACTTAGTTGGACAGGCTATTTAAGTTGGACAAGATTGACTCTCAAGCACTGCTGTAAGCTTTGCTTGACATTTGAGAAGTGCTGAGCACAAGGCTTGCAAAATAATTTGCACAGAGCTCCCAGTACAGTGGTACTTTTTGAACATAATCCGTTCCTGAAGACCATTTGACTTTTGAAACGTTCAAAACCCGAAGTATTTTCTTCTGGAGGCATTTACTTACGGAAAACTCAATACTGAAGCCACGTGGCACATTCGACTTCCAAAAAGCTTCGAAAACTGAAATGTTCGACTTCTGAGACATTCAAAAACCAAGGTACCACTGTATATGGGTGCTTGGAAAGCACAGTGCAGGGGTCTGTGCAATTGTCGGCCCTTGCAAAGCCCCTTTCAGCCAAGCCTCACACCTGACATCAGGTATAGGGTAGGTGGGTGTGGTTTGGCCAAAATGGCCTCATGGGTGAAATGGGCCAATTTTAGCCTTCTGGCAAGGAATTCTCCACCCAATATAGATGTAGACATATGCTACTTTTGTCTAGCAAGTTCAAGAAGCAGAATCCAGAATGAGCAAATGGATTGAAATTACTTCTAACCTCAGTGGCTCTTACCGAATTACAGGGAATTGTACATCAGATTCCATTTGCAGTTTTCCATGTTGCAGAAACTGAAGATGGCTAGAATTCAGTGAACTGCAGGTTTCTCTAAGCAAACACAGAGGCCTCTGCAGACTTGCTGCCTGAGATAGTATAACTTTGGCATGCTTATATGCTTTCTCTTTTGGTTTGGCTTTAATGCATGGCTTTAAGCACGGACAGACCTGTCAATTTTTGGTTCCATGCAAAATTCCAGCATTAATGCCAAATGGTATTATTTTTGAGAAGCGTGCCATTGATGCAGCTGAGACACTGCTGTGCACACCTTCTGACAGTCTTCTGGTGTCAAGACCTGAAGGTTTCAGAGTTCAGATGAGAGGCATCAAATGAATTCATTATCCTTGAGAGCTGACTGTCATTGCTCATCAGTAGAGAAAGAGGCAAATATTCATGAGTACATTTCAATTGACCTGGCTTTGAGGAACCAAACGTGTTTTATTGTGGCTGTTGTTTAGAACTGAAAGATGGAAGCCTTGATTGACTTCAGTGGGCACAGAGGCCACTCTCCTCTTCTAATGTAGATGTTCTGAGCTGTGCTTAGCTAAATTCATAGCTACTGCACACTTCCGCGTGACTCAAGCTGCAACTTTATTGATACCATGAGCAAAATTGAAACAGCAAACAAGTTACAAATGCAGGTGATAAAAATACAGAGCTGTAAAGATGAATGGATAGTTGAATCAAATAAGCCTAAAAGCAATGGTATGGCTATTATTATGGATAATGCCCCTCACAGAGCTACATTTCCTAAATGTCCTTGGAATATTTTTAAAAAATGTACGTTATATGAATAGTGTTTTATGTATATATGTAAAAACCTGAGGTATTCATGTCAGAAATGTTCTTACAAAAGGACATAGGGACAAGAAACCAGGATTTCGCTCTGCTTTTTGCCCCATGTATTTCTTTCTGAGACAGTTGCAGGATTCATTCAAATTCTCACTTATCATTCCGATGGTCCTTCCATTGTAACATCAAAAGCATTGTTATGCATAACTTATTTCATGAAGAACAAAAGTAAGGATTTAATATTTAGGCAACCGTGTGCTTTAGAAAGCTTTGGCAAGAAGTCAATACACATGGTGAGGGAAATATCTCTGACCATCTGCAGCAGGCCAAGAGGTTAAACCCAATGTATGTTTCTCTGTCTCTTAGATACTGAAAGCATACATGCATTTTAACTGGAAATGTGGTGAAAATAATAACGCCCAGGCATGCTTACTCTTTAAGCAGCAGACAGTTTATCTGTTAATTTAACCAACTCATAGGGACGTGGGTGGCGCTGTGGGTAAAAGCCTCAGTGCCTAGGGCTTGCCGATCGAAAGGTCGGCGGTTCGAATCCCCGCAGCGGGGTGCGCTCCCGTCCTTCAGTCCCAGCGCCTGCCAACCTAGCAGTTCGAAAGCACCCCCGGGTGCAAGTAGATAAATAGGGACCGCTTACAAGCAGGAAGGTAAATGGTGTTTCCGTGTGCGGCTCTGGCTCGCCAGAGCAGCGATGTCACGCTGGCCACATGACCCGGAAGTGTCTCCGGACAGCGCTGGCCCCCGGCCTCTTGAGTGAGATGGGCGCACAACCCTAGAGTCTGGCAAGACTGGCCCGTACGGGCAGGGGTACCTTTACCTTAACCAACTCATGGAAATAAAATATTCCCCCCTGTTGCCCATTAGGAGGGTGTATTTCTCTTAAAACAATTCTTGAAAATTCCATTAAAATCATGAAGCAACCAGGATATGACTCATTAAATGATATTTAGAGAAAGAAGCGTGTGTGGGAGAGAGAGGATAGAGAACATAAAGGTAAAGGTAAAGGGACCCCTGATCATTAGGTCCAGTCGCAGGCGACTCTGGGGTTTCGGCGCTCATCTCACTTTATTGGACAAGGGAGCCGGTGTACAGCTTCCGGGCCATGTGGCCAGCATGACTAAGCTGCTACTGGTGAACCAGAGCAGTGCACGGAAATGCCATTTACCTTCCCGCCAGAGCGGCACCTATTTATCTACTTGCACTTTGACATGTTTTTGAATTGCTAGGTTGGCAGGAGCAGGGACCGAGCAACAGGAGCTCACCCCGTCACGGGGATTCGAACTGCCGACCTTCTGATCGGCAAGCCCTAGGCTCTGTGGTTTAGACCATAGTGCCACCCGAGTCATAAATCTGTGTAAAACAAATTTCAGAGACCGTGCATTGGTCTGCTTTTAAACACAGTGTTTGCATGAATTCCTAACCCTGCATCAAAGTTGCAGCTTTGCTCCAATGCAAACAGGCATAGAATCAAAGAATCATAGAATCATAGAGTTGGAATAGACCACAAGGGCCATCGAGTCCAACCCCCTGCCAAGCAGGAAACACCATCAGAGCACTCCTGACATATGGTTGTCAAGCCTCTGCTTAAAGACCTCCAAAGAAGGAGACTCCACCACACTCCTTGGCAGCAAATTCCACTGTCGAACAGCTCTTACTGTCAGGAAGTTCTTCCTAATGTTTAGGTGGAATCTTCTTTCTTGTAGTTTGGATCCATTGCTCCGTGTCCGCTTCTCTGGAGCAGCAGAAAACAACCTTTCTCCCTCCTCTATATGACATCCTTTTATATATTTGAACATGACTATCATATCACCCCTTAACCTCCTCTTTTCTCTGACAAGTGAAGCAGAGCTAACCAGTTCTACTCACCTTTGTGACCATAATCCTATAATACTCATTCAGGTGAAGAACCCACTGAACACAGTGGGACAGGAACATCCTTGTGTTTTATGCTTCATGCTGCGGCCAGAAGTCAGTGGCTTCCCACTGGATATCTGACTCACCTCCTTCCCAATAGTGAAACTATGGGACATTGCACTGTCAGAACACCTGACATGCAAACAGACCTCTTTTATTTGACTTGGTACAGTATAAGCTTTCCTCCTATGTTAAGTCATCTGCACAGCCCACTAAACCCTTTGCTCCACAGGTAAATATGTGGAGATGCTTTATTGAGAACTAAATTGACTCAGCTTTTTCTTCTTATATGTGATCATTGCATGTGGCATTGCACTCTCAGTTCTCTCCCTGTTTTCCCCTCCCCACTGTATTCTCATTTAAAAAAAAATATTAATAAAGCTTTCCTTGTGCTGCAAATCAGAGAAATAAGATGGGGAGAAAAAGAAAGGGGAGAGAGGGGAAAACGAGAGAGGTGGGAATATTGTTCTTTCATTCTATTACCTCATGTTAGCGTAGGGGTTGTGTCAGCAGCACGTGGATACAGTGGTGCCTCGCAAGACGAAATTAATTCGTTCCGCGAGTTTTGTCGTCTTGCGATTTTTTTCGTCTTGAGAAGCAATGTGTCGGGAAAGTTTTGGAAAAGCTTCAAAAATCACCAAAGTCTTTAAAAACCCCAAAAAAGGCTACCACACCGCGTTCTATGAGTTGCTCCTCGAAGTCAAGTCGCAACTGTATTAACGGTTTTAAGAAAAAGGAAACAAACTTGCAAGACGTTTCCGTCTTGCAAAGCAAGCCCATAGGGAAAATCGTCTTGCGAAGCAGCTCAAAAAACAAAAAACCCTTTCGTCTAGCGAGTTTTTTGTCTTGCATTCGTCTTGCGAGGTACCACTGTATTATTGAATATTATTATTTTTTCTATTTTTCTCCTCATTTCTTACACTCATTATTCTTACTCCATTCTGTATATGCTTATGTCAATAACCATTCTGTATAAATAATGACAACAACAACCATTCTTTTTTTAAAAAGGGGGGGTCACAGGGCTGTGCTGCCTGGTCCCCCAATTCCAGTTACTATAGTATGTTTCTTGCATAGGTATTGCTCTTGAATACTAGAATTCTTCTTCTTTTATCTGGCGATCGCTCGTAGCTGAGTAAGATTGTCTTTCATAAACATCGCTTTAACAGGGAGTCCGTAAGTGACCGTGGAGGCCAATTCTGGATCCACACGTCCTTCCACAGTGGGGACATAGGTTTCCAGGCAGGAGTTGATCATAGTGTGGATTTGCCAAGCGTGCCTTCCTCTTAGCACGTTTCTCCCTTGCATCCTGAGTTTGAGTGTCTTCAAAGCCCATGACACCTTTGGTAAATGCTGTTCTCCAATTGGAGCGCTTGCAGGCAAGTGTTTCCTAATTTTTGGTGTTTATACTACTTAAAAAAAAAAGATTTGCCTTGAGACAGTCTTTAAATCTCTTTTCTTGACCACCAGCATTCCGCTTTCCATTTTTAAGTTTGGAATAGAGTAGTTGCTTTGGAATATGATAATCAGGCATCCGCACAACATGACCAGTCCAACAAAGTTGATGTTGAAGAATCATTCCTTCAACACTGGTGATCTTTGCTTCTTTCAGTACAGTGGTATTAGTTTGCCTGTCTTCCCAAGTGATGTGTAAAAATTTTCGGAGACACCATTGATGGAATCTTTTGAGGAGTTGGAGATGGCATTTACAAGTGGTCCATGTTTCACAAACATACAGTAAGGTTGGTAATGCAATAGCTTTGTAAACAATCATTTTGGTTTCCCTGCGAATGTCCTGGTCCTCAAACACTCTACACTTCAATGGGGAGAAAGCAGCACTTGCAGAGCTCAGGCGGTGCTGGATTTCAGCATCAATGTTGGCCCTTGTGGAAAGACAACTGCCCAGGTAGGTGAAGTGATCGACATTTTCCAATGTTACACCATTGAGTTGGATCTGTGGCACTGCAGAGGGGTTATTTTGTACTTGTTGATAGAAATCATATATCAAACAGTTGGAAAGCTCTTCAATCTGAGCAGGCTGAAAGCAAAGAGTAAGGTTACCATAACCTCCGTCATAGAGCTTCAGTATCCTGATGACAACATAGTGTGTGTACGCTCAGAGGATGACCTCCAAACCATCCTAAATATATTCACAGAAACTTACAAAGCGCTTGGCCTATTGCTCAACATACAAAAAACCAAAGCGCTATACAAAATAACCCCTCTGCAGTGCCACAAATCCAACTCAATGGTGTAATGTTGGAAAATGTAGTAGGAAGGGACCACGAGCGTCATCTTGTCCAGCCCCCTGCAATGTAGGAATATTTTTGCCTAATGTGCTCAATCCCAAGACCCTGAGATTAAGAGTCTCATGTTCTACTATTGGGTTTGTCACAGGGGACAGTCAGCAGCCACACTAAAGGTAAAGGTACCCCTGCCCGTACGGGCCAGTCTTGACAGACTCTGGGGTTGTGCACCCATCTCACTTAAGAGGCCAGGGGCCAGTGCTGTCCGGAGACACTTCCGGGTCACGTGGCCAGCGTGACAAAGCTGCATCTGGCGAGCCAGCGCAGCACACGGAAACTACTTTCTCCCAAACCCAGAAAACACTTATTCAGCAGAGCCACGCCTCATAAGTTGTATGCACAAAAGCAGCCATACTGATATCGAGTTTAGCACAGGCCAGTGAAGGCTCATGGTAGAGAATCAAGGAGATGGTCCATTGTTCTATAGATAGAACCAGAGTGCTGGATCCCATGTTCTGCTGCCACTGTGTACTCATGAAAAGGTACCAGCAACACAAATAAATGTTATGGAAGCACATGCCTGGAAAAAAAAGGATCCCTGGATAGTTAAGTCCAGTCAAAGGTGACTATGGGGTGTGGTGCTCATCTCTCTTTCAGGCCGAGGAGGGAGCCGGCATTTGTCCCCAGACAGCTTTCTGGGTCATTTGGCCAGTATGACTAAACTGCTTCCGGTGCAACGGAACACTGTGACAGAAGCCAGAGTGCACAGAAATGCCGTTTACTTTCCCGTTGCAGTGGTACCTATTTATCTACTTGCACTGGCATGCTTTCAAACTTCTAGGTTGGCAGAAGCTCACTCCATCGCCAGGATTTGAACCGCCGACCTTCCGATTGGCAAGCCCAAGTGGCTCAGTGGTTTAGGCCACAGAGCCGCCCGCCTGTATCAAAAGCTCAGTAGTGGAAGGAGATGCTTAATTCTTCTTCCCACACCCTTTTTCATTCCAAATGGCCCTCAGCTCTGGTGTTCCCACTGCAGGGTTCCAAACACATGTTTTCGAGGCCATCTGCAATGCATCTTCAGCAGCCTCGCCCTCATCTCTCTCTCTCTGCAAAAAGAGGTCCTTTTGAAATGGTAGAAGTACAATTGAGTCTCTGTTCGGTGACCCTTTGTCGATTTCATTTCAAATCCGGTTTCTCCCTTTTTGTCTTTTGATATCTGTGGCAATTGGGAGGGAGAGTTGCCTTATGTAATATGTTGCATTTATATGGCACAGGCAAAAGAGGTCTTCCGTATACCTTATATAACTGCATTTAACATCTAAAATAGGACTGAAATTGTCCCTTTAGGGATAATTAACAGTGTCATCTTTGCTCTAATGAAGTAAGTCAGTAGCTTATATTAAAGATGCAAGCCTCCCCCTCCCTTCTTTTTTACCCTTTTTACTGTTTTGTTTACATAGATTCCCTCAGAGAGAGGGAGCTCTTTGAAGCATCTTCCACCATTATGTGGAAAGAGAAAAAGTGTTGCTAAATAAATTAGCATGCTAAATATCTTTGTCTCGGTATCTTTCCTCCTTTCGCAGCAGGAATTCCCAGAGTGCCAACTTGGCAAGTACAAGTTTGGGGTTTGTTTTGTTTTGCTTAAAAGAAGAAGTTCCATTTGTTTATCTTGCCTTCCTCTTCATTTAAACCATGGCAGGGACTATGTTGCCTCGAGGAAGATGAGATCTAACCACCATAGGCTACATATAGGGCAGTATATTGTTGTTGTTGTTGTTGTTGTTGTTGTTGTTATTATTATTATTATTATTATTATTATTATTGATATAAAGTACATTTAAAGTGCGAGAGCCAGTGTGGTGTAGTGGTTAAGAGTGATAGACTCGTAATCTGGGGAACCGGGTTCGTGTCTCCACTCCTCCACATGCAGCTGCTGGGTGACCTTGGGCCAGTCACACTTCTCTGAAGACTCTCAGCCTCACTCACCTCACAGAGTGTTTGTTGTGGGGGAGGAAGGGAAAGGAGAATGTTAGCTGCTTTGAGACTCCTTCGGGTAGTGATAAAGCAGGATATCAAATCCAAACTCCTCCTCCTCCTCCTCCTCCTCCTCTTCTTCTTCTTCTTCTTCTTCTTCTTCTTCTTCTTCTTCTTCTTCTTCTTCTTCATCTCCCCCAGAGAATTCTGGGAACAGTAGCTGTGTACACACTATAAAACATCCCCACCCCTCAAATAATTCTGTGATTTCACCCCCCCCCAAGTTACAATTACCGCCAGCCCTTAACAAACTAGACTGCCCAGAATTCTTTGAGATGAAAAATGTGCTTTGAACATGCTTTTAAGTTATAGTGCATGCACAGTCTAAGTGTGGTGATGTGAACATAATGCACAATCCACTGTACCTAACTCGGATTTAAACCCGAGTCTCCTGGACTGGTTCTTGCAAGCTGCTGTCGTCATTTGTTTCAACTCCCCTTTCCCATAACATAATGAGGCGATGTTTTCGCTCCATGCCCACAAGATCACCTCTTCTTTCCCCCCTGTTTCTGAGTTGGAATTCAAATAGCATGATGAAACTGCAGTCCCACTGACCACTAGATTGCTTGCTCCATTCAATGTTTGCTTGCCAAGCACTGTAGGTTTATATGACTAGCATTTGACCTTTGAGAAGAGAAAATGAAAAATGGAGATAAAAGATTTGGGTAGGTTTTTGTTTTTTTTAAAAAGGAACCGAAACCTTTGCAGTTGGTTACAAATATAGATTTATCCACCGGAGGTCTAAATCCATGACTGTTTGATGCACAGAACTAATCCAAAACCTGAGGAGCACATGATTGAGTAGATTTTTAAAAATCATCCTAACCAGCCAGTCCTGGAAAGATGCTTTGTTTGAAGGCTTTCAAGGAGAGGAACTCCCAAACTGTCTCCTGCTGTCCATTAAAACAAGGTGCCTACTGAGAAGAATAATATTAGACAATGGAACTGTCAAATCCAGTGATTTAAAAACAAAAGAGTGACCTTTGGCAGCATTAACACACAATCAAAGTAGCAACAGGGCACCAGCAGGGTGGAAGTAACCCTCACAATAGAGATCTGTTTACTAATACAGAACTGTCCATTAAAGCTACGAGGATTCTGGTACATCTGGAGGAATAATTTGGAGCAATATATTATTTAGCAAACTCGTTTAATCTCTTTCTTGTCCAAGGATTGTTTAAATCACAACGTTCTGGAAACAGATTAGTCACTCAGAAAATAATTTCCATGAGTAGCACCTCGCTGTAATTTATGTCCGGGGCATTAACTGCAAGCATACTCTTCCCAGGTTATTTACATAGCTAAAGACGCTCTGATTTATGAAAACATTGGCAAAACCATGGAGGAGACGTACTGATTAAACTGTTATTTCAACATGCATTTAATGACCTGCCGAGTAGAGAAGTTGCCTCTGCGTGGCACCAGAGGGCATGATCCCATATCTTGAATATGGGATCATGATAGCCTATTCAGCTGACCTTCAGATTGTCAAAAGGTCCCTTTATTTCACATTCAAATACTAGGGCTGTGCACCATCCCCCAATCTAATTTGAGATCCAATCCAGTGCTTCAGATCAATCCTGATTTGGCCAGCTTGGTTGAAAATCCAAGCTTTTGCTGGATCAGTTGGACAGGCATAGCAAATACACCTTGCCTCTCCCAAACTTTTGTCAGTCTCACCATCCCTGCAAGACAACTTCAGATTTCAATGAAAGTCAAAACAGAACCCCTGCCCCCAAGAAAACTCTAACCTATCACTCCTGGCTTAAATATTCTTCTGAAATCCAGAAATAGCCATGTTCCAGTATGGATTACATAGGTACAATGCAATATTATGGTTTTCAGTGCTGTGAGTATGCTTGTGAGACTCTCCAAGAAAAGAAACAAAGGCTTAGTCATACTTCTGTATTTATGATGGACAGCACATATTCCTATTCAGCATTTGTGACAAGGAAACACAAGGCAGAGCAAGGGAAAGACACGATCTGTATTCAGAATACAGTACATTTCTCCTTTCCATGTGCTGTTGAGCCAAATGGACTCAAAGGGAAATTTCACCGGTATGAAAGATCTCATCTTTACAATACTTCTTCACCTGTAGCCATATTATGGGTCCCCAGTGAGACACCTACAGGAGCACAGCCTTTGCTGGAACATGCAGGGTCCCATCCAAACCCTCCACTGAAGTTAGGCTTCAAATAAGTCCTCTGTTGTAGTCAATAGAAGGAGTTTTCAAGCATAACTGCTGCAGAAAGTTGTGACTTCAGGGAAAGGGGAGGCGGTCCAGCCATGATTCCCCTGCCAAAACACTCCACTGTGCTGCAACACGGCTTGCAAGCCTATTTCTCGTGGCTACAATAGGAGACTTCTTTCAAGTCTAATTATGTCAGGGAACTGCCATCGGAGCCAGGAGTGGAGGCAAGGCTCCCAAGCGATGCCGGAGAAGGGCCCAGCAGGGAGAGAGGGGACTCATCGGCGGGGGAAGGAAATCAGCATGACACCAGGGAGAAAGGGGGGCAGAGGAGGGCTTCGGAGAGATGGTTCCAGGACTCTTCGCCAGAGACCAGCGGGGAGAGCACAGGTCCTCCGCTGCCCACACCCACCCTGCGCAGAAGACTTCCGCGCAGGGAGGCTAGGCGGAGACTTGGCGTCAAAGAACTTTTATGCTGGAAGAAGGTCAGGAAACGCCCACTGACGGATTCTGCCAGTGACTGAGACAGACGCGGAATCAGGACTGTCCAGCCAGGGAAAGGTTTAACCAGGCAACCTTGCCAAGAGTGGCGGCAACTTACGCACGAGCAACCCCAATTTCCATTACAAATTATAATAGAGGAGAGGTGCTTTTGGGGGGAGGTCAAAGCTCAGGAAGGGGAGATTACCCTTCTTTTTCCAGCAGTGCCCCCCATAATAATAATATTATAATAATAATTTATTATTTATACCCCACCCATCTGGCTGGGTTTCCCCAGCCACTCTGGGCGGCTCTCAACAGAATATTAAAATACAATAGACTATTAAACATTAAAAGCTTCCCTAAGCCTTCAGATGTCTTCTAAAAGTCTGGTAGTTGTTTTTCTGTTTGACATCTGGTGGGAGGGCGTTCCACAGAGCGGGTGCCACTACCAAGAAGGCCCTCTGCCTGGTTCCCTGTAACTTGGCTTCTCGCAGCGAGGGAACCGCCAGAAGACCCTCGGAGCTGGACCTCCATGTCCGGGCGGAATGATGGGGATGGAGATGCTCCTGCAGGTATACTGGATCGAGGTTGTTTAGGGCTTTAAAGGTCAGCACCAACACTTTGAATTGTGCTTGGGAACGTACTGGGAAACATACAGAGAGAAACCCTTTTTCCAAGCTTAATTGTCAGCATTCCATCAAACATTCCATCAAGCACCTCGATAGCTCAGTTGGTTAGAGTGTGGTGTTGATCACGCCAAGGTTTTAGGTTCGATCCCTGTCTGGGACAGCTGCATATTCCTGCATTGCAGAGGGTTGGATGCAAAGAAAGAAATAAGAAAGGAGCTCCCCGCCCTCCACAAACAGTGAGGTGGCAAAGAACAAAACACACGGGGGAAAGTCCCTTAGTGCTGCATGAGTTTGAGCAAGGGGAAGGCTTTAATGTGCAACAGCAGGGGAAAGAGAGGTGGAGAGGTGGAGAGGTGGGCTTGGGGATGCTGACACGAAGTCAGCTGTGGTTTAAAACAACAGTAGGAGAAAGCCGGAGGTGGAGTGAGTGAGTAAGGATGTTGTGAGTGTGTGTGTGTGTGTGTGTGTGTGTGTGTGTGTGTGAGAGAGAGAGAGAGAGAGAGAGAGAGAGAGAGAGAGAGAAGCCCTGCGCATTCTGTCTTCTCAGAGAGAATGGGCTGCTGCGGGGCAAGGAATAAGCCCTGCATGCTCTGACTGTGAAATAAAGATCCATTTGTTTGTTTGTTTGATGACTTCGGAGGGTGGTAGATCACTGCCAGTTTTTGAAACTGAATTGTAGATCACAAGCTCCTCAATGTTGGACCTGCCTGGACTAGATGATCCTCAGGGTCCCTTCCAACTCGATGAGCATAGCTGTCAACTTTTCCCTTTTCTTGCGAGGAATCCTATTCGGAATAAGGGAATTTCCCTTTAAAAAAGGGAAACATTGACAGCTATGTCAATGAGTCTATGATCGAAGCTGAATTCATCAGCATTTGGGGACTGATTTCTTATTATATACACAGTTTTATGCATTTACACATTTTGTGATGCATGTTTATACATAATTTTCACCAATATCTATGTACCCTAGCAAATGGATTTTTGTGCACATTGGTTGGCTTGTGAACTGCATTCAAAATAAAGGAAAGTGTTCTTCCCCATCCCTATAATTCATTTCCATGTTCCGGTTGTTGATGGATACATTATTGCCAGCTGGAGAAGGTGGTGTCAATATTAGATTCCTGCTCAGCTGCGAAATATCCCTGAATTGGGTCCCATGATCTTGACCAACCTGGGACAGTGTTCAGTACTTGAAAATGGTTGATGGCCTTGGGGGACCACTCAATGATTTTTCTGCCAGTTGTAGCAATTGCAATGTGCTGTGCTACATGCTTTATGATTTTGAACTGCACTTTTCTTATATTGTCATACAATTCCACAGAATTCAAACCATAAGGCAATAAAATACAATAGATATATATACACGGGTGGCGCTGTGGGTTAAACCACAGAGCCTAGGCCTTGCTGATCAGAAGGTTGGCGGTTCGAATCCCCGCAACGGGGTGAGCTCCCGTTGCTCAGTCCCTGCTCCTGCCAACCTAGCAGTTCGAAAGCTCGTCAAAGTGCAAGTAGGTACTGCTCCTGCAGGAAGGTAAACGGCATTTCCGTGCGCTGCTCTGGTTCGCCAGAAGCGTCTTAGTCATGCTGGCCACATGACCCGGAAGCTGTACGCTGGCTCCCTCGGCCAATAAAGTGAGATGAGGGCCGCAACCCCAGAGTCGGTCACGACTGGACCTATATATATCACAATAAAAAATAGTTCAAAATTAGATCGGCCATGGACCACCCGAGTGAAGCTTGGGAACCCTTGAAACTAGCCATTGTGATCATGAAAGTCCTTAGACATGGATAATGCTAAAGTACCTTTCACATGTTCAGCTTCTATTTTTATTTTTTTATTTTTTTAAAAAAAATGGCAAACTTCACATGGACTTGCCTTTCATATTGAAGGATTCTATAAAAAAAAAAGAGGAAATGAGCAGGATTGTTTATGAACAGAAGCCATGTTATTACCTTCCTCTTCCAAACGCTTTTAGGAAGTCCTCTGCTAACAGGAAATTGCGGGGGCCTTTCTAGCTATGTATGAAAGGCAACATCCCTTTCCCATTCAGAGTAGGTCCAAATTGCTGGCAAAATTGAGCAGTCGTTGAAAACACTTCTATTTTCTCTCCAGCATGAAATACATGCTTGGTTTGTGAATGTGAGGTGAGCAGAATTGAGCTAGAAAGAGAATGTCCGTCTTCTTTGCTTCCAGCAATGTCTCATAAGAAGATTTGCTAATTTAAAGGAATTTTGTTGGAGAAGGTTAAAAAAAAGGGGGGGGGGAATCTCATCCTGAATATGTCCTTGAAGTGAAATGGGTGAGGGTGAAATATTAAGCAAATCCTTTGCATCCCTCATTAAGGCATTGATTAATAGCCCTGAACAACAGCACAGAGGGATGGTCATTCTGAGGTAATGAAATAAAGCCCTCGTGAATCCTTGTGGCAAGAAGAATAAAGCGAGGTGCTCTCTTTCAAACTTATTAATCTGCCTTGTCAGAGACATCTCGAGAGGTAGAAAAGGGAGGAGGTGGGAGAAATAGTAATTACAAAGCCATTCTGATGAATGAAGGAATTAGGAAGGCTGACCTTATCTGCAGCACTAAGGGCTGCCATATGCTATAGTTCTTCTTGGTTTGGGGTTGGGTTTTTACCCCCCCTTCCCCATACAGAGGAAACATGTCCATGCAGGAAAAAGCTTGATTGCCATTTGTGGATGATCAAACATCACAACCATGCACATATCTGTTTCAATGTGAGAACATGTATGTGATCTACATGCACCAGGAAACTGTTGCTGGACAGGCCAATACCAAGATTAGGACTGAGATTTTAATAATAATAATCATCATCATAATAATAATACAGTGGTGCCCCGCAAGACGAATGCCTCGCAAGACAGAAAACCTGCTAGACGAAAGGGTTTTCCGTTTGCGATGCGCTTCGCAAGACGAATTTCCCTATGGGCTTGCTTCGCAAGACGAAAACGCCTTGCGAGTCTCGCCATTTTTCCCCGCTCCCCCCCCCCTTTTTCAAAGCCGCTAAGCCACTAATAGCCTTTTAGCAGCTTAGCCGCTAATCCTTTAATAGCCGCTAAGCCGCTAAATCGCTAATAGCGCTAATCCGCTTAGCCGCTAATGGGGTTGCTTCGCAAGACGAAAAAACCGCTAGACGAAGAGAATCGCGGAACGGATTCTTTTCGTCTTGCGAGGCACCACTGTAATCGTAATCGTAATCATAATCGTAATCATAATCATAATCATAATCATAATCATAATCATAATTTATTTATACCCTGCCCTCCCTAGCCAAGACCGGGTTCAGGGTGGCTAACACTAGGTATAAAAATGATTGATTAAAATACAACTTAAAAACAAGATTAAAATACAACATTAAAATGCAGCCTCATTTCAGTAGACACTCAAATCAAAAACTTTTGGGGGATGAAAATGTCAAAGCTTCACCAAGGCCCACGTGGGCCAGAAAAAAACCAGGGAAGTCCCCAAATAGGAGTTCCATCACAGAAGGAGAAAAGAAAAAGAAAAGAGGGGAAGGGGATCAAGTTGATTCCAAGCCAAAGGCCAGGTGGAACAACCCTTAAAATTTAGCATTTAGAAGGTAGCATTCCAATAGCCCAATAAACATGGCAGACATTGTTAGTATTTGTGTTTGTGCATTTTTGTGATTGCCTGATTTATGGATCAGAGACTCGGGAGCACCAAAAATATAGTTTAGTATTGATATCCATACCATCCAACACCTATCCAATGAAAAGTGAGACGTCCTATTCTATCATTATCATTATCATTATCATTATCATTATCATTATCATTATCATTATCATTATCATTATACCCCACCCATCTGACTGGGTTGCCCCAGCCACTCTGAGCAGCTTTCAACACATATAAAAACATAAAGGTAAAGGTAAAGGTACCCCTGCCCGTATGGGCCAGTCTTGACAGACTCTAGGGTTGTGCGCCCATCTCACTCAAGAGGCCGGGGGCCAGCGCTGTCCGGAGACACTTCCGGGTCACGTGGCCAGCGTGACAAGCTGCATCTGCCGAGCCAGAGCCGCACACGGAAACGCCGTTTACCTTCCCGCTAGTAAGCGGTCCCTATTTATCTACTTGCACCCGGGGGTGCTTTCGAACTGCTAGGTTGGCAGGCGCTGGGACCGAGCAACAGGAGCGCACCCCGCCGCGGGGATTCGAACTGCCGACCTTTCGATCGGCAAGTCCTAGGCACTGAGGCTTTTAACCACAGCGCCACCCGCGTCCCTATATAAAAACATAGTAGAACATTAAACATTAACAAACTTCTCTATACAGGACTGCCTTCAGATGTCTTCTAAAGGTTGTATAGTTACTTATCTCTATGGTTTGGGGGTTGCATACTCCATACCCTCCAACATAAAAATAGGGACATCCTAAGGAAAATGAGACATTCCAGGATCACATCAGAAACTGGGGATGGCTTCTGTAAATCTGTGGCTGTCCCTGGAAAACAGGGCCCCTTGGAGGGTCTGGATATCTTGAAAAACACTTAAAAAGAAGTGAAAATTTGAGAGATTTTAATTCCAAAGTATTGCAGCCTACAACCTCTCAGAGCAATGGCTCCTTTTTAAGAATGTGTATAATATACATGTACTGTTAGATGCAAAAGATGCTGGCGTATAGAATAAAGTGTTTGTATCTTTTAAAGCAAACAAACAAATATATTTTTTTTACAAAATAACCCCTTTTCAGCCACTGCACTTGGTTTCATCTTAATAAGATGGCTGCACCAAATTATACAATTTCGTATCCTTCCCATTAGGAAAGACAAAGGAGAATATTTTCTATACAATGTTAGCCCTTAGAAGGACCACCAAAATGTAGATAGACATGTAACATTGAAGGCTGCAGCCCATTCAACCAGATGCCAATATTTTCCCTTGCCAAGAGTCACCAGTCTGGCAGGGTCTTAACCTCTACACCTGCGACTCTCGGAAGGAAGGCCAGTGATGTTCTCCTATCTTGTTCAGATACGCTTTATATTTACAAAGAGCCACAAATTACCAATAAATAAACAACTGAACAGTGTGTGGCAAGGCCAGCGTGGTCAATGATCAAGGATGATGGAAGTTGTAGTACAACAGCATCTCAAGGGTCAAAATTCCCCACTGGCGTATGTCAGTTGTACTGGTTCTTCATTTGTACAAAAAATTGTGGACATTAAAGTGGAGTTTAACTGGGAGACTACAAAACTGAATTTCTGGATGTCCGACAGGGCAGAGGTGACATTCACTAGATATGTCTTCAAACCATACCTTTTTGTGCTGGTTTGACAATACAGTAGATAGAAGGTAAAGGTACCCCTGCCCGTACGGGCCAGTCTTGCCAGACTTTAGGGTTGTGCGCCCATCTCACTCAAGAGGCCGGGGGCCAGCGCTGTCCGGGTCACGTGGCCAGCGTGACATCACTGCTCTGGCGAGCCAGAGCCGCACACGGAAACGCCGTTTACCTTCCCGCTTGTAAGCGGTCCCTATTTATCTACTTGCACCCGGGGGTGCTTTCGTACTGCTAGGTTGGCAGGCGCTGGGACGGAGCAACAGGAGCGCACCCCACCGCGGGGATTCAAACTGCTGACCTTTCGATCGGCAAGCCCTAGGCACTGAGGCTTTTACCCACAGCGCCACCCGCGTCCCTTAATACAGTATATAGGATGAAGCTAATTCTGATAAGATGGTTCCTTGCACAACAGCAGGTAGAGAATGACTTTTTATAAATGCCTATTGTATTGATATACTTCACATGCAGATCTAAATGCATGTCATTTGGTTAGAAAAAGCAAGCTAATAAGTGGAAAGATAAATATTTCTCAGATCTAATCAGGCTTTATCCTTTTAAATCAGTATTGTGTGCATAGACTATACTTGGCAATCAATATCAGACACAGCTATCTAAAAATAATTGGAATTGTGCAATCTACAGCATGGCAAAATTGGATAAGGATATTATAGCAAAGATGTCCAGAAACGGCTAGCAAGTAAGTGTGATTGCTTTTGTATATATTGCTGAATTTCATTACAACCAGCATAAAATATACAGTGTTCTTTTCAAACTCAATTATTTGCCTATGGGATTTTTATCCTCTATTATTTGCCTATGGGATTTGTATCCTCACCTTGTAGCCTATTGATCCTTTTTAATGGGAACACGATTTGTCATGAAGTCAAATGTGCCACTGCCTTTTGAAACAGGCAAAGCACAGTGTCCTCTTTCTAAAAACAGATGTCATGTTAATTATTTAAGGGAATTGTTGACGGAAAAATAATTGCATTTAAAAAAAAAGAAAAAAGATATGTGATTTGTAAAGCCTGAGATGAATATTGCATATCCATATCCGCCAACATCCCGCTGATCAAAATTGGGATGCTCATCTTTTGGTCTGGAGCTGTCATGGGAGCCAACTGACTCACACCATACCACCGAACTGAAATACGGGACAATCAATGATCCAATCAGAAGCCAAAATGGCTTCTGTAATTCCGGGATGTCCCGCTCAATTCAGGACAGTTGAGCGATATGCATATCTGCTTTTGTGGAGAAGTGTCCCAGATATCTAGGAGATTTGCTTTTGCTTTTGAACAGATGTACAACCTCATCCTCAGCTGTAGGAAATGGTAGAGTACAGTCCTCCTAAACCAGGAGTCACCGACGTCTGGCCCGGGGGCTGGATAAGGCCCAAGACCCTTGTTTATCTGGCCTGCGGTGACCACCCCTGCCCCCCACCATCGCCCACACTTACCGGTGTGGAGAGTGGTGCAGGGATCCACTTCTGGGTTGGAGGAGCATCAGAAATAGCTTGTGTGTGCGCGCAGGGGCTTCCTACACATGCACAAACGCTGTTTCTGGTGCTCTTCCAACCTGGAAGTACACCAGAAATAGTGTGTCCCCTGCCCTCTGGCCCGCTGCACGATCGTCGCTGGAAACACCGGCCCGAGACAAGAAAAGCTTGACGACCCCTGCCCTAAATCCTCCTCAAAAACCTAAATTATTATTATTTATCTTATTATTTATTAAATTTGTATACTGCCCTTCATTCTCAGTTCTCAGGGTCGTTCACAACGTCTCTTGATAGGCATCCATTTCCCCTAGTGCTCAGAAATGGTAGCATGATGCAGTTTTACCCCAGTGTCCATTTACAGATGAGGTTGTAACTTGCAGATGTGTTACTCCTTTTTAAGGGGCTTCCGCATCCATAAAAAAAAAAAAAACACCTGCAGCTGCAAAGATTTTCAGGATTTGCCTTGAGAGTGAAACCATTGGACAGCTTATCTGAGGATATGAAAGATTAGTATAAAGGAGGACAGAAACATCCAGGGATAAAATGATCCTAACACATCGCTGATGAAGAAAGCAAGTGCAATTTCTTGGGAGTAATAAATGAGTGGCCAGGTCAGGGGATGTGGCTGCCACATCAGATAACGTGCAGGTTAATCCTAGGCATGCTTGTCCACTGAATTTACTGACTATATCGAATTGCATGATTAATCCCCTTTCTTAAAAATACAATTAATCAAACTGGAATCATGTTGTATGGGTGCTACTCTATGATACACTGTCCTTAGGTGTCTTGGTTCTCTGGACAGTTGTCCTATTTGTTTGTTTCTTTGCTACTTTGTTGTGCTTATAGTCCACGCTTTATCTCCAAGGAACTTAAGGTGGCCTGCATGCTTCTCCCCCTCCTCTTTTAATCCCCACAACAAGCCTGTGAGGTAGGTTAGGCTGAGAAGTAGTGGCCGGTTCAAGATCACCCAGTGAGCTTCATGGCCAAGTGAGGATTTGGACCCTGGTCTCCCAGGCCCTAGTCTAGCACTCTGACCACTGTACCACACTGAGTACTGTCAGAATCGGGGGGTCGAAAAGCCAGCTGGTTCGGCCCCAGCTGGAGCGTCTCCCTCCCAGCCTTGCCGCTGTGGAGATCCATTGACCTCTGCTCCAACGTACATCAGTGACTCAAGCTTGCAGACTTGAGCACACTTTACTCAGCAGTGTAACCTATGCAACAGAAGAGGCTTGAGGCTGTAGACACATACTAAACTACACATTTATTATACATAAACCAGGACAAAGAAAATGTGGCGTCTCTCCTTGCCGTCTTCTCAGAGAGAGACTGAAAAGCAAAAACAATACAGAGCGGAAGTTCCGCTCATGCCAGCAATCTGTGCTGGAATGTAAACAGACATGTGACATGTAACAATCCCATGTCTGCAGCAAAGGGTGGAATGGAATTCCCAACACCTTCCCCCATTCCATGTAACCCGTGGTGCAGTATTTCAGCCTAACTGCAACTGCTGTACATAAACCATACTTGGAACCCCTATATATTTCTTCCTGAATTTTCTTTTCAGGTTTATCTTCTTTTAGTTTTAATTTTATTGTAGTCTTTGGTTTGCCTCAAATTTAGCTACTAGATGTTGACCATGTATTCGCTTCTCTTTAGCCAGTCAACTGGTAAACTTGAGCGTTGTGTTGGGTAATATTGAGGCTCTTTGTGGACCACTGGGCAACTTCTTCATCTTACTTGACCATCCTTCTTTTCTTTAACTTTGTCATGTTGAACTAATTCTGGACCCTGAACCAACTAATTCTGGATTCCTGAGTGACCTCCAAGTCACTGATCTAGAGCCATTTCAGCCTCATGGACGCAAATAAGCAGCTAGATTATTATCACTGTGTTAAACCTATGTTTTCATCATCAACGTGGTTGCTTGTTTTCATGCTAGCTTTATGCCTGTCAACTCCCTTATACTTTCCCCTCACCACAAGTCACCTATCATGGTCACTGGCCTTTCAGCTAAGACAGAGGAGATGGAAGTCCCATTGGAGTCCATCAATGCCAGCCTTTCCTTTCCAGAGGGGCTGTTCTTGACTGAAATGAGACACTTTCCTCCTTGGGGGTGGGGGCTGAATATCCTTCACTTTCAACAGTAATCACTGCTCCTTGTTGACCTAGAGTCTGAAAACTCAGAAAGTAAACTTTCTGTTTATTTGGGAATTTTATTCAGGGAATATTGATGAAGACACCAGTGATCTTTATTCTGCTGAGATTCTGCATTTTCTCAGAAGCCCTTCAAATGTAGTCTTGGCATTATTTTCTGTCTGTCCTGGATTGTGGAAGAGATAGCAGAAATACAACTGTTCATTTTTTAAAAAACTGGCATTCAGGAAAAAAATAATAGCATTCAGAAATGGCATTCAGAAATGTACTCAAAACTGCAGGTGCAAAAATAATGACACTTGCCATTAATTAGTACAATTGTGTTGCTATTTCTAAATGAAAAATTGCTTGAATGGGGATAAAATATCACAGAGCTACAGAAATGATTAAGTGATAATTCATTGCCAATAAACTCTTGCCACCACTGCTAGTATTCTTCACAGTAGCAGCAGCAGTAACATAATTTAAAATAGTTTAAAACATTCTGAAAATAGTCAAAAACATTATTAAAAAAATATTATTTCATCCAGGACTCTCACGATGGTCTGGAACAGTATTCTTTATAAATCAAATGCCTGGTTAAACAGGAATGTTTTCAAATTCCTCCTGAAAGTTCACTTCACAAGGGAGGGCATTCCACAACTGTGGCACTACCACTGAAAAGGCCCTGCACCAACTGGGTAGTGTGTGGTAGGGCCTAAAGGAAGTGCCTGCATGTGGGTTCCCATAGACTCAAAAGACTTCAGCATTTGCACCTGGATTCCATGACACTGAATACAAGGGATATCTGCCTACCTTCCACATTCTCATCCAGAGCTTCCTTTTTGGGTGATGCACACTACTCAGGTCTTTTCTTCCCAGCCCCCGTAACTTTGAGCCCAACAACAAATGTGGGGCAGATTTTGGCATGCCCTCCTTGGGAATGATCATTTCAAAAGAAGCAAAGAGAGCTTCAGAACATCAAGGAACATTCAGATCCCACAGGGCAGTTCAACACAACCATGATCCAATCATCCTTCCCGTTATGCATATACAGTAGTAAAGGTAAACGTAAAGGGACCCCTGACCATTAGGTCCAGTCGTGACCGACTCTGGGGTTGCGGGGCTCATCTCGCTTTATTGGCCGAGGGAGCCAGCGTACAGCTTCCGGGTCATGTGGCCAGCATGACTAAGCCGCTTCTGGTGAACCAGAGCAGCGCACGGAAATCCCGTTTACCTTCCCGCCGGAGCGGTACCTATTTATCTACTTGCACTTCGACATGCTTTCGAACTGCTAGGTTGGCAGGAGCAGGGACAGAGCAACGGGAGCTCACCCCACCGCAGGGATTCGAACTGCCAACCTTCTGATCGGCAAGTTCTAGGCTCTGTGGTTTAACCCACAGCGCCACCCGCATCCCTCATAAACAGTAGTAGCAAATGCCTTTTCCAATTTACAGTTAGCAAACTGAGGTGGGAGAGATTTGGTGATTAATGTGAACATAACTCCCAAGATCCCCATTCTCCAGGTGGAGCTTGTATTCCACATACTTCCATCCCTGCTCCTTGCAATGTAAAGGAAACCTCACATGTAGCATTTTTAGAAAGCTAAATTTGTCATAGCACCATAGAATTGTAGAGTTGGAAGGGACCTTTTAATCCAGGGGTCAGCAAACTTTCAGCAGGGGGCTGGTCCACTGTCCCTCAGACCTTGGGGGGGCAGACTATATTTTGGGGAAAATATATGCAAGAATTAGAATGGGAGTTAAAGATGAAGAAGTAAAATAAGTTATGTGTAAATGGGCATGCGATATAGGTTACGCAATTCGGCTGGATGAGTGGGAGAAATTATGGAAATGTGATATTAAATTTACGGCATGTTACACAATCAGAGAAAATTTGATGAAAATGATGTACCAGTGGTACTTAACTCCTGTGAAATTGGCTAAAATTTACAAATTAAAATCAAATACCTGTTGGAGATGCAAGAAAGAAATAGGGACAATGTTTCACATGTGGTGGGAATGTCGACCTATTAAACAATTTTGGAATGAAATATATGAAGAAATCACAAAGATGTTTAAAATATCTTTTAGTAAAAAAAACCGCAGGCATTCCTTTCAGGTATAATCACAAATGATATTCCTGACAATCAAAGGAAAGTATTCCTCTAAGCGACAACAGCTGCCAGGATGCTTATAGCAAAAAACTGGAAAGGGGGAAAAATCCCATCAATGAAAGAATGGCAAATAAAATTTAGTGAATATATACATCTGGCAAGATTCACAGCATTCTTAAGGGGACAATCGGACCAAAAATTAGTAAAAGAATGGGATTAAAGAATATATGAAAAAACATTGTTCTGGAGTAAGTATGTCTGTATGTAACGAATTAAGCTTTGCAGGGTTAAAGAAAGTGAAAAATGCTGCAAAAAGTATAAAGATAGAGGTAATTTACATTAGACACAACAATTTAGAAAGATTAAAAAAAATAGGTCTCAGAACAAAGTCAATATGTGTATATGTACGTAATGATTAGTATGATTATATGGTTTTCTTTGTAGATGTGTGTTCCTCCTCCCCCTTTTTTGTGTTTGTGTTTGTTTTTTGTTTGTTTTTTTATCTCTTCTTGTTTGTACTGCTTTGTTTTGGACTTTATGTTTGTAATTTTTGTTGTAATTTTGCATTGGAAATATAATAATAATAATAATAATAATAATAATAATAATAACAACAACAAATGATGCAAGAGCACCATGAGCCCCGGTGGTTGCTTACCTGTGTCTTGCGAGTAGCATGAGCTGGCGGTGCCGGTGGTGGGAAGATGAGCGGCACGCAAAAGGGCTCATCTTAGAGGGGCTGCTTAAAATGGCGGCCGTTCGAGCGCTGCTGCTGCTGCTGGCACCAACAAAGCCCAACCCCCTTCCTCCTCTAGGCAGGGCAGGGAGAAGCCAGGAGGAGGGAGGGAGGAGATGCCGCTGACGCTGTGTGAGGAAGAGGGAGGGAGAGGGAGGGAGAGGGAAAGAATGTGAGCGCTGGCGATCCACGTGGAGATTCCTGGACTGTCCACAGGTCGGATCCAGAAGGCAATTGGGCCTGATCCGGCCCGCAGACCTTAGTTTGCCTAACCATGATCTAATCCACACCTTTGCAATGTAGGAATATGCAGCTGTCCCACACATGGAATTGAACTGGCAACCTTGGCACGATCAACACCACGCTTTATCCAATTGAGCTATCCAAGCTCCTTTGGTTCTTTTGTTTGGAACAGTGTTTCTATTACACAAGGAATTACAGACATCTTATTTAAAACAAAAACAAAAAAACTGAAAAGATTGCCAAGGAAAGTAATTTAAGCGCATAGTTACTGAATGAAAGAAGAAACGATATTACAGTTAGCAGTTTGGGCGCTAAATGTATCAGATGCTACTAATACAGTGTTTGCATATTAGGAACTATCAGTATAATGCATGCCGTAGCAATAATGAGAAGGTTTGAGGCTAATTATTCTGTGAATAAAATCAAACAAAATCATGTAATTAAAGAACAGACAGTAAATATCTTAAGACGTGCAATAATAATGGTTTCCATCTTGATTGAACTGTGTGCTCTGTGAATAAAAAATAATGCAGTGTTGCTGCCGGCAAACAAAAAAATATGACATATATGCATAAATTTCAGTAATTCCTGATTTCTGAAACAGGACACATACTTCTTATCTAGGGATGATCTTTGTCCTTCCATGGTGTTGTAATTGTTAGTCAATGCTAACAAATACAGTGGTACCTCGGGTTACATATGCTTCAGGTTACATACGCTTCAGGTTACACACTCCACTAACCCAGAAATAGTGCTTCAGGTTAAGAACTTTGCTTCAGGATAAGAACAGAAATCGTGCTCTGGAGGTGCAGCGGCAGCAGGTGGCCCCATTAGCTAAAGTGGTGCTTCAGGTTAAGAACAGTTTCAGGTTAAATACAGACCTCCAGAACGAATTAAGTACTTAACCTGAGGTACCACTGTATATACAAGTCTGACACAGCTAATTCTACAAAAACTACCCCCCTCCCGTTAACTTATAGAAGGGATCATTCAGAATGACAGAAGGTGTTGTGTCAACTATATTGTCACTTTCCAAGGTTATCCTAATGCAGATCTTCAGTGCTATCACTGTCTTATTTATCTGTACAATAAATGCAATTAAGGACAGAAAGTGTAGTGATTTATTCAATATCTCAATCATTTCACTAGTTGAAATCTTTGTAATAGTGCTAATCCTATGATTCAGCTGAAGAAGGGATGTGGAAACTGAAGCTCTCCCTCTCTTTCAGAATCAATACTTAGTGCTATAGCAGAGACTCTGGGGTTCTCTGCACAGATTTATTTCTTTGCTTCTTTATTTTAGATTTTTTCACTTGTCTTTCACTCTAAGGTCCTAGTCACAATAACAAGTAACATAATTCAAAATCCAATAAAAACCACACATCTATGACAAAAAACACTCCTTAATTAATAATTATAAGGTAGATCACAACAATTAACTATTTAGTCCTAGACAAACTAATGTAGCAAACACTTCCACCTGTGGTCATCTGTACAGCCTCTTCTAGAATATGACAGACAAAATATATTTTTTTATTTATTTATTGAATTTATATACATCTCTATACCTGGGGGTCTAGGGGGTTCACAGAATAAAATCAAGATATAAAACCACAAAAAACTAAATAAAAATAAAAACAATAATCAATAGCCACCCACCAAAAAAATACTCTTTAAAAGGGCATAGGATGTAAATCGGATCAGCAAAAGGCCTGGTTAAAATGGAACGTTTTTGCCTGGTGCATATAGATGTGTAATGAAGGCACTAGGCAAGCTTCGCTGGGGAGAGCATTCCACAGATGGGGAGCCACTGCAAAGAAGGCCCTGTTCTCATGTTGCCACTCTCCAAAACTCTTGAGGAGGAGGCACATGAAGGAGGGCCTAGGAAGATGATTTCAGGGTCAGGGTTGGTTCATACAGAAAGAGGCGGTCCTCGAGGTATTGCGGTCCTGAGCCGTTTAAGTCTTTATAGGTCAAAACCAGCACTTTGAATTGGGCCTGGAAACTAATTGGTAGCCAGTGCAGTTGGACCAGGACCAGTGTAATATGCTCAAACTGTCTTGCTCCAGTGAGCAACCTGGCCACTGAATTCTGCACCAGCTGAAGTTCCTGAACCGTCTTCAGAGGCAGCCCTACGTATAACACATTGCAGTAATCTAACCTTGAGGTTGCCAGAGCATAGTCAACAGTAGTTAGACTATCCCTGTCCAGATAGTCCACCTCTTAATGAAGGTGAAAGAGGAGAGCGCAAAATATGGTCTGAAGCTCAACATCAAAAAACGAAGATCATGGCCACTGGGCCCATCACCTCCAGGCAAATAGAAGGGGAAGAAATGGAGGCAGTGAGAGATTTTACTTTCTTGGGCTCCATAATCACTGCAGATGGTGTCAGCAGTCACGAAATTATTAAGTAAATAGACCTTATTTTAATGAAACTCAGTGCAATAGAGACTGGGAATAAACTTTGTGGTTATTGTTTCTCGATTTTTTTACTCCAACAAGAAATTTCAACCCCCTCCTTCCCCCGCCCCCAAAAAAGTGTAAGAATATGGTGGCGGTGTTCAGAAAATACAATTATTTCATTGATGATGATGATGATGATGATGATATTTATACCCCACCTGTCTGGCTGGGTTTCTCCAGCCACTTTGAGTGGAGTTTTAAATGCATTCTATTTTTTTGTTTTTAAACTATTGATGCTGCTGCTTACAAAGATTCCAACAACCAAAAACTTGAAGAGAGTGCCATTTTACACTGGTATACGCAGCACTTTATTTTATTTTATTTTAAATGAAATTTGCCGCAGCTCTTACAAAGCTACCGATTTTGGCTTATCTGACTGGGCTTTCTTTGAAATCAACTATGACAGCTCTGTTCTATAAGGGTCACATCCTACAGACAAATTGGAGAAACATTTGGCACATAGCAATATAAATGATAAATGGAAAGAAGCAGCTATTGGCAAAGAGTGACAAGGTTGTAACAATTTTGTGATGAAAAGGCTTGACTGACATTATGCAACTGCGCCATTTTAACTAAATGGAGGAACAACGAGAATATATTGCCCTTGGGTGTTATCATTTCAGAGAGCAACAACTGACACCCCGTGTTCCCGCTTTGAAAAATAAGGCAGTTCACAAATGGGTATCCATTTACAGGTAACTAATGGGTATAAGGGACGCGGGTGGCGCTGTGGGTTAAACCACAGAGCCTAGGGCTTGCCGGTCAGCGGTTCGAATCCCCGCGACGGGGTGAGCTCCCGTTGCTCGGTCCCTGCTCCTGCCAACCTAGCAGTTCAAAAACACGTCAAAGTGCAAGTAGATAAATAGGTACCGCTCCGGCAGGAAGGTAAACGGCATTTCCGTGTGCTGCTCTGGTTCGCCAGAAGCAGCTTAGTCATGCTGACCACATGACCCGGAAGCTGTACGCCGGCTCCCTCGGCCAGTAAAGTGAGATGAGCGCCGCAACCCCAGAGTCGGCCACGACTGGACCTAATGGTCAGGGGTCCCTTTACCTTTACCTTAATCTAATGGGTGCCCCCTCCCCACCCCCAGTGCCTTGGCAAAAGGGATGAACCCTCAATTCCTGGGCAGTTATGCCAGGGTCAATTGGTGGAGCAAAAAAAGGTCCGACCTCAGAGAGGAAAAACCAATGTCTGTTGCCTTCTCTCTGCTGCCACAGAAATCTCTGCAGTATTTCCCCTACCTATGTAGAGGAAGTTTTTAATGTTTGATGTTTTATTGTATTTTTAATATTCTGTTGGGAGCTCCCTAGAGTGGCTGCAGAAATCCAGCCAGATGGGCGGGGTATGAAGAAGTTCTTGTTCTTGTTCTTGTTGCATGTCGAGACCCCGTATCCACCCCCTTATTGAATAATAAAATGCCAGGACACAGATATTAGGTTAATGTTATTGGGCAAATTTTGGCCACAACTTTACTGATTACAGAATGTGAGCGGTATTGGCTTAGGCATTGAATGGACCCGACTATATCTGACTCCTGCCCATTGCGCAAGGAGTCCAGTAAGGGTAAACCACCAGAAGGGGGAGCCCCGTTGATGCATACCAACTTGATCTCCCTCAGAGTTCCCAATGGGGCCGTGTCATGGCCCTAGCCCCATCCCAGGCTTCAGACAAGGTCCACACCCCCAGATTCCTTTAACGGAATACCCTTAAGCTTGGAGGGGCAGGTGATGGCCACACCTTCCCTCCCCCATCATAAGGTCAAACAATGCCTAACTGCCAAACCTTACAAAGTTGTGACGATTGCTATGAGGTAGGTGAAAACCAAATGGCCCCATGCCAATTTTGCCAAGTGGAAAAATTCCTTCCAGGCCCCTCAATGGCGACCAACCAAAGTCCATAGCAAGGCCAATGAAGAAAACCTGCAAAATAAGGAGGGAGGGCAGGAGATTGAGGAAGCGAGCCGAGAGAAAGCTCTTCGGCTTACGCCTCCATTTAAATGTGTCCAGGCCATGGCCCCCAGCCAGCGGATTGACTGGCTGGTTGCTGATTGATCCTCTGGGCAATGCGGAAATTCATCCCCTGCCCCTGGAGGAGAGTGGGTAGCCACGTGGTCCATCGCAACACCTCCCCACGGTAAAGTGGAGCGGATTTGTTGTTGTTGTTGTTGTTGTTGTGCAGTGATCTGCAGTGATCATGGAGCTCAAGAAAGTAAAATCTCTCACTGCCTCCATTTCTTCCCCTTCTATTTGCCAGGAGGTGATGGGACCAGTGGCCATGATCTTCGTTTTTTTGATGTTGAGCTTCAGACCATATTTGGCGCTCTCCTCTTTCACCCTCATTAAGAGGCTCTTTAATTCCTCCTCACTTTCTGCCATAAAAGTTGTGTCATCAGCATATCTGCTTCACTCCAAATCTGTTTTAATCGCACAACCTGAGCCGTGATTGAATTCAGCCCCAAAACAGAAAGCTAGAGTGACCAATGGTATGACTCTGTACAGGACAGCATCCTATATGCATTTGAATTCATCTGAGGAAGGTATTAGAGTGTGAGATGGCAGGGAGAAAATAACATTGTTTTCTTGTGGCAACACACAGAGAAAGGTTTCCCAGAGCAAATGAGCAACTGTAATTACTTGCCAGTCAGGAAGTCAAGCAACAGCAGGCCAATATTTTAAAAGTCATATAACAATCAATATTTACTGTGTCAGTGGAAAATGACAATTGGGGGCTATCAGCTAGTTAATGAAATCAGCCAGAAACCCAATGGAAGAATCAAAACAGAATGAAGCTGAATTAATTAACACAACTATTGAGCACATCTATTCACAGTCTACCGGAGAGGGATGGTGACACCAAAACAGGCACCAGCTTAGCTTATCATTAAAATAAAGTCACTTTGAGGCAGCTGTGTTATTCTGTTGCAGCAGGGGGGGACGATCCAGATTTGTTTAGTTGAATAGTGGGAAATGGCTGATTTGCTAAATGAGAACCAATTACACTTTGTGGTGCGAGAACTTTGTTCAAATTCTGAAAAATGCCAAGGCATTTGTTAGTAAGTTTTAGTTCCAGTTTGTCTTGTGCTGCTATTGTGTGAGACTGTCCCTTGGCATTTGAAGTGTTTAATAGGATGGAAGCTAGCTTATATTCCAGTTAATTAAATTATTAGGAGCTTTATTTATATTTCCTCAGACCAAATATCTAATTGTTCCAAATAGTCTGAGCAATCACATGGATGCCTAAATAGATTGTATCTCGGCTGTAAACCAGTGCCCATTATAATTAAGTAGCCTAGTCTGCAAAAGAGTTGAGCCTTTGTCAAGATGCAAAGCAAGCTGTAATTTAGTAAGCCCGATCAGGAACAAGGGCAATAACCTCTTACCCCTCCCTCAGTTATGGGGGCAGCTTAGCTGCTGAAACAAAAATAGCCATGAAGGATGCCAAACAATTTATCTCTTCCTAGAGCCAGAGCTATCAATCATCACATCTTCCCTTTCAGAAAGATATTTTGTTCTCCGTATCAAAATTCCACTCTCATACGCACAGATTTCATTACCCAAGTAGCTCCTTTCCAGAAGAATTAGCTACAGTACAGGGCAGGAGTGGATACAATGAAAGCAAATATAGAAACCATGACTAGTGGGTGGACCAAGATAAGAGACGTATTAAGAGATTATACTCCCCCTGAGGCTGCCATTTGAAATGTGAATTAAATTATTAGTTGTGAAAGAGACTCTTTCAGAAATGATTATCTCCCATCATTTTTTTAAAAAAATTATGTTGTAATGTCGCCCCAGTGAGTGACAGCAGTTTTGGGTAGAGATTTTTATCTTGGTTTCTATCAGCCATATATTAATGCTTTGTGTCTTTCTTTTTAAAATTATGTCATAATTTTGAGAAGGCTAAGATTGATTTTCACGTGATGCATATTTAAGTCCACTCACAGACAAGCTCTTTCTTCTGATAATACCAGGTGCTTGCATCCAAAGTTATTTGCCTCTTTATTATGTGGGCTGCAACTTACACAGCTGATTGTGATGAGTAGTGGATTACTTAAGACTCGTAGTGGCGAAAAGATGGTATTAGATCTTTCATCCAATGAGCTCCCTGCTTCTGTTTCAGCCCCAATTTTCTAACAGCAGTGCTGATTGAACTTTCTGCCAAGTCTGCAAACGGCCATGTTGTCATATTTCTCCTATGGACTTTGTGAATGAAAAACTGAGAAAGGTAACAGAGTTCCAAAGAGGTGGAGTGGGGGAGGCAAATTAGAAAAAAGCAAACTTTGGAAGCTAAAAGACTGTTTATGTATGCAACAACTGCGGCAATAATTCTTTTAGCCCCAAAATGGAAACAACAAGAAGTACCAACGAAAGAAGAGTGGCAGATGAAAATGATGGACTTTGCAGAACAGGAAAAATCTGAAACCAGCAAGATCAAGTATTCCAAAAGAACTGGAGTAAATTTATACAATATTTGAAAGATTATTGTAAGCAATTAACATCACTAAGGTAAGGTAAAGGTACCCCTGCCCGTACGGGCCAGTCTTGACAGACTCTAGGGTTGTGCGCTCATCTCACTCTAGAGGCCGGGAGCCAGCGCTGTCCGGAGACACTTCCGGGTCACGTGGCCAGCGTGACAAAGCTGCATCTGGCGAGCCAGAGCAGCACACGGAAACACTGTTTACCTTCCCGCCAGTAAGCGGTCCCTATTTATCTACTTGCACCCGGGGGTGCTTTCGAACTGCTAGGTTGGCAGGCGCTGGGACCGAGCAGCGGGAGCGCACCCCACCGCGGGGATTCGAACCACCGACCATGCGATCAGCAAGTCCTAGGCGCTGAGGTTTTACCCGCAGCGCCACCCGCGTCCTTAATTAACATCACTAGCAGGGTTGTTTGAAGACTTGTAATGAGAAATTATCTACCTTTCTACATTTATTTAAATTTTGAGTTAATTTGCAATGTGTGTAATTAGAATTGGAAAACGTACAAAATGCTATGATATAAAGGTTAATTCTGAAAGAAGGAAGTTGACAGGCTCTAAAGAGCCAGAGACATAAAGTGGAATGTAATGATGTGAACGTATATTATTAAATGGAAAATAAATCAATATTATATTAAAAAAATAGAAAAAAGCAAACTTTGTGCATTTAAAGTTGGAATTCTCAGTTTGCTTGCTCCCTTTGATTCAGACAAGAATGCATTGGCCTAGCAGGTACATTCTGTGTTCCAGAAGAGCAAAAAAATAACTAGACAGGACACCAGGTGTTGGGATGAAATTAGGGCAAGTCTTTATTGACTGTAGACAGGATAGAAGTTGGCATGGCAGTAGGGCCAGGATCAGGTCAACATTTCAAACAGCCCATGCTGGTGGAATAGGAAGCACTGAGGTTGGACTGTGCTAAGCCTGTTCTATAAGAATCAGCCAGTGTTGAACCTTGTCATGGTGCAAGTCAAGCTGGCAAGGTCTGAATTCCAGCCAGCCAGAGACCCCACACCTAGCTTGGAGGACGTCATGGCCAATCCTACCCTCAGCCCCTTCACTATGCTGAGCCTGCACAATACCAAACTTACAAAAATGTTATTCTGCCTAACAAATGAAAGCCATAAAGTGTCACTGAAGAAAGGTGAAAAACCCTCAATCAATGGCCAATCAGATCGAGAGGAAAAATTCCTTTCCTACCCTGTCAACCAGCAATCCAAATTGCCCAGTGATGGCTCTAACCTGAGGGTGTATTGGCGGGAAGCTCGTGGGGCAAAATGGCCCCAAATTCTTTAGGGGAGGGAGCCTTATAAAGAGTTCTGCCCTTCTTTTGTGAGGACCCGCAGGAGAGCTTTTCTCCCATAGGTCTCCACAGAATTCAAGATGTGGGGTGGAACCCTTAACACACAAATCGGTCCCACATAGATTGGGCCTGGAATGGGGCTTGTTCAATTGTGCTAAAACTATGCCATTGGGAGGCCTTCTCAGTTGTATACACAACACTCATAAGAGCAGCTTCTGGACTAAATAACATTTAGTATGTTTGGAAGAAAATCATGGCCAATCTAATAAATCTAATAATCAGGAATAATGAGAAATGATATATCAAAAACATATAATTTATTGTGAGGGGGATTTAACACTCCTTGACGTGAAAATCAATAAAATGTAAAGTCGATGAAATGTAAAATTGCATGATTGAACTGATGGGATATGAATGTTTTGGATTATGGTCCATCTGACAACATGATGGATGAGCTATACTTAGGGTTGGGCAAGCATAGTCAACCCCCAAATCAATTAAACCCTCAAGAGTTACTGTTGAATACTTGGAAAGTCTCTATAGGAATAGGAAGCGGGCAGAAAGGAAGACCAGTGGACAGAGTTTGAGGCAAGGCCCATGCAAGCAGTGGGTACAAGTTACTGGGGCCTGGAGATTCAGAAGGCTCTAGCCACAGTGCAGTCTCATTGAATTCAACAAAAGCTGAATTCATGTGTTCATTTCTCTCATGTGCTGAAAACCACACAAGGGAGAGTAGGGGTATACAGGCAACCCCCACCACTTCAGATGCATCATGGTCAATGTTCATAAGTAGAAGAGGTCCCATACTCAGAACAATGTCCATCAACTCATGGATGACTGAAAAGATAGGGATCATGATGTGCCAGAGATGGTGGACATGCCTGTGCTCTCCTTCACCTATCTGTCATCATATGTGGAGAATGAATGTCCCAGTAGGGCTAAAATGTAGATTGGGGTAGTGAACCATTTTTCAAACAAGGGCTGCATTGTTCCTTGGTCAGTTCTTCATGGGGACTCCATGCCAGTGGCAGGCATATCCAAAGCAAAAGAGACTGTGACCACCCCTTCTCTTTCCCAAAAACACACTTGCATCATGTACACCACCACAACATATGTACTGTTAGAATTCCTGATCTATGATTGCAGTCATGGGATTTTTGTTTTTCACATGACACTGTATGTTTTGACTCCACAGAGTGGGAAGTGACGGAGACAGGATGTTTGTGTTACTGTGTTCCGTGAAGTGGGACTATTGTCCTTTGTTCTTTTTCTCTTTGCTGTCTGATGCTAGAGAGAGAGGGAGCCATGTTGCAGTGCTCCGCGTGTGTTTATATGTAAATAAAGTAGATTAGTCAAAATGCTGAGTTGCTGAGGTCTGTTACACAACTGCGCATACTCTGCAGATCCCTAAGTGTGCCGGTGTCGGTTGGCATCAGTCACTGTGATGTTTGGGCAGAAGAAAGTTTATGAAGCTCCCAAATGATCGACCAGGAGAGAACATGCTAGT
Source organism: Podarcis muralis (assembly GCF_964188315.1). Lineage (NCBI taxonomy): Eukaryota > Metazoa > Chordata > Lepidosauria > Squamata > Lacertidae > Podarcis > Podarcis muralis. The sequence continues at coordinate 12,329,241 of NC_135664.1, read as the reverse complement.
CGGGCATGTGTCTCTGCCAGGGTCCTACTCGAGTGTAGGCTGAACTCCTGACACATACAGGCAGACTCACACAGAGCACATAATCCCACTACCCTAACACTGACACCAACACACACCCCTTCTCTGTCTCCATATCACTGGTGATCTCTTCTTGGATTGGCAGTTTGCTCTCTCCCTGGAGTGCTCAGAAATCTTTGTTTGGTTTCTTTTTAGAGTACAAATGAGTGCTTTGGAAGCACTCAAAGGTTCCCAAGCAGCCATGAAGACAGCAACAGCAGACTCTGTTGGTCTCACCAACATTTGTGAATAACTGTGTAGTTCAGCCCCCACCCAATGCTGCCATGACTAACCGTAATCTGAACAAACACAAAGCCCTGTGTTGCAAAATGTGACAATCTACTAAAATGCACATGCAACACACTGGCTAATAACTGTCAGCAGCTACATTATCCTGTGAGCACTGATCCACTAGTATGATCTTCACTAGTACCGTGGTACCTCGGGTTACATACGCTTCAGGTTACAGACTCCGCTAACCCAGAAATAGTACCTCGGGTTAAGAAATTTGCTTCAGGAGGAGAACAGAAATCGTGCTCCGGCGGTGCAGCGGCAGCAGGAGGCCCCATTAGCTAAAGTGGTGCTTCAGGTTAAGAACAGTTTCAGGTTAAGAACGGACCTCCGGAACGAATTAAGTACTTAACCTGTGGTACCACTGTATGTAAATTTCATTGATAAGTATTCGTTGATAAAGACTTTAATACGGAACAGTTGACCTATTCCGGATACACTGTCCTTTTGAGACTTCAGAGAAACGTCTTCCTTTGAGGCTTTTGTGAGACGTCTTCCTTTGAGAGACGGTTTGGCGTTCCTCACTATTCATTGGTTGTTCAAATCTTTGTTTGACTCTGATACATATAACAACTTGCAGTTACTTGTATGATACTTGTATGATATATATATATTATTTTGAAGTGGCTTATTCATATATTTTGAATGGCATCATACCAATTATATATTTTCTAACAGTTATTAGCCAGCGAGTTGTGTTTGCATTTGCAAGATGACTTACTGTAAGTCAGGCAGCCAGAAACATAAGGCAAAAGGACACAATTCAATTTTCCAGTTTTCTTCAAAACTGACAAGGCTTTTTTGCAGTCAGGCTCTAGCACCCTACAAACTAGGACCAATCATACAAATAAAAAATGGTCACTAAGCTTTAGAGGACCTTTATTTATGCTAGAATTATGTTTTGAAAAACATAATGCAATTATTAAAATAGGAACTTTTCTTTCATGGCTCATAAGTTTATGTGGAATAGTCTAGCAGTATGAAAATAGGGTCCATGTTTCAAGTTTATAACAATCCTCCCTTGAAAAATGATGCTTGCGCCCTGGTTGGAGGAAGACTTTCAAACCAACCAGAAAAGGACAAAAACTAGCTATTACTTAAATAAAGAACTGGGTCTAAACCGAAAGCAGTTCTAACTAAGCCATGGAAGAAACAATGTGTTTCTGAGTTGTCATTAGGGACAACCCTTAACTACAATTCTCCCCATTTCCACATCAATTTGCAAATCTTGTTTTTTAAAGTCCCCCTGAAAATTCATCAGCTTTTTAGTGCAAGTTTCTCCTAATACATCTTTGCAAGCACTTTCCCCTGATCTAATGCATCAGCCTATGTTATTTTCACCGATATATGCATTTTTGTAAATGCAAATTGGCTGAGGGAATTGCTCTGGAAGATTCTGAGAAGCGCAAATTTTGAAGGATGACTGTTCACATATTGTTTCAGAATATGCAACTTAGGTAGATTTTCCTTGAAATGTGAACTGAATCAGATTTCCTCCCCATCCCCATCTCTCTGGAGGGCAGGACTGGATCCTGGAAATGTAATACCACTCTGTTCTTCCTCTGCTTTACACAGTTCCACGCAAGGGACAACAGTGCCACACAGGGGCACCATCTAGGGGGGCCAGGGGGTCAAAGCCCACCCACCCCCCCAAAAATGTTAAGGGTTTGGGTCCCCTCAAAATTCTGCAGTGACCATGCACATGGAAGGCACACTGGGGATCTCTGCCAGGGACGTGGTGGGGCGAAGTGTCCTTGCCTTGGTGCATCCCTTTCACGATTACCAGGGCGCCTTTCCAGAAGGCGCCCTGGCAATCTCAAAAAAATGTGCCAAAGTGCCTTGGTGGGCCTTGTGGAGGAAGAGGAGACGGTCTTGCCAAGGTGGCCTCAGTCTCACAGCAGCAGTGGTACCGTATGATGATAAGGTGGCGGATGGTAGTTGGTTGGGGGGTGGCGAGCTGAATCGGTTTGGCCAGGTTGGGGGTGCATGTGTGGCATCACACATGCACAATGCCCCCCTCAATTTCGGGTGCAATTTGGTGCCTCTGTTGCCACATCAGAAGGGTAAGGATGCTGGAAGAATGGTTGGGAAACATGCAGAGATTAATGCTACAATGCTGAACAGTCATACCAGGGAGTAAGTAACAATAAATTTAGAAGGATCTACTTCTCTGTAAATATACTTAAGGTTGTATTTATCTTTTATATATAAAAAAGAAATACATTTTTTATCCACTACTAAATGTACAGTTTCATCCCTGATGTACCACGTCCATAAATTTCTGCCTGAACAAGAAGAAACGTTTTATAAAGAGAACCAAAGCCCATCTCCTTTTTACTTAGTATGATCATAAAAACTAAAGTGTGCTATCCACTGGCATGAAATATTAACAGTTCTATACAGTCAGTCTATTCTTCCATAAAATATACTGCACAAAGGACATAAGAGCTATATTTTTGATCCTTCCATAGATTATACAGAAAGTCACAATGTTATGTAATTTTGATGGATTGAATTTAATTCAACACAGCGTGCATAAGAGAGAGGCCCCAACTCTAGCTAGAGGCAACTAATCAGATGCAACAGCTAGTGGCTTAAATGAAGCGCAATGTTATTAACATCAAAGATCCATAAGAACAAGAGAAAAGCCCCACTGGATGAAACCAAAGGTTTATCAAGTCCAGTGTCCTCCTTCCCACTGTAGCTAACCAGATGCCAACAGAAGTGGCAGAATGTGAGGGCAATAGACTTCTCCTGGTGTTATCCCCCAGCAGCTGAGAAACAAGAGCTATGTGTGTAATTGTGATGTATGAATCAATGCATGGTGGTCAGGAAAAAGCTTGATCGGCATCTGTTGATGATCAGGCATCACAAATCATGCAAATGTCTATCTAACTGACTTGCATCCATTGTAGCACTAAGTAAGCATCATTTCAGTGCATACTCCGTGGTGTTTACCCCATGCCCTTCCTGAATCTGATCCTGGGAGTTTAGAGGAAACCCCAAACAGAGTTAGGGGGTGTGCAGGAAGAGGAAAGGGGAAAGTCCATTGAGCAAGCGGACATTCTTGCACTACTAGAATGGTTACTTAGTTCTACAATGGGCACTAGACAAATTATGAAAGAATCCTTGTGGAATGAAGAATAAAGTGATGTGTTCATTATTATTATAATTTATTATTTATTCAAATTATTATTACTATTATTTATTTATTATTTATTCGAATCCCCATGACGGGGTGAGTTCCCGTTGCTCAGTCCCTGCTCCTGCCAACCCAGCAGTTCGAAAGCACAAAAGTGCAAGTAGATAAATAGGTACCGCTGCAGCGGGAAGGTAAACGGAGTTTCTGTGCGCTGCTCTGGTTCGCCAGAAGTGGCTTAGTCATGCTGGCCACATGACCCGGAAGCTGTATGCCGGTTCCCTTGGCCAATAAAGCGAGATGAGTGTCACAACCCCAGAGTCATCTGTGACTGGACCTAATGGTCAGGGGTCCCTTTGCCTTTAAACCCTTGTGAATCTTTGTTGAATGAAGAATAAAGTGATGTGTTCACTCTCAGTTGTGTTTATCTGCCTTGTCGGGATGATCTCTAGAGGCAGGAAAGGGCGAAGAAGGCCATCCTAACTCTTTCATTCCACAGTATGGCTTCACATAACCATCATTAGTAGCCAAAGATAGCCTCACGTGCCATGTGAATTTGATATATATTGATGACTGTCATCATATCTTGTGAGAGCAAATGCTATGCACTGTGAGGTAGTACCTCATGTTGTCTGACACGATTCTCTCACAATTCAGGTATATTCAGTCAGTGGAATAGGGTTCTAATGGACATCATAACTCAGAGGGATATCCAAATTCTTTTGGTTTTGCTGGATGCATGACACAGTACTTTCATCTCTCATGCTGAAATGGATCAAGAAGTTTTATCAAAATAGTTATTTAGCAAATCATTTTCTGCGCATGCGTGTGACATCATTTTGAGCATCTGCGCATGTGCGAGCGGCGAAACCCGGAAGTAATGCGTTCCGTTACTTCTGGGTCGCCGCGGAGCGCAACCCGAAAAACCTCAACCTGAAGCAACTTTAACCTGAGGTATGACTGTATTCTGATGTTGTACTGTGTCAATTTTGTATAAGCACCTTGTCTGCTTTTGTAGAAGTGAGAGTAATGATGGTGTTGATATTCCTCCTCAACGGCTATCTTTCGTAAGAGAGACACCACGAGCTCATCATGATGCCTAGATACATTTGCTTTCATTAACTTCATAGACTGAGACAGACTTCTGCAGGAAGAATCAAACTTATGAGTCCAAGAAATAGAGATTTATTTTTATTTCAATCCTCCCATTTGCTTATGTAACAACAACAACAACAACAATATGCTACTCTGGATTAAATTCTGATTTTCCCCTCTTTCCTTCTAAAAGATAGAACATAGAATGGTTCCTTTTCATGTGATCTTTGAACTGAATGTGTGATTTCACAAAGGAAAGGAAAACTGGGTCTTTGACCGCATGGAGAAAATCTACACATATTTAAGTTGTACAGAGATATGTTAATTCATGTGAGAACAGTCGTGCGTGGAGGTATAGACAATGTTGCATTCCAGTTTCTGTTCCACACACTCAGTCTACACAATTGGAAGATCATGCTTAAAGGGTTGTTGTTTAGAGACTATTCTATGTTTGGGAACTCAGAACTCATCTGTGTTCAGTATTTTCTGAAGGAAGCACCATTAATGTAAGTTTTCAAATTAATGACAAATGTGAAAAAATGGTGTTCTGAGGCAATACATTTCTATGAGATTAAATCCTTCTAAAATCAGTGCACCGGTGTGATCACAAATGGATACAAATCATGTTTTACAATTCTCTGGTATTCCAGAGCATCACACATAAACAAGGTTTCAGAGGGATGAATTAGAAGAGTTCTGTGTGCCAATCATAGCTGTTTCCAAAGTGCTACTCTGCTTAGAGCTTGCAGAACAGCTGTAAAATATTTACAGTAGCACCTGTGATGTGTTCTTTCAGTCTGAAAATAAATGCCAACCTTATACAGTACCTGTAATATGACCAGTAGTAGAAATATGAATTAACCTTTCGCAGATAAGGAGTTACATGTAAGACGGGCAAATAAAGCCTTTGTGTACAATGACAGCCGAACAGCTCCACTTTGTTTAGTGTCCTTTTGGGTAGCCAATATGGATGAATGGATCTGCTATTTTGGGGTTCTCTCAGTTCAGTTAGCAACTTTTCCTAATCAATTTGCAATTAAAAAGCAAAGTCCTCAGCATTTAAGTGTCCATTTCCCCCACTTTTCACATATTGTATGCCATTTTGCCTAGTATAATGTGGCATCCAGCCAGAAGATCTTGGAGGTTTGCTTTGACCAGCACATAAGCAGAATGCAATATTTAGCACCTGCATAGCTCAGAGAAATGTCTAGAAAAGATGACACTACTACTGTTATTATAGTTGTTGCAGTAGTAGTTGTAGAAGAAGAATTTATCAGATACCGTATTTTTTGCTCTATAAGACTCACTTTTTCCCTCCTAAAAAGTAAGGGGAAATGTGTGTGCATCTTATGGAGCGAATGCAGGTTGCGCAGCTATCCCAGAAGCCAGAACAGCAAGAGGGATCACTGCACAGCGATCCCTCTTGCTGTTCTGGCTTCTGAGATTCAGAATATTTTTTCCCTTGTTTTCCTCCTCCAAAAACTAGGTGCGTCTTTTGGTCTCGTGCGTCTTATAGAGCGAAAAACATGGTACCTTATACAATAAAACTTGCAACAGTGTAATGTATGAAACAGCAAAAATCAGTTAGAAACCAGATAGTACAGAGAAAGAAATAAAAAATAAAAAATGAGGGGCCCATCCAATAATACTATAAAAAGGGCAAATCTTATCCCATCTCACAAAAAAAATGTAAGAACCACAGCAGAGACTGGAATCATAGAAAGGTATAGGCCAGCATGGAGATTCAAAAGCCTGGGCAAATAGTAATGTCTTAGCTTGGCACCTAGAAGCAAATTCCGATGACATGTTTTCCTGGGGACAAACAGGGAATTCTCACTAAAAATGGCCACTCTCCTGTTGCTTCCTTCTGTACCTCTCTGGGAGGACGAGCATGGAGCCTCTTTGAATGGCAGATGAAATTGATGGACTACGTAGAATTGGATAAGATGACAGGGAGAATTCGAAACCAGCGGGACCAGAAATTCTTGAAAGATTGGAGTAAATATACGAGTTATCTGAAAGACAATTGTAACCAACTGACTACGCTTGTAGGACTACAAGAAGTTTTGTAAGGAGAACTATGTGAAATATTGCAGAAAAGATTTATGAGAAGGGATTTGAAGTTATGGATTATGAAAAGTAATAGTTAGGATAACAAATGTAAGATTAAGAGATGAGGTTTGAAAATCATTAGACGTGGTTGATGGAAGTCTCTGCCTAAATATTGTATAAGATGAGATGAGATGATATGTTCTGTTTGGAAAATATATGTAAAAACTAATAAAAATGTATATTTTTTAAAAAAGAACATGGAGCCTCTGATGATGATCGCAGGGTCTGTGCAGATTCATACTGGGAGAAGTGGTTCTTGGGGTATTTGAGGTCCTGGGCCTCATCAGCCTTTATAGGTCACAATCACTATGTAGAATGGAGCATTGAAATGAATCAGTAGCCTAGGCTGCTAGAGAAAGACATGTTGAGTGTATTCAGATATCTCCATTCATGTGCTTGTTCACTTGAGGAGATCATGGATGAAGAGAGCTGGGGAAGTCTGCAGAGAAGAGGGCAATAAGTTGGGTCTTTGGTCTGTTACTGAGGAAATGTGAAGAGAAAGCGAAGACTGGAAGGCAGTTTTGGAGGGAGAAAAGGAAGCCATAAGCAATATATATAGAAATGGTGATAAAAGGCCTGAAGCTTGTTGTTTTGAAATAACAAGGCTTTTTACATGTACAACTTCTGTTTGGAAGAAACAAAGTCACCCTTAAATTGGCAGATGAAAACAACTGATGGCACAGCCTTGCATTCTGGAATCATTTTTTTCAAATAGCCAAGTTATAAAAGGCCATTGAAGCAAGAGAATTGAAAATGTAAAAACTGGCAGGTCCTTAACCATCCCATTGCAAATGGTGACATTTTAATCAGATGCCAATGGTTGCTCATAATCATCCTATCATTCTTCAGTGCAAGAATATGCTGCAAATGATATATAACATCAATGAAGCCTAATACTATATAAATCAATACACTAATAAGCTTGTTACAATAAAATAATTACTTGGTTGCAGTCTTTGAACAGCACCATCTATCTATGAATGAAGACACCCAGGCACTGGAATAAAACCCTTCTCATTTGCGCAATGACAAATGAACAGTTACCAGCCTATTTAGCTGAAATGCTCTGTTCAACACTCATATCTGTGAAGGTGGATTCGCATGTGCCTTTAACACTTCAGGGTCTGCATGGTTTTGGGTACAGATTGGAACAAGGACTCCTGGATATTTCTGGTTATACATACTACTGGAAGTGGCACCTTAGCGAAACCCTGTTGCCAAGCAATATTTTGGCAGAAATGCAAATGCAATTTAGATCCCTGATCTTGTATGGTTCCAAAACGCTTGAGGAGTCTCCACAAGTAGGACAAGGCTCCCTGTTTCAGACCCACAAACCTACTGAGCGCTGTACTACTACTACTACTACTACTACTAATTTATTTGTACCCCACCCATCTCCCATCTGGTTGGGTTTCCTCAGCCACTCTGGGCAGCTTCCAACAAAGATTAAAAATACATTAAAATGTCACACATTAAAAACTTCCCTAAACAGGGCTGCCTTCAGATGTCTTCTAAATGTCAAGTCGTTGTTTATCTCTTTGACATCTGATAGGAGGGTGTTCCACAGGACAGGTGTCACTACCGAGAAGGCCCTCTGCCTGGTTCCCTATAGCTTTGCTTCTCACAGTGAAGGAACCACCAGAAGGCCTTCGGAGCTGGACCTCAGTGTCCAGGCTGAATGATGGGGGTGGAGACGCTCCTTCAGGTATACTGGGCTGAGGTGATTTAGGGCTTTAAAGGTCAGCACCAACACTTTGAATTGTGCTCAGAAATGTACTGGGAGCCAATGTAGCTCATTCAAGACCGGTCTCAGTTATGTGGTCTTAGCAGCCGCTCCCAGTCACCAGTCTAGCTGCCGCATTCTGGATTAGTTGTAGTTTCCGGGTCACCTTCTAAGGTAGCCCCACATAGAGTGCATTGCAATAGTCCAAGCGGGGATAACCAGAGCATGCACCACTCTGGTGAGACAGTCTGTGGGCAGGTAGGGTCTCAGCCTGCGTATCAGATGGAGCTGATAGACAGCTGCCCTGGATACAGAATTGACCTGTGCCTCCATGGACAGCTGTGAGTCCAAAATGACTCCCAGGCTGCACACCTGGTCCTTCAGGGGCTCAGTTACCCCATTCAGGACCAGGGAGTCCTCCACACTAGCCTGCCTCCTGTCCCCCTGTAAATGGGTGGTGTGCTGGAGGGAGAATTGCCCACTCAACCTCACCTGAGTGTTTACACTTACAGAAATCTGACACTTAACTTTAGCTGGAATACAGGGTCTAAATTACAAAGCTGTCACTAGTTTTAAAGACTATAGATTCAAAAACATTATTGGATATAAAAAAACACCCTTCCCTTTTTTCAAATTCAGTAAGGGCTTTCTTGGAAAAGGGCATCTATCCTGCAGGTATATCCTTTATAACATGGATTGCACCTGTCTCCAATATCCATCTGCCAATTCATTTCTCACATTGAGAATATTTTGCCTCCGGTTGCTGAAACAACCCAACCAAAGAATCTTTTACATAGTATAAGCAATTCTCTGCTATGAAAGGCAGAAGTGTTAGGCAGATGACCATGGAATTGCATATTTTCTTTCTTTCTAGACTATCATTTTTTAAAAAATCTCAAAGAGCATTTTGTTTCCTGCAGGCCAAGCAGATGTCAAATAGCTAATTGTTTTTAAAGCTACTCTGAACCGACCTAACTGAATATACTTTACTCAGTATTCATATCTAAACACTCTGTTAACAGCAAGATATGCAATTTTATATACCTGTATCTTGAAAATAGTGGATTTTGTGGCTTGTTTCCTCATTAGAACAGTGGAGACCATGTTCTAATACAATTTGAGGTGAAACATAGAGTGTGGAACCATAAGGAGAACTATGTGAAAATCACATTTCCATAGCCATTTTTGCATGAATATGTTTTGGAGCAATAAAAACCTGGCATCAACTCAAATCACACACACTGGTTTTGGAGCAATGTTTTGGAGCTGCTTTGTACTGCTTCCATTTACTACTGGAACATATTTTCAGCCCTTTATTTACTTTTTGAAAACTTGCAGTGAATATGGCTTTAAGATTGCTTTTTTTTCAAAACTATTTTTTTAAAAATTCTATGATAGTTATTTTTAATAACCAGGCTTTTGTTGATCATAAAAAATAGTGCCTTTGCCTGAAGACAGATAATTTCCAGCAAAGTAATATATTCCGTGAGCACCTTTGAATGGTATAGCATGTTCTGAAATACATGGTTGGCATCTGTTTGTCTTGGGAGACAATGGAAGAGTGTGTCTTCAGGGGTGAAATCAAACCATTGGAGAGTTACAGTGCCTGCTGTGGCTGTAGAGACTAATATAGGAGAGACATGCTTTGTTGCAGCTAGGGCAGATGTGTTAGCAATTTCACTCCCCCAATGCTGCAGATGAGATTGTTGTAAATCACATGCCTGTCTGAGAAGAGTGTGGGAAACAGAAGACAGTCTAATTTCTTCCACTGTAATGTACTTACAAAGCAGCGCACGGAAACACCATTTACCTTCCCGCCGGAGCAGCACCTATTTATCTACTTGCACTTTGACGTGCTTTCAAACTGCTAGGTGGGCAGGAGCAGGGACCGAACAACGGGAGCTCACCCCATTGCGGGGATTCGAACCACCGACCTTCTGATTGGCAAGCCCTAGGCTCTGTGGTTTAGACCTATTAGGTCCATAAATTACCATATAGCATATGTTGTTGTTGTTGTTTAGTCGTGTTCGACTTTTCGTGACCCCCTGGACCAGAGCACGCCAGGCACTCCTGTCTTCCACTGCCTCCCGCAGTTTGGTCAAACTCATGCTGGTAGCTCTTGTCCTCTGCCGTCCCCTTCTCCTTGTGCCCTCAATCTTTCCCAACATCAGGGTCTTTTCCAGGGAGTCTTCTCTTCTCATGAGGTGGCCAAAGTATTGGAGTCTCAGCTTCAGGATATAGCATATATTCAACACAAAAAAACAGCGACCATTTGTTGTTGACAAAGGACAGCTGGACATATAAAGGGCCCCATTACTTTCATTAGCTTAGGGCCTCATCAGACCTAAATGCCTGCCTCCTCTGGTCACTGCTGTGGATACACAACCTGACTGACTGGCTCCATGCGCTGCAGTTGCGCCCCGAGGCCCCCAAGCCTTTCCCCAGTAAATAACTTCAAACGGACACACAAGTTTAGTTTTTGGGCAAAATTTAGGCCACAACTTTATTGATTACAAAACAAATTGAACGGTATTGGCCTAGGCATTGGTCAGGGACTATAAATGACTCCTGCCTCTCTGGCTGGCAGTCTGAAAGGGTAAACACCAAATATGGGAGCAACATTGGTGAAGATCGATTGAAGCTCACCCCGGGGTCCCTGTGGTCCTGGCATGGCCCTAGCCCCTCAAGCAGACTTTGGATCAGATCCAGGACCCCCAGATTCCTTTACCGGAATACCCTATTCCTGGAGGGGCAGGTAATGGCCACACCTCCACTCCCACACATTTTAATAAGCCAATGCCTAACCGCCAAACCTTACAAAGTTGTGACGATTGCTAAGGGCAAAAACCAAGTGGCTAGGAGGGCAGGTGTTTGGCAGCGCGAAGGGAGGGAGGGCAGGTGTTTGGCAGCGCGAAGCAAGTGCCCCACCCCCTTTGCGCTGCTGCATTTATAGGTCCCCGGGATCACACCACTTGCCCCAATTGGCCCAAACAGCCAAGTGCGACCCTGGGGCCCAACAGACCAGGCTTGGGCCACGCCTAGCAACAACACATCCAGTGGGGGTGGCTTAAGGATTCTGAGCACAACCAGGACCCTCGATTTAGGAGGAACCCATTCGTCTGCAAGGGATTCTCACATGGCGGGGGTTAATGTTACCAGCCTTCATGTCCCATTTGCAGACATATTTGTAATGCAGAGTTGTCTGCCAGCAGGAATGGTGCTTGAAGCCAGCTCCCTGTGGAGCAGTGTTTCCCAACCTTTTTTGGGCAAAGGCACACTTGTTTCATGAAAAAAATCTCGAGGCACACCACCATTACAGCCCCGTGATGTCAGCGCGCAGCGTCACGCCGGGAGGGACGCAAGAAAGTGTAAGTTTCAATTTTTTCCCCTCCCCCTTGCCTTCCTTCTGTGCCAACCGCCAAAAAGCCAAGAAAAAAGCCAAGACTTTAGGGCAGCAGGTCGACACGGAAGAAGCTCCTACCTAAGGACAGGTGCGACGGCCGTGTCCTCTTCTGCCACACTTGGCAGCCCTGCCTCACGGTCGTGACTCCCACCCTGATTTCTCCCCGCAGGTCGAGCGGCACAGGCAGCTCAATGTGTCCAGCCCAGACACAAGCCCCACTTCCCCACTCTAGATCCTGAATGCGACCAAGTGCTCTGGACTCCCGAGCAGGGTGGGAAAGAGGACTCGCATCTGGTAGCTTCCGGGCTCCTCGCCTGCTCGAGGGATGGCATTGCAGGCAAGCTGCCAGCTGTCGCCATCGCCGCCCCCTCATGCGAGTGGACCTGCCCGGAGTGGTGGGCCGGGGGAGGCTCGCTCTCTGTTGGGATGTGGCCCGCACGCGCGGCCCCGCTTCCTCCTGCCCAGGGCTGAGCTCCTTACCCGCGATCTCGGTCTCGCGCACGCGGATCCCACTTATTCTGAAGCTCGCACCACTAGCCGGGGCTCTCACACCGTGCCAGGGCGAGGCGGCGCGGCCCACTGACGTCATCGCGGCTCGCCGCCGCCCTCGACTTCCCTGTTCCCTCCCCTCCCTCGGGTCGCCATGGTTACCGAGGACTGCAAGCTGCTCGGGCGAGCGTGGGGCATTAAGTGGGAGAAGGAAAATTAAAATTAAAACTCACCTGAAGGCCGCCTCTCCGGATACAGTGGTGCCTCGCAAGACGAAATTAATTCGTTCCGCAAGTCTCTTCGTCTTGCGAGTTTTTCGTCTTGCGATGCACGGTTTCCCATAGGAATGCATTGAAAATCAATTAATGCGTTCCTAGGGAAACCGCCTTCAGACCAGGTCCGGGGACAGTCTGTCCCCCGACCTCTTCTGAAGGCTGGGGGGGGGGACAAGGGCTTTTCTTCCCACCCCCAGCATTTTAAAAAACCCCGGGACAGCGGAGGACTTCTCCGCTGTCCGGGGCAATCTTAAAATGCTGGCGGGCGGCATTTTAAAATCGCCCGGGACAGCGGAGGACTTCTCCGCTGTCCGGGGCGATTTAAAAGCCCCTGGGAAGGCAGGCAGGGGGGACAAAGATTTTCGCCCCCCGCCCGCCTTCAGAAGAGGTCCTGGACCTCTTCTGAAGGTGGGCGGGGGCGAAAGCCTTTGCTCCCCCCTGCCTGCCTTCCCGGGAGAGCGGAGAAAGGCAGCGCGTTTCTCCGCTGTCCCGGATGGCTTTTGAAGGCAGGCTTTTGAAAGCCGTCCGGGACAGCGGAGAAACGCAGCGCGCCCTTCCCGCTGCCCCCCGACTTGGCTGGAAGGCTGGCGGGGGGAGAAGCCTGCTCCTCCCCATCACCAGCCCTGCAAACTCGGGGGACAGCGGGAGAGGCGCAGCTCGCCCTTCCCGCTGCCCCCCGACTTGGCTGGAAGGCTGGCGGGGGGAGAAGCCTGCTCCTCCCCGTCGCCAGCCCCGCAAACTCGGGGGACAGCGGGAGAGGCGCAGCTCGCCCTTCCCGCTGCCCCCCGACTTGGCTGGAAGGCTGGCGGGGGGAGAAGCCTGCTCCTCCCCGTCGCCAGCCCCGCAAACTCGGGGGACAGCGGGAGAGGTGCAGCTCGCCCTTCCCGCTGCCCCCCGACTTGGCTGGAAGGCTGGCGGGGGGAGAAGCCTGCTCCTCCCCATCGCCAGCCCTGCAAACTCGGGGGACAGCGGGAGAGGCGCAGCGCGCCATCCCGCTGTCTCCCGACATGGTTTGGAGGCTGGCGGAGGGCTTCCTCCTCCCCCAGCCCCGCAAGCTCCCAGAGCGATGCCAAAGCTGCGCGCAGCTTCGGCATGGCTCTGGGTCCCGTTCTGGGGGAGGGGGAAGCTCGGGCTTCCCCCGCCCCAGCCCCACGCCTGGTGGTGGGGGAATAATTTTTTTCCCCTTTATTCCCCCCCCCCCGCCAATTTTTCCCGCGGCACACCAGGCAACGTCTCGCGGCACACTAGTGTGCCGCGGAACACCGATTGGGAAACACTGCTGTAGAGCACATCCTTGGGGATCCTGCAATCCTTCGTTCTATGGACATGACTAAGCCAACATAGAAGTCACTTCTACGGGAGAAGCTACTTCTGCAGAACATGGGAGAGCACATCTTCTGTCCTGCCACATGAAGCCCAAAATTTCTTGATGCAGTGCGTGTGGAAAGTATTGAGGCATCATTCCTGATGGGTGAAAGTTGCCCATGACTCACTTCCTTTTTTCCCCTTCAGGTAAATGCTTTCTTATTCATTTTCCATATATATACAACACGTAGTCATCTTCATTTCGGTCAGTCCAATAAAGATATCAAAAAAGATACATACAATTTCAACTATGTGCTTTCTACACGAACCTATGACTTCCCAACCTCTCCATATTTCCCTTTATATTAAACACCTTACTTTAATTTATCATTATTATTTTGTAAAAATTCTCTTTTCTAATTCAATATTGTTTTCCATCCTGTGTATTATTTGCAGAAGTCATTCAAAGGCAACTACTGTGTTTCAATTACAGCTGCTTTTCAAATAATTTTTGAAATTGTCCCATTCTGAAATGAACTCCTGTCTGGGCTTGTCTTTGATTCTTTCCAAAAGTGAGGTTAATTCTGCATATTCTGTCAATTTGAGTAACCATTCAACTCTGGTAGGGAGTTTGTCATTTTTCCAATATGTCACAATAAACACCCTCATGGCGGCAGTTGCGTACACACACCCCCCTTATACCCTTGGGGATGTAAATGCCTGTAATACTCAGAAGAAATGCTTCTGGTTTTTTAGGGAAATTTACCTTTAACATTATTTTTAGTTCTGAATGTATGTCATTCCAGAACACTTTGACTTTCCTGCAGGTCCACCATACATGAAACATGATACCTCCTGTTTCACCACATCTCCAACAGACATCTGGTATATATTTTTACATCTTGGAGCATTTGTGTGGTGTCACATACCAACGATATAACATTTTTTGCAGGTTTTCCCTGATGGAGTAACAGGCAGTAAACATCCAATTTACCTTCCACAAATTGTCCCATTGGGACATCTCTGTGCTATGGCCTAGATCTTGGGCCAAATTTAATCATAGCTAATGTAACCTCCTCCTCCTTGACTCCCACAACTCCTTTCCATAAAGCAGTTTGCTCAACACACAAGCCTGCTAGACCTCCATCTTGGTATTGGACTTTAGCATTACTTTTTCCCATACCCTTTTGGAGAGGCGAGCTGTTGCTGGAGGTTCCTTGCTAATATGCTTGTCCAACTTAGCATTGATGGAGAAGCTGCTGGTTCTGGTAGAGCCCAGGTAAACAAAAGTATTGTGAGGTGGCTACCTTCTTTGTTCCCTCCCCTGCTGCCAAGGAAAGGAAGCCTGCCAGTGGTGGCAGTGAAGGATGGGTGCAGGGAGGCTTTTAAAGCCCTCCTCATGTTGACCCTTTCAGGCTGGGACATCAGAGGTTGAACAGATCACTGCAGGGGGGCTTAGACCTTCCCCTCTTCCCCTCATGCTGTTGCCGCTGGTGGACAGAGTGGAATGAAAAGGAGAAAGGTGTGAGGTGGGCAGGAGAGCAGAATGATTGCTGGGGATCTGTCCCAACCTGTCCTGGGTAATGAGGCTTACCTGGGCAATGTGCCATCTATGCCACTTGCTCTACCCAATGCACTTATGTGCGGTACTTGCCTGCTCCACCTGCCTGGAACACCCACCTGCTGTTATATCATCACGCTGCCATTCTCATGGCTACCTGTTGGCGGCCATAGGAACTTCAGCGTGACAACATCCTTACAATTTTATTGTATTCTAAGAAAAAACAGAAACATCAAGAAATCTCTCCTCTTCTCCCCATTTTTGTGCCAAATTACAGCCTCCTTGTTCTTTTTTAACCCCCCCCCCACACACACACACAGAATGCCAGGGCTTCATTACATGCATTACAAAACATCTCATTTGCTACTATGTTTCTACTTTGCTTGACAACATGTCATATTTTCTATCTAGGGGTTCCACCCCCACCTTAACTAATGTTTTAAAATAAAACTATACAATTAAGTTCAGTCTCTGGCAACTTAAAATTATTATCTATCAAATATATCACATTCAATTCTTCTTGCACATTCATCACGTCAGTCATCCCCAATACTTTTTAATGTTATGTTAATTTCTTTCATGCCAAGGCTAAATGCTGCTTCTTTCACAACTTGCCTCCTGTTTAGTGGCTTCCATTACACAGGGAAAAATATAAAATCTACATTGTAATTCAGGAAGGTACCCGTCCCCCTTAAAAAACAATCATTTTATTTATTTCCCCACTACTAATTACAGCACTTCTTGCTTCAAGAATAGATCATTGTTTCATTGCCTTCTGAAGGGTGTGATAGTGATTCCTGTTAAAAAGGAAGATTCAACATAGATTTTTAGAGAGATAATTAAACCCAAGGGGATTGGTCCAGAAGCATGCTCCTGTGCATACTTAATTTAATTCAAATCAATGGTATCACACAAATGTTAAACTGGAACATTTCAGCAAAGGTTTTCATATCTCATCAGTTTTGATATTTGCAGCATCAAAGCTTTGGAATGTCTGTTTTTGCTGATTGGAATGTCCAATATTATATCTTCTTGCAGAAATGGAACATAAAAACCATAAACGGCTTCATTGATACAACAGAAAACACTCTAAATCAAAGCCGATCCATGACTGAACTCATCACCCAATATTAAATAACCACAAACACCCCAAGTAAAAATTGGGCATTGACACTGAAGTTCCAATGCTACAACCAAGAGCAAAAGCTGGTTGAGAGGAGTCCTGCTGAACCAGCTCTTCCCCAGGTCAGTTCAAAATAATGCTGTGCTGAAACCTGTCTCTAATTTCTTTAATTTTTCCTTGCCCATAAGAGAGGTTTCTGCTTTTCTGCCTGATTTTCAGGTGCTTTACCATTTCTTTAGAAATCATTACTGTTAGAATTTTGCTGAGCAAGGGGCTCTAATTAACTTCTCACTGCAAAGTGGTCATGGTACTCTGTAGTCTGCCTGGACACCCAACTTTCCTGATATAATGCCTGCTTACCGTAATTCTGATGCTGGCAATCAGGACCTGCCAGGGAGCCAAGGGAGGCAGACAATTAGCTCACATGGTCTGCTGAGGTCAGGATTGGCCGGAAAATGATTAAAAAATTTCAATGGGCCAATCAGAGGCCTGGAGGGGTGGACCAGGTTAAAGCAGATTTTGGGCCACTTTCAGACCATAAAAGCCATCTGTGTTGATAGCATAGGAATCTTAGTAGACCATAAACTGAACTTTACTCAACAGTGTGATAAAGCAGCAAAAAAAGAGAGAAAAGGCTGCATCAACAGAAATATAGTACCCTGATCAAGAGAATAGTACCACTCTATTCTCCCTTGATCAGACCACACCTGGAGTAGTGTGTCCAGTTCTAGGTACCACCGTTTAAGAAGAATATTGACAAGCTGGAAAACGTGTAGAGCAGGGCAACCAAGATGATCAAGGGTCTGGAAATGAAGCCTTTAGAGGGACATTCGAGGGAGCCGGGTGTGTTTAGCCTGGAAAAGAAGAGAACGAGATCTTCAAATATCTAAAGTGCTGTCACATGGGTGGTGGAGCAAGTTTGTTTTCCCCTGCTACAGAGGGTAGGACCTAGACCAATGTCTTCAAGTCACAAGACAGGAGATTCCAGCTAACATCAGGAAGAGTTTTCTGATTGTGAGAGCTGTTCAACAGTGGCATGGATTCCCCCAGAAGGTGGTGGACTCTCATTCTTTGGTGGTTTTAAAGGAGAGATTGGAGAGCCATCTGCCATGGATGCTTTATTTGAGTTTCCTGCATTGCAGGGAGTTGAACTAGATGACCTTGCAAGTCCCTTCCAACTCTACAATTCTACAATTCTATAAAAACAAAAGGGACAACAAGAGTTTGTAGTGGTGAATTTTAAGTCGTTATTTTGGAAATTCTAGAGAAAGGGCCAGGTGTAGGCTGGGAGTGGAGTCTTGGAGATTTAAATTTTTTAAAATAAAAAAATAATTAATGGTTATTATATTTTAATGTTTTAATTGTATATTGTTTTAATTGTGACTCAATAACCCAGAAGACTTGTCGCTTGGGTGGTCAGTTCTACCTAAGTAAATAAATAGATTTCAAACCCATCCATTGAATTTGAAAGTCAGTCCCATCTCTAAACATAAGAGTTTGTCACCAGTTATCCCATGGGCATTGGATCAGGGTTTCCAAAATAAGAGTTATGTCTGGTATTCTCCCTTGCCATGCCATTTTCCTCTTTCCAAAAATGTGAAGAGGGTAAAAGCATGAGGACTGCTGAGACTTATTTCTCATGCTGCTGTCCATGTAATGGCAGAGGCACTTGATTGATATCCCCAGCTGGACTCATTTTGAAGGACTGTCTTGGCCTTGTCAGGCACACATCTGTCATCTGACTCGAAATCTATCCCTTTGCATTCATCACATGGTCCACATCAAGCCACTTACCACCTTTGACTCCATTTCAACATTCCATTCCTTTCCAGATCAGCAACATGAAAAGTCATGCACTGATCTAGCATATTTTGAAAATGTGCACACGAATTTCAGCATTTATAATATGGAGCTCACCATAGTGTGGCTACTGCCTTTCCAGAGCACACTCAAAAATGGGGCATATGAAAAACAGAAGTTCATAGCAATTTTGGTGAACCTCCTAAATAAGAGTTAGAGAGTTATGCACAGTTTCCCACCTCAGATTGGGGCTCAAATTGGGAGTGGGACAAACTGGGACAACCCAAACTGACCCATGGATCACCCATCCTAGATCTGGCCCTGGAGGTGAGCCAATTTTTAATTAAGTTTTTTTATTAAAAAAAACAGTTGGGAGAGGGTAGTGAGATATTTTATCATGCACACAACTGAGAGCAGGAGGATTATATAAGAAAACAAGTTTAAAATGTAGTTCATCACTTGGGTTCAACAGTGTTTAGGCAACAGTTGCAACATGTAGATCATCTTCTATGTCAGGATTGGGGAACCTGTTGCCCTCTAGATGTTATTAACCTACAGATTCCATGATCCTGGACCACTGACCAGGCTGGCTGGAGTTGTAGTCCACAGGTTCCCCACACATGCCTTATGTCTATACTATGTGAATTTTGATTTTAAAATACATGGTATTCTAATTACCAAGCCTGAAAACCCAACCCAGTTTCAGTGTCTATGTGTAGAAGAACCTAGGCAGTGGAATCTCAAATATATGAAGTTTCATACAGAGAAGGTCCATTTCCTCCTTCTTCTTCTGAGAACGCAGCAGCTAGGATAGTTACACCAATATTTCTGGCTCAGTGCTTCTAAACTACGAGCTGGAGATATAAGCAAGCAGATTTAGGCATAAAGAGCATTTGGTTGTGTTGGAAAGAAGAGCTGATAATTGCTTCAGAAGACAATAGCGAGAAAAGCTGCTTTGGATCAGCTGGAGAGAGAAAAATGTTCAAATTCCAAGTGCAAAAACTGTGAAGTGGTAAATAGGAGTGGATTAAAATATAATGTATTAATCCTACATCTACTCTCCATTCATTTTCTCTTTTAATTGAAGCAACTCACTTCTTGGAATTGACTGCCCACTTGGACTTACTACAACGACATTAGTGACAGTATTATACACATAGATTTGAATGGGTTAGCGATAGAAAAATATTTTTTAGCAGAAAGCTACAATGGATCAAAAACATAGCCAGGAGAAGCATGGCAAATGTATAATATATAGGCAGATGTACATACAGTACATAATGAAAATTAGATACATGACAGACAAGTTGAGGAGCGATCCAAATTCAACTAATTCAAGTAGTTTAATTAAGTGAAAACTTCTGCAATTTTGGCTATAAATATGTATATCCTTTGCTAAACACCAGTCTTAGTGTTCTGATGAAGTAGATGACAGTAGTCCTTCATTAGTAGTCCTGACAGTAGTTCATCAGTAGGTGACTTCAAGGTCAGATTACTATATGCGGGGTTCTCTTACACTTGACCCAGAAGATGAAGTTAGTCTGGGCACCTACCAACGGCAACAGAGTGTTATCCATCAGCAAGGGCTGAGTGGAATGAGGAGCTGATCCTTGCCCTTCTGCCATGCCAACCATACTTCCCTCTGTAGTCAGTAATGATTTGGCCTGATTTCACCCAACGCCTCTGCCCTGCCTCCTGCAGGGTCACAAATTCTGCCTGCCTGGGCAATGATTATTGAAATCAAACAGGCAGAGGGCCTTCTCGGTAGTGGTGCCCACCTGTGGAACACCCTCCCGTCAGATGTCAAGGAAAGAAACAACTATCTGACTTTCAGAAGGCATGTGAAGGCATTTTTAAAATAATAATAATAATAATAATAAATGATGCTTTATTTTGTTTTTAATATTCTGTTGGGAGCTGCCCAGAGTGGCTGGGGCAACCCAGTCTGATGGGTGGCATATCATCATCATCATCATCATCATCCTGTTATACTGTATGTTGTAACTGGTAGAGTGAATTATGTACAGAATAATTGAAACTGAAAGCCACTTTTAACATGGTTTAATTTGTTTAAAATATACAGTATTTTCCCATGTATAAGACTAGGTTTTCCCCCTAAAAATAATGTCCAAAATTTGGGGGCATCTTATGCACAGATAGATTTCTTAAATTGGAGTCACCCCAAATAGATGGAAAAATAAGGTATATTTTAATTAAAGATTTCTTAATTTAGAAAAATATGTGCGTTGTCTCTTTTTTCAAGTTGTGTTTTTTACAGATCAATTTTCTACAGAGGAATGGGGAATGGTGAGTGGGGTTGGGTCACAATGCTTTCTATTCTTCTACTTAGTGTATGTGTGGGGTTTTGCATCAGCGTCACTTGTGTGGGTTCTCTTTTACTATTTGCTTGTTGTATTCCTTTGGTGGTGAGAGTGGTTGGGGTTGACCTAGGATGTGGTTGGTTGTCTTTGGCTGGCTATAGTGAGTTGTGTGTGTGTGTGTGAGAGAGAGTGTGTGTTTGGATCAGGTTGGCCAGATTGATTTGTATGCTGTGGGCAGGTTCTTGTCGTTGTCTTGTTGGGCTGCGTTTGTGATAAAGGGGAACCATACCGGGGTGAAGGTGTCTTCTTCTATTTGTCCCCATGTCAGCTGCAGTTTATTGGTTAGTTTTTCTAATAAGGCTGTTTCCCATACTATTTTATACCATTGGTCTATGCTTACTCCTGACAGGTCTCTCCAGTGTCTGGCTATGACATTTCTGGCTGCTGAGAGTAGGTGGGTTATGTGCTCTTTGCGATGTGAGTGGGTGTTATTATCTTGGAAGATGTTTAGTAGGGCCAGTTCTGGATTGACTTCTAATACTTGCTTGAGCATGGTTTAATTAGGAAATGGTAGCAGGCATATAAATAATGGTGAGATGTTCCCACTGAAGGTTGGCAGCCCTTGGTGTAGACCAACATGCTGTTGGTTGTATTGAATTTATTATTATATGAACTGCCTGAGACCTCTGGGTGTAGGGCGGTATATACATTCAATAAGTAAAATAAATAAATATTCCGTTGTTCTTTACAAATTTTCTTGTTTAGTTCAATATGGCTTTTCTTTTCCTTTATGACTGCAAGTATTCACAGTGTTTCCTATTTATAAATAAAAGATCCCGTGCTGGGTACACTCTTGTTACATTTCAAGAATATAAAGTCTACAGTTTACTATTAAGATGCAATACTATCCACTTGTATTGTAAATCCATAGATATTTGAGTGACCAAAACAATATTTATACCCCATTTTACTACTTTGCAGAAGAAGGCACAGCACTCAGCAGCGAAGTTATGTGTTTGTTTTGTACTTTAGAAGAAATGATAGAAGTCACCGGCTAAGTAAAGTCTGCCTGTTTTAATGCATTCTCTAAAAGGTTCAGTGAGCAGAATTTTCAAGGAGCAAACAATTTAAGAAAACACTGGATTTTTAGTCCAATAATTGCAAATCCTCTTCTTTGTGGCATCCTGAAAGGGATTTACTTCTCATAAGATAATAAACCTAAGAATTTTCCAATTAAGTTTCAACAATATGCTTTAATTAGATAAAATAATGTAAGGTATTGATGTAAGCATAATCTATATGCACATTAAAAGTTGTTTTATTTTTTCCCCCTCCTTCAGTCTTGCCAATTTACATATCTTCTCATAGTACAATAAATATTTTAAATGGAGCAGAAAGACACAAACGTAATTAAACGTACAGTTGCATCATCACCTTATAAATATTTTATAGGTTTTTACATAAAAATTATATGAGCCTGCATACAGTGAATTTGATGGGTATTAAGAGCATCTGTTGAATACTTGATAAAGAATAAATTCAATTTAGTTCAACCATAATTTACATAGCATCATGCAAATCTTGGAATAACAGCTCTATGCTTGCATACTCCATTGTTTCTTATACCGTAAGGAAATACGTCTGACAGTTTAATCTCGCTTTGTGAATTATTTCAGAAGTCATAACACAGGGAGATGGCAGTTTTTGTTTTGCCAAGGGAAAAAGTTTGCATCAATAAGAAGCTATTGCTATATAATTAAGGGTAATGTGTTTATACGTGGACAACAGCCAACTATAAACCGTATGTAGCTCATTGACAAATTCAGTAACATAAAAAAAATGAATAAAATGACATTTCAAATTAACATGAAATATTGAATAACGTTAAGGAGATCCAAATCTAAATCTACTCATATTGAAAAATGGAGAAAGGAAGGTATTGACAGTTTTGTTTTAAATTTTATTTAAAATTGGTACTAGAAAACGTCATATTAACAAGGCAGCCTTAGAGCAGGCATAGGCAAACTCTGGCCCTCCAGATGGTTGGGACTACAATTCCCATCATCCCTGACCACTGGTACTATTAGATAGGGATGATGGGAATTGTAGTCCCAAACATCTGGAGGGCCAGAGTTTGCCTATGCCTGCCTTAGAGGCAATCCTAGGCATATAAGCTCAGACGTTAAACCCCACTGAGTTCAATAGGACCTTTTCTCAAATAAGTGTGTATAGCAGGTGTGAGGAATTTTTGGTCCTCCAGATGTTGCTGAACTACAACTCCCATCAGCCCCAGCAAGCATGGCCAATGGACAAGAATGATGGTAACTATTGTTCACCAATTTCCGCAGGGCCAAAACTTCCCTGGTATATAGGATTGCAGCTTGCTTTTAGATATGTTTCAGGTTACATATGCTTCAGGTTACGGACTCCGCTAACCCAGAAATAGTGCTTCAGGTTAAGAACTTTGCTTCAGGATGAGAACGGAAATCATGCTCTGGCGGCACGGCGGCAGCGGGAGGCCCCATTAGCTAAAGTGGTGTTTCAGGTTAAGAACAGTTTCAGGTTAAGTACGGGCCTCTGGAACAAATTAACTACTTAACCTGAGGTACCACTGTAATCGATTTAAAGCAAAGTAAATTTGCTATGCTCCTTAGAAGAAAACAAAATCAATCTCTCGTATCTCTTACTGAAGTTTTCTCCCCTAAAATTTTCCTAAATTTTCTATTCTGTTTGCAGCCTATCATTTTCACCTACTAACAGGAGAACTCCTGTTCAGGGTCCCAGCCAGCCAGCTATGACCTCCTCCAGGATACCATAAGCCAGAGGTTGCAAACCTTTTAGACCCATGAGCACATCTGAAAACTGCAGAAACTGTTACAGGTTCCACATTCACACCACAATGTATTTTACTGACTACAACCAAATCTCTCTCTTTTTCTCAAGCCTAATTTAAGTAGGGGAAGGGACCTTCTGGACACAGGGAAGGCGTCAGGAGGTGAGCAAGCCCTACCACAAACTGTTAGAGGTTCACACAGGGCGTTTTCACTACCTTTTCCACTTATCTTTCCCACCTGTCACTCATCATTTTGTAGCTACTGAGCATGCTCAGTCATCACTGGGCTGCTTTTCAGGAAGTTGCCTCTCTGAGATTTAAAAAAAGTGTTTTGTTTTGCTTTTGCACTTCTGCAAACATTGGGTTGTTTGGTATGCTCATACCTCCCTCTTGCTTTTCACGACCTGAGTTTGTCATAAGACTGAATGATTCTCAGTTTGAGTGTGGTTTATATAGAAGTAATTATATCTATTTTGATATTGCACAAATCAAAAGTTACATGGTTTAAAGGTGTAATCGTCACAGACTGAAGAGGCAGGTTTTTAGCGGGTGTTCAGCTACAGTAGCAAAAGGATCCAGGCAGCTGTTAGGAGATTAAACAATCCCAAAGGGAGCAGTTAGCAGGGACTGATGCAACTAATAAATTGAGAAGGTGAATCTATGGAGAACCAGAGGCAAGCTGAAGATGCATGAGCTCCAGTTAAAGAAGCATTTCCTGTCTTTCACTTTTGTGAGAGATGTAAAAATTATGCATTGGCTGTTGTGGATCGAGGGCCCGACCCCCGCTATGTGAAATAAACACACAAGGACACGTGATGTAAGGTTAATGGGCAAGAAAAGGCCACAACTTTATTGATTACAGCAGTGAAAAGGTATTGGCTTAGGCATTGGATGACTATAGGAGGTGGGTTTATTCAACAGTAGGTGGAGCCTGTTGATGCCAATCCAACTATAGGCTCACCCCCTGATGTCACCGAGGGTCGTGCCATGGCCTCCCGCCAAGCAGGCATCGGACGGAATACACGACCGCCAGATTCCTTTAACGGAATAACCCACGGTAGATAGCATAGGCGATGGCCACACCTAGCCCTTGACACAGCACAACACATGAATCCAATGCCTAACCTACCCACCAATACCACAAAAGTTGTGACGATTGCTACAAGGTAGGCGAAAAAACCAAAAAGCCTAATGCCAAATGGAAAAATTCCTACCAGGCCCCCCAGACAACCGGGGCGACCAACCTAAGGTCCATAGCAAGGCCAAAAAACCTAGACCCTGAGCTAAATGGGAGTGGAGGGTGGGTGACTCGCTAAGGGACGACGATGAATGAGGAGGAGGCGGAGCTGGCCCCGCAGCATTAAGCTGCTAAACACGCCCCCCGGAGACACCTGGTTGGCTAAGGCCCCCGGCCAGGAGGCGGAGCTCGGGCTCCCGCCCATAACCACTCCCCTCTCTTCCAGGGAGGAGAGTCTTTACTAAACAAGTACAAAGAACATGATGCAAGAATCTCTCACTTTTCCTGCCCCATATTGGCATTATAACATTTGACTTTACTCTCAGGAGTGAGAGTAATATATTCAGAAAGTTTGGTGAATTCATGGTTTGAGAAAGTGACATTTGTCTGTGAATTACAGCAGAGCATGTTCCCCTGATTGGAGAAGATCAGTGTACATCCCAATCTCAAAGAAGGACAGTGCCAAAGAATGCTCCAACTACAGCACAATTGCACTCATTTCACAATGCTAGCAAGGTTATGGTTAAAATTCTACAAGGCAGGCTTAAGCAATATGTGGACCGAGAGCTCCTGGAAGTGCAGGCGGGATTTCGAAGGAGCAGAGGAACCACCTCATCTGTCTCCTGAGAAATCTCTATGTGGGACAAGAAGCTACAGTTAGAACTGGATATGGAACAACTGATTGGTTCAAAATTGGGAAAGGAGTACGACAAGTCTGTATATTGTCTCCCTGCTTATTTAACTTATATGCAGAATTCATCATGCGAAAAGCTGGACTGGATGAATTCGAAGCCGGAATTAAGATTGCTGGAAGAAATATCAACAACCTCAGATATGCGGATGACACAACTTTGATGGCAGAAAGTGTGGAGGAATTAAAGAACCTTTTAATGAGGGTGAAAGAGGAGAGCATAAAATATGGTCTGAAGCTCAACATTAAAAAAAACTAAGATCATGGCCACTGGTCCCATCACCTCCTGGCAAATAGAAGGGGAAGAAATGGAGGCAGTGAGAGATTTTACTTTCTTGGGCTCCGTGATCACTGCAGATGGTGACAGCAGTCACAAAATTAAAAGACGCCTGCTTCTTGGGAGAAAAGCGATGACAAACCTAGACAGCATCTTAAAAAGTAGAGACGTCACCTTGCTGACAAAGGTCCATATACCGGTAGTTAAAGCTATGGTTTTCCCAGTAGTGATGTACGGAAGTGAGAGATGGACCATAAAGAAGGCTGATCACCGAAGAATTGATGCTTTTGAATTATGGTGCTGGAGGAGACTCTTGAGAGTCCCATGGACTGCAGGAAGAACAAACCTTTTCATTCTGAAGGAAATCAGCCCTGAGTGCTCACTGGAAGGACAGATCCTGAAGCTGAGGCTCCAATACTTTGGCCACCTCATGAGAAGAGAAGACTCCCTGGATACTGGGAAAGATGGAGGGCACAAGGAGAAGGGGACAACAGAGGACGACATGGTTGGACAGTGTTCTTGAAGCTATGAACATGAGTTTGACCAAACTGCGGGAGGCAGTGGAAGACAGGAGTGCCTGGCGTGCTCTGGTCCATGGGGTCATGAAGAGTCGGACACGACTAAACAACAACATGTTCCCCTGAGAAAGACACTGCATGGGTGTGGGAGATGTGGTTCTCTCGGTTTTTATATGCTATTCTGGAGATTTTTAAAAAGAAAGTGTTTTTCAAAGACTTGGGCAGCACTACACCTCTAAGGCCACCAGAGGGCAATCGGGAAGAACCGAGGCCACAGCCAAACATGATGGCCAAGCAGCTCAATGACTGGTGGCTCCTTGTCTGCCTTTTCTTAGTGTTGCCATCAGTGGGAAGTTGCTTTGACCTCCTTCCCCTCCATGGCCGGAGGAGAAGGAGAATGACCCAGCCTCTGCCTCAACACTTTTGGGACATTGAGGGGCAGGCGACCCCTACCCCAAAATATAGGGGGGGGGGAGGGCTCAGCCCCTAGAAGCTGACCTCTCAAAGGAACCCCAGAACTCTAGATTCTAATGTGGACTCATGATCTAATGCAGATCATGATGTGCCCAAATCAAATCAGGTGAGTCCACTGTTGACACCATGTTCTGTGGGTTCCCCCCTCCAGCCCTTTACCTATGGATGGAGATGGGAATTCCCCTTCGTCTGTCTCAAGCCACTCCTTTTGCCTGACACTCTTCTTGCATATATCATCTCAACCGTCATTTATTTTTGATGCACCCATGCTAAGGAAACATCGTTGTTGCATACTTGAAAACAAAGACTCTTGTCAGACTTGCACATTTTTTTAATTTTTTTTTAAAAATCCACTATGAAAAGATGCTGTTGTGAAATTTGTGTTACTGCCTTGTCATCCAGTCTGACAACTGAAATAGTGGAATAATTACTGGAGAGCTTAGTCTGCTGCAGCAAAAAACAACAACAACAGAGCCTTGTAGTGCTTTAAAGACAAACACATTTATTACTGCAGTAATTAATTATTCTAATTCAGTCTGGAGCTTTCTGTTGAATAACATTAGAGATACTAAAAATAAAAACGTGTGCCTGCTTGAGTGCTTAGCCATCTATCTGCCCTTCCATGGGTGCATATTTTCAACCCTTATCTGAAGTTTCTTTTTGCTATCTAATTGGGATCATTGGCATCCAAAGATCATAGCACAACCATAGATACAGTCTTCCAAGCTCCTATTTCACCAATATGTAGTGCTTAATTACGACATTTGTATAGTATGGGGGGAAGACACCACTCAGAGTATCATTTCACTATCTCAGCATGTCACAGGGGAATGATGAATGTGCATTCTTACTTATAATAAAGACAAGTATGCTAAGAACCTACGAAGGGCCCTATAATATCAATGTATCTCGTTGTGCTTTTTTATTTTATTTTATTTTAGTGCTTCATTTGTTTTGTTTTGTTTTGTTTTGCTTTGCTTTGCTTTGCTTTGCTTGTTTCTATACAAGACTGATCTGTGGAACCCAACTAGGGAGGGGATACAAGCATCTTATGTATGTTTATGCAGAACTAAGTCCTGCTATACTCAGTGAAGATTGCTCCTGGGCATTACAGACAAAGACATTGGCAATATATACTCAGTATGTCCAGTTCCATGTTCTTGCAACTTCTTAGGTTTAGAGGAGGAATAGGGAACTTCTTTCACCCTGAGCTCCACATTCCAATGTAGGAAAGCTCTTGGGGGCCACATTCCTGTAGGGCAGGCATATGCAAACTCAGCCCTCCAGCTGTTTTGAGACTACAATTCTCATCATCCCTGACCACTGGTCCTGTTAGCTAGGAATGATGGGAGTTGTGGTTCGAGGACCCGATCCCTGCGTAGCGGAATGAAAACACAAGGACTCGTGATATAAGGTTAATGGGCAAGAAAAGGCCACAACTTTATTGATTACAGCAAGTGAAAAGGTATTGGCTTAGGCATTGGATTACGTCAGCTGACTCCACCCCCTCAGAGAGGGGTGAGTCTAAAACAGGGGGGTTTATTCACCAGTAGGTGGAGCCTGTTGATGCTAATCCAACTATAGGCTCACCCCCTGATGTCACCGAGGGTCGTGCCATGGCCTTCCGCCAAGCAGGCATCGGACAGAATACACGACCGCCGGATTCCTTTAACGGAATACCCCAAAATTGAAGGCGCAGGCGATGGCCACACCTAGCCCTTCGACACACCACAACACATTATGCCTAACCTACCCACCAATACCACGAAAGTTGTGACGGTTGCTACAAGGTAGGCGAAAAAACCAAAAAGCCTAATGCCAAATGGAAAAATTCCTACCAGGCCCCCCGGACAAGCAGGGCGACCAACCTAAGGTCCATAGCAAGGCCAGAAGAAACTGAGACCCTGAGCTGTAAGGGAGTGGAGGGTGGGTGACTCGCGATGGGACGACGAAAAGTGAGGCCGGGAAGGCTGGCGCTACATCAATTTAGGCTGCTAAACACGCCCCCTCGCAGGCACCTGATTGGGTGCCTGCCCGTGGGCGCCAGCCAGGTGAGTGGGAGGCAGGGGGCGTTAGCGGAGGCCGAGGCGGAGACCGGCTCCTGACCACAACCACTCCCCTCTCTTGCAGGAGGAGAGTCTTTGTAGTCCCAAAACATCTGGAGGGCCGAATTTGCCTATCCCTGCAGTAGGAAGTAGGGCCAGAGTAAAGCCAAAAGTAGGTAGGGCTAAAAATGTGAGTCTTACCATTGTGTCAAGGACACTCACCAGTCAGTGCACTGGTCAACCCTCCAGACATATAGTCAAGCACATATAACACAACAATCCAGAAAGGCAGGATTGTTCACTTTCCTTCAGTTTAGCACAATTTTCATCCTCCCCCATCACAAAATGCTCCCAGGTGATGAGTTACAGGGAAGAAGAAAATTCTACCCTTCTTAGTTATATATTGAAGCTGGATATATATATTGGATCTCGATTTTCTTCATTGTTACTGTGCTTGGGTTTTTACATTTAATTTAATATTTCTGCCTGAGTTCCCTTTATAGAATATGTTGGGGTAAGCACACCCCAATTTCATTCCTCCCCCCCCCCCCGCCTGCGCCTCAACACAGTTAAAACATTTCCTTCATTAATTGGTCCACCCAGCATTTTCCTCCCAAAGCAGCTTCTTAACACTTAGTTTAATGATGATGATGATAATAATAATAATAATAATAATAATAATAATAATAATAATAATAATAATTTATACCCCGCCCATCTGGCTGGGTTTCCCCAGCCACTCTGGGCAGCTTCCAACAAAATATTAAAATACAGTGGTCTGTTAAGCATTAAAAGCTTCCCTAAGCAGGGCTGCCTTCAGATGTCTTCTAAAAGTCTGGTAGTTGTTGTTCTCTTTGACATCTGATGGGAAGGTGTTCCACAGGGCGGGTGCCACTAGCGAGAAGGCCCTCTGCCTGGTTCCCTGTAACTTGGCTTCTTTAAATTTAGTTGTGCTTGAAGGGAGTGGGAAGGAGATAACCCCCCCCCCCCGACTGTGCTGGAAAGAGCACTATGGCTACACTTTCTCCTCCCCTGACCCCCCCCTCCTACTGTGTGCATCAGCATGAAAAAGCAATGACAACCACAATACTAGTAGGAAGCAGAATGCAGCTAGAGGAAAAGACAGTCAGGTAAAGAGGCACAGAAGAAGTTTGGGGCAGGCTGGATTCAAAGAAGTGAATCTGGCCCATGGGCTAAAGATTTCCTACCATTAACTTAGCGTTTAGACCTAGAAGGTAGCTGCTAGCATGCAAGGATCTCTAGATCCCAGCCCTCTCTGTTTCTCATTTTTCAAATCAGTTCTCCACATTTTGTAGCAATTTGTGAACTCTTTTATAAAAATCTTCATGAAAATTCACCAGCTTTTTAATGTGATTTTCTCCTACATGTCTCCATACATGTTTGTGTGCAGCTTTTGCTGATGTTCACAAGCAGTTTCTCCAGATACAATGCACTTGGGTGTGTTATTTTCATGAGCATATTCATTTTTATGCATTCTTTCTCCTACTATGTACATTTTTTAAAACCTTGGTTGGTTGGCAAACTACATCGCAAAATTCAGAAAAGTACAAATTTTGAAGTGTGGCTGTGCTTTGGATCTCACATTGATTCAGAAAGTGCAGATTTGAAAGATTTGATTTCAAATGTTTTAAGCAAAAAAATAAAATAAAAATCAACCCATTATATTTAGCTTTACCATTAGAACCGAGAATGGCAGGACATCAAGGTATTATTACGTATTAGCTTCACAGCCACATCCTACTGGAGAACAGGTGTTTTTAAAGCCTTCTATCTTGCAGCGTTCTTTCCAAGTCAACATATCTGTCCAAGAACCCGTGCACGTCTTCTGCAGAACTCCTGTTGGCCGCAGATAATTTTGAGGCAAAATCTAATGTGCGCTACATAGTCATATCATCGAGAGCAGCAGACAGTTTTGCCATTTATTCCAACTGGATGAGTTCCAAGCATGCCCAGGATATCTCTAAATCCTTGCACTTACTCTACCACATCATTTTATTGAGATGATAATATGAATGTGTATCTCCTGGACCTCTAGCAATTCATGTCCATGTTGAAAAAGCAAATTTTGAAGTAGATCTTATTCTCATTCAGTGCCACTGATGTCATTCCAGCTAGTCCACTGTAAGTAGTCTGATGTATGTACACAGTGGTGTGGATGTAGTTGTTGTTGTTTAGCTCTTCTGGATTTGAGGACTAAATTGAAGGCTATAATGTCAGACTCACAGTACCAGACTTATATTTGTTGCATGCAAAGTAGTCTAGTCCCTGAGAAGTGACTGAAAATGCCTTGACAGAAGAGAGCATAGAATCATTCCCCCACCCCACCATTCCAACATTATAACCCCCCCTTTTTTTTTACTACTCCATTCAGTGGAATTTCTGAAGTCTGTTATCTCATCCCCCTTTTCTGCATTCAGCATTAATTGTCTGTCTTGAAAACATTTGAAACATTTCCCAGTTTCTTGTCATGCATGTCTTGGTCTCTTCCAAAAATGATAATGTCATCATAAATATTCAAAAGCTCTACACAACATTGCATGACTTGTTAATTAAACCTTGATATTTCTCAGGTGTTGGGGAAGTTCCAAGCGTTAATCTTTCATAGCAATTTGGACTGAATCTGAACCTACTATGTTGCATTGATGGAACTGCTCCTCAGTCATGTCTTTAGCTAATTCCTTTATTAAAAAAATATCACCATTATACACATTTGGGGGTTAATTACTATGTCACTGCCTTTTTGTCCTTTACAATGGCATTTTTTAAATAAATAAATACATAAATAAATAAAAATAAATTAGTGAACTGATCTCTCTACCTGATTATCTCTACTCATCAGTCCTGCATTTAACACCTACCCTTGGGAGATAGGTCATGATTAGAAGCTTTCAATAGTTAAGAAGCTTGACATTCCTCCATTTAAAAACTGAGCAGGGGGTATTCTATCTTTATTATCACAGCATGTTTGGGTAGGCTAATATAACTGCTAGGGATGCTAGGGAAAGCCCGAAATCAAAATCAAAAGTTGATTGCTTCTGAACCATTCTGACTTCATGTGGGATGAAGCAGGACTTATCCAAAGCACCTAAAAGCGAATTGGACTTCTCCCAATGCCTCACGTCCACCTCAGAGTTCCAGTGGATGCAGACGGTGTCAGACATTCACACTGTCTGTTAAAAATGGCTAAATTTATCCTCCCAGTTGTCTCTCTTTAAAGAAAAAAAAGGGGGAGGGGAGGGGAGGAGATGCCAGCAAAAGGAGAGTGGTGTAGTTTTGCAACTGACTGGTCTAGCTTTCATCTAGGTTTTCCAAAATGCATTCAAAATCTTTGCATCAACATTCATTAGTGATATTGGTCTATAATTTGCACATTTAGTAGGGTCTTTGTTAGGTTTTGGTATAATTATTCCTCCTTGACAGTATTCATTGGTTTTAGCCTTATTATATCCATCAATTTGGCCAGTTCCAAATATTCCAAAACCATTCTTCTTTGGTCGGTATCTGGTTACCCTTCTAGTACTTAGCCACCAGAATTCTCGTCGCTGATGTCGTGTACAGAATTTTTTTTTCTTTTTTCTTTTGGAATATCACTGTTCAATATTCCCAAATGATATGTTTCTGGCCTTTAACTATGTGAAGTTCTTAGTAACTTTTTTATTTCTTCATGGATCATGTCCCAGAACTTTCTGATCTCTGGACATGTCCACCCAAGCCAGTTTTAAGGTTCTGTTACTTACATATAAAGCCCTAAACAACTGTGGTCCTGTATTTACATGGAAGACAGACTTCTCCTTTATTGCCCAATAAGGGCATTAAGATCAACAGTTTGGTTAGCCTTGCCATGGCCTGGTGATTATCAGCTTGTAGTGATAGGCTTTTTCCTGGTGGCATGAATTATGGAATGCAATCCCTGGTGAAATACAAGAGGCCACATCTGTATTGGCATGTCAATGGCTTTTGAAGATACACCTGTTTAGATAGGCGTTTCCTTGCTCCCTCAACCTGAATCTCATCTTTTAATTACTATTTTAATGGATTTGTTCTGTTGTGTATTTAAATTATGGATGCTTATATTTTAATGTTTTAATGGGGTTGGTTCATTGTGTATTTTAATTATAGATGTTTATATTTTAATGTCTGCCTAATGGGGTCTTATACATTCTAAACAGTTCTGAAGCTTATTTTGGCCTAAGGGATAGGAGAAATAAAATAATAATAATGTGTCTCAAGAGAATGCACATTACCCCAAGAGAATATAGCCCTCGGCAGAAGAAAGGTTGTCCGGTCCATCACTGGAGTAAAGGAACTAACTTGATCTGTATAACATGATGATCTCTGATATATAAACTTGCATGATTCTTCTGAAGATTTTTGTGAGTTATAAATGTGTGTTTTGTGGCACTGGCCCAAGAGTATATGGTTATGTAATGCTTCCTAGCATCATTTGGCAGTAGAAAAATAGGGCAATCTGCTATATGTAGGTAGCAGCAAAAATGGTTATTTATAACATGCCCAGGGCATGTTATGATGTGTGAGGAAGTCAGGAGCCCCGAGAAGGAGCAATCTCGGCGTAAATAATACTCTCAGCCATCCACATTTTATCTACATGCCTTTGCCAGGCAGAAATACAGTGTAATTTAGTGAGAATGACAGTCATATAAAATTGCTGTTGGTTTTATATGTGAGAAATCTCAGCTTTGCAGAATTATTCTTATTCTTGCTGCTGCTGCTGTTGTTACACCTTCCACATTGGTTTCAAGGTGATTTACACAAAAATAATTTTAAACAGCTTTAAAAACACTGCAAAAAAAAGACAACTAAAATGCTTTTTAAAACAATATAGAATAAGCCAGGCATCCCCAACCTTTGGCTCTCCAGATGTTTTGGACTACAATCCCCATCATCCCCGACCACTGGTCCTGTTAGCTAGGGATCATGTAGGCCAAAACATCTGGAGGGCTGAAGGTTGGGGATGCCTGGAATAAATGGTTATGACAGAAATCTTTTTGCCAGGTTTGTTGAAAGAAAAATGTCTTCAATTGTTTTTGGAAGCTACCCTGATGAATATTCACAAGGAAGCTGTTTCCCACTGCAAGCCTCACTGGGGAGAGGGCTTCTGATATTCTAGGGACTTCAAGGAGAAAGACTCTCCTCCCTGGAAGAGAGGGGAGTGGTTGTGGGCGGGAGACCGAGCTCCGCCCCTGGTAGGGGGCCTTAGCCCCCTCCCCTCCTTACCTGGCTGGCGCCCACGCCCACTGGAGGCAGCCAACCAGGTGCCTCAGGGGGGCATGTGTAGCAGCTTAATGCTGTGGCGCCAGCTCCGCCTCCTCCTCATTCGTCGTCGTCCCTCAGCAAGTCAAGAGCTCAGCCATGAGGTTTGGAGTCGGGGGGTGTTTGTGTGTGTGGAGGCTGTCTGGTTCCTGGCTTGCCTTTTTAAATTTAGGAGGCTTGCGTGCGCTCATTGCTTTACTGCTTTTAAAAAACCTAGGCACCCAAGTTTGCCTTGCTGTCTTGCTGTGTCCTCTTTTCTGTGTAAAAACCTACATTTTATTTTCCCCCACTCCTGGTGCTGGATTTGTTTGGGCGGTTTAAGTGTGAATTATCTTCTTAAGCTGCAGCTTTTTCCTTTGCCCAGCACATGGTCTCTCCACCACCAGTGAGGTCTGAGTGTGAGTGCCTTCTTTCTATCTCCCTTGTTTCCTCACTTTCCTTCCCTGGCCTCTGCCTTGGTGGCTGTGCATTTTATCTTAATTTTGGCCAGGGTGCCTGTTTTTTTTTTTGTTTGTTTCCCCCCCCCCCCCCTCTATTGCCCTTGCCTGTCCGATTGCCTGGCTGGTCTGGGTGACTGAGTGGGTTTGCCTTACCTTTTAATTTGTTGGCCAGGATGCTGGTATGTTTCCCCCCTCCCTTGCCCTTGCCTGTTCCTCTCTAATTTTAAGTCGTGTATGTGTGTGTGCTGGCAGCGTGTGTTTGTGCCTGCTGTTTGTTGATTTATTACTCTTTTAGTGTGGGTTTGATTTACCCTGCCATCCCTTCCATTGGTACCACTTAAACCTCACCCCTCTTACTTTATCTAAGCCACACACCCCTCTTCGCTTGGCATTTGGGGGAAGAAATAAGGCAGTGCGTGGGGCGGACAATTCTGGGTTTCTGATCAGGGAACCATTCCTCAGCATTGTACATTTATACGTTTAGAACCTTTGAAGGTGCACCTCTGCCTGGTTTTTGTCATTGGTTTCACTTGCCAGTACAGGGTCCCTAAAGAAAACTGCTTTTAAACAAACAAACAAACAAAAGGTTGTGGCTTATAGACCCTTACTGAAAAGTCCAGGCTAACCCACGGTTTATATTTCCACTTCATTTTGGCTCACTGTAAAGGACAGCTATTTTCCTTTTCTTCTAAACTTTTCCTTGCCATGAGTGTTCATTTTACCCCCTCCTCCCCCCAGGCTTTCCTTCTCCTCCCTCCACCCCTCCTCCCTCCCAGCACCCCCCACCTTTGCAGAGTTCCCTTTGTTTCTTGCCTGAGTCATCTCAGTTACCAGACAGGTTTTTCAACTGAATTGATTGCTCTCTGAGTGACTGGCAGTTTGTTAGGCATTGTCTTTAAGCACCGGGCAGTTCAGCAGCTCTAGTTGCATTGTCAGTTTAACTAACCAGCAGTTTGACCATTTGCAGTCTTTTGTCTGTTTAAGCACCCTTATGGAGCTGACCTTGTGGGCAAAGATTTACTTTTCTTTGTTTGGCAAAGTTTCCTTTGTTGGTAGAAGTTTTCCCAGTAGTGAGATATTCCCCTTAAGAGCAACCTCACCCCTCCTTTTCAGAGAGCCACTGGTGTGGGCCTGGAATCTTGTTGATTTCCTTTTCTCTTAATTTGGCTGCAGCTTCTGGGCATTTCCTAGTAAGCAGTTATTTTCAATTCTGTTTGATTACTTGGTGTTGCTTTGCACCTAGATTTGCCTATCATTTAAAAGGGGCAACATTTATTGTAGGCAATTATCTTCCAATTCTGTCTGACTGTAGTTGGGGTTCCTTTGTGTATGGGTCTGTTCCTTGGAGCCAGGTGCTAACAACTAGCTGAGCGCTGCTGCTTGAACTCTTGCTGGGTTGTGATTTAATAAATATAAATAAATACAAGTGGTGCATTTAAGCGACGTATAGCTTATTCTGTATGGGACCCCGTGCATATTCCTGCTTTGCAGAGGATTGAATGAGAATTTATTTATTTATTTATTTATTTAAAAGGCTCACTGTTCTGCTGAAATGCTGGTAGAAGGACTATTTCCTTAGTGTATTTTCCTACATTTTCATTGGATAGCAGTTCCTGTGTCTGTTGTTCTCTGATTGTTCTATTGTACCATCCCTCTAGATCACTAGGAATTTTACCTCAGGAAGCAGCTCTATATAATTGATTGTGTGCATCTGCCTGAATTGTATATTGACTAACAGATACATAAATTAATAAGGAAATACGTTCTGAGCATACTATTGCATGGAATTTGCACAGTGTAGTTTAAATATTTAGCTGTGTCTATCCACCTGACCCATTAGTTTGGTGGCAAATAAATAAATTGATAGACATATACAAATGGAACAGTCAAGTGAGGAATAATTATTTCATATCATCGTCAGTTACAGTAGACAATAGATAGTATCAGCAATTAATTCTACTTACAGTGGTAATTGAGTGAACAAATAATACTGGTTTAGATTTTAATAATAACACTAATAATAAATAAAAATAATAAATAAATAAATAATAGATGCACGACCCTCGGTGACATCAGGGGGTGAGCCTATAGTTGGATTGGCATCAACAGGCTCCACCTACTGTTGAATAAACCCACCTCCTATAGTCATCCAATGCCTAAGCCAATACCTTTTCACTGCTGTAATCAATAAAGTTGTGGCCTTTCCTTGCCCATTAACCTTATATCACGTGTCCTTGTGTATTTATTTCACATAGCGGGGGTCGGGCCCTCGATCCACAAACTATCATGCAGAGTGCATGGTCTTACAAAGACAACAAAAGTATTTATATGTGGCCAAGTGGGGATCAAGAAAATTGGAACACAAAGGGACTCTTAGATGTCACTGCAGTCGAATGGGAGCATCATTTCTCGAGTTCATAACACAGCATTGTTCTCCTGCTTAAATTAGGGATGTGGGAACTGTGGTCCTCCAGACTCCAATTCCCATAAGCTCCACCCAGAACAGCCAATGGCTCCCAATAGTTCCTTTGCTGGAACAAGGTGTGCTCCCACCCACCCATGGGTGCCTCAAAGAGGGTAAAGGAGAAACTACTTCCTTCTCCTGGTGCTGCTCTTTAAAGCAGCCCCATGCTACTCCTTTAAAACAGGCATAGGCAAACTTGGCCCTCCAGATGTTTTGGGACTACAACTCCCATGATCCCTAGCTAACAGGACCAGTGGTCAGGGATGATGAGAATTATAGTCTCAAAACATCTGGAGGGCTGAGTTTACCTATGCCTGCTTTGAACCTTCACTTTTCGGAGGTTTGAAAGAACAGTGCAGGGCTCCTTGTAAAGGGCCTAGAAACAACCCCACATTGCTCTGTGAATCCCCAAAACCAGAGGTTCAAAGAACAGCATAAGGCTGTTTCAAAGCCTTTCTAAACAGCTGCATGCTGCCCTGTTAAACCTCCAGGTTTCAAGGAGCAGCATGAGGTTACTAGGAAAAGGCTTTCAGACACACACTGAACTCTGATATACCAACCATCAGGGCTTCAAAATTCAGCATCGTCATGATGTCAGATGACTGACAGTGGGTGGCCATGCCCCCAGACATCCCGATTGGTCAGCCAGGGGGTGTGACACGGCCAGAGTCCCAATGATGCAGGTGGCATCCCTCTGCCCACAGCTGGGTCACCAGGAGGCCCAGATGCCCTCCCGCAATGCCACCCTCTGGGGAAGAGGAGCGAACCTGTCAAAATTGGCCTCTTGTGGGTGAAGAAGTTGGACTATATGATCATCCTGTTCCCTTCCAGCTCTGTAGGGATGATCGCGGAGTGGGAAGTGGGGTCCGGAGGGAGCACACTCCCCACCAGCAGGCAGCCACAGCCTGCCTGCACGCATCACCTTGGGGTGCGGAGCACACACACCCCTCACAGACAAAAGCCACGGCTGTCTGAACATCGTTGCCTCTGTCTAACCTTTTGCGGTCCCAGTAGTCTGCGGTGTCCTGTCTGTAACCTTTGTCTCTGAGACCTTTTGTCTCCTTCGACATACACTGTGCAAGGGGAAAATGATGCGGTGG
This sequence comes from Podarcis muralis, assembly GCF_964188315.1. NCBI lineage: Eukaryota > Metazoa > Chordata > Lepidosauria > Squamata > Lacertidae > Podarcis > Podarcis muralis. The sequence continues at coordinate 12,291,176 of NC_135664.1, read as the reverse complement.
AAACAGGTGCCAAAATAACTTTGTACCACCCCACGATCTCAGGACCAAAGATGTGTAAAGGTCACAGCCCAAAATGTATCTGCCTGGTTTGCATATTTGTCTCAATAAAAGGAGGCTCCACAGGGCTGGCCGGCAGCTTGCATGCAGCTCACCTGTGTGCAGCTCACCTGCATTATCAATTCCTGCCTCATGTCAATCACTTCACAGCTCTTCAACTCTATGATTCCATCCGGGATCCCTTATAATGATGTCACTTTTGGTGGCTGCACCTCTTTTATCTGCTTAGGTGTATAATTTATCTTTATATTTGTTATGTCCATGTGACTGTGCGTGTTTTGTTTTCTTATGCTTGAGTACAGTCGGCATCGCTATACCAAAAAACACCTCAAACATTCCTCATTTTCTGACCTTTTACACGAATTCCAAGCATGCATTCCAAAGCTTTGCCCCTTAAATCTTTGTCACTCAAATTGCCAAACATTTGCTCTGACAAAGATCCACATTTTATTCTTTACAAAAAACAAGCTAATAAACTCAATGGCATTTCCCCTCTGATTCAAAATAAAAAAGGAATTGGTTTTAAATATATGCACCCACAGCAAATTTAGGATATAGCATCTTTCCTGATTACAGTGGTACCTCGGGTTAAGAACTTAATTCGTTCTGGAGGTCCGTTCTTAACTTGAAACTGTTCTTAACCCGAGGTACCACTTTAGCTAATGGGGCCTCCCACTGCTGCTGTGCTGCCACTGCACAATTTCTGTTCTCATCCTGAAGCAAAGTTCTTAGCCCGAGGTAATATTTCTGGGTTAGCGAAGTCTGTAACCTGAAGCGTCTGTAACCCAAGGTACCACTGTACTGACACAAATGAGATTACAGGCGGTGACCTTTTTGTGTGGGAGTTCTGTTCCCGACCCCCACGTGTGTCAACGAATCCTTATTCTGCTTCTTTCCATGATGGTCAAGTAATCCGCTCACACAAAACAAATAATTCTGCTTTCTGAGCCTATCGCTTTCCATTTCAAAGAGCAAAATGCTTAATTCAGAGCAATATTATGTTTTCCATTTCTTAAGGACTTTTTTTTTTTTTGCTGTGCATCATTTCAGCATCCTAATGACAGACTTCTTGGAATGCTCTGCTTTTTGATTATCCATCACTAATGCATAAATAGTTCTAATTAAAGATCAGTCACTGTAAAATAAGCATAAATCTTTATCATTTAAGGATTAAACTGTCTCGAAATTGATCTTGTTTAGTATATTCAGAAGAATTATGCCAGCTTGCATCGACATACAGATGCCATCCTCACTCTTTGAGGAATTTAAACCATCTGTTGAGGTTTTGGTTGTCTTTAGGAAAATGGCAAAATATGGAAGTATCCTGAGGTATCCTGAGTTTGGAAACCGAGTTTTATTTAAGGAGAAACGGCTATTTGGTATGAAAGCATCTATCACTTTTATTAACAATTATGCCAGGTTACATTAGTTTCCTCCATTGAGTACCATGTGCAAAATATTCTTTATTCGTAATTCATTTTTTTACAATCCTTATTGTATTCACTCTTACAGCAACACCCATATATGTCATTATTATATCTGGTATACTGGGAGCAGAATCTAACAGCATTAATATGTCAGGAAAAAACTGTGGAAAGAGAAATTTATACAGTGCATTCATACAACCTGTACTACTTTATTTTAAAAAACACACACATAATTTTTTATTAAAGATTTTTTGGTTTACAAAAATAATGTTGTTTTTTTCAAGTTACATGTTCTACAGATCAGTTTCATTTGTGAACTAAAGTAACTGGTTAGGCATTGGAATATGGTTGTGTGTTGGAGGGCAGGGCGTGGCCATCGCCTACCCCTCCATTTTATGGGTATTCCGGTAAAGGAATCCGGCGGTCGTGGATCCTGTCTGACGCCCTTGCTGGTGGCTAGGGCCATGGCATGACCACCGGTGACATCAGGGGGAGCTTTCAGTTGTATTTGCATCAACAGGCTCCTCCCACAGGTGGTTAACCCTTGATAGACTCACCCCTCCCTGAAGGGGTGGAGTCACGCTCTGTTGTTTTATCCAATGCCTAAGCCAATACCTCTCACATGCTGTAATCAATAACGTTGTGGCCTTTTTTAGCCCATTAACCTAATATACCGTGTCCATGTGTCTTTCTTATCCTCAAGCGGGTGGCGGGTCCTCAAATCACAAGCAGTGTTAAAAACAAATTGCTCTGGAACGTATTTTGGGGATACGTGAAATTAGGATAATACTTTCCAAACGGAACTCAATTTCCAGTAAATCTAATTAGGATCACAACTGGGTAGTCCAATCTTATCTGTCTGCTATGGTGGCCTGGTCCTAAACCTGGAAAGTAGAGCAGAGCAAGAAGAAAAAGCAACACAGCTTTATTCTGAATGGCCAAATCACTTAGCTACTATGTTGCATTGCTGACAATTGTATTACCTTCCTGTTCCTACCTGTGTTCCAGGTGTGCTGTTGAATATCAGTAGCGTGCTGTGGTTTTCAATGGCTACTTCAGGAGCACCAGAAATGCCCAAGACTTGGTGCTGTTTCCACAGTCATGCCAAGTGCTGGCAGAAAGCTACATGCGTTGTAATATGTCAATGTCGGGGGTCTTGTATTGAAACCTGCGCATTACTTTGCTAGTGCATCAGTGCATAGAATTTGGTCATTAGTCTTCACAAATGCAATTTGCTCTCAAACCTTTACTCCATCTCATTTGGGTATGAGGGTATATATTTAACTGCTCTTTCACGTTCTCAGTCATTCATTGTAGGAAAAGTAAATTTTATTAAACCACTACAGGGGGAAAGCAGCCGAGCATTTCAAGCAAGCTGGCTGCCATTTTTAACACCACCCTTGAGATGTTAGCACTTTATTTAGTATTTGCCTTTATTTTCCATTCATGTAGAAGCTAATAATAAATGTCTGCTAACCTTCTCTCAGCTGCAAATGAATCACTTTTTAAAAGAGACATCACAGGAAAACAACAACGCAAACATGAATTCCAAGTTTAGAGATCACAGAGCTATAACTCAACTTCAGTAACAAAAATGTATTATTCATTATCTTGTATCTGTTCCCCTAATAAGCTCCCCTGGTAAAATTTGGGTGAACCCTGCTGAATTCTGCAAAAATTCATTACCTTGTTCATTGGAAATATAATATCCCAGGAGGAAAGTGTACATTTTACTAGTCAAGAAGAGAAATGACAGAGTTCGTTGGTGTAAGAAATCTATCTTTCACTGCTTTTCATTTGGTGCCCAATATCATTGGAATTTACACAGTACTTTAATCTTCTGTATATTTTACCAACCTGTACATTTTTACAACACTCAAGAAAGGCAGCAGAAATATTATCTTGTTATTACAAAAAAAAAAAAAAAAGAAGGGAGAAGAAATTTTGATTTGCTTCACACAATATTTGAGCTGCTTGCAGTCTCAAATTACTGCTCAGTGCAGAGTGGGATTTTGTGAACAATGTAAAATCACATTTTTCCAATTAGGGAAGAGCTATGATCTAGCAAATGCCACCTCTTTTAACCTTACTTGTAGAGAAGACTTACACAAGTGATTATTTGTGTGAGTGAGTTAGGCCCAATATTATCTGAACCAGAACCAAAGATCAAATGTTAAAAGCCCTTCCCAGTTGTACAGAGCTTACTCATTCCATTTATAGATTTCTAGCAACTCATTCATCTATGAAATATTTAATTAGCGGGGGAAGGGGGAGGGAACCTTTGTTTTTAACATGTTGTGTTAAGGGCTTTCCATGTTCATTCAAGCTCCAAAATGCCAGGGAATTACTGCTGTTAAGGGACATGCACTTAACAAATGTGTCATTTAAGCAATGTTGATGTGGTGTGATATTCTGTCTTCTGGTTAGCTCCAGCCTCACCACTACCATGGATCTGGATGGTTGTCACAAGTCAGAGTAGTGGATCTGTCCCAGAATTGTGTCTTCTTCTTCTTTGGCCATAGCCGAGTAAGACTGCAGCAGCAAGAGTGAAAGCACGCCTCTAGTTAAGAACAGTTTCAGGTTATGAACGGACCTCCAGAACAAATTTAGTTCGTAACTAGTAAGCGGAAATTTCACTGTAAGCGAAAATGGCCCCACTCACACATTTTGTGGTGATTGGATTTCTTCTTCTTTGGCGATCACTCGTAGCCGAGTAAGATTGTCTTCCATAAACACGGTTTTAACAGTGAGTCCGTAAGTGACTGTGGAGGACTGTGTCTGAACTGTAAATACAGAGCCCTAGTTTGTGAGAAACATGCCTAGGAACAGCAAACACATACATTTCCAGAGGCTAAGGTTGGTCAGAAATCATTGCCTGGCAACAACTGAATAAACAAGTCCATTGATTAACATTAACCAAAATGCCCTTTTTTAAAATAAAAGCTAAAAACATGTTACACAATGCAGGCATATTACAAAATCATGGGTAAAGCACATACTCGACATTCCTCTTAACCTAAAACAACATTTCCCAGAACACACAATAATAAATCTGCACAAAATTGTACCAGGGATCATAGAATACTTCACGTCGTGGACTTATCCTATGCTAACCCAATTGTAGAAATACAGGCAGATGTCTCCTTGTTTCATGAATCAATGAATCCATGCAGGGTTCATTAAATACTAAGAATATTGTGAACCAGGCATTTGCTTGATCTTCAAGAAAGAATCTTAACTGGTCAACCCAGTCAGATGAGCGGGGTACAAATAATATAATTATTATTATTGTAACAGATTTTTAAAATGCTGGTGTAAGTGTGCTGCAGGGTGTGTGAGTATAGGGAATGAATGGATGAATGTTAATTTTGATAACATTTTTCCCATTGAGAAAGATGGATAAATTGGCCAGATAAATATATCATATTATTTTGATTTAAAAGGAATTGATTGATTTAAAACAGAATTTCCCAGGATTGTGCGCACAGATGCAAAAATTTTCTAAATTTATCTTGTTACATAATGGACAGAATTCAGAAAGACATTGGCAAATGTTACAATCCTATCTGTAAGTCTCACTGATATCAGTAGGACTTGCTCACTAGTGAATACGCATAATACTGGGCCACTTGTCTCTGTGAAAGCAGTAAAATAAGCTGGCATCTTATACCCATTTATAAGCAATAGTTTATCACACCAGTGAGCCGGCCAGAAATAAGTTTGTTCGTGATACTCACATGTCATCTTAAAACCATCTATTCTGTCAACTGTCTGTGTCTGTTTCAGACCCAAGTTAATTGAACAACTTCTATTTTATTCTCAAAATGTGCGACCTTTTGATATAGAAGAAAGATGTAAATTTTAAAATCAAAAAGGTGAAAACAAGGAGATAATGTCAGGTGCTGGAACTAAAATGGCAGATATGTATTGGAGAGCTAAAAATGATGAACATTTGCAACTCTGTTATTCATGAATTACGGTCTTCTCATTAGCAGAAGGTTCCTGAATGCCCATGCTCGTCAGTTGAAAATGTGGGGCTTTTATTTTTTTTCCCTTTTGGTGTTCAATTTTTCACCATAAACACTATATTCCATTTGTTTATTTTGAAGAAGACTGTGCATATCTTTATTATGTCTTCCAAAGATGCATAAAATCCTTGAACCAAATGGCTTGTAAAATGTCATTGGAACTAGTGAAAAAGGTCATCCGATATGTTGCTATAAAACAAAGTGAAGGTCTAATAAATATTAACTATGATGTTGTTTTTCCCCTGAAGGGTTTGCAATAAAATCCAAGCTTTGTGGGTACGTTCTACTGTGTATACCAAAACCAGGATATAGTCTTTGAAAGTTCTAAACCACACGGTCTTCCTATATTTGCTTTGCACTAGCCCTAAAAAAATAAAATAAAGAAAAATGTATACTCCCCTACCCCCCACAAATATGGCCCCACAAGGTCCTGTGAGATGCTAGGACTGATGGGATATTGAGGGAAGTCATAGAATGTTGAAGGTGTCAATTAAAAACAGATTTTAAAAGGAATCATGTGTAGGAAGAGAGAATTGGCCCGTTCAAGCCCTTAAGTTCATAAGGCCGCTCCTCTTCCCAGAGGGGCAGAGCTGCAGGCGGGCCTTGTGCACTCCCCGTGAACTGCGGGGGGGGGGGCATGGCTAAGCCACCCATGTCATTGGGAGTCCATATTTGAATCATGGGACACAGCATTGTCCACTGGGCCTGTGTGCGTGCCCTTGAGAGCGGCTTAGGTGCAGGCTGGGTTTACCTGAATACATCAGAGCTTCCTGGATCTCCAGACATGAAATGAGACGGGAAGCATTTTTGCCAGTCGTGAAAGCCAAAGCGGTTTCTCTGGGCCCTCCCAACGCTATGACCGTCCAGCTTGTGGAGAACGACTTGGCCTTTAGAAAAGGCATTGACTTGACATGGAACATTAAAAAAGGACTTTGATGTGTTGGCTGCCCTATTCCCAGACATGACATTAATTTGGTCGCAACTCCTAGAGAGGCGTTTTTGGCGAGACCAGCCTCTGCCCGGCTGCTACTAATAAGGCCAGGAAACTCATGAATTGAGCTTTGGCATGGCAAATGTAAATGTTTAAGGGCTGGGTGATTCCACACCCCGCCATAACATTTGGCAAGGAGGTGTTCATCTTTTCAATTGGGGAAACGATGTTTGGTTGGCTGATATCATGGAGGGCATCAGGTGTGGGTTGCAAGCCATTTGGCTCGAGTGGTGGTTAGGCATTGGTAAAACCTGGTTTGGGACGTGGGTGGCGCTGTGGGTTAAACCACAGAGCCTAGGACTTGCCGATCAGAAAGTCGGCAGTTTGAATCCCCGCAATGTGGTGAGCTCCCGTTGCTCGATCCCTGCTCCTGCCAACCTAGCAGTTCGAAAGCACGTCAAAGTGCAAGTAGATAAATAGCTACCGCTCCGGCGGGAAGGTAAATGGTGTTACCGTGCACTGTTCTGGTTCGCCAGAAGCAGCTTAGTCATGCTGGCCACATGACCCGGAAGCTGTACACCGGCTCCCTCGGCCAATAAAGCGAGATGAGCGCCGCAACCCCAGAGTCGGCCACGACTTAGCTGGAGCCATGAGTAACACGCTGGTATCAACAGACAGGCTGGCAAACTGACTGGCACTAGGTCACTAAAACTTTGTCTTCCAGGAACAGCTGGAGTTACAAGACAATAATTCATGCCACAATCATCACCCTCACACACATAAAAGAGAAGACTGCACATACTGTGGAAGAAAACTGGCTTGCAAAGTTTCACAAGTTTCAAAATTTCAGCAAGACTCACAGCAGCGATAAGAGGACAAATGGACCAAAAACTAATTGAAGAGTGGGATTGTGTAAAGGAGTATATGAAAAAACATTGTTCTGGGATAACCATATCAATATGTAATGAATGAAGTTTACATGGGTAGAAAGAATGAAAAATCGGATATAAGTGGTTTAAAAACAGTGTAATACAAATAACAAAACAATTAAAATAAATTGAAGGGAAGGAAGTCAAACATGTGTGGAGGGAAGTCAAGATTTTGTGTATTCTTTGTATGTTTTTCTTTTTTGCAGAATTTTGTCATTTCCCCCCTTTTTTATATGATCACTACCTTTGTTCTTAATAATTTTGACATTGCCTATTTTGTTTGTTTTATGTTACTGTAACTTGCATAAAATAAAATTTAAAAAGTAAAGAAAAAAGAAAAAGAAAACTGGCTTGCTACTTCTTGGATTTGTTGGCAGGTATGTGAGTGCGTCGCATTGAAGTGAAATGCTTTTCATTCAAGTTTTATTTGCAGGAGAAATTTGCCAGTACAGTGGTGCCTCGGGTTACATACGCTTCAGGTTACATACGCTTCAGGTTACAGACTCCACTAAGCCAGAAATAGTGCTTCAGGTTAAGAACTTTGCTTCAGGATGAGAACAGAAATTGTGCTCCGGCGGCGCAGCGGCAGCAGGAGGACCCTTTAGCTAAAGTGGTGCTTCAGGTTAAGAACAGTTTCAGGTTAAGAACAGACCTCCGGAACGAATTAAGTACTTAACCTGAGGTACCACTGTACATGGTCTTTTTGAACACAATGCAAACACTTTGCTAAAGCTAAGCAGGGTGAGATCTATTCATAGGAGTCTTCACCTGCTGAAAATTCAGCCTCTTCTCTGTATTACTTTTTAAAACTACTGGACAAGTAAAAATGAAAAAGAAAACACCACAAACCTAAATGTCCTGGCGTCATTAGGAATGGAAATGCTCTACAATGCCACAATATTTATCTGGAAGAGCCTTAGATTTTTCATTAGGAAAACCTTCTATTCACTGCAAAAGGCAACTACAATTTTATTTTGTTTCATCAAAATTGGAAACCTGCTTACCAGTCTACTGAACAACAGGAGCTAAACAAGATTTTCTTTTTAAATGTATCCAGCAGGTTAAACTGACCAGAAATTCTCAGTTGGTGCTTTGTTTCTATTTATAAAACATGTGCAATCAGTGCTGGCTGATGAGCACATTTCTGCTAAATGAAATGGGCTAGATCCAGACATAAGGGAGTTTCAATTAGGTTCCATTAATGTCAGTGTGAAAAGCTAGTCATTGCTTAAATTCATTTGATTTGAGTGGGAACTGGGTGCAAGTAATTTAGTATGGACGCAACAGCATTTAGTGCATATTATTTACAAATTTCCTCGTATCACTTTTTTAGACATCTCCCTTGCTCTGTCTTTGCCTAATCTTCATAGATTTATTTGAGAAAAATTTCAATTATTGTGTAGACGTGGATGTAGCAAGCTACTTCCGGGCTGTTTCATTTCATTTATGTTTACTCCTAAATCCATTCTGTGCTGTTTTGCTATTATTCTACTATAAACAAATTAATAATCAACAGCAGCTCACATTCATAGTCCAGTCTTCCTGACTTACAAGGAAGAAAGGAAAAAAAAATAATCAGAAGCCCACAAGAATAGAGCAAAATGGCCCTCTTTGGAAAAAGTTTGGACACACCATTACAGGGAAAGCTTCAGCTGTTTTTATTCTGTCTGTCAGAAATGTTGTTAATTGTGTGTGGCTCCTGGTTTAAATTTGAACCCTATATTTGACATAGCGGTTTGTAAAAATCTGATTGCCGGGGGTTTAGAATTTGATGATGATGAATGAATTTGTTTTGTAAAAGGATGAACTTGAACTAGAAGTAGTTCCTGTTTAACTTTCGAAGCCCTGGTTTGCATCCAGTCGACTGAATCTAATATATATAGCATGTAAAAGAAGGCTAATTCCTTGATAGATGGTTGTATGATTGTAAATTGTGTGATCCATATTATTATTTTTTAAGAAACGTTATGGATTTGTAAAACTGGAAATCATGGAGATGACTGCAGTTGACTGCAGAAATTAATCATACCAAAATGATTGAGATTTCACTAGAGAAAGGAAGGAAAACAGTATGGCCATCTGTCATATTGGTAATACCTTAAAGGGACACTTCAATGATTGTTCATTGAAAGAGGACACTCATTCACAGATACCTTGACCACCTTGTAAACAAGGGAAGTGCAAACTTTGCCAGAATGAAGCCCGAGCTCCCCCCCCCCCCATTTGTTGAATAATAAAACACATGAACACCAGTATTTTAGGTTAATGGGCAAATTAAGACCACAACTTTATTGGCTACAGAATGTGAGCGGTATTGGCTTAGGCACTGGAATTGAACCGACTATATCTGACTCCTGCCTGCCATGCAGGAAGTCCAGTAAGGGTTAACCACCAGTACGGGGCCCCCTGTTGATGTACATAAATTGAGAGCTCCCCTGGGGTCCCCAATGGGGTCGTGGCATGACCCTAGCCCCTACCTGGATTTCGGATGAGATCCACACCCCTGGATCCCTTTAATGGAATAGCCTTAAAATGGAGGGGCAGGTGATGGCCACACCTCCCCTCCCCAGAATCAGGTTTTACCAATGCCTAACCGCCAAACCTTACAAAGTTGTGATGATTGCTATGAGGTAGGCGAAAACCAAGTGGCTGGTGCCAGTTTGCCAAGTGGAAAAATTCCTACCGGGCCCCCTCAACAGGTGACCAACTGAGGTCCATAGCTAGGCCAATATGACGATGCATGAAAAGAGGGTGGGAGATCTGTGAAGCAGGAAACTGAGAGGGCGATTCCTGGCCATGTGGCCATGCGGCCAGGAATCCCCTCTGAGGCGGGGGCATTGATATGCCCCCACTGTGCCCAGGGAGAGCCCATGGCCACCGCGCAACACCACCCTGCCGGGAAGCGGAGCAGCTTTTTCAAACATCAGAGAAGGAAATCAACAAAGGCCCGCCTCTTAGGCATTGGGTGAAGATTATGTAGAAATCCGAGGGCAAGATTTGACACATCACTCACTTCAGAAAGGGTCCTAGGTCTATTCAACCCCAATGTCAACAACCCCACATTTCTTCCAGTCTTGCCTTTTTAAAATCCATGCATGGCCGGCTATGTCTAACAGATGCCAGCTAACACTGGGAAGAGTGGTGCCTCAGTTAATAAGCAAAAATTATAGGCTGTGTAATTTGGTCTTTAGAATGAAATATTAAAGGAAGTGTGATTTCATATTCCCAGAAGGAAACAGCTAGTCAGATTGGGCATTTAATGAATAAAGTAGACATCTGGATCTGTAGCAGAGACTCTAAAACCTTTTTATTTGACAAGAATGTTAAATCAAATGTTGTGAGCACACTTGAGAGCATGTTAAGTGCAGTGGTAAGAAAATGCTCTCTCTCAACATGAAATGAAACTCCAGAGGCTACTTTGAAAATCCATAACCTCTTTCAAGACTCCCCATTGGCTCAGAAGGATAGTGGCACTGGGATATTTGGCCTCTCTATTTACCAATATATTTAATTTAACAATAAACAATTTAACTTGTTTTTAAAGCTCCTCTTAAAACATTTAGAAATCCTTTTTTCCCTTTCCAGAAGAAAACACAATGAATAGCTATGGATGTTAAAGGTGTGGAATTTGCTATTTGTTTATCCAGTTTTTCGTGATATCAGTAAATAGGAACTTCCAACATGTATTGACAGGTTCATTGAGAAAGGCAGTAACCTTTCCCCTAGAACTTTGTTCAGGTAGTAACTAACATTATTTTCTTAGCCTGCAAAGAAACATCAGGTCTCCTTCTTCAGCTTTGGAGAGCTAAAGTTGAATCTCCCCTACCTCAAAGCTATGGAAGCATAGAGTAAAAAGAAGAAGAAGAAGAAGTATGGCAGGGTGGCATTGCTTTGGAGGCAATTGGGAGAAGAGTGGGATGTCAGGAATCCATAGTCTTCCCAGACACCTGACATGCACACCCCACCAAAAGTAAAAGAGCAAAGAATTATAAGGGTACTCCGATCTAACCTGTGCCTGTCAGGCTTCAGGAAAGTGGCTTCCTCACTCCCTTTGGCCATGGATAAACAGAACAACAGAAGAGACGCTGGTGGCACTGTGGTCTAAACCACAGAGCCTAGGGCTTGCTGATCAGAAGATCGGCGGTTCGAATCCCTGTGATGGGGTGAGTTCCAGTTGTTCGGTCCCAGCTGTTGCCAACTTAGCAGTTCAAAAGTACGCCAAAGTGCAAGTAGATAAATAGGTGCCCCTCTGGTAGGAAAGTAAACAGTGTTTCCGTGTGCTGCTCTGGTTTGCCAGAAATGGCTTAGGCATGCCGCATGACCTGGAAGCTGTCTGTGGACAAACACTGGCTCCCTCGGCCAAAGAGTGAGATGAGAGCGCAGCCCCAAAGTCCTCCATGACTGGACCTAACGGTCAGGAATACCTTTACCTTTACTTTAAGCAGAACATAGCGAAAATAGTCTCTTACCAGTGCAAGAGATTTTAATGTTCACAGTGAAAAAACAAAGACTCCATTCTCGGAGGAAAGGTGTTCCCAGTTAAGGTTTCCACCCACTTCCCCTCGAGCCACCCCCGTCACTTCCTCGTCTGGCAACCTGATCTCGCAAACATTTGGCCTTCTGCTCTCCTTGTCCTTGGACTGAGCGGTTGGACACTTTCCAGTGAAAAGGAGTCTCTCTCTCTCCTTGTGCTTCTTCTCCTAGCTGTTCCCCACTCAGTTCTGCTCAGCTGTTGTCTTCCAAACTATGCCCCTCTGCAAACCACTGCTCCAAATCTATACTGCTCCACTGATCCTGGGCAGCTTCAGCATCCTGATCAGGAGCAGGGGGAGGGGGATGCCCCCACCATTCCTCATCAGAGTAGCTCTCCTCAGCCTGGTCTCTGACAGTGCCCTACAAGCAACAGTCCAACAGGACTTTGGATTGGGTGGTTAAACTGCCTTGAAATCATGCGCCTTAGGACTGCAACCGTAGTGGATTATGGTGCCTGGAAGATATTCAATACATGTAATGAACTGAATGAAAATTGCACATAGCTTTCCCTACATATGTCAACAGTTTGCCCTGGTTGCAGGTAATTCATATGGCTTATTTATCACAGATGCATTTAGTCCACATACAAAACAAGTCTGTGCTGATTGCGGGGGAAGCAGCCCCTGTGAGAGCTGGTCTTCATTCATATAATTTAGATACCAGTTTCAAAGGGTATCCAAACCTCCGAGACCACATAACACTGGTCTTGAAAAACCTACATTGGCTCCCAGTACATTTCCAAGCACAATTCAAAGTGTTGGTGCTGACCTTCAAAGCCCTAAACAGCCTCGGCCCAGTATACCTGAAGGAGCATCTCCACCCCCATCGTTCAGCCCTGACTCTGAGGTCCAGCTCCGAGGGCCTTCTGGCAGTTCCCTCACTGCAAGAAGTTACAAGGAACCAGGCAGAGGGCCTTCTTGGTAGTGACGCCCGCCTTGTGAAATACCGTCCCATCAGATGTCAAAGAAATCAACAAATATCCAACGTTTAGAAGACATCTGAAGGCAGCCCTGTTTAGGGAAGTTTTTAATGACTGGTGTTTTTAATCTTTTGTTGGAAGCCGCCCAGAGTGGCTGGGAATTTATTTTTATTTTTATTTTTTATTTTTTTATTTTTTTATTTTTTATTTTTTATTTTTTTTTTTATTTTATTTTTTATTTTATTTTTATTTTAAACTAAGATGTCAGTCCCAAGCACCAAACCAAACCAACATACTATCCAAAGCAGATTCTGAAATAAATTTCTTTCTGTCCACATCTCTAGTCAGAACCTTAGGAAAATGTAATGTTGGTGGTCAACAAGAAATTTAAAGACTCTCTCAAGGCAAATCTAAAAAAAAATGTAGTATAAACACCGACAACTGGGAAACACTGGCCTGTGAGTGCTCCAATTGAAGAACAGCCTTTACCAAAGGGATCATGGGCTTTGAAGATGCTTGAATTCAGGACGAAATGGAGAAATGTGCTAAGAGAAAGGCACGCTCGGCAAACCCTCCCCATGATCAACTCCCACCCGGAAACCTCTATCCCCACTGTGGAAGGACATGTGGATTCAGAATAGGCCTCCACAGTCACAATCACAATCTTACTTGGCTAAAAGTGATCACCAAAGAGAAGAGAGTCAAAACCTACAAGGGGTTTGTATGCTAAGCTAAAGTGAACTACAATGACCTTCTTTTTTTAAAAAAGGAGGTAAAAGACAGATGGCTGAGCACATACAGAAAAAGAGATCTTTTATCTTTCATAGTTGTGTTGAAAATAATATTTTAGTAGGTACAGGAAGTTTTATTTCATTTCGTTTTTTGAAGAACCTCTCCCCATGAAAACTGTCCTTGTAGCATCTATAAAATTATTATATGTTTATATAACATTTAAGTCATACTGAAATACTGCAATGGGTATAGACAGCATGACTCCCATGTAACTAAATGTAGCTGTGATTTAAGTCCTGTGCAGATAGGTCTGTAGAAGTACATACTTCTGGGAAAAGCAGAAATGACACATCCTTGGTCTACACTCAACCTCTATGTGCTGATTATATCTTCTACAAATGTATACCCCAATGTACTAAGGCTCTGAGCTCACAATTTGAACTTCTGCGCAGGGCTGAAGTCCCATCAACCAATAATCTAATGGTTTCAATTCCCATCATGATTCGATTTCGTTTAGTTGAAACCCAAATGTGTTTGTTCATAGCCTTGTACCATTCAGCTTTACTCAGAAGCAAATCTCATATTGTCACATTGGGGATATTGCATGGGATGCTATCTTTGAGGTAACTGTCCAAAATAGTTTCTAGCTGAATTAATTAAAAGGCAATTAATATCCAAAGATTGCTAACTTGCACTGAGCTTTTTTCTCTCAGATCCTGTCTTACTGGCCTTAATTCCACTCTGATTTAGTATAATGTATCCCATTACTTTGGGATAATAGCACTAATTTAGGGCACAGCAGAATTTATTCCACACAACCCAAGTGATTTAGAAATCCTCAAAACCTCAAAGTAGATACAATGAGTCAATAAGTATTATCACTTTGTCCTGTGGCTGGCATTGTTTTAACCTTGCTGCAACATAGGTAAACATAGATGATCAATATACTATTCAGTAGTTTAATTGATCAGATTAAAAAAAAGGAAACAAAGCAAAACAAAAGGGGGAAGGGGTGGAAATTGGCCCAATTTGCTGGTGCCTTTGTTTAACCTTTTAATTAATTTTACAGTCCTAGGATTGGGTTTTTAGAAATGCTCTTACATTTATTGGCTACAATATTTGTGTTGTTCTATAGGTCTCGATTTAATTTGTATCCAGATTTTCTTGGTGATATTGCACACCACTGCGAATCCCAAACCGGAATTAAGATTGGCAGAAGAAATATCAACAACCTCAGATGTGCAGATGACACAACTTTGATGGCAGAAAGTGAGGAGGAATTAAAGAGCTTCTTAATGAGGGTATAAGAAGAGAGCACAAAATATGATCTGAAGCTCAACATAAAAAGAAAACTAAGATCATGGCCACTGGTCCCATCACCTCCTGGAAAATAGAAGGGGAAGAAATGGAGGCAGTGAGAGATTTTACTTTCTTGGGCTCCATGATCACTGCAGATGGTGACAGTGGTCAAAAAATTAAAAGACGCCTGCTTCTTGTGACAAACCTAGACAGCATTTTAAAAAGCAGAGACATCACCTTGCCGACAAAGGTGATGTCTCTGCTTTTTCCTAGTAGTGGTTTTCCATTACTGGTTTTTCCAGTAGTGATGTATGGAAGTGAGAACTGGACCATAAAGAAGGCTGATTGCTGAAGAATTGATGCTTTTGAATTATGGTGCTGGAGGAGATTCTTGAGAGTCCCATGGACTGCAAGAAGATCAAATCTATCCATTATGAAGGAAATCAGCCCTGGGTGCTCACTAGAAGGACAGATACTGAAGCTGAGGCTCCAATATTTTGGCCACCTCATGAGAAGAGAAGACTCCCGTGAAAAGACCATGATGTTGGGAAAGATTGAGGGCACAAGGAGAAGGGGACGACTGAGGACGAGATGGTTGGACAGTGTTCTCGAAGCTACTCACATGAGTTTGACCAAACTGCAGGAGGCAGTGGAAGACAGGAGTGCCTGGCGTGCTCTGGTCAATGAGGTCAAGAAGAGTCGGACACGACTAAACAACTAAACAACAACAACAAATTGCACACCATATTTAGCAGTCACTATATTCTTAGCATTAATGTAACATTATTGAACACAGGGACCCAAATACTGTTCCACAGCCCAACTTCTTGAGTATTCTCAAATTTCAATGTTCAGCACATTTGACACAAATATATTGTCGGGGGGTGGGGGGTAACCTGAACATTGCTGTTGTTTTGGTATTGTACATCCTTTTCAAAATCTCAGAAAGGTGGAAATCTTAGAGCTATTTCCACCTCTGTGAAATACAACTAAAAACCCAGAGCCTCCTGCCTCCTTCATGTTAGCTTTAACATGAAGCTATCAAAATAACAGTCTGGTCACAAAATTTGCGATATAACCAACATGAGTTACGAATCGGATAAATAACTGGGCGGAATGCATTTGGGGCTGATGGATATTGGAGTTCACAGCTTCTGAAGTGCACCAAGTTGAGAAAGACCGGTGTAAACTTTCTGTTCCATCCCTTTTC
Source organism: Podarcis muralis (assembly GCF_964188315.1). NCBI lineage: Eukaryota > Metazoa > Chordata > Lepidosauria > Squamata > Lacertidae > Podarcis > Podarcis muralis. The sequence continues at coordinate 12,275,111 of NC_135664.1, read as the reverse complement.
TAATATCTTGTGTGGATATTAATACAGCATTGAAGGCCTTTGTATTCTTTCAACATAGTTCATTCAATACAAGATTTAAAGGGACCTGAAAACACTTGAAGACATCAAAACTCTTCATGGCTGGTAAATATTTAAGTGTGAGTTTCAGCTTCGGGTGTCTGAATTTTATGCAGGGCGAAATGAAATGGAAGCTATGTTCAGAGCAGAGCTTCTTAAGAGTCTAGCTCCACGTACATGTTTAAACGACTTTGTCAAATCTCTGGATGTTATATGGTTCCAAAGACAGTTCAGAGAGGTGACTTATTAGAGAAAACCTAAAATACTCTCCTGTATTTTCAAGTCTTTGAACTCCCAGCAGAAAATGCTTTCAGCAAGCTGAACCTGTCAATTGACTTTAAAATACAGCCACCTGTCTGCCTTGGGGGGATATATACAATATAGAACAAAGACCTACAACCAGAACACAAGTTCATATCCTCCTGAATGTTGTATCTAGGAAAACCTTACCTTGCTGTCTAGACTTCAGTAGGGTCCAGTAGCCCAATTCCAATTAGATTATTTTTTTTTATTAAAAAACCCAACCCAAAGTCCAAAATATTTATTTATGTATTCATTTATAGCCCACTTTGTTCCCTGCCAGGACTCAAGACAGCTTATATATAAAAAGAAGAACCAATAAAAACATGGGAGAAAAGTATCATTAAAAACAATTAAACACTGTTAGAATGAATGAATGAATCCTTATTTGTGTCAGCCATTGGCAATAGCAATAAAACAACAATACGATATACAAGGAATATAAGTAAAAAGTCAATGATATACATTTTAGGGTTTTCAATCAATGGTCAAATAGTGGATCTTATTCTAATTGTGCCAGCTAAAAACCTTGCAACCTTTGCTGTCACCTGCTCATCTTGATCTGCCAAGAGAAAGGGCACTGTGGTAGTGGCTGGGTGACCCAGAATGAACAATAAAAGATGGGTGATAACCTCATTCCTCAAGTCTTTATAAAGAGTGCAAGCCAGAAGGACATGCATGCACCACCGATAGAATTTAAACTACATACATGTATAAAATCTATTTAAACCATACAAATAATTACAATAGAAGCAGCATGGCACCAGCCCTTTCGTGAAAAGCAGCCTGTTCCCAAATGTCTGTTGCAACAAGAAAGTCTTCACCTGCCAGTGGAATGACAGCAAGGAGGGAGGCAGTCCTGCTTCTCTAGAGGAGTAGCCACAGAGAAGGCCCTGTCCTGCATCCCTACTAAGTAAGCCTGTGAGGGTGGTGGGACCAAGATAAGAGTGTGGCGTAGTGGTTAAGAGTGGTGGACTCATAATCTGGTGAACTGGGTTCGATTCCCTGCTCCTCCAAATGCAGCTGCTGGGTGACCTTGGACTAGTCACACTTCTCTGAAGTTTCTCAGCCCCACTCACTTCACAGAGTGTTTGTTGTGGGGGAGGAAGGGAAAGGAGATTGTTAGCTGCTTTGAGACTCCTTAGGGTAGTGATAAAGCGGGATATCAAATCCAATCTCTCTCTCTCTCTCTCTCTCTCTCTCTCTCTCTCTCTCTCTCTCTGTGTGTGTGTGTGTGTGTGTGTGTCTTCCCCCCAAGATCTCAAAACTCAGAATGAGGGAATGTATGAGAGCATACGGTTTTTCAGACAGCTTAAGCCTAAGCCGTGTAGTGCTTGGTAAGTCATAACCAGAACTTTGAATATGAAATACTTTCGCACTAAGCATAGCAATGAACTTAACAAATCTAACAGCTCACTTGCTAATGTATATAATATATCTAATACATTAGAACTAAGACTGGGTGGTTTTTGCTACTCTGCTTTTGAGGTTTCAGATATTTAAAGTTATATATAAAGTGCCAAACATGAACAACACGTCCTTGGGGAGTCCTGCCATCTTCCTTTCTGTGTACATGACCAAGACAGTGTAGACATCCATGAGATAGAAGTGTGAACCTGCTGGGAATCTGGGCTTGGGAGTGGACATCTCTGTTTGGAGGAGAAACTCAATGGTGCACCTGTAGCAACACAACTGGACGCCTTCATCTGCCCCACCTGCAATAAAACATGTCTCTTCCATTTCGGTCTCTACTGCCATGAAAAAATCACAATGGGTCACCATTTGGGTAGTATTGTGTTGATAGTGTAGTGGCCCACAATTAAACTTCATTTGCCATCAATGCCATTGACTTGGTCTTAAAATGAGCTCTAGCCTGATTTTGATCAGATTCAACCTGATATTTCCTCTACTGATGCTCTAACTACCATTCCCACTTTTTTCATTACCCTTCCTAATATGACATGGAACCAAGTGGCTTTCCATGAGTACTCCTGTCAATGGGAAAGGCTGCCTAGGACAAATCATGTCAAACATCTGGGACATTTCTTCATCCCTGAGGCCAACTAGAGCTTTGCAATGACCACTATGCCAATAGGAGTCTCCCAAGTGCCACCAGGAAATCATTCAGTGTAACCACCACACTAATAGGATGTTCCTAAGGGCTATCCAGAAATCCTTTGAATCTTTCGGGTTGTGAAGAATGAGCTATCCTAATGGCTAATCCACTCCTGTACAGCTCTGGATTCTCTGTGGACCTATATCCCACCAACATTTTGACCATCAATCTAAGCTGTCAACCAGCACTGGCAGGGACAGTCATGAAGCAACAGTGACTGTTGGGTTTAATTACTTTTATTTGAGTCACTTCGGGGCACAGCAGAAGCAGTAGTAGCAGCATACACTGGGTAGAGCTGCCCAGTACAGTGGTACCTTAGTTCTCAAACTTAATCCGTTCCGGAAGTCCGTTCCAAAACCAAATTCTTCCAAAACCAAGGCACGCTTTCCCATAGAAAGTAATGCAAAATGGATTAATCCATTCCATACTTTTAATGACAATCCCCCAAACAGCAATTTAACATGAATTTTACTATCTAACGAGACCAATGATCCATAAAATAAAAGCAATGTACCGCAGTCACACAATCAATCGGTAGCTGAACTGGGTTCCACACAGTCACAGACACACACACAAAAGAGCAACAAAAACGCAAAATAAATAGCAAAAACAGACAGACCTCAGTGTGGCACTCCAAAAGGAGCACATTCGACTTCTGAAAAAAGTTCGCAAACCGGAACACTTACTTCATGGTTTGCAGTGTTTGGGTTCCAAGTTGTTTGAGAACCAAGGCATTTGAGAATCAAGGTACCACTGTAGTTGAGTGGCCTGTAAAGGTTTTCAAGGGCAAAGGAAAAGGAGGAGAATTTTATTCACCCAACCACACACAAACACACATCTGTGACAAAAGTCATTAGGTCTTCAGGGTGTGCTAACCCTCCCTCCTTCCCTCCAACAAATCATGGGTAGCTGGGATTTTCCCACACCCCATCACTAAAATATTGAGAAATTATCTACAAATTTATTGGTATCAAACGAAAAGGGTGGGGAAGGAGTTAAAACTGTAGAAATATTCAGCGTATGATTGAACGTTGTTGTTTGGTGGAACCTATTTTAGGCAAGAAATGTCTACAAAAATGTAAGGATGCTCTAATTAAATATTTGAGTCACTGCTATAGACTTTATACATCTTTATCTGAACAATAAATCACAAGCAGAACAGGTTGTAAGAATTTAAAGTTGGTGGGGGTAAAGAAAAAATGCTTGAATTTCCTTCACTGGATGCAACTTTCCTTGTGGAGGTAACTTGGAGAATATTTTAGTTAAGTATATATCAGGGAAAGGTCAATCTTTACACATGAATGGCTTGAATTTGTATTTCAGATTCATATGCTGTTGCCCCTGCAGCAAAACTTTCAACTGAGCAGAAAATATTTTTCCAATGAGCCATTTACTAAAACAATCACATAAATGTAGTTCTAACACTGCCTGAACTACCACTGTGACAATTTGCCATGATTTAACTTTTAAATTTGAAAACGCTGACATGATGGCGAAAATGACAAATAACAAGAACCAACGCATTTCAGCAAAGGGCAACATTCCTCGTGTAATTGTCACAGGATTGTGTCAAATGGACACACACTCCCTGTTGCTCATAATTGCCTTGCACCTTTGTTCAGGCCTCACTTCCAACTGAGTAGCATAATTTTACATCTCTTTGAAAATGCTTCCCTGCTTTATAATCCTGTTGATTTCTCTAGATTATTGTTTAATACTTTCATTTCTAAATATCAGTGTTTTCCCCAATATGTTTTCCCCCTCTGCCCCCATTACACACGCTGAACATCTTCTTTAGAAGCTATGCCGAATCTTTTCCATTCGTCATCCACTTCAGTTTTCCTTCGCATTTTCAAAACTCACAGTATTTTGAAAATTAATTAACAGGACAATATATGTGAGCTGTTATTTGTTAGTGCACTCACTTAAATTTAATTTCCGTACCCTTTATGTAACATTCAGTAGCTCATTACTGGACAAACACACAAAGCTTTTGAACAGAGTTGACTTTTGATTACAATTATTATTAATTTTAATCACCCTTTCCCAAAGGCTCAAGTGACATCATGTATAATTAATATAAACTGGGATTCAGAGTACGGCTTAAACATTCCCAGTGAGACTTCTGACTCCCCACCCCCTTGAACACAGTGTCATGAGCCATATTGCAAAGTGTTTTTGAAAGTCCTCTTAGTTTTAAAAGCATTTCACCATATGTCACCTGAAACTATTTATTAGGTAGTATTGAACTAAGTTTTACTTAGAGTAGACCTTTGAAATTAAGGAACATGACCTATTGATTTCAATAGGTCTACTCTGTGGAATACTTAGTTCAGTACCACCTATTATTATTATTATTATTATTATTATTATTATTATTATTATTATGGCCGGATTTAGGTTTGATGAGGCCCTGAGCTACTGAAGGTAATGGGGCTCTTTATATGTCCAGCTGTCCTTTGTCAACAACAAATTGTAGCTGTTTTTTTGTGTTGAATATATGCTATATGGTAATTTATGGACCTAATAGGTATCTAAAACCATTTGCACATAACAAATATGTATTTTATCAAAGTAATTGTTGAACTGGAATACAATAAGAAGTATATTAATAGTGAAATACAATCCTATATATAGAAATGTGCAAACCAGTGATATTTTGGGGAGCAAGCTAGCAGGCGGGACCCATTGCTTACATCATAGGAGCCTACACAACACAAAACACTGTTGCTGTATGTAGGTTTTATATTATTTGCTTTTTTCTTATATTTTGGAAATGTACATCCAGGTTTTTTTCCTTTAAATTTTTTTGGGCCCCCCAAGAGAGTGGGGCCCTAAGCTATAGCTTATTTAGCTTATACATAAATCCGGCCCTGATTATTATTATTCAGTATGATCTGAGCACAGTGATGCTCAGGACTCTCAAGAGGTACAGGAAAGATGTTGGAGTTAGCAAGAAAGCTCAAGAGAAGAGTTGAAAGAATTGGACAGGAGCCTGGAACTGGCAGTGCTAGTTTGAGGGGAAGAAAGGAGACAATAAATTTCGGCCTGGAAAAGAAGGAGTCTGAGCAGGAGACTCAGTGGTGAACCAGAACTTTCTGTTTGCTTTAGTGAAAAGCTGACCCAAGGAGTCTGCTGTTCAAATGGTTCCCTATCTTCTTTGGTTGCTGAGGACCCACTACCGTTCGAAGTCTTCCTCTAATGAATCCTTACCATACGACGTGACTAACCATAGGGAGGTCTGATGTCATCAGGAATGGAATCGCTGACATGTCTGACAAATCTTGTGGGAAAGGTCTCCTCAACACTGATGCATCTTAAGGTACTGAGTCAATGTGCCTTTCAAACCTATAGTTGGTCTTAGTCAAACCTATAGTTGGTCTTAGTTGGTCTTTAAGGTGCTACTGGAAGGATTTTTTTTTTGTTTCAAACCTATAGTGAGAGTTACTCATTGAAATATACTCGGAGTTGAGTGTGGATTTCATGCTCTTTATTCAGCTCATAGTAGTGAGGAATGAAAGTTCCCCCAAAATAACTGCTTTATATACATTATTTACACAATGGGTCGCACGTGATTGGCTAATTCTGGGATTCTCCTGTAGGCCAATCAGGTTGCAGATTCACTTCCACCTGGAGCTGGATTGGGTGGCTCCTGCGGACCAATCATACTGCTGCATTGTTCTAGGACCAATCAGACTGCTGCATTCTGTACCCTATTGTTCTAGGACCAATCAGACTGCTGCTCTTTGGATCCTATTCAATTCAGTACATAACACTCATGTTAGAAGGCAGTCATGAATCATATTCAAGTTTCCCTATTTAGAATCAGAGAACCCGAGAGGTGGAAGGGGCCACGAGGATAATCTAGTTCAACACCCTGTAATGGTAGAATCTCAACCCTGAGATTCAGAGTCTCATGCTCTACCAACTGAGCTAGTTCATCCATATTATCTCTCTCTCTCTCTCTCTCAAGCACACCAGGGGCAGACTTTGGTCTTTCAAATTTCAGCAGTGCCCTGTGTGAGGTCAAATTTGGCACTTTGTGGCTCTCAGCTTCCATTCTGCACATGCACTATGTCGCAGTTGCAGCACCCGTCAGCACCCACCTCAGCTCAATGCAAAGTGCAGGGGAACAAGTCACAATGCCCTAAATCCACCTCTACACACACACACACACACACATACACACACACACACACACACACACAATAGAAGCCCATGTCAACCTTCAGATCCATTTCCATGTGGCAAGGAACAGGGCATGTGAAAATGGATGTTGGATTATCGTCTTCCAAAGCAACTACTCCATTCCCAACTTAAGAATAGAAAGCGTAATGCTGGTGGACAACACAAGAGGTTTAAAGATGCTCTCAAGGCGAAACTAAAAAAAAAGAAAAGTAATATAAAGAGCGACAACTGGGAAACACTGGCCTGTGAGCATTCCAATTGGAGAATGGCCTTTACCAAAGGTGTCCTTGACTTTGAAGAAGCACAAACTCAGGACAAAAGGGAGAAACTAGCTAAGAGGAAGGCAGGTTTGGCAAATCCTCAGCGTGATCAGCTCCTGCCCGGAAACCTAGGTCCCCACTGTGGAAGGATGTGCAGATCCAGAATTGGCCTCAACAGTCACTCACAGACATACTGTTAAGACCATATTCATGGTAGACAATCTTACTTGGCTACGAATGATCACCAAAGAAGTTACAAATCCATATGGTGGACAGCCAATCTGTCGTTACTCCAAGGGCAACTACATATCTTCATCTTAATGCAGACCTGAATAAACATCTGTATCGATGCTACAAAAAAAAAAGGATGTGCTGCACTTCTCATGCAGTTCCCTCTCAAAAAAATACTGGAAATGATTTCTTTTGAAATGAGACTGTTGCAGTTATATGATCAATGTGTGGCCTTCTGATTTGACACACATTTTTCTTATGCCTGTTATTCGGAGGCCTGGGAATTAACTCCTGTTAACTCTTCTCTGCCAATTCTTATTGGCTCAAATATTGGCTTCTTCTGTTTAATCTATTCTTTGTTATCTTCCTTTGTTAGTGAAGTTTGGAAAGTTCCACAGCACATCTTTCAGAAGAGCCAGAGTGAATTCCTCAGCATAGCCTTGCCCACTACCACTCTGGCATCGAAGCAGCCCAATCTTCAGCCTATTTTCCTCATCTTAAACACTCAGATGATTGCTAAATTACTTCCAAACATGCATAGTTATACAGTCGTACCTTGGTTTTCAAACAGCTTAGTTCACGAACAACTCAGAACTCAAACATCGCACACCCAGAGGTAGGTGTTCCGGTTTGCGAACTCTGCCTCAGAAGCCAAACATCCAGTGTGACTTCCATGACTTCCAATTGGCTACAAGATGCTCCTGCAGCCATCAGAAGCCTCACCTTGGTTTCCAAATGTTTCGGAAGTCGAATGGACTTCTGGAGCCCATTCTGTTTGAAAACCAAGGTATGACTGTATGAGCATTTGAATGTCATATACAAGGTGCCCTGTTTCTAAGAGAAGGGCAATTAGAGCCAGGTATGGGCCAAACTACGTCACAACTTTATAGAAAACAATAAATATGCAGGGCTGGCAACCAGATATAAGAGAGCTTGCCTGCTGTCCAATGACCCCATCTCCAGCCTGGTTCCTGGTTCCCCCACTTTGAGGTTGCTAACAAAGCAATGGTTTCTATATTGTAATAGATGAATAATTTAATTTCTGTACCACTTAATATATTTAAAATATCTCTAAGCAGTGTACAAAAATGGAAACAACAACAGACAAATTAAACAAAATATTACAAAAATAAACAGATGCATATAAAAAGGTTATATTAATAAAAAGTTACATGCATGCATTTTTGGGTGTCGTGCATGATCTTACTCTGAAAAAAGCATTTTTTTGGGGGGAGGGGATGAGAGCAAGGAATGGGTCACGTGACTAGCCCAGGAGTACATTCTGGAAGACCCATGTCCTGGTGAGGGGTCTCCAGAAGTTTTAAGGTATGGTATTGTATAATCTGGGAATGGTGGCCTCATCATACTATTGTCCTCCAGAACCACTAATGAATGAGAATCAATAAATCAAAGGATGGGAAGCCTCAGGTCTGAAGCCCTCCAGGTGTCAAGGCTTTAGGGAATTATGATTCCTCCCCCCCGGTGGCAGTCAAAAAAGCAGATAACCAAAAAGAGTGCTTACCACGTAATTTATTCAGTATTCACAAAGAGAGACAAAGGAATGCTGTCTCCATTAAAGAATGGCGTTGCTCCAAGTCCTGCCCCTTCAGTCCCAATCTACGTCATCCCTATGTAGGCTGGTCAATGCTTCCTGTCTTTGAGATTTCTGTTCTGATATTCTCAGGGCCAGCCTAGATTTGGAAGAGGAGGGTGGTCAGGAATGCTTTCAAGAGACACTGAACCTGTTATCTGTCTCTCCTCTGGTGCTTCTCCTTCCTGCTGCTGAGAGCCAGTGTGGTGTAGTGGTTAAGAGTGGTAGACTCGTAATCTGGTGAACCGGGTTCGCTTCCCCACTCCTCCACATGCAGCTGCTGGGTGACCCTGGGCTAGTCACACTTCTCTGAAGTCTTTCAGCCTCACTCACCTTAGAGAGTGTTTGTTGTGGGGGAGGAAGGGAAAGGAGAATGTTAGCAGTTTTGAGACTCCTTCGGGTAGTGATAAAGTGGGCTGTCAAATCCAAACTCCTCCTCCCCTCCTCCTCCTCCTCCTCCTTCTTCTTCTCCTCCTCCACCTCCACCTCCTCCTCCACCCCCCCCCCCAATATTTCCTAGCTTTTCTCCTCGGCAGCCTCTGAACCAGGCATAGGCAAACTAGACCCTCCAGATGTTTTGGGACTACAATTCCCATCATCCCTGACCACTGGTCCTGTTAGCTCGGGATATGGAGGGCCGAGTTTGCGTATGCCTGCTCTGAACTATACACTGTTCTAAATCTATAATGTCCTCTTCTTCTTGGGAAGGTGTAGAGAGCGGGGCGGTGGCTCCCACCATTCCTCCTCAGTCCAGCCCCTAACATCAGGCATCACCTTTGATCTATTGCCAGTCATCACCCCCTCACCCCTCACCGGTCCCACTCCATGCCCTCCTCAAGTGTTTTTGACTGGTTGGAATGTATCCTTGCACTGTTCTTGCCTCTTGCTCACCTGAATGGAGGTATTCAGCCTAGATCACACATGATACTACATTATATAATCTGTGCCTTGTTGAAGAAATAGCTAGATATGCAGTTATGATGCTGCTTATACAGTTTTCAGTCATTAATTCTGTAGAATGACCTCCAGGTTCACAAAGGCCTGTGAGATTTCGCCTTGATTGTTTGCTGATGTAGAAAGAAGTTCGTACAATATCACAAAATAGCATCTTAAAGTCGTTTCACTGACTCTTAACTCTGAGACAGGGCTAAGGTGGTTTACACAGTTATTAAATTATTGCCTTAATTAAAATCAAATGCATGTTGTTGGGGTTTTTATTACAAAAATTATATTATATAATTTGAATAATGTTTCCAAAAAGAGGAAAAAAAGGTCTGTTTCAGACAAAGTTAAGCACTTTTCAGTCCAAAATTTCAAATGGAGAGACAGAAGCACTTTTTTCATACTACACAAATCCTAAAAGTGCTCAACTTTGACTAAATCATGACCAGTCTCTCTATAATCCTTTCTCTGAATTAATAGCTCATATGCTATATAGCTGGGCAGTTTATCCAGATCAGTTACTAGTTGCCTAATAAAATTCTTAATGGGGTTGATATGAAAAATTAATCTTTTTTACTGCATGCTATTATGTACTTAGAATAAATATAAACTCGTTTTTGTTCTAATGTCTGTTATTTAGGTTTCAATCCTGTAAACACTTACATGGGAGTAAGCACCATTGAACGAAGCTTACTTCTGAGTAGACAGGAAGATGATTGCGCTGTTAGTATTTTTAATGTACTGAAATACAAAGCAGGAAATAAAAGGTTTCGAGAAATAAATTGTATGGTGATATTCACCTCTTTGCAGTTTATGACAATACAATGATGAATTGTCTCGCAGTCGCACTCACTGAAGGCATGAAAGGTTAATAACTCATTTAAACATTCATTACATGTCCCTATCAAAGTCATCTTAATTTCACAAAGACATCTAAGTTTCTCTTCGGGGAAACTCTCTCTCAGGATTTGAGTGTGATTCTTTATTAACAAAATGGCAAGTGCAGAGCTACATGTCAAAACCCTGACTGATGATGCTGTAAATTGGTTCTTCCACCAAAGCAGAAGACTTTAAATTACTACTTTTTAAAGGTGTGCTCCCTCAAAGGCAATTAATGTGTCAGTTGTCAGTCAGGATTATTTAATTTCCCAGTGAGGTCTACAAAAATGGGCGCCGTGGATTGACAAAGAGAACATGAGAGTTCTAATAGTGCTACTGATTGTGTACCTTTATCTCATCTAAAATTGAAGGCACTATGGCTCACTGAAGCTATAACATTTGACATGTTCGTTAGTAGTAACAATACAGATCTCTACCTTGTTCGGAACATTTCGTTCCTAGATGTTGTTAACCTTTCCGACCCGGAGGCAAAGAGAATGCTTAATTGCCATTTAGAGTGCAATAAGTCGCAATATTTAATTTCTGACAAGCGATATTCCCTATTAAAATAGACTGGCTCGTAGATTTCTCGTTAGCGTATTGTGAAAGCATTCCGAGCCATTTAGAATTTTGCAATGCACAAACTTGGGGCATGGAATTTGAGGGCCCCAAAATGTAGTCATGGCTATCTCACATTGAAAGCAAGGGGGTTTTAAGCTTAGTCGTAACTAACACCTGTTGATTTCAATGGTATTTGTTTTCAAAGAGCTATACTTGGCCTGGGGCTAAAATACATAAAAGGGAATTCCACAGCAGTGATAAATGTTCAGTTAGCGATGCAACCCACAGTTATAATTTGTAGGTTGCCATATGATTCTATATTGCTTTATATCTAATTTTAATCGATTGTTTGACTTAATGTTTCAGTGTATTATATATTTTGATGTTAGCTGCCCTGTGCTCTGCCTCGCTGGGAAGGGCGGGATATAAATAAAATTTATTATTTATTTATTTATTTATTTATTTATTTATTTATTTATTTATTTTGAGATGACATCCAGTTCTGGTGTCCTACTTGTGCAATGCACTTCTATTTGCACAACCAGGACTTGGGGACCGTCTGGAGGATATGAAGAAACATGCAAACAAAGGGGGGAAATGGAGTGGGTCCTATCACATACATGAGTGCAATGCTGGATCTCACCTTTGGTCTTAACTTTTATTGTCTCACTGCCTGATCCTACCATTGTTTTATTTTTTAAAAAGAATCTCCCACCAAGTTCACTTATTCTTACATCAAAGTAGGTATGCATAGGTTATATCCTTCATATTCTTTTATCCATGATCAAATTGCTCTGACCATAGTTTTACTGCCTATGTAGCAACTGCTGTGACTGTGGTCCTTGACTAGCACAATGAAATCCAATAAATTAATTATCCAATTGGTCTTTGTTTTTTAAGAAAAAGAGGTACCGAAACTCACCATGAAAGCCTCCCTTGTTGTCTTATAATGGCAATGGCGGCTACCTGAGAGGTGCCGGAACTGAGTTCCAGGGGAAAAAAGCCCTGCTTTTATCCATTTTTATAAATACTGTTTTGATAATAATGTTTTACGGGCTTTGAAGTTAATATCTGTTTTTATACCGTTTTATTGTTTCTCTGTTTTTGTATATCACACAGAGATTTTTTGAAATATTAAGTGCTTTAAAAATGCTTTTAAATAAATAAAAATAAGTCATACTGAATGAACAGCGGTTACTGCCCATGAAATCTAATCACCACAAAATGTGTGAGTGGGGCCATTTTCGCTTACTTGAATTATGCACCAAACCTCGTTTCACATTAAAGTTGTTGTTTAAAGTGGAGAAAGCGATATGAAACTAAGGCTTTCCCCACCGTGCATCCAATCAGCATATCAACACTGGGTGTAAACTGCCCCCCAAACCGTCCCTTTTGTTAGAAACATGTAATGTTGCGGTGTATAGCAGGAGATGGTCAAGAGCCAGTTGCCAAGGCAACAAAGCATATCATGATCTGCAGGGGTGAGGAAGAGTTCAGTGAGTGAGTGTGTAAGTCTGAGGTAAGAGAAGAATCTGAAGAAAATACTCAGCCCCAGAGGTGAAGCTGAGGCTTTCTGTAGGATAGGAGAATAGGACAGAAAAAGCTGTGTGTAGTTCTCTGGGAACTCTTTGAGATGCCTGACAGAGCTTACTATAAGGCCCTGAATGGGAAGAATCTGCCAACCTGAAGTGATGGAAACTGGCAACATATCTGGCCATGCCTAGCCAGCTAGGACTACAAACTTTAAAGCATACACTTTGCTCTATGTCCAGAAAACAGCAGCAGTTTGTCCTTTCGTTGCTGCTGTATTTGTCACTGGGTGTCATGGGTGGCACTCTGAGCTAAACCACTGAGCCTCAGTGACTGGAAGGTTGATGGTTTGAATCCCTGCGACAGGGTGAGCTCCCATTGCTCAGCCCCAACTCCTGCCAACCTAGCAGTTCAAAAGCATGCCAGTGCAAGTAGATAAATAGGTACCACTGTGACGGGAAGGTAAACAGTGTTTCCATATGCTCTGGTTTCCACCACGGTGTTCTGTTGTGCCCGAAGTGGTTTAGTGATGCTGGCCACAAGGCCCGGAAAGCTGCCTGTGGACAAGGCTCCCTCGGCCTGAAAGCGAGATGAGTGCTGCAACCCCATAGTCGCCTTTGAGGGGACTTAAGCGTCCAGGGGTCCATTTGCTACCTATAAACCTGTCTCTAAACTTTAGAGATGCAGGTCATTCCGTCTAATACAGTTTGCACAAATATATCAAGCGGGAACGTCATCACATGGGTTCACTGGGCACTCTGTGAACAGTAAATAAATGTTAAGATGCTCGTTGCTGCATGTTAAGTAGCAGTTGTGGTAGGAATGAAATAAAAATCTAGTCCCAGATACGGCAGGGGGGGGGGGGAGGTGACAGTCAGGCATGCCAGCTTGCCCCCGCAATTGAGGGGGCTGGTGCCATGTGACTTGCAGGCACTGTGCACACATGCCATGTGATGTGCTTACCTGTCGTGCACATGCCATGAGGCATGTGTGAGTGAAGTTAGCATATCATGTGGCATGTGTGCAAAGCGTGAGCACGTTGCCATGGAATATTGAGGGGCCTGGAACCCTCCTTGAAAAATTGCGGGGGGGTCTCTCAGCCCCTTGCTCCCCCCCTTAGATGCGCCCCACCCCCCCGGTGATAGCAGACATGCTTAATACTCTAACCACAGGCTTCCCAAAGGCTTGCTTAATATTTAAGAAAAACATATATAACACTCTCTGGATTTTACTGAGGTATAGCCACAGCTGATTCAGAGTCTGTCAAAATATTTGAGAATTACTTGAAGGATCACAATGTTGTTGCCAAACAGATGGCATCTGTATGTGCGTATGTACATTTTTGACTGCGAATTAACATGAACATCAGCTGTGTATTAGTAATGTAGGTTCAAGGAACCTATGGAAAACCATTGCATGGTTATTGTTCCCTGCTTGCTACATATAGAAGGTCTGATTCTTACATTAAGTGAGGGTGGCACAGTTCCTACTTCTGAGTGGTTGGTTATAGCTCACAGTGTCCTAGTAAAGTTTATAATGGTGGTGAGGTCTATGTGGGAAGCATGGAAGATGTGGTTTTACTTCCCATGCTTAGGAGAAGAAGTAGCTATGTCATCTCCCTCACACTGGACCTACTCATCCAAATGTTACACAGCAGAATAGACAGCCACATTACTTTAGGGCAAAAAAAATCAGCCCTGCAGATTAGCCACCATGGCTCCAATTATTCTTGGATTGCCATGTCCTTAGATTGTTTCCTTTTAAAGTTCAATAGAACTTCTGTCTTCACGGGATTCAAGCGCAGCATTTTGGCCCTCCGGCACTGCGCTAAGGTACTAGTCCAGGGCTCGCCCAGTCTCTTCTTGTTAAGAAGTTATGGAGAAATAGAGCTGTGTGTTGTTAGCATTCTGACAACATCATGCTCCTAATGACTACTCTTGGTGTTTCATTAACGGGCTATGGAAATGGGTTATGGAAACAAAATGTTTCCCTATGTAATCCAATAGCTCAAGTTCCAGGGGAGCAAAAAACACTCTCAGATGCTGTTCTCTGGACTTGACAATGCAGGTAGGAGCAGAACCATTGTAATACAATGCCTCTAACACCCATCCCACACAACTGATTGAGGAGGATTCCATGGTCAAAGACCGCTGAGAGTCTGGGGTAACTAATATCTGGACCATACACAACAACGCTCCTGGCCAACTCCTGAAGAACCCCGTGGATTCTTCATAAAGTATTAATTCTTTGCTGCCTTCACTGCCATGTGAGTAACACCATTGTGCATCCTAACACATGTTTGGTCAGCTTCAGTGAGAGATTTCCACCATTTCTTCTCCAGCCTTCATCTAGCCCACTTCATCAATGGTAGCTTCTCAGAATATCAAGCAGCAGTGTGGTCCGCATGCTGCCAGAGAGTACCCTTGAGAACTATAGTGTCAATGGTCCTAGGCATCTTGCTATTTCAGAGCTTGAGAGGATCACTTCCTCTATTCTTTTGGAAATTGTCCAGAGCTATTGGAAATCCATTAGAATCCATCAGCCCCTGACAACAGACAATCCCAACTGGGTTGCAATAGGTTGCATGGAATTGCACAATATTCAGAACTTGGTTGTTGGTTTCATTGTGGACTCAAGATTGGGCATCTCATCTAGCTTACAGATGAAGACTCCAGGAATCTAATAATCATAGGGGAATTTCTGTATGAGAGCAACATAGAAAGCATGTCACTCCTTAATAGCTATGGGGATACTGAACACATTTTTCCTCTGAGTCACAGGTTTGCTGGTAAAGATAATGAATAATGTATTGGTAATGCAAAACAATTTATTACTATGTAAGATCAGAATATTCAGAAATCATGAACAGTCTTCTTCAGAGATCCCAAATCAAATCACACAGCCCCCCCCCCAATTAAAATAATCTAAATTACATTTTTCCACTATGACATTTACAAGTGTACAGTGGTACCTCAGGTTAAAAATTTAATTTGTTCTGGAGGTCCGTTCTTAACCTGAAACTGCTCTTAACCTGAAGCACCACATTAGCTAGTGGGGCCTCCCGCTGCCGCCACACCGCCACTGCACTTTCTGTTCTCATCCTGAAGCAAAGTTCTTAACCCAAGGTACTATTTCTGGGGTAGCAGAGTCTGTAACCTGAAGCGTCTGTAACCTGAAGCATCTGTAACCTGAGGCACCACTGTATCTGGCTTACACTTCTGAAACAAAACTCATTTGCTGCAAACTTATACATGCCTATTCAGAAGTCAGTCTCACAGAATTTGCTTACTTCAAGGTAAGTGTGTACAGGATTGCAGCGTTATTCACACACAAAGAGAGAAAATATTTTAAACATTATATATGAGCATTATATATGATTACACAGAAAGAAATTCTGGACAAACTGAAGTTTTTTGTTCCTTCTCTTTGCATAAATATATTTCTGTTGTACAAAGTTTCTATGCATCAGTTTTATGAAATACTACTGATATTTCCCACAGCACATTTTTAACGTAGCTTGAGATGGCAAGATTATCTGCAGATGTTACACAAGGGAAGCATAATACGTGCAAGGAAATAGATCATTAATGTTACACAAATTATCCCAAAGCAGCAAGCAGCATGGTGCAATGAAGTTAAAACATGTGCTTTTTTATTAGAATGGATTTATCTCCTAATGCTAAAGCAGATCAAATAAAATTCTGAGATAAATCATAAAATGAAACAAGACATTTCATAGCACAAATACAAAGAATGGATTAAGCAGGAATTTAAATTATTCATGCGTGTGTGTGTTTGTTATGAATGTGAAATAAAACCGCAGCAACACAAATTAGAAGGATGTTTCCTTGAATGAAAAGATGGATTGACTAATTTATCCCAGGAGATGCTGCAGCGTGTAAGATAATATAGTCATTACCAGTTTAAGTGGGATTCTGCTGAGTAACAGCAAAGAATTTCCATAGATATGTAGGCCAGGCCAAGGAAATAGTAGCTATCTGGGAATGTAGGTAGTTTCTTCTGCTGGTTTGTGGGAATGACTGCAAACCAGGTCCAACCAAGATCTACTAAGGAGATCCAGTTGCATGTAACTAGGGATGGAGGCAGGGGAAGAATTTGATTCAGTTCATATTTAAAGGTGAAGTTGCATAATTGACATGTTCCAAAACAAGATGTGTTCTGAAACACAGCCATCTTTCCAAATTCGTGCATCTCTGAACTTTGCAGTGCAGTTTCTCTCAGCCAAGTAATGTACCCAAAATGCATAAAGAAGGGTTAGGTGTGCAGATAAATTAATATATTGGTGGAGATAACTTACAAAAATTGATTTGCATAAATGTGTATATTTGGGGAAATTTGCACTAAAATGCTGATGAATATTCTCAAAGACTTAAAAAAACGAATCACAGACTGATGGAGCAACATGGAGAACTTAAGAGTTGAAAAATGAGAAATGGGAAGAAACAGGAATTGACATATTCACTCATTCCTTCATGTAACTTCTAGCTGAAAGTGAGTGACATTCACTTAACACCCACAGCAGGGCCTTTTGGGTGATCACACCAAACCCTCTGAATCAATTCTCTTATGAGCTTTTCCAATATTGCATCTTCTGTTGGATTTTGAAGGCAAGTAAATGTATTTTTATTTTATCAGATGCTTACCATTTCTGTCAGCATGTGTATTTGGCAACAGCTGCAGGGCTAAGAGGAAGTCCTGTTTGTGTGAGTGAGCCCTATTTGCTTGTGAATATTGCTCTTTTAAGGGGAATCCTGACTAATAACTTTATTCTTTTTTAAATTAGATTTTTATACCACTCTTTGTCACAAGATCTCAGGGTCAACAAGCATCACAAGTCAAGAAAAGATCCGTACCTTTTTTCTGGATCCAGCTTTCATGAATTAAACAATAGTGAGTTGTTGCCTGAACATCAGAAGTTGCTTTGATCATCCTTGGCCCTCCCTAGGTAGCTTGAGGGTCACCACAGACTCTCTAAGCTTTGCTGACTAACTCTATTGTCAGGAGTCCAGTCCCCGGCTTGATCACACAGTAAGTGCAGTTAATTAAAAAGGATGATTTATTGTCAAAACAAACAGAGAGCTCTGGACGGCTCTAACACAGCCTCCGACCTTATCAGTCAAGATGACCCTTCTGAAGACGCCTTCTGGGTTCTACAGAAGATAGAGAACTTTTGCGTCTTGTGACGCTTACTTGTGACGCTTACTCCCTCCGCGCTCCGGAGGCTTCGCATTGCTTTCGCTGAAGCCTGGAGAGTGAGAGGTGTCGGTGCACAGCGACCCCTCTCGCTCTCCAGGCTTCAGGGATGGCCGCCTGAAGCCTTCGGAGTACAGCGCGAGTTCCCGCTGCGCTCTGCAGGCTTCAGGTTCCTTTTGCTGAAGCCGGGAGAGCAAGACTCTCCTGGCTTCAGCAGAGAGGGAGAGCTGCACAGCGCCCCTTCAGCCAAGCGGGAGGAGAAATGGAAGGGGTTCCGTTTCTCCTGCTGCTTTGCTGAAGGGGCGCTGAGCAGAGAGGGGGAGATTTTTTTTTCTTGTTCTCCCCCTCTAAAACAAGGTGCATCCTATGGTCGGGTGTGTCCTATAGGGCGAAAAATATGGTATTTTGATGTTTTTATTATTGCTTATGATTACTTTTATTATGATGTGATTAATTTTTTTTTCATGTTGTAAGCCACCTTGAGCAATATTTGAACTATGGAAAGGCGGCATACACATAAATTTATGCATGTAAGCATCAATATGAATAGTCAAAATTGTTCAGTCCAAGTTCACAAAGTGAAATTCAGTTCACCGCAGCTTGTATGGATTAGCCTGAGCAGACTATGTTTGAAACAAAAGAAAACTCGGTCAACCTCTCTGCATGAAGAGGTCCAAAGGTTCACAAGTACAGAGTAAACAACAAACAGTACAAACACAAAGATTACTGGGTCTTCTCTGGCAGGTATTTATTTTATCTTTGTGACCTACTCTAGGTCAGAATGTTATCTATATGATCTGCTGTCTGTCAAAAGCACTGAAATGGAAGAGTCAGGAAGTATCTGTGGTTTGCAGGGGAGAAAAATCAATAAGGGGAAAACTACAAAACCTTTTAAGCTTGTTGTTTAAAATGTCTTGTTCTCAGTTTACCTTTAACAAAGCCACAAAACTTTTAAAAATAATACTTAAGTCCTACATCTTTTTTTTTTCATTTCACAAAAAGCAACAACCACCCCCACCTAAATCATTTATTTATCTCAAATCCTTCAGAAAATATGGCGATTAAAGTCTTTACTTTTCAAAGTAACATAGCACACTATCAAAGTCTTATTCTGGGGTTTGGGGTTTTTTTCTTCCCATTTTGGGTTTTGCCATAAAATGGATGAATCTCTCTCACCCACAACAATGTAAATAACGCACAACAATACAGGAAGTGTTGTTTTACAAATAATCAGTCACTGTGAAGCTAGGTCATGATGCAAGGTCACCGAACATTTTTAGTAATATTTGTTTGTATTATTTCATCTAATGCTTCATCTAATGTAGAGTTTCTTGAATAGCAAGACAACAACAGCCCATTAAACAATCAAGTTATGGAGAACTGGTTAGCTGGAAGTCAATTCAGCTCCATTGGCTTAAACAATACACAGAGTGACTAATCAAATGAGAACCTGCAACAACAATTAAGTGTTTGTTGAGTATTATACCACTATGCCAGAACAATATTGTTTTTGTGTGTAAATCATGGGTCCCGTCACCAATGCATGTTCATCATGTTAACTGTAAGTCATAAGTTACTCACATGAAATCAACGAAGCCCTTTTCAGGTATCATTGAAAGCTAAACTAATGGGGCAATTGAAATGGCAATTGCAATGGCAGAATTCTCCACTGATCTTCAGTCATTAGAATGGAGGCTGGGTACCCCCAGGCTGGGGACGGGGCAAATGTAGCCCTCCAGAAATCTTAATATGGCCCTTGGGACTCTCCAAAGGCCATGCACCTTTCCCAAACTGCGCCTCTCACTAGCCCTGCTCCATGTGTTCCTCAAGTTCTCAAGGGATGCAGGTGACGCTGTGGTCTAAACCACTGAGCCTAGGGCTTGCCGATCAAAAGGTCAGCGGTTCGAATCCCCACAACAGGGTGAGTTCCTGTTGCTTGGTCCCAGCTCCTGCCAACCTAGCAGTTCAAAAGCACAACAAAAAGTGCAAGTAGATAAATAGGTATCGCTCCGGCAGGAAGGTAAATGGCGTTTCCGTGTGCTGCTCTGGTTCGCCAGAAGCGGCTTAGTCATGCTGGCCACATGACCCGGAAGCTGTACCCTGGCTCCCTCAACCAATAAAGCGAGATGAGCACCACAACCCCAGAGTCAGTCACGACTGGACCTAATGGTCAGGGGTCCCTTTACCTTTACCTAATGCATTTAAGCACTCCCAATTTCAGTAAATTAAATCACTATGTATTTACTGTGAAAAGCATGAGTGCATGCTATAGCCGAAATGACCCTGATTCCTTGATGTTCATGACAGAATAAATGTTGATTACTATGTGCAAAGTTTTGTAACACTAACAGGTATGTAACATTAGCTTGTGTGCCACGCTGCAAGTAGAAGAATTTAAAATAAATAAATAAATTATGACCTGGCAAATAAGGGTTTCAATTGCTTTCCATTCATGTCAAAATACTATAAAGACACTATTGGCAGAGTTTGATCTTTGATGCTGCCATGACTACATAATTATTGATTATGTGGAAATAATGCCAAAGAGTTGCAATTTATTAGAATAGGTACCAGTTGTAGGATCAGACTGAAGAGTTCATAATGTGGGTAGGAGGTCTTGAACTGATGGCCTGAGAAAAGTCAGCTCCTCAGCTCTGGCTCAGTAAGAGAGTAGTGAGACCAGCAGCACCAGCCAAGAAAAACTCATTATATTTCAATAGAAATCAATGCAGTGTCCACAGGATTCCGAAGGAGTCTTTCATGCAATCACTGACCCAACCCTGACCTGCTTAGCTTTCCAGCATGGTTGCTATGTCATGTGACTTCAGACTGTATTAAAAATGATATGTCATCTGCTTTCTTGCTTTTGTTCATTTATTTTTTCTTGAGCTGGACTTTAATGGGACTAAATGAACTCAAATTTTAGGCCATCTTCACAAGTAGCGACAGAAGCAAAGGTGCCACTTCCACATCGCATGATCTTAGATCGTTGTGGGTTGCACATTAATTATGGAACCACATGGAGGTAGCTGATCACATGGCCTCTCCTATATGGTGGTGTGATTCGCACAGAGAACACAGCCACACAGGATTACACCATGGGTGAGTATGAAGGATGG
This sequence comes from Podarcis muralis, assembly GCF_964188315.1. Lineage (NCBI taxonomy): Eukaryota > Metazoa > Chordata > Lepidosauria > Squamata > Lacertidae > Podarcis > Podarcis muralis. The sequence continues at coordinate 12,254,123 of NC_135664.1, read as the reverse complement.
CTATGTGTTGCAGACTATGTCATTCACTTCATTGCGTGACTAGGCAGTGACAGCCCCAGCCCCCAGGGATCATAAGAAAGGAATAAAGACTCTGACAATGTGTTATGGAGTTAAAATTAGGCCACAACTTTATTAAACTTCTGAATGTAGGAAGACCTTGGCTTAGGCCTTGGGCATGTATCCCTCCCAGCTCCCCAGCCAGGGGAACTGGGGCACATAAAGGTAAATGGCATATGGGGGTGCTCTGCAAGACGTAAGTGTAGCAGGCAGCCCAGCCCATATCCCCACACGCAGGGTAGTTCACTGACAACCTTTCTGTTGTATTAGTACCACTAACAGGAAATATATAAAGACTATCCATGACACACTTTCGGTGTATGGCCAGGGACACCCATTATATAACCCCTTTTAAGAGGGGACCCTGGAATCAATGCCACAGGGGGGTGAGTCACCACTTCAGTCCCCCCCCCCATTATAGGGAAGAAAAGACTAAAGGATTCCACCCAAGGCCATAAACCACCAAAGTTGTGACAAATTGCTATGGGGAAGACAAAACCTGCCAATGCAGGAAAATTTCTTCCTGGTCCTTCAACAGCGACCGGTCAAAGACCGTAGCAGTGCCTGCTAAACAGGAAGAAAAAGTTAACCTGCAAACAAGGAAACATTAAACTAAGGGAGGGTGAATCTCCAGAGCTGACTGCCTGGCTACTGTCGGCTCCAACCCCTATTTATAAATGGGACTGGCCCCACCTCCCAACAATGAAACTTGACTGCTGAGGCTGGGCGTGAACCTCCAGATAATAACACTGAGAGGCAAGCCAGCCTCTGTTTGCCATTAAGTTCCCTAAGAACTGTAGCACAGCTCGTGATCCCCCAAAGGGCGCCCACAATGTAAAGTGTGACTGCTCATTACAGATCAGATAATTTCAAATATTATTCTTATGCAATAGTCTTTGTCTCCGTGTCAAAGGCCTGGACACCCCTCCCTGATTGTCATTTGTAACCATTAAAGAAAATGGAAAGAAGCAGATGGGACTGTTTGGCATGTCTGGAGCATTAGCTGTAGGGATTGGGAGTTACTCGTGCGTAATCCTGCTCCGTTTGAGCCTCGGATTGCCTGATTAAACCCTCCGGACTACGCAGCCCATCTTAGTGTGGCTGCTCTTAGTCACTCGTAGAATCTGTCTGTGGGCGTTTCTTAAAGCGTTGCCAACATAAGAGCTGTTTGACGCCCAATCGTTTCCTCCTCTCACTGCGCGGGAGTCTCCTGTGCAGGGTGGGCGTGGGCAGTGGGGTGCTGGGGCTCTCCTCGCTAACTTCCAATGAAGAGTCCTGGAGCCCCTGCACCTCCCTGTCCCGTTGCTCTCCCTGATCCCTGGTGTTACACTCATTCTCTTCCCCTTCTTCCCTGCTGAGTCTCCCTCTAGCGCTTGGACCTTCCCCTGCAGAATCAGAGACCCTCTCCTTCTCCCGTGCCTCTGATGGCAGTTCCCTGACATTAGCATTGGTCTAACAATCAAGCGTCAAAGGAACTGAAGCAAAGAGTTGATGTGCTTGAAGGAACAATGACTCATTTCTCTGGTTCTTGTCTTATTTGATTTAGCTCCCCTGATCAGTTCTAATTAATAGATGGAGAATGAATCAAATACCCTAATACAGACAGTTCCATGCGCTGCTATTTCATCTATGGACCACTGATGTTGATGGTCAGCTGCTAACACTGAGCTGCCTACCACTACTGCATAAGTGCTTCTCTGAACAGCATCATGCATTCAGTATCCAAGGCACCCAGCAGCTAGCTATGTTCTCAATAGACTCCATTGAACCATACTTCCATTAGTACTACTAACAGCAAATATATAAAGGCTATCCATGACGCATTCAGAATAATGACTGCTGTATCAAAATATTGACTCCATCTTGACCTTTGGCTGCAGATCATACTCTGGCATCATTCTCAGTCTTCATATAAAGTGTAGCTGTGTCAAGCATTTATTTACTGCAACATTTCCAAGCTACTTAGATCTGCAGAAAATGCTTAAGTGGATGGAATATTTCTTGGGGCAGAGACCTTGTCTTTTTCTTACGAGAGAAGTACCTAGCATTGGTGATGGAAGAACAGTAACATTTAACTAAAAGGTAAAGGTAAAGGTACCCCTGCCCGTACGGGCCAGTCTTGACAGACTCTGGGGTTGTGCGCCCATCTCACTCAAGAGGCCGGGGGCCAGCGCTGTCCGGAGACACTTCCGGGTCACGTGGCCAGCATGACAAAGCTGCATCTGGCGAGCCAGCGCAGCACACGGAAACGCCGTTTACCTTCCCGCCAGTAAGTGGTCCCTATTTATCTACTTGCACCCGGGGGTGCTTTCGAACTGCTAGGTTGGCAGGTGCTGGAACCGAGCAGCGGGAGCGCACCCTGCCGCGGGGATTCGAACTGCCGACCTTTCGATCGGCAAGCCCTAGGTGCTGAGGCTTTTACCCACAGCGCCACCCGCGTCCAACATTTAACTACAGCAATGCATTTTTGTTATACAGTAACTAAAGTCCACATTATGTACATTGTTAGCTTTGAACTATAACTTTTAAACTTTGGGAGATATTAACGGGCTCCCTTAGTATTGTTTCATGTCATCACCTGCCCAAAGGGGCTTGTTTTATGTTCCACTAGGTCCTGCTTAGGAAAGTTTGCATTCTTATTCTGAATATAATAGGTAGCATTTAGCTAAATAGCTCATCTGATCAGCTTGACTGAACATGAGGAAAGTATTCACTAGCGGAATAATTCAAATACGGTGTATTCTTTAGTTACTGGGAAGCCATGTTGCTCATGCATAGTTTCTGCTTTTTCCCCAATAGAAAGTTGCTAGGAATTGTAGCTCCACAGAAGGGTTTCTTTTCTTATTTTTCTAAATAATTTTTATTAAGTTTTACAATTTTATATTCAACACAATCATCATTCCCAGATTAAATCTTACACTTTATTATTTTCCAGTTATTGCATCTTAACTTTTGTACTTGGTTTCTTAATTGTAAGTGTTTACTCGAACCCTGGTAGTGAGTCCAATTCTTTACAATGTTTCTGTAAGTACAGTGCTACCTCGGGTTATATACGTTTCAGGTTACATACGCTTCAGGTTACACACTCTGCTAACCCAGAAATAGTGCTTCAGGTTAAGAACTTTGCTTCAGGATAAGAACAGAAATCGGGCTCTGGCGGTGCGGCAGCAGCAGGAGGCCCCATTAGCTAAAGTGGTGCTTCAGGTTAAGAACAGTTTCAGGTTAAGAACAGACCTCTGGAACGAATTAAGTACTTAACCCGAGGTATTACTGTACACCATAAACGGTTCCCAATCCTTTTAAAAGTCTCTATTGTCTTTGTCTCTGAGTTTTCTAGTGAGTTTTGCCATTTCAGCGTATTCCATCAGTTTTGCTTGCCATTCTTCTTTTGTTGGTATCTTGTCATCTTTCCATTTTTGGGCTAGGCTAGTAATATCCTTGCCGCTGTTGTAGCGTACATAAATAGTTTCTTCCATTCTTTTGGCAAGTCTTGACCTATAATACCTAGCAAGAAAGCTTCTGGTCTTTTAACAAAGATTGTCTTAAACATTTTTTTTTCCATTTCATTATAAATCATTTCCCAATAGCTTTTGATTACTTTACAATTCCACCACATGTGATAAAACAGAACGGTTTCTTAACAACCCTTAACAAAGTGCATTCTTTGGAGAAAGCCATGGCTGTTAAAATATTGTAAGCATTGGTCAATGGTCAATTGGGGCCAACTACACTGGATTGCAGATTTTAGTAATAGTTCCAACACAATATGCTTGTTCTCCCATCTATTATGGTTGCCAATCATGCATAACTGATCTGGTGTCCCACCCTCAAAGATAGTCATCTCCAGGTTGGCTAGATAATGGTTGCTACCACCAATTGTTTAGAATCAGTTGTTTAGAAACAAGTTGTTTTAGAAACATAAAGCCTGAAGTATAGATAATGGCTTGATATGCATTTTGTAGGCCTGCCTAGGTATTTTTAGGCCTTCCTGCATGGGCCATCTCCAGTTAGCCTTACTGCATATATGAGGAGCACATTACCAAGCCGTTAGGAAATCTCATTCAAAATCTAGACAGTCTCATTCCAAGGCATAAGTGCAATGAACTTCACAAAGTTACAGACCCAGATCCTGTATCTTAAATAAAAAGAACCTTATTAAGCAAATCACATAGTATTCAGAAGCTCGTTAGAATAGAAATAAATGATCCTAATAGTCTCTTAGTTCTCCTACATGAATCAGAGAACTTAGGATGCAATAGCTTTCAAGGGTACAGTTGAATTTTAGACTACCAGTTTCATTTGCATTTGCTGTGTCAGCATTAAGAACGTCCTGCTACTAAAATCTCTCTTCTATAGCTGAAGGAATATGTGAATCTCTCAAGCCCATGAACTGGACAAAATAGATCAGGGTGCATTTGAAATTCAAAGCAGATGTTTCATACCAGGAATGATAATCATGTTGTTGATAATCATTTCTAGGATTCATAGGTAACTATAAATAACTGTCCCTAAGCACTACACATACAATTATCTCAATTTCATCTGTCATCTGTCATCTATCATCTATCTATCTATCATCTATCTATATCTATCTATCATCTATCTATCTATCATCTATCTATCTATCTATCTATCTATCTATCTATCTATCTATCTATCATCTATCATCATCTATCTATCTATCTATCTATCTATCTATCTATCTATCATCTATCATCTATCATCTATCTATCTATCATCTATCTATCTATCATCTATCTATCTATCTATCTATCTATCTATCTATCTATCTATCTATCATCTATCTATCTATCTATCACCTATATCTATCTATCTATCTATCTATCTATCATCTATCTATCTATCTATCTATCTATCTATCTATCTATCATCTATCTATCTATCTATCTATCATCTATCTATATCTATCTATCATCTATCTATCTATCATCTATCTATCTATCTATCTATCTATCTATCTATCTATCTATCTATCATCTATCTATCTATCTATCTATCTATCGTCTGTCTATCATCTATCATCTATCTATCTATCTATCTATCTATCTATCTATCTATCTATCATCATCATCATCTATCTATCTATCTATCATCTATCTATCTATCCATCCATCATCTATCTATCTATCATCTATCTATCTATCTATCTATCTATCTATCTATCTATCTATCTATCTATCTATATCTATCTATCACCTATATCTATCTATCTATCATCTATCTATCTATCATCTATCTATCTATCTATCATCTATCTATCTATCTATCTATCTATCTATCTATCTATCATCTATCTATATCTATCTATCTATCGTCTGTCTATCATCTCCCCTTTCCTCATATGGCAAGCTAAATCCATGCATCTTCTAAACAGGCCTATTGAGTTTAATACGGCAGCAGTAGAGCAGCAGGAGACCCTCATAAAGCCCTAGGATTGTCCTTGTAAAAGTGCTGTGTACACTCTAAAGCAGAGAAAAGGCCCATTATTATTGTTTTGAATGCTGAGAAAATTGTATTTCAAACTAAAAAGAAATGGCTTTTTATTAATACATAGTGTCTTCTTCCCCCTGTGATGGTTATTTGAGTTCTTTTGCTATATTGCCTGTAGTTTGCCTTTATTCATTTTCATCACTGAAATTTTATCGGTCCTTTCATCCTGCCCTAATTTTGTTTCTTGCAAATGTCTTAATGCTCACCCTCGGAAGATAATAAGCAGACAGCCCAATGGCTTCAAATCATTCTGAGGGAACTAGGGTTGGGGGGGAAAGAAAATGAACATTGGAAACAATGAATTGGAGACAATGCATGCATGAATTTTGAAAGGGCTGATCTTCAGCAAGTGTATGAATACCGTGTTTTGCTTTCATTTTGTGCTAGCGGCCAATTGTATGCCTATACTATTCTTCCGTCACCTCTTCTCCTACACACACTTTCTGCATCAAAAATAGTGTGTTAAAAACCGTGCGATAGTTCGCCAAATGGAATCCTCTTTAGGGAGGGTCCTGGTTGCGCGCGGGCCCCTGAGACACCCCCTCCGTCAGGTTAGGGTTCCCGTTCTTCTTACACCCCTCTCTATTGGCCTCCTCGATCGCTCCACTCTTTTGGGCCAATCATGGCAGGCGGCGCAATCGTGGGGGGGGGGGGGATATAAAAGCGGCAGCGTGACGCAATCGGGGCACTTGCGTCACTCTGCCAAACACAAATTTTAGGTTGTGCTGCTTTGGGCTTGCTTCATATTTGGTCACCTGGTTTGGACCAGGGGCTGGGTAGGAATTTTTTCCACTTGGCAGATTGGCTGTAGCCACTTGGTTTTTGCCTACCTCCTTAGCAATCATCACAACTTTGTAAGGTTTGGCGGTTAGGCATTGGCTTATTGAAATGTGTGGGAGGAGAGGTGCAGCCATCACCTGCCCCTCCAGGAATAGGGTATTCCGGTAAAGGAATCTGGGGTCCTGGATCTTGTCCAAGTCCGCTTGAAGGGCTAGGGCCATGCCAGGACCACAGGAACCCCGGGGTGAGCTTTGGTTGATCTTCATCGATGTTGCTTCCTTGCTTGGTGTTTACCCTTTCAGACTTCCAGCCAGAGAGGCAGGAGTCAGTTATAGTTTGTTGCCAATGCCTAAGCCAATACCACTCACTTTGCTGTAAACAATAAAGCTGTGGCCTAAATTTTGCCCAATAACTTAAACTAAAATTTATGTGTCAGTGTGAAGTTATTTTGGGGAGGGGCTTGGGGGCCTTGAAGTGCAAACATGCATCAATGGATAAAGTACTATTTGCACAATCTCTTGTGCATGTAGTGCGCTTCCCGTGCAGGCCCTATTGTGAAATGTGACAAAGTGGTTGTGGGAACCCAGTGCAATATGCAGGGGTTTTTTACCAATGTTTGCTTGCTTTTTTGCTTACAATATTTATAGGCTGCCTTTCTGAGTAAATCCCAAGGTCGTTTACATAACGATAATTCAACATTGCAGCTTCAAAAACATTAAAATAAATAGATTAATAGAGTAAAAATACACCATTTCTACAAGACACCCACCACTTTAATAAACAAGCAATACTAAAACACACACATCCATCCCAGAATAGAAAACAAAATTTCAGTCCTTAAAGCACTTCTAAATGATTAGAGTGGGTGTGGGTGTGTTGGATTTCTGGAGGTCAACTGACAATTAATTTCAGAGCTGTGGAACCAATGTAGAAAACTCTTGAGCAGCACCATTGTTGTTGTTGTTGTTTTTAATATTTTATTGCATTTTAAGAAAAAAAGAAAGATAACCAAGCATATATCAAACACAGAAATCATGACTTACAGCTCTATAGAAAGAAAAAAAAAAGAAAAAAGAAAAAATCCCAATTTTTCATATACTTTTTTCATAACCATCTGGACTTCCTCACATTTCCCTTCCCTGCGTTCTCCATTAAACAGATATGTTCAGCAATTTATTACCTTCTTTCAAATCTTATATTCTAATTCTGATATGTTATGTCTCTGAGTTTAAATGTTTCCATCAAATATTTAACTACTTAGTTTAGACATAACTTTACTTCAAATCTCGTCTTTATATTTCAACTTATTTTCCCACGTTTCTCATCTAGGCAGCTGATGCCATAGTCCTTCCATTCATGCACTTTCTTAACATTCATACAATTTATAAAATTTTTGTAGATAGTCTTTAAACTTCTTCCAGTCCTCTTCCTCCTCCTCTTTTCCCAGGTCTCGAATTCTGCCAGTCAGAGCAGCACCATTGTTCAGTAGTGTTCCAACCCATTATTTGGTGGGTACTGTTGGGAAAACACCAGGCAGTTGAGTGCGTCCCAGTGGAGCGCCCCTCGGGATGATTCATCACTTCATCGCTCTTCTGTCCTGATGCGCTTCTGTGACACATATCCCAAGATATGTGCAAACAATACTGGAGCAGAGTCCAAGCAGAAACTAGGCATTGAGGTGTGGAAACTAAGCTAATTTATTATGTACAAGATCAAGTGTTGCAGAACAAAGCAAACATGGCTCCTCTCTTCTTCTCCGAGAGAGAACAGGAAAAGACAACAGTACTACATAATGGAACAGTGTAACTGAACTTCCATTCTCATGACTCCAATGGTATGGAATGTCAACACAGACATGTGATGAAAGCAATCACACATCAGCAGTGGAGGAATGAAATCCTAACAGGTACATGCAAGCAGTTTGTCATGAGCTGTAGGGAAGGGATATACCTCACTGGTTGAGCACCTGTTGAGTTAGTCCCCAGCATCTTCATGTTAGATCCGAAATGTGCCCCATTTGAACATCTGGAGCACCATTGGCAGTCATTGTGGATAGTACTTAGCAGTACGATTCACTAGTCTGACTCAATACAGGGCATCCTCCTGTGTCCCTACAGCTTTCAACAGTTTTACTCATATTCACCATTCACATTTGAAGCATGCAAATGGAAAGATCCTTGTAATTCATGTGGATGGGTGGAGGAAACCGATGGTTAGACTGTGCACTCTTGAAACAGTGCATTACAATCAGTGATTGTGCACTAAAAGTCTATATTCACATGACCATCAATTGCATAGTGGCCTTGGAAAGTCTGCTCACAATGCAGTTTTATGACCAAATGGCTTCCCATTAAGGTATTCCAATGAGAAACATATCCAACCTTTTAAGGAACATTTGTTATACATTCCTCATCTGGATATTGTGTTACTATTACTATAACTTTCACCATCCCTGACCATTGGTGATGGGAGTTGGAGTCTGACAATATCCAGTGGACCACAGACTTTCTGCAGTATCCCTTAGCCTCACCTCCAGCCACTTTTCATCTGCAATGTAAGGATTGTAATAACCTTACAGATTTTACTTGATGTGAACCCATATGCCTTACCTGCTAAAGCCTGGGCACTTAGAAAGCTGGAAAAAAGCTTTATAATCTTCAAATGTTGGATCTGGACAGGTAAACTGCCTTGAGTTTTGTTTGTTTGTTTGTTTGTTCATTTGTTTGACAATCAAGCAGTGTATAAACTTTATTAAATAAATAAATGCATTAAATTTAATTTGTTGCTTGCTTTAATTCTGGTTTATATTCATTGTTTTCATTAAAGCTATTGCTTGTTAGTACTTTTAATGAACCTCTGGATTTCTTTTTGTGATCAGTATATTAATTTGCTGGTGGCATTGTAGAGTTTTCTTGTCTTGATTCCACCCCTCATCACTGCCCTGCCAAGTGAATAGTTTTATTTATTTATGTATTTTTTTGTTTTAAAAAATGTAGACTACTTAATATAATTTTGAAAAACATTAAGTGGCTTGCATTAAAACAAGAAAACTGCATCAGCTACATCAGCTAGCAGCCCTAGCAGATCTAGCTACCCATCCTGGGCAATTGGCCATTAAACCTCATAACAGAAATATAAAACTTACTACAAATACTGGGCATTGCCAGTATCCCAGGAGAGCAGGGAATGGCTATGTGGGCATGATCATATTTTCATTTTGAGCCTTTGAAATGTGCATTCTTGGGTCATTTCTGAACTCAAATGTGCTTGGAATGCTCAGTTCCTTTTGGAACTGATTTGTGATGACTGAGACAACTCAGGATTTTATTTTATTTCTGCATTCTATGCCATGCTACTAGTATTGACGACCTTCTCTGTCACACAAATACCCAGCTCCGTTCTCTCAGAGTGCTTATAAAACAGGGAGTGCTTAAGTCAACCCCACAAGTGTCACGATATTTTCTAAGCTGGCAAAGGCAACTTTGTTATTTCTAAGTCAATATAGGGTGAAATGGGAATCACTTCCTTAATTTTTGCTTGCTACTTGTGAATACATGATGTGGCGTTTAATGAATGGTAATTTATCAAATTCTTGGTGTTCCATTTCAAATGTCCTATGTAAATAAGAAACATTGCTATTCTCCTGGAACCGTCTCCTGCTGTCTTCCTCAGAACCAGTCATGGTGCAAAGTTTCCCCAGCCCAAGGACATGTTCCACTAGGCAATGAGAGCATATTATGATGCCTGGGATGGCTCTGTCTACCTTTGACTTTATCTGACAAATTCATTACCATGTACCTGCTTCAACAATCTTGCTGTTGTGACACACTGTGTATCTGTCACTTATATATGAATTGGATTCAAAGGCTCGTGACACAGAAAGCCAAATCTGAAAGCTGACCTTCAGCTTCTACTGTATGTGGCATAAAACATTTCAGTTACTGTCTATCTGTCAGAGTTGCTTGGAGTATTGTCTTAGCCTACTATCAAGTGTATAACATTTTATTGAACCAAATAACATGAATGAAACTCAGAAACCGAGATATGTTCTCTTGTTTCCTGTGTACTTAAGGAAAACAACTACTCTAGAGAGTCCTGCTGAAGTGTTCGGAATCAGGAAAGCTAAGGCATACCCAAGGATTCTTGAAATCCGCCTGAAACTCTTAGCTAAACATTTTCACCAGCCCAATGTATGAATTGACACACATAGGGAGGATCACTTGAGACCTCAAGCTCAGAATGCACATGTATGGAAGGGGGAATCCTGATTAGCACAGGATTATTGCTCAAATAGGGATGCAGGTGGCGCTGTGGGTTAAACCACAGAGCCTAGGACTTGCCGATCAGAAGGTCAGCGGTTCGAATCCCCGCAACGGGGTGAGCTCCCGTTGCTCGGTCCCTGCTCCTGCCAACCTAGCAGTTCGAAAGTACATCAAAGTGCAAGTAGATAAATAGCTACCGCTCCTGCGGGAAGGTAAATGGTGTTTCCGTGCGCTGCTCTAGTTCGCCAGAAGCGGCTTAGTCATGCTAGCCACATGACCCAGAAGCTGTACGCCGGCTCCCTCGGCCAACAAAGCGAGATGAGAGCCGCAACCCCAAAGTCGACCACGACTGGACCTAATGGTCAGGGGTCCCTTTACCTTTACCTATTCCTCAAATGTAAGAGGTCTAGATGCATACTTTGGTAACTGCTTTCAGCGCTTTCATTGAGCTGTTGAACACATAGTGTGGGGTTTACCTAACAGGGCTTCTGCGTGTGCAATTACCCCACGCCACTGGAGCTCCCCTAGAATTGGCTCTCGCAGAGTTAAGAGAGCACCCAGAACATAGGGGAGAAGGGAGGGATCACTCCATCTGACAAGCTGCAATACTTGCTCCCATGGAATGATCACCATAGCACAAATTAGGTCCTCCCTTAAAGAGGGCACGTATTGTGGTAAGACCTGGAAAACTGACACCCTGTGTTGTGGTTGTGTACGATCGGTTAGCCACAACACCCGATTGGTAGGTCCCTCTTAGCTGGGTGTAATCTGGCCAATGGGACGCAGTCCAAACTGTTTGACGTGACCCAGAGCTTCCTCTTTCAACACGTGCAATCGGAACACCCGCCCACCTCTCCCTACTTTTAGGGCTTTGCACTTGACCTTGCTATGCCATCGTGTGTCGTCTGTCATTGGGACAGGGGCACAGCAGGAATTTTCCCCACTTGGCTGATTGGCTGTTGCCATTTGTGTTTCACCTGCCGTGTAGCAAATCGTCACAACTTGTAAGGTTGTGGATAGGCTGTGGTTCAGGTGATAGGGTTGGGAGAACGCTCTTGCCATCCCTATGTGAAGGGTATTCCGTTAAAGGAATCCAGGGACCCAATGGTTTGGTCATTTAAATATATTGTGTGTATCTGCATAACACTTACCTTACCGTGCACAGATTTCAATCAAATTTGGTTAAGAACTTAATTTGTTGTGGAGGTCCATTCTTAACCTGAAACTTTTCTTAACCTGAGGTACCACTTTAGCTAATGGGGCCTCCCGCTGCTGCTGCACTGCCGCCGTGTGATTTCTGTTCTTAACCCAAGCTCCTATTTTTGGATTGCAGAGTCTGTAACCTGAAGTGTTTGTAACCCTAAGAACCATTGTATAACTTTTTTTAAAAGGTCCCTACCATTGTATTATTTAGGTGTGAAATTGTTCCTGCAAGATCTAGATTGCACCTCTCATGCAATTATTTGTTGCCATTGCTGTTGTTTTTAACAAGGTGCAAATCACATTTATTGAAACCGAGTGCATGTATGGACCATTTAAAAGATGTATAAGGCTCTTTGCACATGGTATTTTGCATTAGAATAATTAAAGTGAGAAAAGGCTGAAGAGATGGGGGGGGGGGAATTCCTTGGACCTCACTCAAGCATGCCCAGGAGACCCATCTTTAACAGACTCATACCACTTTAAAGTCTTTATATACTCTGGGTATTTCTGTGGAGGATACATTAGCATTAAATATGTATGCTCCTTGTTCAGAAAAATGCAGAGATAAACCTATGCAATAAAGCAGGTTTTCAGATTCATGCCATAAAGACTACTGTATGGATACAAGCAATATATATTCATCTAATAAAATAAAATGTATTGTAACTGTATATATTGCAGCAACTGTATATATTACAGCAAGAGGAAACTTGACTAAAATAGTCTAAAACAATATCATGAGTAGCCAAATGCCTATGAAGTTCAGCTGATGATCAGGATGACATTACTGTCACCTCTCTACTCATCAAATGATGTATTTGATGACCCAGCAGGAGGGCAGTGTGTATCTGTGTCAGTGCATTTGGCTCTGCCCACCCTAGGACTGTGTCTACTATTAAATACATACCATATTTTTTGCTCTATAAGACTCACTTTTTTCCTCCTAAAAAGTAAGGGGAAATGTGTGTGCATCTTATGGAGCGAATGCAGGCTGCGCAGCTATCCCAGAAGCCAGAACAGCAAGAAGGATTGCTGCTTTCTCTGCGCAGCGATCCCTCTTGTTGTTCTGGCTTCTGAGATTCAGAATTTTTTTTTTCTTGTTTTCCTCCTCCAAAAACTAGGTGCGTCTTATAGAGTGAAAAATACAGTGTATTATTGACACCACCAAACCAGTGGGGTCTTCCTCCAGAAGGGAGAAGATGCTTGGGAGGCTGGATCAGGCCCCTGAACTGGAGATTAGCAACTGCAGTCCTGTGCATCAAGTGCTTTGAAGTATTTGACAATACCCCCATCGTTCAGCCAGGACACTGAGGTCCAGCTCCGAGGGTCTTCTGGCGGTTCCCTTACTGCGAGAAGTGAAGCTAAAGGGAACCAGGCAGAGGGCCTTCTCAGTAGTGGCATCCGCCCTGTGGAATGCCCTGCCATCAGATGTCAAGGAAATAAGATGTCAAGGAAATTAGAAGACTTCTGAAGGCAGCCCTGTTTAGGGAAGTTTTTAATGTTTGATGTTTTGTTGCTTTATTATTATTATTATTATTATTATTATTATTATTATTATTATTATTATTATTATTATTATTGGAGCCACCCAGAGTGGCTGGGGCAGGATATAAATAAATTGTTGTTGTTGTTGTGGCTTTTCGGTTTAGAAGTGAACAATGGAGCTGCATGAAAGGCAATTCTGCACCTTCTAATTGATAGCTAAATGTCCTGATGAAAGTCCAATCTAAAATAAAGACACAGTAACAGACACTGGTTTTTTTGTTGTTGTTTTGGCACAATCGGTTACTGATATTTGCATGAGCAGCAAAAGCAACATGCAGCATATTTTACAATCTGCTAATGTGCATCCTAGACAGCATCTTAAAAAGTAGAGACATCACCTTGCCAGCAAAGGTCCGTATAGTAAAAGCTATGGTTTTCCCAGTAGTAATGTATGGAAGTGAGAGCTGGACCATAAAGAAGGTTGATCGCCGAAGAATTGATGGTTTTGAATTATGGTGCTGAAGGAGACTCTTGAGAGTCCCATGGACTGCAAGAAGATCAAACCTATCCATTCTTAAAGAAATCAGCCCTGAGTGCTCACTGGAAGGACAGATCCTGAAGCTGAGGCTCCAATACTTTGACCACCTCATGAGAAGAGAAGACTCCCTGGAAAAGACCCTGATGTTGGGAAAGATGGAGGGCATAAGGAGAAGGGGATGACAGAGGACGAGATGGTTGGATAGTGTTCTCGAGGCTACCAGCATGAGTTTGACTAAACTGCGGGAGGCAATGGAAGACAGAAGTGCCTGGCATGCTCTGGTCCATGGGGTCACGAAGAGTCGGACATGACTAAATGACTAAACAACAACAACAACAATGTTTATCCTCCTCTTATTGGGGAAGGAAATAGGTGCAAAATCTTGTGCTTTAGGAAAGGGTTGTAAGTCTCTGCAAGGCTGGTTGGGACAGAATGCTCTCTTCTCCCTAGATATTGTATCGCCCTCTATCAATCATTATGAGATCTTTTTTCAGTGGTACATTTAATGGAAACCATCTCCAGCTCTTGAAAACGGAGCTCACTAGAAGCCGAGAAGAAGGAAACAAATTTATATCAGAGTGGGGAAGAAGATATAATAGCAATTAGGAAAGTTAAGAGAGAATGTGCTTGGCAATTAGCCAAAGGCAACACATTTAAAATTGATAAAAGAAAATGATTCTTAATAGAAAACGCTTTGATTCTTTAGAGAAAATTGGACAGCGTGCAAAATCGTGAAACCATGAACGGGTTGCTCTGACATGCTCACCAGGTAAAATGAATGCCAGCAGTGCTGCCTAATATTTCTGATTACAGACAGTCCAGACCATCCCAGCATGTCAGTCCAGTATTGGCCAGGCATTTCCAGTCAGCAGAAATACATATGTTCTTCTTTTATATCGGGCTCTCCACTCCCCAGCATCGGAGGAAAACACAGCCTCCACTGTTCAGGAGAGGCCTCTAGCCCTTTGGTGAAGGTTGAGGGGGTATTTGGGCAAAGATATCAGTTTTCCAAGCTCCCTTCCAACCATGACATGGTGGGATAGCTCAGTCAGTAGAATATAAGACTATTGATCTTAGAGTTTATATGTATATATATATATCATTTCCAACAATCATTTAACATAACTTCTTATCTTATACAATATTTTTGACTTCCGTCAACAACCTCTGAAGATTTTCCGTTCTTTACTTGTTCTGCATTTCTTAATTTCTCTATTACTTTTAATTTTCATTAACTAATAATTCTTTTCAAAGTCTTCCTTGCAATATTTCACAAAATCCTCCTTAAAGAATTTCTTGCAATCCTACCAGCGTAATCTGTTTATTGCAATTGCTTTTCAAATAATTCAAATATTTACTCCAGTCCTCTAAGAATCTCTGATCCCACAGGTTTCGAATCCTTCCTGTTAATTTATCCAATTCTGCATAGTCCATTAATTTCATTTACCATTCTTCTTTCTTCGGTAATTCTTCTTGCTTCCATATTCTTGCTGCTGTTGTTGCATATAAAAACAACATACAGTCCTGTCTGTTAATATCCTCCCCTACAATGCCAAGTAAAAATGCTTCTAGTTTCTTAGTAAATGAATATTTCAACATCTTTTTCATCTCATTATATATCATTTCCCAGAAGTTTTTCGCTTTCTTACATTCCCACCACATGTGATGAAAAATTCCTTCTTTACATTTCCAACATTTGTTACTTGTTTTATGCATTTTAGCTAATTTCACAGGGCTAATATACCACCTATACTTCATTTTCATCACATTTTCTTTTAAAGCATTGAAGACTCTTGATCTCAGAGTTGTGGGTTTGAGTCCCACTTTGGGTGAAAGATTCCTGCATCGCAGGGAGTTGGACTAGATTGCCTTCATATTCCCTTCCAGCCCTACAGTTCTATGCTTCACGTAGCCACTGGCTACAACCATTCTGCGGACAGATGGTCCTTTACCCTTTCAAGATTCAACGTGCTGCCATCTGCCTTATTGCAGGGTGGATTCGAGGGTAAACCATACGCAGAACGGGTCTGCCCCTGCGGCTTGTTGGAGGTAGAAACTGTCTCTCATGCCTTGTTACGCTGCCGTTTCTACAGGGATATAGGCTCGGCATTTATTACCCCTGCTATGCAAAAATCTCCAAATAAATCTGAAATTCAATGTCTAAAATCCCTGGTAGAGGACAAGGATCCTGAGATCACATTAAGGGTAGCCAAATTCTGTGCGATTGCCATAAAACTTAGGGAACAAGCTGTGCTATCATAATAATTAAGGCCTTAAATGATAATTTCAAGTTATATGTTAGTGACTAAATATATATATATATATATATATATATATATATATGCTTTCGTAGATTTTCACGGGTACAGGAATGCAGGTTTTGGTGTCCTCGGGTATCTTCCCGTGTAAAAGTTGGGGTGTCTAGGCGACGTTTCGACGAGGTCTCACTCGTCATCTTCAGGCTGGTGCTTTCGGCTTCTTGTTACTGGAACAGAGCAGGATCTCAGTGTTTGAGTTCCTATAAATACTGTTGAGGAGGTGTGGCCTCCTATGTTCTGGGCAGAGAGGAAGTTCCCAGGCTAGTGTGCCTTTTCTTCTTTTGTTCCTTAATTGCTTGAGGGATATCTTGAGTGATTTCTTGAGTGATATCCTGAGTACCACTTAGGTGGGTCATTAGGTGTGGATTAGTTGTTAAAGCCTTTGTGTCTTGACCTCTTGAACTTTGTGAAGAGTTTTTCTGAGAAGATGGGTGTACTACATTTAGTTGTGCTCTGGCTTGGCTTCGTGTATAGGGGCGAGCTGTGGTTTTGTGGCCTGTGCCAGCCAGATCTGTGTAGGGATTGCAGGGGGGTGCAGCATCCGGAGGTGCCACCATGGTTTGGCTACTGGATGGTGTCTGTAATTTATCTGTGGAGAGGGTCTGGGTTTGGGTCTGGTGTGGTTGATTGGTGATGGCGTTCTGTGTGCCTCTGGATCTGGTGTCAGTTTTTGTGGGGAGGGCTAATTTCCAGATGTCTGGCAAGCGGGATGTGTCGTCACGCTTGTTCATGTTGTGAGGGTGTTTCTCTATCTCGATGGCTTCCATGATTATTCTCTTGTGGTGATGTTCCATGTTAAAGAGCAATTTGGAATCTGCAAAATTAATTTCGTGTCCTGTTTCTTTCATGTGTTGGAAAAGAGAGGAAGTTTTTTCTTCTTTTTTGACGGCATTCTTGTGTTCTGCAATACGTGCATTTATTCGTCTGTTTGTTTGTCCAATGTACGTGGCTGGGCAGACTTTGCAGGGTATTTCTTTAAAACTTCCTCTCTCTTCCAACACATGAAAGAAACAGGACACGAAATTAATTTTGCAGATTCCAAATTGCTCTCTAACATGGAACATCACCACAAGAGAATAATCATGGAAGCCATCGAGATAGAGAAACACCCTCACAACATGAACAAGCGTGACGACACATCCCGCTTGCCAGACATCTGGAAATTAGCCCTCCCCACAAAAACTGACACCAGATCCAGAGGCACACAGAACGCCATCACCAATCAACCACACCAGACCCAAACCCAGACCCTCTCCACAGATAAATTACAGACACCATCCAGTAGCCAAACCATGGTGGCACCTCCGGATGCTGCACCCCCCTGCAATCCCTACACAGATCTGGCTGGCACAGGCCACAAAACCACAGCTCGCCCCTATACACGAAGCCAAGCCAGAGCACAACTAAATGTAGTACACCCATCTTCTCAGAAAAACTCTTCACAAAGTTCAAGAGGTCAAGACACAAAGGCTTTAACAACTAATCCACACCTAATGACCCACCTAAGTGGTACTCAGGATATCACTCAAGAAATCACTCAAGATATCCCTCAAGCAATTAAGGAACAAAAGAAGAAAAGGCACACTAGCCTGGGAACTTCCTCTCTGCCCAGAACATAGGAGGCCACACCTCCTCAACAGTATTTATAGGAACTCAAACACTGAGATCCTGCTCTGTTCCAGTAACAAGAAGCCGAAAGCACCAGCCTGAAGATGACGAGTGAGACCTCGTCGAAACGTCGCCTAGACACCCCAACTTTTACACGGGAAGATACCCGAGGACACCAAAACCTGCATATATATATATATATATATACACACACACACACACACACACACACACACACACACACACACACTGTTGCTATATCTGTATTGTCCCTGTTATAAAAGGTAAAGGTACCCCTGCCCGTACGGGCCAGTCTTGACAGACTCTAGGGTTGTGCGCCCATCTCACTCTAGAGGCCGGGGGCCAGCGCTGTCCGGAGACACTTCCAGGTCACGTGGCCAGCGTGACATCGCTGCTCTGGCGAGCCAGAGCCGCACACGGAAACGCCGTTTACCTTCCCGCTAGTAAGCGGTCCCTATTTATCTATTTGCACCCAGGAGTGCTTTCGAACTGCTAGGTTAGCAGGCGCTGGGACCGAGCAACGGGAGCGCACCCCGCCGCGGGGATTTGAACCGCAGACCTTTCGATCGGCAAGCCCTAGGCGCTGAAGCTTTTACCCACAGCGCCACCCGCGTCCCTGTTATACCTAACTGCAAATTCAAATGTATCCCTATCATGTTTTATGACTTCCTTGATATTGTACGTTGGCTGGAACTGGTCTATGACCGAAATAATAAATTCATTCATTCAACCCTTCTGCGTTTTTCTTTTTCTTTTTATCCTGAGACAACCAAATGGTTACACAAGTCATTTAAGCTCTGGTTTTCAGACATTTGTTTGAAGCTCATACAGGGAGTGCTCCCATTTTCTGTGAAAAAACAGAAAGACAAACATGTATGAAACTCTAGACACACGTATCTGAGATTAAACACCCCTAGTGCAGAAAATAACACATGCCTCTCATTCAGCTGTACATTAGTAATTTCAACTTTGAAATACGCAAGTAATGCATCACAGGGGCAAACAACCTCTGAGCTGAATACCAGCAAAGAGATATTAATGGGTCTGCTATTTAGTAACAGCAAGAGAGCATCCCATCTCATAAATGTTTTTTCTTTCCTCCTCTAGTCTTCTTGTAAATTGAGTCCTCAATATGTCCTTGGTAAATGAAAAATATCGCTGGCATGAGGAGACCAACAGGCAGCCCCTTCAGATACTTTAAATGATAATCGCCTCAGCAGGTCCTTTTTGCCCCAGAGTAATGGCTGAAATCCGAACACAGTCTTATAAACAAAATTTTTACAGGAACTCTTGACAACTACCCTTTTTTTGTACTTCACCACAGCTATTTACCTTTATTGGGCAGCAGCTTCCGTGGGGAACAAAAAGGGATTGTCCGGGTCTAAGACTCTATCATTCATCTTTTAGAGCCATTTGAAGTGAACAGGACTCTGGAGATTTCAAATAATTTACCATCCTCCTTTCGGTAGCTCCATCAGAACTTATTTATTTATTTTCTCCAAGGGGACTGTAAGATTCTTGACTGCTGGGCCCAAGCACTGATGCTACACTGTTAAGTGGTTGAAAGTGGTGGAATTATATAGAAAACACATTTCCCGGCGTCATTTGGTCCTCCTCGCTGCTTCAAAACAAGGATTCCTGGTGTGCACTCTTGCCGAGAAACAAGGCACATATTTACAGATATTCTGAAGTCAGGCGATTTCCTACATTTAAATTTGAATTTGGGGGTGGAGTAAAAGAAGAACGATGGATTTTAGCTATGTGCTTTCCGTAGCAGAGGAAAGCCAAAAATTCTAACTCATGTGTAGGTCTATGAATATAATAAGATAGAAAGAAAATAAAAGTATTTAGAATGAGGTAATCAGCATTTACTGGAGAATCTACTATGACCCCCAGGGATTAATTCTTTCCCCCCCCTTCCAAATGCTGCTTATTGTTTGAGAGGTGTAAAGAGAGATCTTACATATGTAATCCGTTTCATATGCACTGTGCTATCAAAAAGCAATCAAGTAGTAATTTTAGCCATAGGGAAACCCTTTGGGATTACATACCCCGCTGTTAAGTAAAAGGATTTTTGTCTTTATGACAGCGTTGAAAATAAACATGCACCTATTTATTCCCCTTAGGAACTCACTTTCAGGCGTGCTGCCATGTATAATCAAAGGGAATTGTCCTAGCTTTGTGTTTTCTTTAACATTATTTTGCAAGCTAAAGAGCAGAGTCTAGTATTATTGAGGGATTTTCTTTCATGTTTCACTTGCTCGGCTAATGGAACCATATTCCTGGCAGCTGATGTAGAAATTCTGTTTCTGATGGCTCATTATAATGGAGAAATGCTGTATTAAACAGTAGATCCATGCATGAATGAATGAAATGTTGCTGGATTTATTTTTTTACACTTCCGAGATATGCACACACATATCCCTGCAAAGTTGCATGCGCACACACACATATGTGAAATAAAATGAGGTGAGAATGGTAGGGAAACCTAGTCCAGAAATTTTGCCTCATTTTTGCCAGTTTTATTTTTTTTATTTTTTTTTTTTATTCTAACATTGTCTTTGTCTTGGAGAGCCCCATACATTGCACTGACTTAGATCAGCGGTTGTCAGTGGCTCCCGAAAGGGTCACTAGGTAATTTCCACGGTGAGAGATTATGGAGTTCAGATCTCCCTGAAGCTCACATATAGAACAGAAAGCACCATTCCCACAAAGAAGGCTGAGCTGTTGTTGCTTTCCCTCAATTTGCTCACAGTTTGGTGGACTTCTCATATTGGCCCGAATATAAGCCTCACCCAAATATAAGCCACACCTTTAAAATTCGGGGGGGGGGGGAGAGAAAAAAAGACAATATCCAAATATAAGCCCCTCCCTTAAAATTCTGCAGGCACCCACACCTGTTTCATTTTACCGTATGTCTGTTTCAGCAGCGATATAATAAAAGCTAATTTTTGTAAGGTTGTGAATTCAAGCTGCACTTTAACTTTTCACGGTCGGAATTGGAGGGGGGGAGTGAGGCTTATATACAGGCCGATACTGTAATCTACTCTGGGGTGACTCCTGTAGCCAACAGAAGCTGGTGGGAGAGTGACGAGGATGGAGGAAGGTTGGCGTCTTATAGGCCAGGGATGGCCTGCTTCCAAGAGACTGCGATCTACTCACACAATTAAAAACTGGCAGTGATCTACCCCTTTTTTTGGGGGGGGGGGGTGTTTCAGGACAAAGTTGTTGAGCTTTATTTAGGAAGGAAAGGAGGCAAAGGAATAAATTTAAAAAGCCGCGCACCAAGAGATCGCTAATTAAACAGTCACCCTCGCAGCAAGAGCTCCGTCTTCCCGAAAATTATATGAAAATGATGTATAGATGGTATATTACACCACTACAGATAGCAAAAATGTACAAAACTGGGTCACACAGATGTTGGAAATGTAAAGAAAAAGAAGGGACTTTTTATCATATGTGGTGGGAATGGAGAGAAGTTAAAAAAAAATTGGGAAATGATATATAATGAATTAAAGAAAATGTTTAAAATGACATTTTTTTAAAAAAACAACAACCCAGGAGCATTTCTGTTAGGGATTGTAGGACAAGACCAGCCAAGGAAAATAAAGAACTTATTTATGTATGCTACAACAGCGGCAAGAGTCTTGATAGCACAAGGATGGAAGAACGAGGAAATCCCAACGAAAGAACAGGGGCAAGAAAAATTGATGAGTTATGCAGAGCTGGCTAAATTGACATACAAATTGTGGGGCAAGGACAACTGTGACTTTAAGGAAGAATGGGAGCTTTTTACAATTTATCTAAAAAGACAACAAAATGAACTGGACTCCTTGGCAGATTTTGAATAAACATAAACAAACTTATTGGTTGATAACATGGTAGATTAATTGGGAACTGTTAAATATGTGATATGATGAAATCCAGATTGGAGGGTGTCGAGGAAGTCTTTTAGCAATGTAAATACACCAGGGAACAAGAAGAAAAAAATTCTTCTTTTATTTTGTGTGTTTTTATTGTTGTTAAGTTTTTATGTTGTGTCAAATGTAATGTTTTTCGTTTGTGTTTTTGTCTGTGTGTTATAAGAGAAAACCAATTTTTTTTGGGGGGGGGAGATAACATGGTAGATAGACAATGTAAGGATATGTATAATTTTATAACATGCAGAGAATAATATGAGTTGAGAAATCATAGAAGGGAGCTAAGGGAAGTCTCAGGGGGAGGGTTTGATGGGGGGAAAGGGGGGGAATAATGAATATGATATGTTTTGAGAATTTGTTATGTTGAAATTGTTAATAAAAACATTTTAAAAGATACATCCAAAAAGAGAATAAGAGAGCTCCATCTTCCATTCTAGAGAGCTACAGGGCAGGGCGAGGGTGAGGGGCCGGATGGAGGAGCCAGCGATTGACAGTGATCTACAAAAACCTCCTGGGGATCGATCAGAAGATCGCAATCAACCTGTTAGACCTCCCTGTTATAGGCCAACCATCGGAGTCGATCCATCACTCCCACCAGTGTGCCCGTACAGTGTGGCGTTTGCCTCCTAGGATGGGTCATAAGGAAAGGGTTAAAATAGGTGTGATGTGATTGGCCAGTGAGAATGCAAGGGGAGAATAAAAGTTAGAGTGGGAGGTTTTGAAAGTCAGTTGAGAGTTGAGGTTTGGGAGTTGAAGAAGGAAGAGGGAGGTTTAGGTGTGGGTTGGTAGAGTTGTATTGTGAGAGAGTGAGAGGAATTGTTAGGTGGAGTCAGATAGATAGTTGGAATAATCAGTTTGGAGTTGTTAGGAACTAAGAAAGAAACTGACAAGAGAAAAATTAACTGAAACCATAAGCTTGTTCCTGCATTTAAAAATAAACTTGATTATTTGTTTATGTTAACAACTGACTGGACTCCGACTCCGTGTGTCCCCGTGAGATACTGGGTGGTGGCAGCAGAAAAAGCAATCGCAGTGGTGGCACAGGGTCAATAGACCGTCAAACGTCCGGGGGCCCTGTGTGTGATCGCCACACACAGTGCCAACCTCAACACCACTTGGTGTGCCTTTCATAGTTATGTGATCAGGCTTGTGGTGTTGGTAGTGGTGTGAGTGCTGTGGGGGAACTGCAAAGAGACTATATATAATATTTTCATTCCTTATATTGTAGGGATAACATATTCCAATAAATCTTGGATTTTCTATGAGCAGCACAATGTGCAGTTCTGTTGGCCATGATTCAGCTAAGCGGTATTATTTATTAATTTATTAATTCCTCAGTTTTGTTTATACCCTGCTCTTCGTCAAGATCTCAGGATCTTCAAGCTCCCAGAGCACTTTGCAATACACTTTGCGATACAATAAAATACAGCGTCAGCCATGACTGCGACTAATTGGTATTGTAGCAGAATAATTACATAGACGCCGTTTCTTCTATTTTTACATTGTATACTATTCCTTGTATGCTTTATTTTATTTAATTGCTGTCAATTTTTTTCGCAAGCTGTTCTGAAAGGGGCAATGTAAATGGGAGAGTAGCACTCGCTTGAAACAGTTGCATTGCTTTGAAGACGTGCATCCGAAAGAAATTGACAGCATCTTCTCGATAAGACTTCTTCACCTCAACCCATTTTTTCATTCCCTTTACCTTTTCGTTGTCAGGGGATAGAGGTTAAATATATATGTTGCATGAGGTACTTTGTAGAGTCAGCAGATTACGGGGCACAGCTGAGCGGCTGCTATAAAGTGAGCAAAATTATACTTCACTAATGAAATCAAATGATGTCTCCTTATGGGATTAGCTGAATGATAATTAAGCCCTCTCTGCTTCCGAATGACACCAACCTGTCAGACGCTACAGTCTGCTGTTCTTAAAGAGATGGCATTTGTAGACTTTCATCCAATGAAATATGAGACGTCTGCAACCAACATTAATTCCTCATCTATGTCTGAGCCATGAACCTCCTGAATTGTGTGTAGTATATTGGCATCTGCATTAATTTTGCCAGGCAGAAATGATATTCACAAAAGTACAAACCTAGAATATCCTAGGAATGAAAAGAGTATATGGAATTATAATCATCTGACAAAGTATACAGTGGTGCCCCGCAAGACGAATGCCTCGCAAGACGAAAAACTCGCTAGACGAAAGGGTTTTCCATTTTTTTGAATCATTTCACAAGACGAATTTCCCTATGGGCTTGCTTCGCAAGACGAAATGTCTTGCGAGTTCTTGCGAGTTTGTTTCCTTTTTCTTAAAGCCGCTAAGCCATTAATAGCCGCTAAGCCGCTAAGCCGTTAGTAGCCGCTAATCCGCTAATACGCTAATAGCCGCTAAGCCGCTAATAGCCGTGCTTCGCAAGACGAAAAAACCATAAGACGAAGAGACTCGTGGAACGGATTAATTTCGTCTTGCGAGGCACCACTGTATACTTACATACATGCGTACAGGTCCAATGAAGCTATAATACTGGACCAAATTCAATAGTATATAAACACAGCAGCCCAGGTTATCAGGCTGAGCACTTCCAGAAAACCAGTAATCGTGCTGAACAGTTATTCAGCAAGTATGGAAGAGTAAAGCAGGCAGGTTCTAAATTTAACTCCCTGCTCTCTCTCTCCTGAACAACTGAACAATTGATTATTGTTTTTCTATTCCATATGTACATTGCTGATGTTTTCTATTCCATTTGCATGACTGGATTAATGAAAGGAACCATCCATGTACCACAGTTTTTTGCACATGATTTCTCATCCACCTTTGGATACCTTGTGTACGTAAGCTTCTCCTTTGCATGCATCACCTAGATAGATTGGGGCAACTGAATTTTAGAATGCCCCAGAGACTCTTAGAAGCCCAGTGCACCATTGATTCTCTCAACAGTGATAGCACCATGTGCCATTTTGCAGGAATAAAAAATACATTGCAATTAGGACAGTTTGAGTTTTTGTAGAGGTAAAGGTAAAAGGCCCCTGGATGGTTAAGTCCAATTATATTTGACTATGGGGTGCAGTGCTGAACTCACTTCAGGCTTTGTCCACAGACATTATCCAGGTCATGTGGCCAGCATCACTGAACCACTTCTGGCACAACAGGACGCCATGATGACTGCCAGAGCGCACAGAAACACTGTTTACCTTCCAGCCACAGCGGTACCTATTTATCTACTTATGCTGGTGTCCTGTTGAACTAGATTCAGGTAGGTAGCCATTTTGGTCTGACACAGTCGAAATATAAAAATAAAATAAAGTCCAGTAGGGACCAACTAAGTTTGTACTTGGTATAAGCTTTTGTGTGTATCTGAAGAAGTGTGCATGCACACGAAAGCTCATACCAAGAAGAAACTTAGTTGGTCTCTAAGGTGTTACTGGACAATTTTTTAGTGCTTTTGAACTGTTAGGTTGGCAGGAACTTGGACAGAGCAACAGGAGCTCACCCCGTCATGCAGATTTGAACTGCCAACCCTCAGTTGTGTTTTAGACCACAGCGCCACCCACTCCATTTATGTAAGGGGCGGGGGATTTCAGCAGCTATAGCTTGTCCAGATGAAATTCCCTCCCTCTTCTGCTCAACTATTAAAGAGCTTCAGGATCCCTGTACTCTACATCTAACTGCCCTAAACCCTTTGCCAAACTTTTCATCCAAAGACTGAAGGTGCCATACATGGCTCCCCTCCCATCCCATAATATCCGCACAGCAACCATGTGATGCAGGTTGGGCTGGGAGTTGGTGACTGGCCCAAGGTCAACCTGTAAGCTTCATTCACTCTGATCACTTTAAAATGATCCTTATTTAGACTTAATTTGCCTGTATTAGTTTATTGGAAAGTCCACTCCATTTTGACGATCTTCTTTCATTATGCTACTGATTACACCGCTGGGAACAAGACAACTCCCAGATCATTTCCTAGCTCAACCTCCTTGAAAGTCACCTATCTCCCTTCCTCTGACTCAAATCTTGCCTTCCGGAGGTAATGAGAGTTCCAAGACTGTCCCTTGTTCTTTAATACCATGCCAACAACAGCATCCCATGCAAAGATCTTTGGGAGTTATAGTCTTCCAGGGGCTCTGGCTTCCTGCAATTGGACTGCAAACTGCAATTACCAGGGAACTTTACCCTGGGAAGGTCCTGGTTGAAACTAAAGAAGGCCAAAGAGCAGCCCTTCCTTGCCCTTGTGAGTTCCCTTCTTCACCTCTACCGGTAAAAGGTAATATTTTTTAGAAGCGGTTGTTCAGAAGAGGAGGTGCAATTCAAAGAGATTTTAGTTTGGGTAGCAATAAGTGCAGTGTTTGAAAATGAGGGAAGGTCTGGTTGTTGCTATATCTCTCACTCACTCTCTCAGTCTCTCTCACACACTTCCTAAATTCTTCTCCATCACTAGTGGGGCTACCTTTGAAGGTGACCCAGAATCTACAACTAATCCAGAATGAAGCAGCTAGACTGGTGACTGGGAGTGTCTGCCGAGACCACATAACACCGGTCTTGAAAGACCTACATTGGTTCCCAGTACATTTCCGAGCACAATTCAAAGTGTTGGTGCTGACCTTTAAAGCCCTAAATATCCTTGGTCCAGTATATCTGAAGGAGCGTCTCCACCCCCATCATTCTACCCGGACACTGAGGTCCAGCACCACGGGCCTTCTGGCAGTTCCCTCACTGTGAGAAGCCAAGCTACAGGGAACCAGGCAGAGGGCCTTCTCAGTAGTGGTGCCTGTCCTGTGGAACGCCCTCCCACCAGATGTCAAAGAGATAAACAACTACCTGACATTTAGAAGACATCTGAAGGCAGCCCTGTTTAGGGAAGTTTTTAATGTGTGACATTTTACTGTATTTTTAATCTTTGTTGGAAGCTGCCAGAGTGGCTGGGGAAACCCAGCCAGATGGGCAGGGTACAAATAATAAATTGTTGTTGTTGTTGTGATTGAACATTGAGGCTATGGTGTTTATGAGGCCCTCCCTCACCCTGCATGCCAATCTCCTGTCCTACTTGAACTCATCCCAGTCATGTTCAAATGGCTTATAAATTTTATTCGCTTTAAAGCAGCCTTTCATTCTTCTTTTTTTAAGCATGCATTGCTTCCCTCACATTATATCAAACGCCCACTCACGTCCAGCATGAGTCCAAATTTAGTATCCGAAGTTGGACTAGGAATTTTTTTATTGAGATTAACTCACCATGAATGCATTATAAATATACTGATTTTAGCCGATGTGAGTCATGGGAAGGAAGTCAATGGAATAATTCACATAAGCTCTGCAAGACCAGTCCTAAAATACGTTAAGTACAGATTCTCTATATTCGTGGTCTGAGCCATGACAGAGAAGACTGAGGAGTTGAGGGAAAGGGATTCTGCACAAAAGATTGCCTGACTCGCTCTTATCGTCATCAAAAATTATCCCGCTGAAAGCATTTCTCTAATTTATTTTCTTTTATGAAACAGAAATGCATGGCACAACATGATAGAAGGCTGTAAAATTGCTTTTTATTGTATTTGGTTTGATTGTGTGCCACGTTTGCTCGACCACTTTCCCGTCCTCACAGCCATGAAGAAAAGCATCTTCTCTCCCCCCCCCCCTTAGATGAAACACAAATAAGCAAAAAAATAATTGAGACCTAAAAGCAAATACAGCACAGCTTGACTCAGAGAATGCAGAATTGTCATCTGTTCAAAAGACTCTACGCTAGCTTCATTTGTGAAAACTTTGGTGTGGCCAAGTTAAAAAAGAACCTGTAGTTTAAAGGATACACTTTTTAGTAGCATCCTCACATGATTAATTAGGGGACGCGGGTGGCGCTGTGGGTAAAAGCCTCAGCGCCTAGGGCTTGCTGATCGAATGGTCGGCGGTTCGAATCCCCGCGGCGGGGTGCGCTCCCGTCGTTCGGTCCCAGCGCCTGCCAACCTAGCAGTTCGAAAGCACCCCCGGGTGCAAGTAGATAAATAGGGACCGCTTACTAGCGGGAAGGTAAACGGCGTTTCCGTGTGCGGCTCTGGCTTGCCAGAGCAGCGATGTCACGCTGGCCACGTGACCCGGAAGTGTCTGCGGACAGCGCTGGCCCCCGGCCTCTTGAGTGAGATGGGCGCACAACCCTAGAGTCTGTCAAGACTGGCCCGTACGGGCAGGGGTACCTTTACCTTTACCTTTACACATGATTAATATTCAGTGCAGTTCCATGCATAGCAAAGGTGCACCCCAGTTTTAGACCTAGTTAAGTGTTTCTTAACACTTAACTAGGTGTTAAGACGCGGGTGGCGCTGTGGGTAAAACCTCAGTGCCTAGGACTTGCCGATCGCATGGTCGGCAGTTCGAATCCCCACGGCGGGGTGCGCTCCTGTCATTCGGTCCCAGCGCCTGCCAACCTAGCAGTTCGAAAGCACCCCCGGGTGCAAGTAGATAAATAGGGACTGCTTACCAGCGGGAAGGTAAATGGCGTTCCGTGTGCTGCGCTGGCTTGCCAGATGCAGCTTGTCACACTGGCCACGTGACCCGGAAGTGTCTACGGACAGCGCTGGCTCCCAGCCTCTAGAGTGAGATGAGCGCACAACCCTAGAGTCTGTCAAGACTGGCCTGTACGGGCAGGGGTACCTTTACCTTTACCTTTACCTTAAGTGTTTCTATCAGAGGTGGCTAGCAAGTGACTCCATATGTTATTGTCCTCCAACTCCCAACAGCCTCAGCGACCATGGGTCAAGTAGGATGGGAATTGCGGTTCAATAACATCTGGAGGGAATCTGTTGAAATCAGCCCTGAGTGCTCACTGGAAGGACAGATTGTGAAGCTGAGGCTCCAATACTTTGGCCACCTCATGAGAAGAGAAGACCCCCTGGATAAGACCCTGATGCAGGGAAAGATTGAGGGCACTAGGAGAAGGGGACGGCAGAGGACGAGATGGTTGGACAGTGTTCTTGAAGCTACCAACATGAGTTTGACCAAACTGCGTGAGGCAGTGGAAGACAGGAGTGCCTGGCGTGCTTTGGTCCATGGGGTAACGAAGAGTCGGACACGACCAAACGACTAAACAACAACAACAAGGAAAAGTTGGACCTTAGGATGTAGAAATTCCGGGATCAAATAAGAAAGTGGGATGGCTTCTGTAAATCCAGGATTGTCCCTGGAAAATAGGGGCAGTTAGAGATTCTGGAGGCAGGTGCATTGAGGTGTTCTGCATGTAACAGTAAGTCAAACTATAGCTGAACTCACAGCAGCAGGAGGAAGACCAGGGGAGGTGCAAAATTATCATAAGCTCCTCTCCAGAAACCTTCACATCCACACTAAGTCATGGTTTGGCTTCACTTTCCTTGCAATGCAGCTCATAGTCTGCACACAAGGCCTGCAGGAAAGCCAGTTGTGTATATCCTGCAATAGGTAAACGTAAAGGGACCCCTGACCATTACGTCCAGTTGCAGACGACTCTGGGGTTGCAGCGCTCATCTCGCTTTATTGGCCGAGGGAGCCGGCATACAACTTCTGGGTCATGTGGCCAGCATGACTAAGCCGCTTCTGGCGAACCAGAGCAGCGCACGGAAACGCCGTTTACCTTCCCACCGGAGTGGTACCTATTTATCTACTTGCACTTTGATGTGCTTTTGAACTGCTAGGTTGGCGGAAGCAGGGACCAAGCAACGGGACCTTACCCCGTCACGGGGATTCAAACCGCCGACCTTCTGATCAGTAAGTCCTAGGCTCTGTGGTTTAACCCAGAGCACCACCCACGTCCCTATATCCTGTTATACCTGCATGCTATAGAGGAAGGAAATGTAGAGAGGCCTATGGATGTCATCATTAGATCTTCCATATTTTTTTAATCTAATGTTACTACGCCATTGTGATCTGGCAATGTGAAAGGAACAATGAGATAACCAAAACACAACAGGATGAGAAAATAGAGTTTCCCTCACTGAACCAACCAACCTGTTCTCTGGCTTCAAGCTTTTCATTTACACAAAAGTTTGTTCTATCTTCATCTGTCTACTTATAATCCCTGCATCTTGTGTCCTGCCTCCTCCTATGCTCGAGGTGGCTAAGAGGAATTAAAATCTCAACATTATAACTAAATGCATTTAAAACACACACACACACATTTCAGTAACCAGAAACATCACCTAAATCTACAAATCTCTCTTGTGCATATGTGAGTGTGTGTGTAGAAATTGAGGGCAGCTCTTTCCTCTTGCTTGAGAGCATTTGAAAACGGATGTCCTTGCCAATGGATAGCTCTAGTAATAAGCTCCTGCAGCCTGTAACATCTGAAAAGAGGCCTTGTGTAAGATGACAAGGTCAGACACTGTTTCTGAAGCAGGGATTATTACAAAGGATCCAGCGTATGCCCCATTATTCTTCTTAACCGAAGCATCTATTTTAGTGTGTAGGACTATTGGATCAGGGAGCCAGGGAATATGAGGAGAAGGCAACTAAAAAGTATCTTCTTTAAAAATAATAATTCTTATACGTATGTATAAAATGGTGGAAGATCTGGCTGTAAAAACTAAGTGATTTATTATAGTGATGTGGTGCACAGGTGAGCATATTTCTTCCTTTTACAATGCCACCATTAAGAAGTATTGCATCATTTATCTTATATACCCCATAATGTTCTTCTTTCATCACTGCTTAGCAAGCCCAGAATGAAAACTTTTTCAAAAGAAAGTTCTGGCCTTTAAATAATGGGAGCCTTTTATCACAATATACTAAAAAATAAAGGGGGAGGGAGAGGAAAGTTCTTCACGACTTTCTCAAACTTTCTGCAACAAGAATGGGGTATGTGAATTTGGTGAGATTAAAGCGGTGAATTGAACTCTGAAATCATTGGGTGAAATCACTACTTACTACCAGATTGCTCTATGAATGCATAGAAAGTTGCTAGATCTTTCCTCAGTTTAACTAATGACCCAACATTAGTTTTTTACTCCCTCTCTCTTTTTCGCTCTCTCTCCCCCCTCCACCCTCACTCTCACACAGAGTGTCACACACTTTTCAAACTTCTAACTTCCTTGTAGATATATGAGCATCAGTAAATGTGTATGAAATTTCCTCAGGACTTCAGATTCCGAGAGAGAGAGAGAGAGAGAGAGAGAGAGAGAGAGAGAGAGAGAGAGACTTGTACACATCATGTAAGTTGGTCCAGATCAGTCTCACAACAGACTCTAGAGCTGTTTTGTGATGTGCGAATCCCAGAAACCAGTGATGAAATGCTGACTGAACAATGCACATATTGTTAAGATGTCTCTGAAAAAAATACACAATAAACCTAACCTGCATGTTCCCTAGAATATCACATATCATAAAATATTTTGGTCACTTCAGCCTTCATATAAGGGAAGCTACAGTACAATGGTAGTCATGAGTCAGTTACGGAAAAGATCCAGCATCGGATAGCATTACACCATTCAGAGGAGTGAAGGCCAGATGGGGGGAAATGACCTGTAAGTATAAAAACAACACTTGTTGAATCTTACCCTGACTTACATGTTTGTGGATGCCCTGTTTACCCTCATTGGTAGAAGTGTGGATATAATGATTTCAGTCCATTTCCATCTAACACATAGCTGTGGATACCATGGGTTAGATATCAGAGCTTTCCAAACTGTGTGTTGTGACATGTTAGTGTGTTGGTTGCAGTGTGTATGTGTGTAGCACAAAAGCTCCCCACACTCCTGGAAGGGGCTGAAGAGGGTTAGTTTAACCCATTGGGTAGGCAAACTAAGGCCCGGGAGCTGGAGCTGGCCCAATCGCCAGCAGTCTGGGAATCAGTGTGTTTTTACATGAGTAGAATGTGTCCTTTTATTTAATGGCATGCGTTTATCTCCCTTCCACATGCATGTTTGTTGAAATCAGGGTCAAGTGTCGACTTGTTAGTTGGTTCTTGATACATGTGCAGCTTAGTGGGTGGGAATCTAGCATACCTGCTCTGTCAACGGAAGGAGCACCAATTCACCAGAGGCATTTTTATTAGGCATTTCAGGTCAAGATCTGCTAAAAGAGAAGAAGAAACTATGTATGTATGCTACAACCGCAGCTAGGATATTGCTAGCCCAAAGATGGAAAAGTGACAAAATACCAGCTAAAGAACAACGGCAAGAAAAACTGATGGAATACGCTGAAATGGCAAAACTAACTGGAAGGCTTAGAGACAAAGACAATAGAGACTTTTAAAAAGATTGGGAGCCATTTATGACAGGGGTAGGCAGCCTAAGGCCCGGGGGCTGGATGTGGCCCAATTGCATTCTCAATCTGGCCCACGGCCGGTCTGGGAATCAGCATGTTTTTACATGAGTAGAATGTGTCCTTTTATTTAAAATGCATCTCTGGATTATTTGTGGAGCATAGGAATTCATTCATAATTTTTCCCCTAAATATAGTCTGCCCCCCCCAAGGTCTGAGGGACAGTGGACTGGCCCCCTGCTGAAAAAGTTTGCTGACCCCTGATTTAACCTCTAGTTCAGTGTTTCCCAACCTTGGGCCTCCAGCTGTTTTTGGACTACAACTCCCATCATCCCTAGCTAGCAAGACCAGTGGTCAGGGATGATGGGAATTGTAGTTCAAAAACAGCTGGAGGCCCAAGGTTGGGAAACACTGCTCTAGTTTGCTAATAAAACTGAATTGCTGTGGCACAAAATGATGCACATCTAAAAAGTTTGTCGCCAACATGAAAAGTTTGTAAAGCCCTGGGTTAGATCCTGAACTTAATTCTCATTGAAATCAGTGGGACAAGAGTGCAATGGCGATCAGGCTTCTTAGATTCTTGGTGTGTCTCTTATTTTGAAGGATTTTTTTAAAGGAAAAAAAAATGATAAAATCATTTCATGGTACTATAGATTTACCACACACCTGCCTTAGTTTGTCCCCCACCCCACAAGCATCACTTCTTCCTCGTCTTCAGAGAGGTTTTCCCTGTTCCCATACTTCTGTCTGCCTCCTAACCACAGAATATCACCTGGGTAATGCATTCAACTCAGCCCTCATAATTTCATTTTATTGTTAAGTTGTGATTGTAACCATAATTAGCCACCTTGAGTAGTGCATATACAGAGAAAGGCAGGATTTTAAAAAACTCTAAAGATTTAAAAAGGGCCAATCTGATCAATCCAAAATGTAAACGCATAGCAACAGAGCAGCACTGATGTGGATAATTCCAAATGAGTTTTGATTACAAGTCAAATGACAAATTCCTCCCTTCTGTTTCCAAACTGAAATAAGACCATCTATGAATCATGCATCATTTCTTACAAAAAGACTGTATACTTTTTAGCTCTGCGGTGCAGTAAGTGTGCATGTTGTTCTCCAAAACGCCTTGAGAAGCATGACCAGTACATAAGCTATTATCACTCACCATGAGTACTTTTGTGTATTGTCAGTGTGTTGAAGCACCTCTCAATCGGGGAAGGAGAATCAAGTTGGGTCACTGCTTATATCCTTCTTTGCTAGCTAGGATACTCAGTCTGTGATTCAGAATTGTAGACAGGCTTTATCCGCATTTAGCACAACATGGAAATGTCAGCTGAGATTAGCAGCAAAACAAATGGAGGCAATATTATCTGGAAGGAATATAAATGTGAGCCGGGAAGCCATAAGGGGCTCCACTTCAAAGATGATTCCTAGAATGTGTGACCAGAGACTTGTTACTGACGAGTTTTTGAGTGACGCTGCCAAAACAGCCTATCTGGAGTTTAACAGAGCGGACCACAATGTCCAACGCTTGTCATTTGTGAATGAGCCGGGTTTCCTTGCTGACATTTGAAAGCCGTTAGTTCGGTTGTGCTGGAACTGCTCAGAGCACTTCTAGTGTGCTGAATAAATTTCATACAGGCAAGAGACAGGAGACAGGAGGAAGCACGGACAAAAGTTATCAGTGGTTCAGGTGCAACTACGCTCCTTGAATTATACATAGACCTTGGCCTTTGCTACAAGCAGTCTTCATTTCTGATCAGTGATACCAGGTTGTTTACTTAAGATGAATGGCCAGTGCTTCTTTCACATCCGAGTATGCCATTTGCTGCTGGCAGCCAGCTGGCACTCTTCTGCCGACAACAGTGTATTATTATTGTGTAGCACAAGCCCAGTATCTCAGGTTGTTTTCAGACAGGAATCATCTCTTCCTCTGTTATTGGATCCAATTATCATTGGGGACTCTCAAGTGTTGTCAAGAGGCCAGAGGGAAAATGTCTGGCTTCTTTGAGCAAGAAGAGCTTATTACAGTGGTACTTCGGGTTAAGAATTTAATTCATTCTGGAGGTCCGTTCTTAACCTGAAACTGTTCTTAACCTGGGGTATCACTTTAGCTAATGGGGCCTCCCACTGCCACTGCACAATTTCTGTTCTCATCCTGAAGCAAAGTTCTTAACCCGAGGTACTATTTTTGGGTTAGTGGAGACTGTAACCTGAAGCTTTTGTAACCCGAAGTACCACTGTACGTCAGATAACTGAAGTTGCAAATTACTATTGGTAGTCTTCACAGCCTTTTGAAAGCCAGGGCTGCAACTTGTAGATACCCCCAAGCAAAAATTGCCTAATGGAATTTTTGCATGCATTCACTGTTGTTGTTGTTGTTTAGTCGTTTAGTCGTGTACGACTCTTCGTGACCCCATGGACCAGAGCACGCCAGGCACTCCTGTCTTCCACTGCCTCCCGCAGTTTGGTCAGACTCATGTTTGTAGCTTCGAGAACACCGTCCAACCATCTCGTCCTCTGTCATCCCCTTTTCCTTGTGCCCTCAATCTTTCCCAACATCAGGGTCTTTTCCAGGGAGTCTTCTCTTCTCATGAGGTGGCCAAAGTATTGGAGTCTCAGCTTCAGGATCTGTCCTTCCAATGAGCACTCAGGGCTGATTTCCTGAGAAATGGATATGTTTGATCTTCTTGCAGTCCATGGGACTCTCAAGAGTCTCCTCCAGCACCATAATTCAAAAGCATCAATTCTTCGGCGATCAGCCTTCTTTATGGTCCAGCTCTCACTTCCAATTTCTAATGTGCATTCACTATGGAGCTATAAATCTGGAATCCATGGGTGGACTTTGTCATTGGGCTATTATGAACATTTTGTGCGTTGAAGCATTGCGGTTTGCCAGATGGAATGATTGCTTCTTTCTTCTGCCCACACCCTGCTCTGGAAGTTCTCCTGTCCCCACCCATCACCACTCCATTTCATGGATTGCAGAGGAAAAAGGTAAAGGTACCCCTGCCTGTACGGCCAGTCTTGCCAGACTCTAGGGTTGTGCGCTCATCTCACTCTATAGGCCGGGAGCCAGCGCTGTCTGCAGACACTTCCGGGTCACGTGGCCAGCGTGACAAGCTGCATCTGGCGAGCCAGCGCAGCACACGGAACACCCTTTACCTTCCCGCTGGTAAGCGGTCCCTATTTATCTACTTGCACCCAGGGGTGCTTTCGAACTGCTAGGTTGGCAGGCGCTGGGACCGAACGACGGGAGCGCACCCCGCCGCGGGGATTCGAACCGCCGACCATGCGATCGGCAAGTTCTAGGCGCTGAGGTTTTACCCACAGCACCACCCGCGTCCCCACGCGTCACCACTCCATTTCATAGATTGCAGAGGAAGGGGGGACCCAAATGCACAAGCAGGTGCTGATGGGCACATTAGAAATAAGAGTTCTAGTCAGATGTGTGTTCTTCCACACACTGTAATCAAAGAATTTTAGAGTTGGAAGGGACCCCTAGGGTCATCTAGTCCATGTTAGGTTTCTGTTATGCCACTGTGCAGTTCTTGGAGTCACAAGACTCTGTTGACATTCCAGACTGTTGGAAGTCTCACGGGAGACAGATGTTGAAGTTACTGGTTTCCTGTTTCTTTGTACTGTTGTTTTCTGTCTCTCACAGAGAGCAGAGGCATAGTCTTTTCTGTCATGCGTAGTTAGAAATAAAGTAGCAATGTAGCACATATTTCTGACTCCTTCTGCTGCTTGTCTGAGTACTCTGCGCAATGGAGAGCATGCCTGAAGTCTCATTCAATGGCTTAGGTTGTTAATCACAGTCGGAGGAGAGCCTGGATGGGGTTCTGAAGATACGGCCGGAGGAGTAGCCATTACAGCTCGGTCGTACAGAGGCTCCGACAGTCCAATACACTGCAATGCAGGAATCTCAGCTAAAGCATCCATGACAGATGGCCACCCAACCTTCTCCAAGGAAGGAGAGTCCACCACCTCTGGTGGGAGTCTGTTCCATGGCTTTTCCGAATGATTATTCAGAATCTCCTTTCTTGCAACTTGAAGCCATTGGTTCGAGTCTTACCCTCCAGAGCAGGAGAAAACAAGCATGCTCCCTCCTCC
This sequence comes from Podarcis muralis, assembly GCF_964188315.1. Lineage (NCBI taxonomy): Eukaryota > Metazoa > Chordata > Lepidosauria > Squamata > Lacertidae > Podarcis > Podarcis muralis. The sequence goes on along the minus strand of NC_135664.1, from coordinate 12,218,085 downwards.
ATGTGACAGCCCTTAAGATATTTGAAGATGGCTATCGTGTCTCCTCTCAGTCTCCTCTTTTCCAGGCTAAACATGCCCAGCTCCTTCAAGCGCTCCTCATAAGGCTTGGTTTCCAGATCCTTGATCATCTTGGTTGCCCTCCTCTGCACACGTTCCAGCGTGTAAACTTCCTTTTTAAATTGTGGTGCCCAGAATTGGACAATGTTGGAGGAGGAAGCTGGAATGTGCTGACTTCACACTCTCAGCTGTGTTCCCAGTCATCCTCCTTGAGTTGGCAGGCAAACATCTGTTTTTCAAAATGGCTTCTAAAATTCACAGCAAACCTACACGAGTAGAGAGGGCTCCCTGCACGAGTTACCCTCCGACTTACGGAGGATGACCAGGGACATAACAGAGAGGGTGGGGTATGCACACTCATCCACATTACTGCCATATCTTCCATGTAGATGAACAAACACCAGAAAAGGGAATCAGAAATGACAGAAGCTAGACACACATTAAAGAGAAGCATGTCTGGGATTACCAAGAGGTCAGCGAAATGAATGGAGTGGCTGCTCACAGTTAAGGTGTGAACCAGGTATTCAAGTTATTGATGGGGTAATCGTTTTTTCATACTTTTTACCTCTATAAACACCAACTTTTTATATGGCATAGTGGAGAATATGCATTTGACACACATTAGAGAGATTTTAGAATCCTATGCATTGATCTAGATTACGAATGGGCTGATCCATTTGGTCTTTGAAGCCATAAAAAGTCCCCTAAAATAGAAGACTTTTCATCACGCTTCATAACATTCCAGAATTCCTTTTGCACATTATTCTTTCTCAACAAAAGAGCAAGTAATAAGTGATTACTTAGAACCATGAAAGTAACTTCAGAAATTGATCTATAAAACAAATAATGAGCTATATTTTTTTAAAAAAAACCAACTGAAGTACACACTATGAAGATAACATCTTTTTACAACACTGCCATGGTACAGTATTAATGAGCTGGGTGGTATGTGCATGTGTTTTATCAAAATGTCTCTCCAAAGACAATATAAATTCTATACAAACTTTCCAGTTATTTACCAAGTGATTAAAATAGTGTAATTTATTATAGCAATTTTTGCCTGCTTCTCTAAAAACGTGCTGCCTCAAGTGTGCCATTTTACTGCAATTTATCAGTATCGATTTTGTTTGATTATCCTATTTTGTGATTTATCCCTTTCTTTCCCATATAATTCCATCTTAATGTTGCTTATAAAACAAGATGCATTGTCTCCGAGAAATAATTAACTTGTCTCATGTAAAGATAATGTTGTTTATTATACAGAAAGTACGTGATCAGTTAATGCATCCTAGTTACTTAATGACAGGTGTTCTTTGCTCCTAATCGTCAACTGGGAGGCTTTATAGATCATATTGAGGGTCCATGGGGGACAAACATTGGTGTCTTATAACTACTGAAGCAGCAAGGACAATTACAATGTGGAATTTTTCTACCTAAGGAATAAGGTGATGTAAATTATTCTAAGGACAATAATGGGTTAAAAGTCCAAAAGAGAAGCATTTGAGCCAGTTACCATCCCCAACGTTGCCAGATGTTCAATGCTCTTCAGACATGCCCAAAACCTTTGATATTTTCATACACAAATACATGAAAATTCAGTAGAATGCTAACTTCACTGGTTACTGCTGATCAACCAGAGGCATAATTAACTTGGTAGACCCCTCCTTATAAAATATCCACTTTATAAACTTATTTCCTGTACCCACCCTATCGTGGCTCCAACATTGTCTTTTCTTGCCTCATCAAATCAGTCTTTCTTCAGCAGTGCCTTTCAGGATGAAAGTTCTTCAGATCTTGAAGTGGGGAATTGCTTTGTTACCTACCTTCTTAACGTAATATTCTTCACCTATATGGTTTATATAGTGTATTGCATTAAAATACAAGATGAGGAGTACCGTAGTGGGGGGTGAGAGGGGATCAAGGAGTCTGTTGAAGACCAACACCCGATTTCCTCAGGTCTGGGGAAACAGAGGCCCTAGACTCTGTACTTGAAACAGAACTTTAAGCTTGCTTTGAAAAGTCTGTTTGATACATCAGAAAAGACTCCCTAATCAATCCAGCAATCTTAAAAGTTAAAATATGGCCACCTCCTCCTGTACCTTATTCAAAGGGCCTTGAAAAGTGCTTTTGTAAAATAATTGAATTTGTTCCATTCTGGCACGTCTCCCTCATAATGAGAGAGTTGCTTAAGTGAACCTCATATGCAGAGCTCACAAATATGTGGAGGAACATGACCACCTGTCCCCTTCAGGCATTACACTGAAACCAAAGGAGAGCACTGGATGAGTTGCGCACCGTGTTTCAGTGCTTCCTTCTAATATATGAAGACTCCTGTGGTGAACTACCAGAGATGAATGAATAAACAAACTTTTAAACAAAGCACCTCTGTTGGGAAGCTCGTTTTATTTAAGAAACTACTAAGCTGCTTTTTAGGGACGCGGGTGGCGCTGTGGGTTAAGCCACAGAGCCTAGGACTTGCCAATCAGAAGGTTGGCAGTTCGAATCCCCACAACGGGGTGAGCTCCCGTTGCTCGGTCCCTGCTCCTGCCAACCTAGCAGTTTGTAAGCATGTCAAAGTGCAAGTAGATAAATAGGTACTGCTCCAGTGGGAAGGTAAACGACGTTTCCGTGTGCTGCTCTGGTTCGCCAGAAGTGGCTTATTCATGATGGCCACATGACCCGGAAGCTGTACGCTGGCTCCCTCGGCCAATAAAGCGAGATGAGCACCACAACCCCAGAGTCGGCCACGACTGGACCTAATGGTCCGGAGTCCCTTTACCTTTATCTTTCCAAAATAGCTTACAAAATATAATAAAACACTTTAAAACTAACATCAATTATGACAATTAAATCAATAAAAACATTTCAAGACAGCTCGCTGATCATAAACTATAAAACCCTAACTCTCACCCGTTGAAAGCAGCATACAGCAACAAAAGCATTAATTAAAAGCAGACTAAAATTAAAATGTCTTCATTTTAATGAAAATAGAGAGGGAGCCCATTGTAGCTCTCAGAACTGGGGATGGAACAATACATGAACCAAAACACGGGCATCTTTCTAAATTTGCTCTTCTACGAATGTTGCAATTCAGTTCTCTAATAAAAAAAAAATTATGCATCCAAACACGCATATTAAGGGAAAGTAAGAAAATCAATGCATAGGTTATTGAAAATAACATGCAAAAAAGTTGCAAAAATATGTATATTAGGCACAACTGCATACAAAATGGGTCTATGAAGAGAAATGTGCAACAAAATACTGACAATTTTCCACTACGAATTTAAGAAATGATAATCACAAAGTGTGACACCAAAGAAGGATGTTCTTCTCAGCAGTGGAAAGAGGATTGGATTGGAGAAGATCAGTCTACATCCCCATCCCAAAGAAGGGCAGTGTCAAAGAATGCTCCAACTACCGCACAACTGCACTCATTTCACACGCTAGCAAGGTTATGCTTAAAATTCTACAAGGAAGGTTCAAGCAGTATGTGGACCGAGAACTCCCAGAAGTGCAAACTGGATTTAGAAGGGGCAGAGGAACCAGGGACCAAATTGCAAACATGCGCTGGATTATGGAGAAAGCTAGAGAGTTCCAGAAAGACATCTACTTCTGCTTCATTGACTATGCAAAAGCCTTTGACTGAGTCGACCACAGCAAACTATGGCAAGTTCTTAAAGAAATGGGAGTGCCTGATCACCTCATCAGTCTCCTGAGAAATCTCTATGTGGGACAAGAAGCTACAGTTAGAACTGGATATGGAACAACTGATTGGTTCAAAATTGGGAAAGGAGTACGACAAGGCTGTATATTGTCTCCCTGCTTATTTAACATATGCAGAATTTATCATGCGAAAGGCTAGGCTGGATGAATCCCTAGCCGGAATTAAGATTGCCAGAAGAAATATCAACAACCTCAGATATGCAGATGACACAACCTTGATGGCAGAAAGTGAGGAGGAATTAAAGAACCTTTTATTGAGGGTGAAAGAGGAGAGCACAGAATATGGTCTGAAGCTCAACATGAAAAAAAAAAAACGAAGATCATGGCCACTGGTCCCATCACCTCCTGGCAAATAGAAGGGAAAGAAATGGAGGCAGTGAGAGATTTTACTTTCTTGGGCTCCATGATCACTGCAGATGGTGACAGCAGCCACGAAATTAAAAGATGCCTGCTTCTTGGGAGAAGAGCAATGACAAACCTAAACAGCATCTTAAAAAGCAGAGACATCACCTTGCCAACAAAGGTCCGTATAGTAAAAGCTATGGTTTTCCCAGTAGTGATGTATGGAAGTGAGAGCTGGACCATAAAGAAGGCTGATCACCAAAGAATTGATGCTTTTGAATTATGGTGCTGCAGGAGACTCTTGAGAATCCCATGGACTGCAAGAAGATCAAACCTCTCCATTCTTAAGGAAATCAGCCCTGAGTGCTCACTGGAAGGACAGATACTGAAGCTGAGGCTCCAATCCTTTGGCCACCTCATGAGAAGAGAAGACTCCCTGGAAAAGACCCTGATGTTGGGAAAGATTGAGGGCACAAGGAGAAGGGGACGACAGAGGACGAGATGGTTGGACAGTGTTCTTGAAGCTACCACCATGAGTTTGACCAAACTGCGGGAGGCAGTGGAAAACAGGAGTGCCAGGCGTGCTCTGGTCCATGGGGTCACGACGAGTCGGACACTACTAAACGACTAAACAAGAACAATCACAAAGTGATTTGGAAATAAACTGAGCTTATGGGTGGAAAAATGAAAAAATGAAATTGAAATATTTGCCCATCTCTACTAAGGACCCAGAAGGCCTCATCTGTCAAGTCCATTTCCCAACTATCCCTACCTGCAGATTATGAGCTTTGCAGCTGATCTAAGAGATCATGCAGAATTGATAGCTTCCGGGAACACTGCAACCACTACCATTTATGGCGAAGATGCCTAGGGAAAGGCAGGGCAGGGCAATTTATTAAGTAAAGGTAAAAGACCCCTAGATGGTTAAGTCCAGTCAAAGGCCACTATGGGTTTGCGGCGCTCATCTCTCTTTCAGGCCAAGGGAGCTGGCATTTGTCCACAGATAGCTTTCCGGGTCATGTGGCCAGCATGACTAAACTGCTTCTGGTGCAACAGGACACCGTGACGGAAACTAGAGCGTACGGAAATAACGTTTACCTTCCTGCCACAGCAGTACCTATTCATCTACTTGCACTGGTGTGCTTTCAAGCTGCTAGGTTGGCAGGATCTGGGACCAAGCAATGGGAGCTCACTCATCGCGGGGATTCGAACCGCCAACCTTCTGATCGGCAAGCCCTAGGCTGTGTGGTTTAGACCACAGAGGCACCTGCGTCCCTTTTTAGACACCTGCTTTTCCCCATTTTATTTCAGAAATTTTAATAACGTATATTTGTTTTGAAAATGTTGCTGGTTTTATCTGTATTATTTCATATTATTTTATGCTCATTGATTGCACATACATATATGCAGACATACATATTGATTAAGCCATTTATATATATATTTTCTAGATAAATCGAACAAATTCTTTAAATGATGAACCAGCATTGGTGACAGTCCTTTCTTTCGACCGCACTCACATTAGCAAAAGTACCCTAATGTTTGCTGATAGACCTGTATATGCAAAGAATACAGAAACCTCTCTTTGTTTCACATATTCTATCCATGCCTCAACTTAAAGACATAATACAGATTTTAGTGAATGAAATTGGGAAATAGAATTTCCAAAGCCCTGATTTTATCACCAATTATTTCAATTTCTGCCTTAGGATATCCTCTTTGTGCTAGACCTTCCTATATCCACACACAAAATTGGGGGGGGGGGATAAGTATAACATAGTTGCATTTTCATAAATGTTATGGAATAACGGTGTGTAGAGCACAAAATAAGATATCACAATGTTTGTGTCATCAACTCTGAATTCATTTTGCATTCCGTCCTTGTGAAAAACCATATTGGGGATTTGGGATCTAACCAGCTAATCCACTTAATACTTATTTAATTATGTTGGTGCTCTGTTTTATAAATCTCCATGAACTACTTATACAGAACTGATACCTTCTCATCGCCCAGCACAGTATACCACCTGCACAAAATTTAATCAAGAAGAAAATTAATGTGAAACATTGTAGGAAAAATTACAGTGCCTATATGGTAGCAATTTTCTCAATTCACAGCTAATAATGTAATGTAACTGAATGGCATTTTACATATTAAATTTAGAGTTTCATTATGCTTCTAGTGGAAACATGTGGAAGAAAAGTTTTAAAATATGTCTGTATCATTTCAGGTGAAAAGTCAGTCTGCCTCAAGCCACTACTGCTATTGTATAGGTGCTTATTAATATATTCACCCAGCAGAATAGAATACTTCTAGGATTTAGACAAAGCACATTGCCTAACAGTTTAACCCCTAAGCCAGCAAGATATGTCAAATATTTTCATTGAAAAAATGATTAATTTCTATCTGGACACATCTTTTTAGAAATGGCTGAACTTACTTTCCCCCCATTTCTATCCCACTTTTCCTCCATGAATCTCAAGGTAATATGCATTGTTCTCCCTGCTTTCAATTTTATAATCACATCAACCCTTTGAGGTACCATATTTTTTGCTCTATAAGACTCACTTTTCCCCTCCTAAAAAGTAGGGGGAAATGTGTGTGTGTCTTATGGAGCGAATGCAGGCTGCGCAGCTATCCCAGAAGCCAGAAGAGCAAGAGGGATTGCTGCTTTCGCTGCGCAGTGATCCCTCTTGCTGTTCTGGCTTCTGGGATTCAGAATATTTTTTTTCTTGTTTTCCTCCTCCAAAAACTAGGTGCGTCTTATGGTCTGGTGTGTCTTATGGAGCGAAAAATACGGTAGGTTAAACTGAAAGACAGTGATTGGATGTTTTAGACTAACATCTGAGCAAAAACAGAGTACAATAGGAATCTCATGTTAGCCACCACAGTCACCCTTGCAAGCTGGTGCCTCTGCTGCCGCAGATGGAGACTTGTTTGATGTAACTTCTGGAAACTCTGTGAACAAAATGTACACATTTTGAATGCGTTATAAACATGCAACAGCAGATGGCAGAAGAGAGCAAAAAAAAAAATCTACATGATTTTCCAAAGAGCTTTTTTTCCTTTTGTTGTAACGATTTAATTTCTGACTTCCTTATAGCATTCCCCCCCCCCCATGTGTAGATCCACCCTAGGCATCTGTGATTCAATCTAGTCTATGTAGTTTTGTGAGGAATGTTTGTTTAAAAGTGGATGAGGGCAGATGTAAATCTAATCAACTTTTAAGGTGCTTGCAGCAATCACCATTGTGCCTAACTCTCTTGTGAGCAAGTAAATATCTCTCCCCCAGACCTCTCTCTCTCTCTCTCTCTCTCTCTCTCTCTCTCTCTCTCTCTCACACACACACACACACACACACACACACACACACACACACTACACATAACCATAAGAAAAGCTCACTCCATTGTGGTAAGGGTTTAATCCAGCATCTAAAATTACCTACTTGCACCCTTGGTATAAGGGGTTCTCTGGCACTGATTATTCCATCTTAACCTGCAAAGAATACTCCCATCTTTGATGCAGGACCTTTTAAAATAAACAACAACAGTGACGGCGCATGTCAATACCTCATAAATTAACAAGCTGATGCAAAAAATAAAATAAAAAATGTCACAGCTAGCCTTGGGCCTTTCTATCTTCCTTCCAGAGTCCAGAAAGAATCTGTTTTCCTCGTTATGCTTTATCTAACACCCAAGACCCCTGAAGACACTTTTCATCAGTAAAACCGAGGCAGAACAATGTTGCGATGGTGATCCTACACACACCCTTTGCTTCGTAAATGCCTTTTATTTCCCTTTAAACTAGTCATCATATGTAGGGGCACATTCATCACTCTCCTGTCTTCGGTGTCACGCTGTTGTCCTCCTTTGCCATCCCAAGGTTTTTTCTGTTCATGCTTCATGAGTCTCTGCTTCTCACTGACATGCACAAATATGGAAGAGACTAATCACTTGCCGCCGGATGTTCATCATGTCATTGATTCATAGTGTCTGTGTTTTAGGTACTCCCTTTGACTAAGCATTAAATAGATGGCTTCCTCTTTAATGGAGTTCTCTCTGTCCAGAATTCCTTCACGGAGCTCAAAGCAGCAGCTTTGAAGGGCACCTAGTGCACATCAAGTTCACATGGTGTTGTCACCTAATAAATTACCCTGCCCTAGGCATCTTTCCCTAGCCATCTTTACCATAACACGGACACAGATGGCGCTGTGGTCTAAACCACTGAGCCTCTTGGGCTTGCCGATTAGAAGAAGGTCAGTGGTTAAAATCCCTGTGACGGTGGTGAGCTCCTGTTGCTCTGTCCCAGCTCCTGCCAACCTAGCAGTTCGAAAGCACACCAGTGCAAGTAGATAAATAGGTACCACTGCGGCGGGAAGTTAAAAGTTGTTTCCATGCTATCTGGCTTCCATCATGGTGTTCCATTGGGCCAGAAGCGATTTAGTCCTGCAGACCACATGACCCAGAAAGCATGACAAACGCCGGCTCCCTTGGCCTGAAAGCAAGATGAGAACCGCAATCCCATAGTCACCTTTGACTGGACTTAACCATACAGGGGTCCTTTACCTTCTCCTTTTTTACCTTTGCATACCAGGAGACAGAGAGACATGAGTGGCACTGTGGTTTAAGCCACTGTGTCCCTTGAACCTGCTGATCAGATGGTCAGCGGTTCAAATCCCCACGACGGGGTGAGCTCCTGTCGTTCGGTCCCAGCTCCTGCCAACCTAGCAGTTCGAAAGCACCCCTAAGTGCAAGTAGATAAATAGGTACTGCTCCGGCGGGAAGGTAAATGGTGTTTCCATGCACTGCTCTGGCTTCGCCAGAAGCGGCTTAGTCATGCTGATCACATGACCCAGAAAACTGTCTGTGGACAAACGCCAGCTCCCTCAGCCTGTAAAGCGAGATGAGCGCCGCAACCCCAGAGTCGTTTGTGACTGGACTTAACTGTCAGGGGTCCCTTTACCTTTACCAGGAGACAGAGGAAGAGGGGCAATGTAAAGACAAGGTTGGCATGGTACTAACTTATTAGCAAGACAGACAGATTGGCTCTAGCTCTTTGCCCCGTGCTGCCCATACTGTTGCCTTCCCCCTCTCAGAAAGCAGCAGAAACACAATGAAACAGAGGCACTGTCCACCCCCCATTGCTTGAGTCCGTGACCTTCTCGATCCTCAGGATTTGTCAGTTTCTGTTATTTGTAGCGTTGCTATCACTGCATACTATTTGCATCTATTTTGAGAGATTGGTACCACTTTTGTGCCGAGAAAAAGAATTGTGTCCAAAAGAAGTGGGCGCAGGGGGGGGGAGTGAAACTCGCTGTAGTGGAAAATCTTTTAAACCCCTATAATTATTATTATTTTTTCTAGAAGGAAAGAAGAAACAACCTAAATAAATTGGGCTTGCGGCAGATTACGCAAACCAGTAGACAAATTGATTCCTGAGCTGCCACATTCTGATGTATCGGTTTGCACTCTGCTGTATTGTAATGTGTTATTTGAGGCACCTTTCATATTTTATTTCCTTGGCATTTCAGATATGATAGGGCGTGCAACATGACTGATCTAACCTCATGGGACCTAAGTTAACATGATGTTTCAGAAGAACAATTCCCCCAAAGAACTATTCTTACTTGCTTCAGAAATGCAGCTTGAAACACATGCGGATTCATCTCAATTCAAAATTGAGCTGACCAAAAGGAGGATTAGAAATGAAAGCCTGCAAACAGCCAGTGCTTTGAGTCAAACTCACACGGAATGGAAAGGGTGCTAATTCTACTTTTCCCAAATAAAAAACACGGTGAAGCTGGCATAAAGCGAGCACAATAGTAGCCGTCCCCATTTGCTTTACTGGAGAAACAAACCCTAAGCATGTACATCTTTAAAGCCCTAAACAGCCTCGGTCCAGTATACCTGATGGAGCGTCTCCACCCACATCGTTCAGCCCAGACACGGAGGTCCAGTTCTGAGGGCCTTCTGGCAGTTCCCTCACTGCAAGAAGCCAAGTTACAGGAAAGCAGGCAGAGGGCCTTCTCGGTAGTGGCACTCACCCTGTGGAACGCCCTCCCACTAGATGACGACGACGACTGAGGAGGAGGCGGAGCTGGAGCCGCAGCATTAAGCTGCTAAACACGCCCCCCGGAGACACCTGGTTGGCTGCCTCCGGTGGGCGTGGGCGCCAGCCAGGTGAGGAGGGGCGGGGGCTAAGGCCCCCGGCCAGGGGCGGAGCTCGGGCTCCCGCCCACAACCACTCCCCTCTCTTCCAGGGAGGAGAGTCTCTACCAGACTTTTAGAAGTCATCTGAAGGCAGTCCTGTTTAGGGAAGCTTTTATGTTTAATAGACTATTGTATTTTAATATTCTGTTGGAAGCCACCCAGAGTGGCTGGGGAAACCCGGCCAGATGGGCGGGGTATAAATAAATTAGTAGTAGTAGTAGTAGTAATAGTAGTAGTAGTAGTATTTTTACAGGAGCTAGCATGCCTGGCTGTCCTGTCAATGGGAAACTTGTCAAAGTCAAAGCATGTATTTAAAATCCCATGCGGGAAAAGCTGCAATGGGAAGGGGTGGGGTAGGAATGAGAATTTGGAGTGGAAAAGTAGCTACTGTAACATGGAAATAGTTAAGTATCTCCACCACCACTTCTCCGTTTCCCAGCCAAAATCTACTTTTCTTTTCTTTATTTCTTTATTTCTTTCTTTCTTTTTTTTTGCGAGCAATATGTAGCTAGCCTTGTGGTGGAGAGCCCAACAGTTCATTACCCCTGCCTGGGAATTGGAGCTGCTCCAGTCTCAAAACCCTGAAATATGCTGCCAGCAGCCCTCGTTTTCCTCTGACCATGAGGCAAGGGCAATTCTCAAGGTCACGAGTAAAGAATACAAGTTATTGAGATGAGGAAGCAACCAGCCCATGCCTATTCCTCTCCTGGAAAGCAGAGCAGTTTGCTTTCCTCCAGTTATCCCTAGACATACAGTGGGTACCATGGACCAAAGAGATCTAGTGTGCAGAAGACACAATCTCTGGTGAGAAGTCACAAATGCACCTCAAATGAGACTTAATTTCCAGAGAATTAATGAGAGCAATGTTTGAGAGCAAGAGAGAACAGACAAAATAGTGAATGAGATAAAATAAAGATGCAGTGGTACCTCAGGTTACATACGCTTCAGGTTACAGACTCTGCTAACCCAGAAATAGTACCTCGGCTTAAGAACTTTGCTTTAGGATGAGAACAGAAATCGCGCGGCGGCGACGCAGTGCCAGCAGGAGGCCCCATTAGCTAAAGTGGTGCTTCAGGTTAAGAACAGATTCAGGTTAAGAACGGACCTCCGGAACGAATTAAGTACTTAACCCGAGGTACCACTATACATTTCAAGTCTACCTATCCTATGCAACGACTCACAGATATAGGCTTCTGGTTTTCTCATAGGTGATATAGCATCTTGGACTGTCAAATGGATAAGGAGAGACATTTAGGAACAAAGATCCCATTTTTAAGAGACCTTGAACCAGGTGGGCTCTAGTTGACAGGTGACTTTGAACAGCGAATTGGATGACTAGTATGTGGCCAGAAAATGATCTGTTACAACCATTTGGAAGTTGGGAGATGCGGCTGTCATGTTGTTCATGAATACTGGAATTGCCTGACTTCTCTGCTGGATGAAAAGCTTCTCCCAGGCTTGTGTTCTAAGACTTGGCAAGAGCCACGTGGCTTGTCTACCTCCAGCGAACAGAATCTGAGTGAACTCTCACTTTTTAAAGAGATAAGCTAGGGGTAGGCTAGAGTCAGGGACGTGGGTGGCGCTGTGGGTTAAGCCACAGAGCCTAGGACTTGCTGATCAGAAGGTCGGCGGTTCGAATCCCCGCAACGGGGTGAGCTCCCATTGCTCGGTCCCTGCTCCTGCCAACCTAGCAGTTCAAAAGCACATCAAAGTGCAAGTAGATAAATAGGTACCGCTCCAGCGGGAAAATAAACGGCGTTTCTGTGTGCTGCTGTGGTTCGCCAGAAGCGGCTTAGTCATGCTGGCCACATGACCCAGAAGCTGTACGCCGGCTCCCTCGGCCAATAAAGCGAGATGAGCGCCGCAATCCCAGAGTCGGCCACGACTGGACCTAATGGTCAGGGTCCCTTTACCTTTACCTAGGCTAGAGTCACAACACAAGCCCCTTTAGCCAAGCTTACTGTGATTGGACAGCAGTGACGTTGAGCGAAATTTCATTGCATCTGTTTTTCTCTGAACAGAAAATATTTGAATATAAAGAGGAGGGCATTGCATCTTGTCATGTTGCAAGATTGCCTTTGAGTCCTTGCGCAATAACAGCTGTAAATTGTAGATCTCCAAAGCTGTTTGCTGCTTTGTACATATGAAAGGGGAAATGCTGAAAATAGAGGGATTTGAAATATAAATTGCCTTTAAACCTGCCAGCTTCCCTTTCTTAAATGATACCGTCTTTTGCAGCCATCATAGGGGTCAAAGGTGCCCCAAATAAATTTCAAAAAGGAGTGCCCTTTTCAGGGCTGCATCTCCTTGAAGAAGCTGAATTGCAATTGTTAGATCTCAGCATTTTTAAGTCTCTTATTATGTTCGATATTTATGCTTTGGCAATAGTCACATTGCCAAAACAGAAGGGTTTTGCTCTTGGAATAAGTGCGCACAAGATAATACAGTACAGCCACTTTATTTTCACATCCTTGAATTCAGATGGTCCCAAATGTATTGTTTTACATGCAACCCTTTAAGCTCTGAATGCTGAAAATTCAATAAGTGCCTTAATCGCAAAGTACATGTCGTAAGAGTGTCAAAACGCTCTTCAGTCAGTATGCAATTTCATATACTCTTATATTGGAATAAGGGATCAATTAAATAAAAGCTAAGTGAAGGCTAACATCACATCCTCCTATTTTACTGCTTCGGGGAGCTCACAACAACTAGTTACTATGCATAAGATATCATACAGGTTCTGCTTGTGCCGTTTTACTATATTATGTTGTATAATGCAACACTGTGACATTCCCCAGTGATAATCTGCTGGTGCCTTGCAGAAATATAAAGTACTAAACCTCTTACTTGCCCCTTTCTTGCAGCAGCAAAGCCAATATCAATTCAAGTCATAGATTTAATATTTGTATTGAAGCACAGTAAGTGCAAGATTTGCAGGCAAATAAAAACCAGAACCACGGTCACAAGACATAACCCAAGGTGAACAGTACAGCCTGATAGCCAAATTGGCACATTCTCCCCCAGTAATAGATCCTAGAGAGAGGGGATGAACAGAAAGCATTTTCTACTTCAGACAATAGATTTATTTATTTAATGGTCTAAGATTTTATTGTTGTTGTTGTTGTTATTATTATTATTATTATTATTATTATTATACCCCACTCATTTGGCTGGGTTTCCCCAGCCACTCTGGGTGGCTTCCAACAAAATATAAAAAAATACAGCATCAAACATTAAAAACCTTCCCTAAACAGTTCCCTAAAAGTAAAATAGTTGCTTATTGCCTTGACATCTGCTGGGAGGGCCTTCCACAGGGCAGGCGCCACTACCGAGAAGGCCCTCTGCCTGGTTCCCTGCAACCTCACTTCTCGCAGCAAGGGAACCTCCAGAAGGCCCTCAGCACTGGACCTCAGTGTCTGGGCTGGATTTTTTCATGAAATGTTTGTATTTATTTTGGATTTGTTGCTGCAAACCCATATGGATGCAACCCATATAACTCAGAACAGCACTAAGGAAAACAAAACAAACATTGTTTTATCAACATGGGGACACATTCCTGCCACTTTCACAATTTTTCCAGTTTGCCTTGCATACTACCAGGGTATCAGTGCACAGTTAGGGCAGATGGTGGGTGGTGTCAAAGATCAGAGCATACCCTCCAACATTTCTCTGATTAAAATAGTGACGTCCTATTCCAAACCCTCCAACATTTGTCCGATGAAAATAGGGACATTCTACCATACACTCCACCATTTCTTAGATGAATAGGAATTTTTCCTAAGGAAAAGTGGGACATTCCATGATCAAATCAGAAACCAGGATAGTTTCTGTAAATTTGAGACTGTCCCTGGAAAACAGGGACACTTGGAGGGTCTGTATCATTGTGGATATGTGTATATGTGCCTTAAGATAGGTAAAGTTTGCAAGGTGGTCAGCTATCACGGAAATAAATGGGGCCACAGCAGCTTAAATCCATCTACTTCAACTTAACTGAAGTGGGTTATCCGTCTAGGAGAGGATGTGTAAAAGATGGTACCAAGAAGAGAAGCGAGGCCTTCTGTGACTTTCCAACTTGGGCCTGTACAAATGAAATGGTGCCAAGTCACAAAAAGCTCGGCTTGGTGTGGAATAACAATTTCAAATCAGCATGTGAACCGAGAGCTGAGCCAATGCAACAAAAGTATCTCAGGGACAATGTGATCAATAAATTGCAGGCTGTGTCAGGAGCCTGATTACCATATCCTAGATCCAGTGAAAAGGACATGTGTAGCATCATCAGAAAGGTCGCATCACAGGGCACTGCTGTAATCAAGGCAAACTACAGCCCTTTGAAAGCATGAATATGGGATTTTGCATTAGTTTTGGAGAGACAGTCGAGAATACCTAATCACAGCTATCTTTTCGACCCAAAGGATGTTGAATTTGAACCAGAACGCCCCGCATAATCGAGACATGATGGGGAATCAGGGAAATTGCCAATGAAACCCTTCAAAGAAATAAAGTGGATTCTATGCCTTATTATTTTTACTCAGGTCTGCATTTGTTTGTGAATTTACACCCTGGAATCACCTCTAAAATGAGCCCATTTCAACCACCTCGCATGAACATTTCAAAATAATGGAAAACGCTGCTTTTGTAATGCATTAAGAATAGCTTTAAGAGTGCGGAAACTGCGGGTTTTCTGCCACTTTTAGGTGTATGCCTATGGCTCAGGTAGGAGTTCTAATCCACTGTAATAATCATGCTTTTAAAATCGAAAACAAAAGGGCAAGTAATCAGCATCAGTTTAGAGGGCATTCCCTTATGGTGTGAACTCAAAATCTGGTGGATACCAGGGCTGGGGGGGGGGGGGGGCTGAGAGCATAGCAGGGTTCAATTTTCCCCACCAATTTTTTTTTTATTACTGTAGGGAGTGGGGAGTGTTCAGCTAAGTGCTGCTGAGATTAAAGCCTTTGAAATTCATCAGTCTAAGTTCGTCGTGCCCATTCATAAACATATCAAAAATAAATACAATACAAATTCCACAATTATAAACAATTAGATCAGTCAATTAAACATGTAATGTTTGAGTACCATAAGAACTCAGTATACAGAAACATAGCAGATGCAACTTCTTCTGCCATCTAGCGTGATTCTCTAATGTGTGGCTTGTTTTGTTGTTGTTGTTTAGTCGTGTCCGACTCTTCGTGACCCCATGGACCAGAGCACGCCAGGCACTCCTGTCTTCCACTGCCTCCTGCAGTTTGGTCAAACTCATGTTAGTGGCTTCGAGAACACTATCCAACCATCTCGTCCTCTGTCGTCCCCTTCTCCTTGTGCCGTCATCTCCCTTCTCTTTCCCAACATCAGGGTCTTTTCCAGGGAGTTTTCTCTTCTCATGAGGTGGCCAAAGTATTGGAGCCTCAGCTGGAAGAGACCACAAGGACCATCTAGTCCAAACCCCCCGCAATGCAGGAATCTTTTGCCCACTGTGAGCCTCGAACCCAAAGCCTTGTGAGTATGACTTTCATGCTCTACCAAGTGAGCTATTCTAGGCCAGAATAGCTGTCACCAGTTTATTTGCTCAGTACAATCTTCTATAGGGACGCGGGTGGCGCTGTGGGTAAAACCTCAGCGCCTAGAACTTGCCGATTGCATGGTCGGCGGTTCGAATCCCCGCGGCGGGGTGCGCTCCCGCTGCTCGGTCCCAGCGCCTGCCAACCTAGCAGTTCGAAAGCACCTTTGGGTGCAAGTAGATAAATAGGGACCGCTTACTAGCGGGAAGGTAAACAGCGTTTCTGTGTGCTGTGCTGGCTCGCCAGATGCAGCTTGTCACGCTGGCCACGTGACCCGGAAGTGTCTGTGGACAGCGCTGGCTCCTGGCCTATAGAGTGAGATGAGCGCACAACCCTAGAGTCTGTCAAGACTGGCCTGTACGGGCAGGGGTACCTTTACCTGCAATCTTCTATAAGTGACAAGCCTACACATTTATCCCTATATCTGATGTGTTTTGGACCCCTGGGGAGGGAAAACAGAGGAAACTAAAGGCATTTCATTGTTTCCAATCAGATCCAGTAATTGTAATTACTTTCAATTCTAGTCTCGATCTAAGGGGTCATAAATAAAGCTTATTCTGAATTATCTTTATATTTGTATAAGAAGGGGGATCAAAAGAATAAATAAATACAGGGAATACAGCACAACTACAAAGAAAGGAACAAGGAACCCAACCAGAATCGCTTTTGATCCAATCTCTTTACAGTTAGCAAAAATTGTCGCATGAATTGTCCAAGGAAAGATTATAGTATAGTCTTGTGTCCTATAATACAGGCAGCATTGATTAGCCTCCTGAAGTAAGCAACACATTATGCCTTGGTGCACCTTATGGTAATTGTTTCAGTAATATTAGGGTGTTTATATTTGTCTGCCTTCCTGGAATTGTTTACAGTGATTCTACATTACATTTCTAGAGGCTGAAAGCGCACCAGCCGTTTCACAAGAATGATCAAGTAAGGTTCTGCAGTGGCAAAATTAAAGCCACAGTAAAACAAAACAAAAAAACACTCACTACAAATTCATTGCTTAACAATAAAAGACTTCATCTATGTTCTTAACAGCTAGTGAAATTGGAGGTTTGTGCAGGCAACAATCTACTTTGGAAATAAGAAAGAAAGCAGGGACTGTCTTCTTAATTAATGGCATTTTTGTTTAACAAAACTATGGGTTTTCAGTTACTGAGTTTGAATGTTGCAGGACATTTAGCAATCCATCATCATGCACGATAAAATGTTACTGATAATCAACTAATTTGCCAGTTGCTTTCACTGGCAGAAGGCTTTTTTGATAGTGGTTCCCGCCTTTTGGAACAACCTCCCATCAGATGTCAAAGAAATGAACAACTATCTGACTTTTAGAAGACATTTGAAGGCAGTCCTGTATCGGAAAATTTTTAATGTCTGATGTTTTACAATTTTGTATGTGCCGTCCAGAGTGGCTGGAGAAACCAGATGGGTAGGGTATAAATAAAATAAAATAAATAACAACAACACATACAAGTTTCCGACAGTATTCTATAATAATAACTTTAGCAATTCAGTAGAAAAATATGTTTGGTTCATGTGCTTCTGGACACAGGTGGTCTTTCAAGTCCAGATGAAAAATCAAACAAAACAATTGTGGTAACCCAAACTTCTGTTAGCAGTGAAATTAGTGGTGGCTGCATTCACATGTAACAATAAATTGGACTTTCTGACTTGTTGTGGCTTATAGCAAGGAAACAAGTGGTGAAGACTCCCATTTCCCTCCTCCTCTGGAGTGGATGGGATAAACAAACCCGAAAGGAGTGGCTTCCGACCCAGCTGAGTGGATGGGGTATAAATAATAAGATAATTATTATCTGAACCAGAGATGGTTGCTCCCTAAGTAGCAATAATTACTAGGAAATCCCAAACTATGGTTTGTTGTTTGGCTTGCTGATCACGGCTTGTTTCTGACCATGGCTCAGTAAATGCAAACATTTTCAGAGGGTCAGGGACTAACTTAGATCCCGGATCCTGGTGGTGGGATACTGGCCACACCTCAGAGGAGGGGAAGAACCGGGAGGTTCTAGAAGAAGGAATAATAATAATAATAATAATAATAATAATAATAATAATAATAATAATTTATTTATACTCCACCCATCTGGCTGGGTTTCCCCAGCTACTCTCTGCAGCTTCCAACAAAATATTAAAATACAATAGTCTATTAAACATTAAAAGCTTCCCTAAACAAGGCTGCCTTCAGATGTCTTCTCAAAGTCTGGTAGTTGTTTTTCTCTTTGACATCTAGTGGGAGGGCGTTCCACAGGGCGGGTGCCACTATCGAGAAGGCCCTCTGCCTGGTTCCCTGTAACTTGGCTTGGAACCGCTAGAAGGCCCTCGGCACTGGACCTCAGTGTCTGGGCTGAACGATGGAGGTGGAGACGCTCCTTCAGGTATACTGGGCTGAGGCTGTTGAGGGCTTTAAAGGTCAGCACCAACACTTTGAAGCTTGAGGGATCATGCTGAGGCAGAAGCAGACAGGTGGCCCAGCAAAGGGCAGGGTGATGAGGTTTCCAACAAAGCGCCAACAAAGATGAAAGACGGGAGCCAGACCCTGCAGCTCTCCCACAGATCTACCCTGATAGCTTCTAGGCTGATTGCTCTCCAGCACCACTTACTCCTAGAACGCGAAGGATGTTACTTGTTTCTGAGCAACAGGCTAGCCAGGCACAGAGGGAGGCTCCTGAGGCTAACCGTAGCAGAAGATTACAGGGAAGGAGGCCTGACTCATAGGGCTAGAGGAAGAAGGAGGTGCTACACACCAGTTTGAGGAACATCTTTCTTGGCAGGGTTGCCTTTATGAACATTTGTGTATTCCCCCCCCCCCCCCTTAAGGCTGCTCCACTTCCGGGTGGGATGGTGTTGCGGTCAGGCCATATGGCCTCCACACTCAGCCGGGGCTGGGCAAAGCCCCATGTCATCAGGGAGTCCTCAGCCACGTCATGCCCTCGGCCAACCAATCTGGTTGGCTGGGGGGGCATGCCTTACCTCTTTTAAGCAGTCGCACAGCCCGGGGATCTCCCTTCTTGTACATCAACAGGGCTCCCCCTACTGTTGGTTAACCCTTGTGAGACTTCCTGCAGGCAGGCAGGAGTCAGATATAGTCGGTTCAATTCCAATGCCTAAGCCAATACCGCTCACATTCTGTAACTAATAAAGTTGTGGCCTAAATTTTGCGCATTAACCTAATACATGGTGTCCACGTTTTATTATTCAACATAAGGGGGGAGGCCTCGGGGTCTTGACACGCAATAAAGAAACTAACTGCATGTTAGGCTCGTTTCTTCTTCTCTGACCTGTGAACGACCTGCTCTTCCTTTCAGCCCCTTGACACAGAGAGTCAACATAACAGATGAAGAGTTTTGAAAGAACTCTGCCCCAACAAGGAACAAAGTAGCATATTAAGCTCATTACTTCCAGTTTACCAGATCATGAGAATTAAACATTCTAACCACAGTCTAGCAGATGTTTAAAATTAGCTGTCAGTGCTTAATGCATATGATGTTCAAAATGTTTTCCCCAATACTCCATTTTCATTTTTAGAACTCTCTTTCAATTTGTTTTCATTTTTAAAAACATTAAAATTAAGGTCTTTGAACAATTTCAAATGGCAATTTATATTTCTCATCATATATTAAAAGAACACTAATGAACCAATTTCAATTAGCGTCTGCCTGCATTGTGTCCCTAATTACACATTTGCAATTGTGGTTGGTATACATAAATGGCGTGATATATAGGAGAACGTTTTGGGTATGCGCAATCATATTTAGAAAGTTAGAAATATAGTTAAGATTAAAATAGTTCCCGTTTTAAAATGCCTCCCTATATTTTGTGGTGAATGCAAGTATATAGCTATATTCTGAATAGGGCTGACGTGTATCGCAAGGTTGAAGAGAAAAATGCATTTACAGTTGCATCCTAATGAGAGAAAATGAAGAGGGTCCTACCACCTTATCCAGCAACCTGACAGGTTTGAAGTGAGAGTGGAAGGACAACTTTTGGCCCTTCTGATGTTGGCTGGACCAAGTATCAGAGCAGCTAGTGGCTGAAAGGTGGGAAGCTTCAACCTCAGATCTTTCTCTTCATTGTCAAGGATCGGTCTCCAACACTGGAGTACTACATCTGATCTATCCATCGGTCCCTGGGAGTATAGACACGTAAATGAAATATTTCATCCGTTCCCTTAAACTGCAGTTCTGTAGCTAAAACTGCTTTAGCAGAGTTGCATACATACAATTGCTCAACAGCCACTTCATCAACAGCCAGCTCTTTTTGGCCATTACTTGGCTTGGTTTCCAAGACCTTTGGCCATCTTGGTTACCCTCGTCTGCACACATTCCAGCTTGCCGATATCCTTCTTAAATTGTAGTACACGATACTCCAGGTGTGGTCTGACCAAGGCAGAATAGATCTCCACTATTACTTCCCTTGAGATAGTAAAATGTCACACACACCCTTTTTTTAAAAAAAAAAAAAACATGTGTAGTGTTTCAAAAGAAAAGCACTTATCGGCTTCCCTGGATTGGTTGTTGCTTCTAACATCTCCAAAATGAAAATTGTACAGTGGTGCCTCGCAAGACGAAATTAATCTGTTCCGCGAGTCTCTTCGTCTTGCGGTTTTTTCGTCTTGCGAAGCAGGGCTATTAGCGGCTTAGCAGCTATTAACGGCTTAGCGGCTATTAATGGCTTAGCGGCTTTAAGAAAAAGGAAACAAACTCGCAAGAACTCGCAAGACGTTTTGTCTTGCGAAGCAAGCCCATAGGGAAATTCGTCTTGCGGAACGACTCAAAAAACGGAAAACCCTTTCGTCTAGCGAGTTTTTCGTCTTGCGAGGCATTCGTCTTGTGGGGCACCACTGTAAATGATAGGTGACTGAAATGTGGCAACACTGTTTACAATTGTGCAGCAGACATTAAATTATGAGAACTGTATTGTAGGCCTACTTATGTGTAAATCCGGCAATAAACCCCAGGCTGTATACCCACCCAATTTTTTTGGAACAAGGTTTTAATGTTTTCAAAAAAAATTCCTCCATTATTATTACCTCCATAAAGAGGTGAACCCAAACTGGGTGTGTACTTGTATAGCATCTGGGGTTGTTATTTTTCATGCCAGGACATCATTTTCTCATGTTCTCTGTGGAGGTGCCTGATTTTCCCCTACTAATTTAAACCTCCAAGTCGCTTCTGCACGATTTTCTACTTAGTGCACATTCCTGGACATTATCCAAGATATACTGAACAATTCTTCTGAAGACATATTGAAACAATTTCATCAAAGATGACAACTACTCAGGATCCTAACAAATTTTGTATAGGGGCTTTCAGGAAGCCAAAGATTTATATACGTAAGGGCATTTTAAAAGAATGGGACATGGCTTACAGTTACATAAATTACCAGAATATGGAAGTTGATGTGATTTAAAGTGAGGAGTAAAAATAGGTCTCTCAGATGAAAATGATTGAAAAGTTGATGTAAAACCAATGTGATTTACGCCTAGAAATTGAAGCAGAAAGGGAAAATAAAAGCAATTCAAAAAACTGATGCAGTTTCAAATGAGCAATGGAAATAGTAAGCTCAAATAAGATCGATGTAAAACTTGAAACGATTTAAAATAAGGATTAGAGGCTGGAAGCTAAAACAAGTACATCTGAAAGTGTGGTTTGAAGGAATGGCTAGAAACAAAGTCCTGGAGTGGAATTAACTCAAAAGTTCATACGGTTCAAATGACATTTTTGGAAACCACCACCATGGTTTCAGAAACCAGAGGCCACAACCTATCAGTGATTGTAGATACACAGCTAGTGTCTGGTGAAAGGGCCAGTGAGACCTCATGTCCCATCTGTTCAAAGATCATACTCAGCTATGAAAATCTTTAGAGGGCATTGGACATAGGAGCCAATTCCTAGAGACTGAGTTCCCTTCACCCTTTGCCTTCCCCAAACTTTGGGGGCCCCCAAAGTTGATGGGAATTGCCATTTGAATGGTGTGTGCACCATGTCATGTGATTAATTGTGCTGGGTGGAGCTTATGTGCCTCCCCCAATATTTTATTCAAGCTGGCACCCCTGGTATTGAACAAGTCACTCTTCTTCAATGTAACCCACCTCACATGGTTGCGAAGCTAACATTTGGGGAAGGTAGAAAGTGTATGCTGCCTTGAAGATATTGGAAGAAGGATAGGATTAAAATGTAATAAAAAATTCATATTGTAAAACACTTTGTGTAGCCAACATTGCAACAGAAATAGTAAACACTTACATTAGAAAATACACTTCTTGTTCCTAGAACCATTTATGTGTGCCTGGCTTTCCATGGCAAATCTCTTTCCCTCAGTCTAATGTTTGCTAAAGCGTTTGAAAATCTGTACCTATTTCCTGATGTAAATCCAGAATTAAATGTCACATTTTTTCCAGACCTATGGACATTGTTTCTGGGCTCTTGTGGGCGTATTTGCACAGAGACGTAAAGAAGAATAGAGGCTTCTAAGATCAGGTCATCGTGTCCATGTATGAATGTGAAATAAATCACAAAGCTCCCTTTTCTTTGCAAACTAAGAAGGTTTTGGTGTCTCTTTGACAGATCGTTAATGAATCAGAATTTACATTCCACCCACCTTTGTGTGCTGCTTTGATGAAACAGTTAGGGTGGTCAAATGATGAGTAGCCTTTGATATTTGTCTGAACATGAGATTCATGAGGGGCGCAGTAGAAGGATTCAATTAGCACCCAATGTGCCTGCTTGCAGATCTCTTGTCACTGGTGGAGCATTTTAATGGTGCCTTAGGTATACTTCAGATATTTCCTTAGGCCCAACACAGAAGTTAGATGATTAAACTTCCCTAGGGATGAGCAAGCTCTCCAAAGTTTGTCTTAAACAGATATGTTTATTATCACTTTATTTCTTCCAGAAATAACATATCTGAGCCAATCTATGTTGTTTAGAAACATTATTAATGCCGCACTTTGTGGGTGCCTGGTCCCCACATTTTGTGGCAGCCATGGCACCCAGGCTTATGGGAGCAGCTAAGATATGTAAGGCAGATATGACATTAAACCTCTCCCACCACTGCTGGTGGCATTATTGAAATACATCTTGTAAGGCAGAGGGCCTTCTCGGTAGTGGCACCTGCCCTGTGGAATGCCCTCCCATCAGAAGTCAAGGAAACAAGCAACTATCTGACTTTTAGAAGACATCTGAAGGCAGCCTTGTTTAGGGAGGTTTTTAATGTTTGAAGTTTTATTCGGTTTTTAGTGTTCTGGTGGGAGCTGCCCAGAGTGGCTGGGGAAACCCAGTCAGATGAGCAGGGTATAAATATTGTGTGACCAGGCAGCAACAGCCCCAGCCCCCAGGGATCATAAGAAAGGAATAAATACTCTGACAAGGTGTTATGGAATTAAAATTAGGCTACAACTTTATTAAACTTCTGAATGTAGGAAGACCTTGGCTTAGGCCTTCGGCGTGTATCCCTCCCAGCCCCCCAGCCAGGGGAACCGGGGCACATCAGGATAAATGGGATATAGGGGTGCTTTGCGAGATGTAAGTGTAGCAAGCAGCCCAGCCCATATCCCCACACATAGGGTAGTTCACTGACAACGTTTTGGTGTATGGCCAGTCACACCTGTTATATAACCCCTTTTAAGAGGGGACCCTGGAATCGACGCCACAGGGGGGTGAGTCACCACTTCATCCCCCCCCCCCCCCATTATAGGGAATAAAAGACTAAACGATTCTACCCAAGGCCATAAACCAGCAAAGTTGTGACGAATTGCTACGGAGAAGACAAAACCTGTCAATGCAGGAAAATTTCTTCCCAGTCCTTCAACAGCAACTGGTCAAAGACAGTAGCAGCACCCTCTAAACAGGAAGAAAAAGATAACCTGCAAACAAGAAACATTAACAAAGGGAGGGTAGGGATGGTGAATCTCCAGAGCCGTCTGCCTGGCTGTTGTCGGCTCCACCCTCTATATAAATGGGACTGGCCCCACCTCCCAGCAATGAAACTTGAATACTGAGGCTGAGCGTGAACCTCCAAATAATAACACTGGGAGGCAGGGCAGCCCTGTTTGCCATTAAGCTCCCTGGGAACTGTAGCACTGCATGCGATCCCACAAAGGGGACTCACAAGGTAAAGTGTGAGTGATGATGATGATTTTATGGAATTAGCCCACTTACTCAGAGGTGTGTTGCTACATAGCACCCATAGATTTCCCTTCCCATGTGCCTAATACAAAGGAGTCACATAGAATGGAGTTCTGGGGCTGCCCCTACAAGGTCTGAGGAACACAGCACAAATCTGTGGATGGCACCAGGGTCATGGTCCCACTGTTGTTGTTGTTGTTGTTTAGTCGTTTAGTTGTGTCCGACTCTTCGTGACCCCATGGACCAGAGCACGCCAGGCACTTCTGTCTTCCACTGCCTCCTGCATTTTGGTCAAACTCATGCTGGTAGCTTCGAGAACACTATCCAACCATCTCGTCCTCTGTCGTCCCCTTCTCCTTGTGCCCTCCATCTTTCCCAACATCAGGGTCTTTTCCAGGGAGTCTTCTCTTCTCATGACGTGGCCAAAGTATTGGAGCCTCAGCTTCAGGATCTGTCCTTCCAGTGAGCACTCAGGGCTGATTTCCTTCAGAATGGATAGGTTTGATCTTCTTGCAGTCCATGGGACTCTCAAGAAGTCTCCTCCAGCATCATAATTCAAAAGCATCAATCCTTCGGCCATCAGCCTTCTTTATGGTCCAGCTCTCACTTCCATACATCACTACTGGGAAAACCATAGCTTTAACTATACGGACCTTTGTTGGCAAGGTGATGGTTCCACAGTCCCTTTCTATTCATGAGGTGGGATTATTCTGAACAGGCAAAATGGAACAAGAAGTCTAGTCATTGTTTCCCAAACTTGGGTCTCCAGCTGTTTTTGGACTACCACTCCCATCAGCACTGACCACTGGTCTTGCTAGCTAGGGATGATGGGAGTTGTAGTCCAAAAACAGCTGGAGACCCGACTTTGGGAAACACTGGTGCATTGTATCTCTCAGTGATGTAGCAGCTAAGCAATATGATGGTGGTATGATATGTTAATGCTCTCTAGAGGTTCTGCAGTCTTCAGTGAGCACATGGTGAATCGATGGGAGCAAAGGGATTGGCACTAGCGATGGCAATGGCTTGAGCTGTTACGGCTTGGGGCGAAGGGGACAAGAAGAGCCATCCGATGCCTTTGGTTTTTAAACTGCGCTCCGCGTAACCAGTTTAGGCAAAGGGAAACATAATGTGTTAGAAACGCGGCATAATAAAGCAGTCTATTAAGACAAGTACAAGATATAGACTCCCTGAAAGGACAGAGAATGCAGATAATTACATTTAAAAGGATGATAGCTTAATGAACGGAGAAATTATAATGAAAGGAGAGACGAACGAGAATGGGCGACACATAACCAATGCAAACAGCAATATAAAAATTAGCTGGAAGCAGTAAGGGGGAAATTGCCTTTTAAACAGAAAAGTGAAAAGTGCAAAACAGAGGAGAGAGATGAGTGAAGGCTGTGAATTCTAAGTGCTTTTTAAAGGCTTTCTTTGCCTCCTCATTATTGTTTCATCATTGGCTTATCTATCTTTCCTTCCTAATATTTTGTTGGTGTTATCAGACAAATTGGTGCTTTCTCACAGGCCGCCTCAGCCTTCACTTTCAACCATTTTAAATGAGCTCTCAAGCCTCCAGAAAAACCGACATTTGCGGCAAGTCCACTAATCACAGCTTGCAGAAGGCAACTGCTGTACGTGGCTCCAAGGGGATGTGCTTGAGGTGGGGGGAAAGGACTTTGCAAAAGAAAGGGAAAGGCCAGCCCCCAAAGTCCTTTGCATTGTGAAGGGGAAACAAAAGAATCGCACAACAGATATAAGGCGTAAAATGGAACGCTTGGACAGAGCGTAGGATGGCTGTACTTTCGACAGCCGGAACAAGTGGACACACTGTGCTTATTACCGCAGTGATTTACAGAGCTTTATAGATGCCAGATATTTGTTCCTCTCAAGTCTGAACAGGAAAAAAGGGTACAAGGCGTTGGTCCCGTTCCATGAGGTTCTTTAATGTGTAAACCAAACAAATGCTACAATTTCATCAGTTTATTGGTTTCACCCATAATACACACCAAAGAATCCATGCCATTTCTTATAACTGGTTTCACTAATGTCGGAGGCAGTAATTGTTGAAGTAAGGGTAGCGAAAATGCAGCTGAGAAGCTCAAATCATACATAGGACTGACACCCTTCTTTGGAAATGAAACCAATGTCCAAACTTTAACATTCAGAGACTTCCCGTGTAGAAACTTATGGTTATAGATCAGGGATGCCCAACCGGTCGATCGCGAACAACTGGTCGATCGTGGGAGGTCCATGGTCCATCACGGGATGACGACCCCGCAAAAAGCTGAACACTTCTGGATTCCTAAAAAAGGCTCAACAATTTTGTCTTCTAAAAAAGCTAAGCTCAACAACTTTGGTAGATCACTGCCAGTTTTTTTTTATAGTGGGAGTAGATCGCAGGCTCGTGAAAGTTGGACATGTCTGTTATAGATGAACTAAAACACAGTGTTTACAGTCACATACTTCTCCAAGTATGGGCTTATAGCCTCTTCTTCTAACTTCTTTCCCTCTCTTTCCAGAGCCCCACATTCAGCCTTCTGCATTCATTTAAGCCAAGTCTTGCAGCTCCTAAGAGAGATATCCACTTTTACCTTCTCCTGCAGCTTTGCTCTCTTTCTTTGAAGCAGAGAAGAAGCACTCCAACGCTCTCTTCAACTTGGCAGTGTTCACAGTGGATTCTAAAACACAGTCACCTTGATTCACACAAAAATGGAGTCTCCTGTTTGCTCAATACCTCCCATGTGACCAACGTTAGCCAATCACATTCTCTAGAATTCTAGAACTCTCTAGAATTCAGGTCTCGGCGAGTTCCCACAGACATCAGGTTGGCCACTGTGAGAAAAGGATGCTGAAATATATGGGTCATTGGCTTAATCCAGCAGTCTCTTCTTATCCTTTTATGCTCTTAATGTATAACTAATTGGGTGTCATAACCAGCTATCATTCACTCCATCTCATATGCCTATGACATTTCAATTCTGAAATAATTAACTAATTAGTTAATTTGTATCCCATCAACCCAAAGGAACCCAGAACAACAACTGCACCAGAGATATAGATAGATATAGATATATTACAGGAAAGAAAATATTTTTAAAAAACATTAAAATATGTAAATATATATATATAAGCAATTCCTGGCAGAGTCTCCCCAAGAACATTAATGTGAATATTGTTAAATATGTGGCTACTGTGCTGTAGTGTATATGCTTGGATTTTTAAAATGTAAACTACTGAGGTTTACTGGTAGTAAGTGGTCTATGTATTGCTTTACTAAATAAATATTGGGACTTTTGAAATTTTCAATTATCTAGCCAATACTTGGCAAATGAAACGTTTTTGAGAGGGGGTTAATATTTTCATAGTCTGATAATATTGTAAAATTGGCATCCTTATGATTTGAAATTGTTAGGTCAGCAGAATACTTGCTTCTGTTCTATCAGCTAATTAAGTTAATCTAAGAAACATTGTACTAGGGTATCAGATAAATTTATGAAACTGAAAGGTTCAGTAGACTTATGTTGACATCGAAATGCCTTTGACAGGGGCACTGTCTTTTGAATTGTTAATTTTTCCCCACTATGAAATCTGATATTTAATTACTGTTGCAGAAATCATAGATTATCAAATGTATAAATGATTGTGTATTAAATAAAGTGAGATTTGATCTTAAGTTAAAATCAGATTGCTTGTATATGGCTGACATATATGTGTGTGTGTGTGTGTGTGTGTGTATCCATAATGAACTTGCAGTTATGCCATTCACAAGAGAACACTGCTCCACCTAGAGCGTGAAAATTGAGATATACAGTACAGTTGGTCTTTCATCATGTTTGTGATGCTACAAAATTTCTTTATCCTGTCATCATTGAGAAGGGGGCTAACTTCATTATAGCAAATTATTGGATAATAGCAGTGCTATAGTGGTATGCTATTATATCTCTCTCTGTCTTTCTTGATTTAGAATCAAGAGGGTGACCTCCCAATTTAACTAATTTAATCTGCAAAAATAACCTTGCAAATTGACTTGCCAGACACTAATATTAGATGAAATCTTTCTTCTATTGAAGCTGGCTGTCATTAGTGAATCCCTGTGAGAGCTGTAATCTTCTGCTAATGTTGTCAAGTTTCATAAAATATATACTAGTGTGTATATATATATATATATATATATATATATATATATATATATATTAAAGAATTTGGGGTTGCAGATTCTGATGGATTAGCAATATTTGCTAGACAACTGGATCCTGTTTCAAATTCCAACTGCCTTTCGCCTTAAATTTTGCTAATGCTAAAGAAATGCTGCTTTAGCAAATGTAGCAAGAAGGTGACAGTGGACGACAGAGCGAATCATATATATTAATTCAGGTCAAAAGTGAAATGGATCATGTATTAATATTTTGATGCGGATGGGTCAAATAATAAATCTGCAAGCGGTGGATGGCAGCAATCTTTTGGCAGTTACCTATGAATTCTTCTCAAGGTGGAAGAGTTTTTGACGCAACACATACTCAACAGAAAGGAATACGCTAAGGAAGAAACTGTGTCTGCCTTCTGGTTTTGGGGGGGAATTTCGCTGGGCCAAAACAAGGATATAGATGTGTCCATCCATCTTGATATTTTCTATTCTGAGGGTCGCCAACTTTTCTGAGTCAATGGGCACGTTTGAAATTTGATGAAGGTGCCCTGAACACCAGGCATAAAATGGCTGCTTTTGTGCTGTGGCCTAACACAAAATGGCGGCCACATTTGAAAAAGAGAGGAGACCACAAAATTAGATGGGCACGAACCCACATCAGCTGCACCATCATTGGGAAAGGGGATCTACATCGGCCACTGTTGTGTTTGCTCTTTACACACCCCCTCTGTTCAGAACAAGAGGATGAGTGTCCAATTCCGGGATCCATTGAAATGGGGACATGTTTAAGGAGAATGTAGGAGAGGTTGAGGTGACGAAACCAGGATCTGAGCAGGAATAGCAGTCTCCTCTGCACTGTGGATTTTTGAGAGGGTATTTCCTGAGACTTTTCATGGGTCACAGGACCAACTTGCTTGTGTTGGCAATCCCTAGCCCAGTGCTCTTCCAGGATCTCATGTACAGTGGTACCTTGGTTCTCAAGCGCCTTGGTACTCAACAACTTGGAACCCAAACACTGCAAACCTGGAAGTAAGTGTTCCAGTTTGTGAACTTTTTTGGAAGCTGAGCGTGCTCTGTTTTGAGTGCCACACTTCCATTTTGAGTGTGATGCTGTTTTTGCTATTTATTTTGCCTTTTTGTTTTTGCGGCTCAATTTTTTGTGACTCTGTGGAACCCAGCTCAGCTACTGACTGACTGATCATGTGACTGCAGTACATTGTTTATTGCTTTCATTTTATAGATCAATGGACTCGTTAAATAGTAAAATTCATGTTAAATTGCTGTTTGAAGGGTTGTTTTTAAAAGTCTGGAACGGATTCATCCATTTTGTATTACTTTCTATGGGAAAGAGCACCTTGGTTTTGGAATGCTTTGGTTTTGGAACGGACTTCCACATTGGATTAAGTTTGAGAACCAAGGTACCACTGTAGAGATACACCATCGCCCTGCTCCACGAAATCCCTAAAACTAAATCTGAGACTTTCTGCAGCCACAACATATGCTCAAACTGATCGCATTGTGTCAGTTTGAATATGCTGTCCCATGATAACTAACCCGAAACTGGTCATATGAACTGACCCCGAATCTGGATGTAGTCTGTCGTTACCTTCCAAATGTCTAAGTGTATATTACATGGGCATTTTATCACAAAGTCACTAAATCGCTGGACAAAATAGACAAATGACTACTCAGTCAATTGACTGAACAAGTGACTAAATGAACCATACCTAAGCACACCTTCTAATGAGTGCATGGTCAGATTAGATTATGGTCCATTACAGGAAACAAAGCTCCATGAAAACAAGTAAGGCAAGCTAGAAATACTCAACAAAAAATCTATCGGTTCGATAGCTGGAAGAAGCGGTCCAGATTAGGGATGAGTGAATCTGTCAATTTCAGTTCCTCCTTTTCCCCCCAGTCTTAAATTCAGTTCTCCACAAGTCCACATGAACATTCACCTCCATTTTAGTGAAACGTTCTCCTAATATAAACATTTGCTTGCAATTTAGCCTAACACACACACACACACACCACTAATATATGTATTTTTAACTAGTATATGCACATTTGTACACATTACTTGACTGGTGAGCTGCATTGAAAAATTCAGAGAAGTGGACAGCTTCCTTGTCTATCACCTAGCTCTACTTGCGCTTGAAAAATAAACTGATTTTTACAAAGAATCATAAGAGACTGCTGTCTTCTCCTCCAAAATAAATCAACAATATAACAGCTGCCCTGGGTTTCCTACTGCCAAGGAAGCAGCTATAGACTATAGACTGAAAATAGCCTGTTTTACACCCATTCTTAGTGCTAAACTAAACATGACATTAATTGCATGTATACAATTAATATGCTTTTATATCTAATAGCAAACATTAGATTGCCTTTAATCAGTGGATTGATAATATGATAACACTTGCAACTTACGAACCGATTGCTTACAGACTCTGCTTAGATAAATAAGACAATATCTGGAACGAATTTATTCAAAATGTAGTAGGCTCTTAATATTTACATTGGTATTAGGATAATAATATCAAATTTATAAAATAATGTATGGGTTAGGGTATTTTTTGTATACATCCATATAATGTTTTACCCCCTTTACAAAGTTTTGTGTCTTTTTTTGGTAGCACTTTATTATTTTATAAGTGAAACTATTTCAATAAAATATCAATATTAATTTAAAAAAAGAAAAAAATTAGGCCCACTACCCTGGCACAAGAACTGAACATAATGTATGTTTGGGGTTTTACTGGGGAATAACCGACATGCAATGCAACTGTGAGTGATACATGGTGAGTCAACTTCAAATTCAGCCTGTTGACGACTCTTAACGACTGCAATAGGTCTTACAGGAAAAAGCAAGGGGTGAGAAGAGTCGTCAACAGGCTCATCACAGCTATCTGCCAATCACCCATTCCCACCACCCTTCTGAGTAATACCCCTCCCCACCTTCTCACTATATAGAAGGATCTGGCAACTTCTGTTTCAGTGTATCTGAAGAAGTGTGCATGCACACGAAAGCTCATACCAAGAACTAACTTAGTTGGTCTTTAAGGTGCTACTGGAAGGAATTTTTTTTGTTTTGACTATGGCAGACCAACACGGCTACCTATCTGTAACAGGAATCATTCATGTTCATCCTCAACATGCTTCTTTCAATCTAGAGTGACTCCAGATGCTGCCATTCACAAGGATGTGTGTGGTTACCTGGTGAGTGTTTCAAAACCCTTATCACAGTTAGCTTATCCAATCCTTTTCCTTCCTGAACATGGCCCAAATAAATGAAGAAGGATATTGGTAGATGCCTATCCACAAAGTCATTAGGCAGGTCCGCGGATACACACAGACACACACCACTGCCAGAATCACGTACATCTGTATTCAAATGGACACATTGTGCGGTACTACAGAATCAATGCGCAATAAGCTCTTGTTTTTGGAATTTCAGGGGCAAAAAAATATGCAATAAATCTAGAAACAAAGGACTCTGTCACCATTGATTCTACGGAAAATAAAGTTTTGTATGCAGTCCTGGTTTTTTTTATATTTAACACATTCTACTTTCCAGTGCTTAGGTATTCCAACATAACCTATATAAAATAAGCAAGCTGAACAGCAGAAAGTCCATATAAGCTGAGCAGCCTTGTCTAGTCTTTTCCATTTTCTTCCTTCCTATATCAGGGGTCTTTCATCAGTATTTTTTTCAGTTAAAACCTCTACTCAGAATTCCTAATTATAGAGCTGTGAGCCATATCTCAGTTCATAGAAAACCCACAGAGAATCTAATTAAAGGCAGAATGGCACAATACTTGGATGCCTATAATCCCAGTCAGTACAACAGAGGAACAAGGAACAATGTTTCATGGCAGCCATACTAATTCCATCCTCCTTGTTAATGTGTTTATCATTCTATACGGGACCAGGTTTTTCTCTCAGCCCTAACAGACAGTAGGTCAATACCGCATTAAGGGTATTCTATTTCTTTGGAGTTCTGTCTCAAGGATGAGGTACAGCACAACACTTTCATTTAAATATAAGGGGCGGGAATGTATCTCTAAAGTTAATGAAAACCCTGTAGCTTCTTGGTGACCTGCTAAGTAAAGAACACAACAAACCTGAGCTCAGAGATGGGGAAATGAGTCACTGGTGCACAAAATGACTTGCTGGGCTGAATGACCTCCTCTGCTCATGCAGCTGGACAACATAACCTTTAAAGTTGCACTTAAAGTCAAATTTCTTTTGATTTTCCACCCCTCATGCACATTTAGACATATTTTATAAGATGGGCTAGCCGATCGGAAGGTTGGCAGTTCGAATCCCCGCGGCGGGGTGAGCTCCCGTTGCTCGGTCCCTGCTCCTGCCAACCTAGCAGTTCGAAAGCACATCAAAGTGCAAGTAGATAAATAGGTACCAGTCTGGCAGGAAGGTAAACGGCGTTTCCGTGCGCTGCTCTGGTTCGCCAGAAGCAGCTTAGTCATGCTGGCCACATGACCCAGAAACTGTACGCCGGCTCCCTCGGCCAATAAAGCGAGATGGGTGCCATAACCCCAGAGTCGTCCGCGACTGGACCTAATGGTCAGGGGTCCCTTTACCTTTTTATGCACATTTAGACATATTTAAAAAGATGGATATGCAGAAAATTCCTCATTCCCCAGATCCTGGCATGGGGACGCTTTTGCTGATTGATATGATGTCGTTATTAGGCACCCATATATGCATGTATGTGGAAAAGAACATAAAAACTCTGACACTGGCATGAAAGCCATGCCCATGAAACATATTTCTTATACTTGCCAGTTAGCATACCCTTCAACATTTCTCCAATGAAAATAGTGATGTCCTATTCCATAATGGGACGCGGGTGGTACTGTGGTCTAAACCACTGGGTCTCTTGGGCTTGCCAATCAGAAGGTTGCCGGTTTGAATCCCCGCGACAGGGTGAGCTTCCGTTGCTCAGTCCCAGCTCATGCCAACCTAGGAATTCGAAAGCACACCAATAAGTGCAAGTAGATAAATAGGTACTGCTCCGGTGGGAAGGTAAATGGCGTTTCCGTGCGTTGCTCTGATTTCAGTGTTCCATTGCTCCTGAAGCAGCTTAATCCTGCTGGCCACATGACCAGGAAAAACTGTCTGTGGACAAATGCCGTCTCCCTTGGCCTGTAAAGCAAGATGAGCGCCGCAACCCCAGAGTCGTCTGTGACTGACCTTAACTGCCAGGGGTCCTTTACCTTTACCTTTTATTCCATAATAACATTAACAATGCTATTACAGTGGTACCTCGGGTTACATACGCTTCAGGTTACATACGCTTCAGGTTACATACGCTTCAGGTTACAGACTCCGCTAACCCAGAAATAGTGCTTCAGGTTAAGAACTTTGCTTCAGGATGAGAACAGAAATCATGCTCCGGCGGCGCGGCAGCAGCAGGAGGCCCCATTAGCTAAAGTGGTGCTTCAGGTTAAGAACAGTTTCAGGTTAAGTACGGACCTCCGGAACGAATTAAGTACTTAACCCGAGGTACCACTGTATTTATACCCTGCCCATCTGACTGGGTTGCTCGTGCCATTCTGGGAAGCTTCCAACATGTAGAAAAACATAATAAAACATTAACTTTTTTTAAAAAAAACTTCCCCATGCAGGGCTGTCTTCAGATGTCTTCTAAAGCTTGTATAGTTATTTATCTTATGGCTTGGGGGTCTCAGTCAGAATCATGCCATTGACCTCTGACCTGTGTAAAACTATGGATTAACTGAGCCATTATCTAGCCTATGAGTGGGGAACCTGTGGCCCTCCAGATATTGTTGGTCTCCAACTCCCATAAGCCCCAGCAAGCATGGCCAATGGTCAGGGCTCAAGACTTTGGTCATGGTGGACTCCAGCAACATCACCAAAGGTTCCCCAACCCTGATCTAGCTTATGCCTTCACACATCACAAAAATGTTGCCAGCGGTCCTTGTGTTGGATCTAAAGCCAAAACACTTGGTTTCATGCATATCTCAGGCCTTATTTTGTTTCTATTCTGAGCCTGCACCTCACACTCATGAACACATTTTAACCAAAGATAAGCCCATATGAAATGCAAGCGTGTAAACACAGCTTTGAAAAGTTGTTTCAGCAAAGATCCTGCTATATCTTTGTGGGTTTCTCACAGGCATCTTGGTGACCACTGTCAAAACAGGATGCTGGACAATAAGAAGAGAAGAAGAGTTTGGATTTGATACCCTGCTTTATCACTACCCGAAGGAGTCTCAAAGCGGCTAACATTCTCCTTTCCCTTCCTCCCTCACAACAAACACTCTGTGAGGTGAGTGAGGCTGAGAGACTTCAGAGAAGTGTGACTAGCCCAAGGTCACCCAGCAGCTGCATGTGAAGGAGTGGAGACGCGAACCCGGTTCCCCAGATTACGAGACTACCGCTCTTAACCACTACACCACACTGGCTCTCAATATTGACCATTGGCCTTATGTAGCAGGCTTCTTATGTTTTTATGTTCCTATTTTCGTCTCAGAAGTGTGGAGCCCAAATCACCAATATGTCTCCCCATTCTTGTCATCCTCTTTTGTATAGACGGGTAATATATTTATAAATATTTATTTGTCATAATGTGCTGAAGCATCCTGACTACATCCTAAACAAATTATTCATCACTGTGGTAGGAACAGTTGAATTTTTTTTAAATATAAAACTTCAGTGACAAAGTCTGTTGAGTTCTACAGTAATCACACATCTGTCTTTACAGCATTTCCCCAGTTGTAGGAACTTCTTTTGTAATGCAAATATAAAGGGGGGGTACAAACATAATGCTCAGCTTAATTGCCTTCTGAAATCTTTATTCATTTTTCAACATACATTTCCTTCACTCAACTGTTCATTAAGTGATAGTTTGCTGTGCAAAGATAATCTTCCTAATATGAAATGCACTCTGTAGAGTTTAAAAGTGCTTACAGTACTGAGTTCTTATATAGGTCGGTGACCTACGTGGAAATTTATGAAGAAAGCTTCATCATGTTTGCATGTCAAAGAAGCATAAAAGGTGCCATCAATGCAAATTGGTCATGTTGATCAATATAAATGCCTTGCAAGTTTCAAAAGCAAAAGAAAGCCTGATATGCTTATATAAGCTTGATCTCAATACGATTGTGAATAAGAATGGACAAATTTGTCCATTTTGGTTTTCTCTGTTTCTCAATCTTCTAACCTTAAATTCAATTCTGCACATTTCTGCACCAATTTGTGATTTTTTTATTTTAAAAAGCTCATGGAAATTCTTCAGCATTTTAATGAGAATTTCTCCTAATAAACTCGTTTTTATGCAGTTTTTGAAGGATGTAGATATTTTTGCAAGCTATTTCTCCTAATATAATGCATTTTGTATGTTATTTTCACTAATTCATTAATCTTTGTGCACAAGTCCCCTACAGAATTTTCTACCATATTGCAGAAACACATTAACATTGTGCAAATGACCCATTGGGACTAGGCCAATGGATAACACTAAGAAGATCTGATGGACCACCTGTTTCAAAGGCTGTTTTAGAGTAGTGTAACTGGTTTGGCCACACTGGAGGCACCACAACAATGCTGTAGAATGGAGCATGAGAGGTGGGGGCGCAGGATTTTAGCATCACACAGGGCACCACTGAAATATGAGAGCCCAAACTCCTCCATTGCCTATTTTCATCCATTTTGCTCACTCCCAATTTCTTCCATGAATTATCCAGCCACTATCAGTGGGTTTGCAGTCTGCAGAGGGTCATACTGATTCCCTCCACAGTGCTGCATTGTACCATGTTTGAACTAAAGCCAAAACGCTTGTCAGCGACCAGTGACTGTACATTCTTAAGCTGTTCGCATGGAAAGGAAAGTGTTCCCAGAATGTCATTATTCCTCCACATGCTCATTTTCCATTTATTGAGTTGCAGACTAATCGTTGAATCACCAGATCATTAGAATGGCATGTACTCTGTTCAGGCATTCTTGGTCTGTGTTCAGTAAATGCATGTTGCCATACGTTCAGGAATTCCCAGACATGTCCTCTTTTGGGGGTCCTACATGCCTATCTGGGGGAATTTTACATTTTAAAGGAAATGTGGATTTTGGGTTTTCTTTTTTAAAAATATGTGCACGGGCAGCTCTGGCTCAGCCTCTGGCATGGGCGGTCTAGACTCTGGCTCTGGTTCTGGCATGGGTGACCTAGGCTCTGGCAAGGGCTCTGGCATGGGTAACCTAGACTCTGGTTCAGGCTCTGGCACGGGCAACCCTAAGTTTTGGCTCTGGCATGGACAGCCTGTGCACTGGTGTGGGCAACCTGGGCTCTGGCATGGGTGACTCAGGCTCAGGAGCAACAGAGAGACTATAGCAACTACTCTATTCAGAACTAAAAAATGGTAAGCATAATTCAACAAAAGAGGTTTAAAGACTCTCTCAAGGCAAATCTACAAAAATGTAGCATAAACACTGACAACTTGGAAACACTGGCCTGCGAGCGCTCCAGTTGGAGAACAGCCTTTACCAAAGGTGTCATGGGCTTTGAAGATGCTCAAACTCAGGATGAAAGGGAGAAATGTGCTAAGAGGAAGGCATGCTTGGCAAATCCACAGCATGATCAACTCCTGCCCGGAAACCTGTGGAAGGACATGTGGATGCTCAAGGAATGAGGCAGTTGAGCAGCTCGGCAGCTCTATCCATGGCTGGGCAGTCCTATTTAGGATCCACTCTGCTCACCCCGAAAAGGGGAAAGGGCTAGAAAAAGTGCCTTCCCGGAAACCTATGTCCCCACTGTGGAAGGACATGTGGATACAGAATTGGCCTCCACAGTCACTTACGGACCCACTGTTAAAACCGTATTTATGGAAGACAATTGCGCTAAAAAAGCTCAATAACTTTTTGTCTCCAGATTTTTACCTCTTGAAATATGACAACCCTAACAAAGACGTTAGCTCCACCTGCACTTTTGACATTCTGACAAGTTGGAGAGTGAACATCTCAATCAGGAAGACTCCTGTACTCGGAGTGAATGGGGTTTAAGATACGGGGTTCTAAAATGCACAGAAGACTATACAAATGCAGGATACTCCATGAATCAGAAGTCCCCTTCCAACTTGTCCAAGGAGGCCAGAATGGTGACCAGAGATGGAGCCAGTGCACATCCAAATGTTCTCCCCTCCAACATTAACCCAACACAGAGCTGAACAAGAATGTCTGAAAAAGGCTAAGTAGCATTTTTCTAGGGCTCTCTATTGAGGCATTTTCCACATTGCAATGCCACGTTCAAACAGCTGCAAGTACATATTCTTTGTGTCTCTTATGGTGAGGACAGACTTCTAAACCTAAGTGGATGAAAAGATCACTCCTGTACCTTCACATGTTATCCCAAATATGTCAAAGACTTACCCAGACATGAAGCAATGCCAGATTTACCTTTCATTCATCCTTTGTCAGGTGTGAAATTCAAAATGTTTCCTGACCATTTCAGATGAAGGTGTTATCACCTACTATTTCCAGAAGGAGTAAGTACATTATGTCTCCCGGCAGCTTTGTAAGCAAGGAGGAACTGACTCCGATTGGCCGGATGACTGCTGAATTCATGCATATTTCCTTCGATATCTGCAGTTCCCATTCCTAATGGAAGCTGACAGAATGTAAATGAGTTTCTAAAGGAACCAGCAAAAGTGGCAATTTTTCTCATTTAATCTTCAGATGAGCTGTCTGTCTCCCAGATGCTGAGCTTCATTAGAATTCTGAAACTAATTTCACCTATCAACACATGATTATTGGTTTGAGTGAGGTTTTTGGGAGACTCTGAGTAAAAATCACTATCAAATGCAGCTTGGCTCAATAAAAGGAAAGGGGGGAAGCACACTAAAAGGAATGGCAGAGTGCAGCATAATCTGCTTGTGTAGTTACTTAAAACTACTTAACACTTAAACCTCTCTTTTGGTCAGAAATCCTCACTTTAAAGTCAATTTGAAGGTGAAATAAAAGTCTGCGCTGACAGATGCCCCATTTAGGGACCGGGACCTCAGTGCTAAATCCATTTATTGGGATAAAAGTCCTATTGATTACAATGGAATTAACTTAAAAGGTAATGACTGACCTGTTTGTAGCTTAACTTTTCTTGCCATGAGTCATCCTCGTGAAACACAAATAAGGATTGTCTCCATACAGAGATACTTTGTCACATGAGGGACCAGATCCCGTCGAGTTTCATTTATTTATTTTTATTGTGAAACAGAAACAATGGACTCTTCCATAAGCTACTGGTGGATCCAGTGACAGATATCATGCCATCTCATAGCATTTTGTATCAGCCTGTTGGGTTTAGTAGTTTTAATAGGCTGATCTCCTGGTTCTTTTTAGGTTTTTATCTGCTTTACCTGTCTCTCTTCTTTTAGGTTGTGCAGTATTATTAATCGTGGTGTCTTATGTGGATGGTTTTTAAGTGTTCTATGTTGTCCTGAGCACTGAGACTGCAATAGAAGTAAAGAGGGGCACACATTTTCTAAGAGAATAACAATAAATAATATAAATCCATGGCTGATACTAAACATTTTACTATAGCCACATTTTTTGAGAAATATTTTATATGGCCACAACCCTCAAGAAACATAGTTAAATGAGGCCACATCTGCACTGGATGTTTAAAGTCGTATCATACCACTTTAAACAGCCATGGCTTCCCCCAATGAATCCTGGGAACTGTAGTCTGTTAAAGGTGATGAGAGTAACCCCTAGTCCTCCCACTGAGCTATGATTTCCCAAGTTCTCTGGAAAGTTCTCTGGCTGAATGGCAGTGCAGAGGGTTTCAGAGGTTGGTTGCAGGTGTGAGGGTTTTGGCAGTGAGCCATTTGGGTTTGAGTGGCCATTAGGCATTGGGTAAGCCTTTGTTTAATGGAGAGGAGGTTGTAGCCTCCGCCTGCCCCTCCTCTATAAGGGTATAATGCTGGTGGTCAACAAAAGAGGTTTAAAGACTGTTTCAAGGCAAATCTTTAAAAATGTAGTATAAACACTGACAACTGGGAAACACTGGCCTGCGAGCGCTCCAGGTGGAGAACAGCCTTTATCAAAGGTGTCATGGGCTTTGAAGACACTCAAACTTAAGATGCAAGGGAGAAACGTGCTAAGAGGAAGGCACGCTTGGCAAATCCACACTGTGATCAACTCCTACCCGGAAACCAATGTCCCCACTGTGGAAGGACATGTGGATCCAGAATTGGCCTCCACAGTCACTTACGGACTCATTGTTAAAGCTGTGTTTATGGAAGACAATCTTACTCCACTATGAGTGATTGCCAAAGAAGAAAAAGAAGAAGATCCTGTTAAAGGGGTCCCGGGGTGTGGATCCTGTCCAAAGCCCGGACATGGGTTAGGGCCATGGCACTACCCCAACGGGGACTCCTCGGGGTGTTCCTATTTGATGTAAGTCATAGGGCTCTCCCTATTGGTGGTTTATCCTTAGTTCAACTCCCTGCAGGTGGGTGAGGGTCAAGATATAGCCTGGCTTCACCCAATGCCTAAGCCAAATTGCTCCCATCTGTAACCAATAAAGTTGTGGCCTGTTTTATCCCATAAACCTAAATAATTGTGTCTGTGTGTTTATTAATCGATAGGGAACAGCAAGGCACGGGGCCTTGGCACGCAGCAGCGTTTGACTGCTAAACCACTCTGGTTATTGCATTTGAAAAAACTGAAGTAGCATGTGAAGCGATCCCTTAGCTCTGCAGCGTTGTGTAAAAGAATCTCGAACAAAACACACAATTGACATTCAGTGTTGATTTAACACCAGAGGGTCTTTGCATGTATTAACAAGGATTTTTCTGGGGTCAAAAGGTTTAAAGATCATAGTTTAACAAATATAACATGTAGGGTTCACTGTACATTCATCTATAGGACATGGATTGCTAAAATCACACTCGGGTGGCAAGATGGCACAAGCAATCACTTTCAGGTTTTGTATAGATAGTGCTTTCACCTGCTCATTGTCCACCTTCTATTTTGCCCAGTGCTTTCAGAATACAATGGCAAAGACTATGTGAAAGTACAGTCTGTGTTCAGCTTGATGCCATTAAGGGATTATTCTTAGCACAAGTGAGTGGGTGATAGTCATTAGCTTCAAGAATGAAAACCTGCTTTTCAGTTTTCTTACATGGTCTACAAATAGAAGTTTCCTTACAGTGCTTTCATTTGGCTGCATTATTGTAGAAACTGGATCTGCATTTGTCTTTCTGTGGATTGCAAGGAAAACAGCACAGTTCTGTTGAGAATGTGGTTTGGGGGCCATAGATATAACCCCATCACACCTTTGCGATATGCGGCGATTGCCATCACCTTTTCTTCAAACAAATCAGTTCTGTGTCATTTGTCTGCCCTTGATCATATAGTCATGACTCACTTCTGGCAAACTCAGCTTCAGCAGTTTATTGCAGATTACAGGAAGAAAGATGAGGAGACACGAATAGGGTTAAAGGCTGCAGCCTACTTTTGTAAAGAAAACCACCAAAAGAAAATCTAGTCAGTGCGGCATCCTAGCCAGCTCCTAAGATTTTTTTCTGGACCATAGTTTACTGTTATGGAACAAGCCTACTCAAGTATCTGGTAAAGGATTCTCCTCTTCTCTTGCTTCCTTCACTGCACTGTAAGGAGATTAGAATAATGTTTCCTGTTTTAAATTAGCCACAGTTTGTAGTTTGATCTGAGCCATGTCAAACCATGGCTTGTTTGAACTCTCACCTATTGAAACAAGCCCAAAATCAGACTTATGGCTTCCAATCTTGGCTTGTTTCAATAAACAATACTGCAAACCACTGACAAATCTGATGCGTGGCAGAACCAAAACCTGCTTTTGACAGGCATCAGGTGTGCAAAGGAATTCCCTATGGGGAACTTTCTAGCAGTCTCAATCCAGCAGACCAACATGCTCCTGCCCACATGTAGCAGCCATAAGTAACGCAATCACCAGGGCCATCTTACCCATAGGTGCTAGGGGTGCGGGGCACCCAGACGCTAGGCTCTCAGGGCGCCAGGCAGAGAGTCTGGGGCACGAGAGTTGAGTCCAGGGAAGTGCCCGTCCTCCAGTCGGAGCGCCACGACGGGCTCTTCTGCTGCGGGCTCTTCTGCGCCATGAGTTCAGGGGTGACCGAGCCAGCAAGACGCTGAGACTGGGCATATGCTTAAGACAGCCCTGGCAATCACTGTTCCAGAAGGTTTTTATTTTATAATGTGGTACAGCTACATTCCAGAGGCAAAACTCCCTCAGGGCTGTTGGTGCTGGCATGGACATCTACAACGCCATTTGTAAAACGTAGTTAGGATATCATTAGCTGGCTTATAATGAAGTACTTTGGCTTAACTATTCTGAACTGGTTGCATGATCTCGGTCTGACAGTAATCTATGGACTATACTGAGCAGCACTTTCAAAATGAATGTGGGCGCTACAGATTAAGTGTGATCATGGATTCAGACATAAGGCTGAAACTCTCCCAATCCTGCAGGGCTGGTAAATGCCATTTGCAATGGTAAGTAATAGTCGTTTATCTTTTTAATTAGTTAATGTATCTAATGGATATGCTCCATCATAGAGAACTCTGAATAGATGTCTGTCTCGTTTTTCTAGATTGCCTGGAGTCCCTTTTTCTGTGAGGTTTTTCATTTCTTACTGGTAATCAGACTAAACCGTCATGTAGGCATAAGACCATAGATTGGCAATTCCTCAAATTTCACCTATGTGCAGAAGAATACAAATAATGTTGATTTTTCACCTATAAATAAAAAAGGAGGTTTCTCACTCATGTCTACGTAAACCTTTAAAACACCAGCTTTGTGTTCAACTGGGACTGAGCAGATTTCCCTCACTCTGTTCCTTATGATCGCAGAAGAATTCATTTTGTGTGGTGTTTTACCGATTTGCACATTTATTCCTGTGCATTGAAACAAAACACCACAGTTGTAATTTTGATGGAATAGGATA
Organism: Podarcis muralis; assembly: GCF_964188315.1. Classification (NCBI taxonomy): domain Eukaryota; kingdom Metazoa; phylum Chordata; class Lepidosauria; order Squamata; family Lacertidae; genus Podarcis; species Podarcis muralis. The sequence continues at coordinate 12,175,925 of NC_135664.1, read as the reverse complement.
TATGTGCAATTGCATTATATTGCAGTCCTTATTACAGATGTTGATGCTGATCTGATGCTGATTGACAGGGTTTTCTGTTGGAGAATTAATAACAGAGGTCACTGTTCAACACATGAAGATGGTTTCATCTATGTATGTGGACCTGCAACAAAATGTGGCCAAGTGGAATGTTCTTGTTCACTCTTCTAGATGACCATGCTACCCTCCACAATATGCTATTTCAGTCCCCCTTCCACCCAGTTTTCCAGCCCTCTCCCATCATGCCATGGCTATAGAACGTCTTTTCCCCTGAAATAATTTGGAGGGGAAACCTTGGTGTTTCACTGAGTCTGCTGACATAGTGCTGCTTTGGCTACATAAAGAACAGCAGTCATTCATGAAGCTCAGAAACAGAAAGAGCGTTTCCACCCCTATCATCCAGCCCAGACACTGAGATCCAGCACTGAGGGTCTTCTGGCAGTTCCCTCACTGACAGAAATGAGGTTACATGTAACCAAGCAGAGGACCTTCTTGGTAGTTGTGCCTGCCTGCCCTGTGGAACGCCCTCACATCAAATGTCAAGGAAATAAACAACTATCTGATTTTTAGAAGACATATGAAAGCAGCCCTGTATAGGGAAGTTTTTAATGTTTGATGGTTTACTATGCTCAATGTGCTTCATTTGTTGGAAGCTGTCCAGAGTGACTAGCACAACCCAGTCAGATGGAGGGAATTATTATTATTGTTGTTGTTGTTGTTAAGAGAGGAGAGGACATCTGAAACTGTAAAGCTGTCCACCCACCTCCCAAACTCCACTCATCAATGCTTACTTTTATTTCCACTCAAACTTGCCCTGTCCAAGGCACTCATAGCCACACATGTATGTTGTGTGGGATAAACCACAGAGCCTAGGGTTTGCTGATCAGAAGGTCAGCGGTTCGACTCTCCGTGGCGGGGTGAGCTCCTGTTGCTCGGTCCCAGCTCCTGCCAACCTAGCAGTTCAAAAGCACGTCAAAGTGCAAGTAGATAAATAGGTACCGCTCCGGCGGGAAGGTAAACGGTATCTCCGTGCGCTGCTCTGGTTCACCAGAAGTGGCTTAGTCATGCTGGCCACATGACCCAGAAGCTGTACACCGGCTCCCTTGGCCAATAAGGTGAGATGAGCGCTGCAACCCCAGAATCGTCCGCGACTGGACTTAACGGTCAGGGGTCCCTTTACCTTTTTATGTTGCCTGTCAATGTTTACTTTTATTTCCACTCAAAATTGCCCTGTCCAAGCCACTCATAGCCTCACAGCCTAAAAATACACAGATGTACGGTATGTTGCCTGTTACTAGCTGCAGAGGCAGATTTACGACAGCACGACTGGTTCTGCTGCACTGGGTGACAAGCCTATGGGGTGTCACAGAGCATTGCGACTATGACATAGTGAACTGAGCAGAACAAAAAGCGAGAGGCCAGGGGATGAATGTTGGCCTCACACAGGGCGCCACTGAAATTTTAAAGGCCAAAGTACCCCCCTGCTAGCTGCTGCAGGAACAATGTAAAACAAGAAAATATCACACAATGGGGGAAAGGTTAAACACCAGCCTCTCTCTCCAGTTTCGCGATTATTTGTAATTAATATAACTGTGGGCCAATCCAGCACACATCTCCCACGCTTTGTGTAGCTTGGCCCTACATATGAACCATGAATGCCAACCATGGATCATTCTTTATTTGAATCTTTGATCACATTTCATTGGAGTACATAAAAGCTGTACTGAGAGAGACCATTTGTCCATCTAGCTCACTATTGTCTAAATTGATTGACAGCAGGTTTCTAGGGTTTCTCCCAGTCCTACATATAGATGCCTGAGATTAATCCTGCATGCAAATAATGTGCTCTACCACTGAGCCACAGTCCCTGGCTTATTAGAACTCCATTCTAATGCACTGCAAATATGTACGTAATTTTTTTAAGATTTTGCATGAATTGGTGAATTCCTAAAAAGGGAGGTGTGGAAAGAAGCCTTCATTGTACTTGCAAGCCCTGAGATCATAGCTGCTGTCTCTGGTTCCCAAGTATTGTCCTTTAATAGAATCTCTCTGTATATGATCAGAAGCTCTCTGATTTTAATCATTCGTTCTCATGCATCCAATAATTCAAGAAAGGTTTGGGGGCTGAAACATTCAGGATCCAATGAGCGTAGGATCTGGCAAGAGAAGATCAAGGAGCACATCAAATAGGAAAGAAATCTGGTATGGGGGACACCAATGGAAGTGTGGAATGAGATCATCTAATAAGATTGTTATGCAAATTATTAGAGACTGTTATCACCTGCCAAAACGCCCTGCTCCTGAAACTATGGATTGTCAAGTAAACCACACTGAGATTATTTGGCAAATAAACCCCACTGAGATTTTCATATCATAGGGAGTGTGTATATTTCATGTTGGCCTGCCTTCATTGTATTAGAAAAGATCTCCCCTTTTCTTAGAGAGCACTTATAAGCAGCTACACTGTGATGCAGTTGTTTCCGAGAGTTCTCTTTGTATTCAAAATGAGTTCTTTTGATTGAAAAGCCATGTTGCATTTATAGCATCACCCTGCATAAATAATATTATCCACAGAAAGCCTAGGAACTACACTGATGAGTCCAATCATGACTCATTCCCAATCCCATATGCTGAAATTTCACACAATCAACGCTGAATAAATGAGGGGAATCAGAATGTATAGTGCAACCCAATTGACTCGGATTTTGTTACTCCAAGGTTGAAGCCATAAAGGGAAAGTAAATCACATCCATTAAGTGTATCTGTATGATAAACATGGCTAACTTGATTTTCAAAAAGCTTCATTTATAGGAGCTACAAATTATTGACATGGAGGGAAATAGCAATATATAGTGTGAGGAGTGATCACAGAGCTTCTAGCCTTTTTAACTCATACCATACAGAACCAGGATGGCCAGCAGATAGTCTTCTTTGCCAGGACATCTTTTCGGGCATGCCTTAGGTGCAAAGGAGCCCTGATGTGTTTCCTAAAGCATTGGTGCTTTCCCATTCACAATGGAGGAGACTGTGGGAGCCAAGCTATACCTGAAACTAGGGCTGAACTGAAACTCTTTGAATCATTTTCATGGTAAAATGAGTCTTTCAAAGCTAGCTGCATATTCAGTGGTTTCCTTTCAACATTATGAGTGGGCCTGCCCAGTTTTCTCAATGACTTCACAATGCTACATTTGAAGTGATGATATCATCGATACCCATAAAACAGCAATGGGGAACCTTCAGCCCATGGGCCGAATGAGGCCCACCAGGCTGTTTCCAGCTGGCCCCACCCACCTGTCACTCACCCGACATCACAAGAAGGAACAACTGAAATGCTGAGAGGCACAAAATAACAACTGGAAGCATACCTTAAGCCATGCACTCTTGGTTGTTCCTTTGCAACCCTGGATTGCACCCAGTGCTGTTCACGTTTGGCACCGAATACAAGCTCTGTTACTTTGGGAAAGGATTGGCTTCACCTGACATCATGTCAGGTGATTGACAGGTGGAGAGCCCCTGCCCAGCTGTCAGATGTTGCCTGTAGAGTGTTGGCCACTTTTTGATCCAGCCTGCTAGACCAAAGTGGTTCCCCAACTCTGCTGTAAAACAAATGGCACATGTCGCTGTAGTGAAGTGGATTCAGTGGCAGAATGGACAAATCAACCAAGGGCAACAAGGGCAAAGGAAGAGAAGGAAAGGCAAATCGAGAAACAGGCAGGAGTAGTGGCTCGGGAACGAAAGGACAACAAACTACTTTGAGGTTGGTTGGCTTGTTAAAACCAAGCCATGCATAATTGTTATGAAACAAAGAGATAAGACTGAAGACTTGGGGCTGACTCTGGTGTTATCCCAGACACTTCCAGCATTTCTTGAAGAAAAAGAAGAAGAAGAGGAGGAGGAGGAGGAGGAGGAGTTTGGATTTGATATCCTGCTTTATCACTACCCTAAAGGTAAAGGTAAAGGGACCCCTGACCATTAGGTCCAGTCACAGACGACTCTGGGGTTTCGGCGCTCATCTCACTCTATTGGTCGAGGGAGCCGGCGTACAGCTTCCGGGTCATGTGGCCAGCATGACTAAGCCGCTTCTGGCGAACCAGAGCAGCGCACGGAAACGCCGTTTACCTTCCCACTGGAGTGGTACCTATTTATCTACTTGCATTCTGACGTGCTTTCGAACTGCTAGGTTGGCAGGAGCAGGGACCAAGCAATGGGAGCTCACCCCGTCGTGGGGATTTGAACCGCCAACCTTCTGATCAGCAAGCCCTAGGCTCTGTGGTTTAACCCACAGCCCCACCCGCATCCCTTTATCACTACCCTATGGAGTCTCAAAGTGGCTAACAATCTCTTGAGAAGTTCTAGTTACAGGTAGGTAGCCGTGTTGGTCTGCAGTAGTCAAAACAAAATAAAAATTTTCCTTCCAGTAGCACCTTAGAGACCATCTAAGTTAGTTATTGGTATGAGCTTTCATGTACATGCACACTTCTTCAGATACACTGAAACAGAAGTCACCAGACCCTTATATATAGTGAGAGGGTGGGGAGGGCTATTACTCAGAAGGGTGGTGGGAATGGGTGATTGGCTGATACACTATTTCAGTGTATCTGAAGAAGTGTGCATGCACATGAAAGCTCATACCAATAACCAACTTAGTTGGTCTCTAAGGTGCTACTGCAGCAGTTCTCAACCTGTGGGTCCCCAGATGGTGTTGGACTACAACTCCCATCATCCCTAGCTAGCAAGGTCAGAGCTCAGGGATGATGGGAGTTGTAGTCCAACAACATCTGGGGACCCACCGGTTGAGAACCGCTGAGCTACTGGAATGAATTTTTTTAATCTCTTGAGAAGCGATGCCAATCCCATGTGCAGCAGAGGACTCAGGAGGACCTCAGAATGAGCTTCCTTATTCACCTGCAGCACATCCATCACCTGGGGGGGGGGGGGAGGTTGAGTTACCTCCTGGGCCCAGAGAATGCCAGCATCAAGGAGGCAGGACACAAGTCTCAAGGCCCAGAAGAACCAGGCTCTTCAGGTGTATGAAGCCTCTTCAGAAACAGTGAACCTTAAAGGCTGGGGCTAACTAGCTGCAGCTGAGTCTTGTTCTGTAAGCTTCGAGTTTCTCCCTGTATGTTGCAGGAAGAACACCGGCCCTTGGTTCTGTAGATTCAGCCTTTTGTTACTACTATCTATCCTGACTGACCCTGTGCTACTGACCCCTGGACCCCTGCTAATACCTTGCTCTTGAAAACCTGTTTTGCTGTGTGATCTTGGCTTTGCCTCAGGAATCTGCTGTTGGATGACATCTCATCGTAGGCTGTCTCACTGTGCTTGGCCTTAAGACCCTGTGCTTCTGAATCACTCTGTTATCCTATCACTATGAAACTCAGGCAGGGCATGGTCGGCCAATTGGTGCCAAAGAAGGATAGAACTTTCTTTATGTACGCCACAACAGCAGCAAGAATACTTATTGCGAAGTATTGGAAGACACAAGATCTACCCACCCTGGAAGAATGGCAGATGAAGGTGATGGACTATATGGAACTGGCGGAAATGACCGGCAGAATCCGAGACCAGGGAGAAGAGTCGGTGGAAGAAGATTGGAAGAAATTTAAAGACTATCTACAGAAATACTGCAAAATTAATGAATGTTAGAATGATGTTGGATTGAAGTTAAGTGGTTTTTAGCAGTAATGTCATAAAGGAATGTGTAAAAATGGATTGTTAACAGGTGATAATCTAAAGTTGCAATATATTAAGATTAAAGATTAGGATAAAAACAAAGAGGGAAAGGATTTGCTGAACCAACTAATTGAACTGGAATACAAAAAAGGGAGGTGTGAGGAGGTCTGGGGAACAAGCAAATGAAAGATAAGAAACGGAAAGATTGAATTGTTTTTAACTGTTTTTAATTTGTATTTTCTCTTTTTCTTTTTTCTTTTTGTAACATTTTGAAAACTTTAATAAATATCTTTTAAAAATAATAATAATAATAATAAAAAGAAACTCAGGCAGGGCAAGAGGCCACTGTCCAGAACTGTCTTATTTTTTTGTGTTCTTGCTGAAGGATAAATATCTTTAATGATCCTTCATTTTACTGTGTGCCATAGATTTTAAATGTTTGATGGGTTGTTCTGCCTGTTAATATTTTGTAAGCCACTCTGACACATTTTGTAAAAAGCAATGAAGAAATAATAATAATAATAATAATAATAATAATAATAATAATAATAAATTTTTATTTATACCCCTCCCTACCAGGTTCAGAAAACCGGGTGCAGGGTGGCTAGCAACAAATTTTAAACACTTAATTGATGCAACAAAAAAAACCAGCATAAAATACAGTATAAAATGTGAATAACAATAAATTCAGAATTCAAAAATCAATTTTTTTTGGGGGGGGGGGGAACCATCCAATAAACATTAGATGATCACCAGGGCTAGCTGGCTAAATTAGTCCTATTTGGGCCAGCGAGGAGATCAGGGGAGAATTAGCTGTGGGATCCCAGAGCGGGTAATCTTCATAAAAAGGGGAGGGGGAGGGAAGAGAGGAGACTAAAAGATCAGATTAAGTTCAAATTGAAAGCCAGGCAGAATAGCTCTTATTCCTGAATAAGGAATAGACCTTATTCCTGTATTGGCCCGAATATAAGCCGCACTTTCCCCCAAATTCCAACTGAGAAAAGTTAAAGTACGGCTTATATTTGTGACCTTACGCTGCCAGCAAAGCGGCGTGGCTCCCCTCTTCCCCTGAAAAAAGTCCAGGAGAGCGGGGCAATTGCACGCAGCCCGCCTGCTGCTCCCAAGCCTCCCCCAAGCCATCAGAAAGAAGGGGAGAGGGGGGAGGCTGCTGGCAAAGCAGTGTAGTCCCCCCCCCCCCAAGAGCAGACCGGGAGCGCAGGGCAACGACACAAAGCCCACCCAGTGCTCCCAAGGTATGGCTTATTTTGGGGTGTGGCTTATATTCAGGCCAATGCAGCATTCTCAATATGCTGAATGGGCAATTTTTAGGGCTGTCATATGTCTGGATATTCCCGGACATTACTGGGATTTCAAAGGTGGAATTGACATCCAGGGGGGATTTCCGAAAGGCGGAGCTTTGTCCTGGATCTTAGGCAAGTCAATCCAAAAATCGCTCAACAATTTTTGGGGTGTCCTGGTTTTTACTTTTTGAAAGATGGCAACCCTACAATTTTACCAGAATGGCTCAATCACCTATCTGGCAGGCTTAACCAAAATAAGTGCTGACTACAGTAGTACCTCAGATTAAGTACTTAATTCATTCCGGAGGTCCGTTCTTAACCTGAAACTGTTCTTAACCTAAAGACCACTTTAGCTAATGGGGCCTCCTGCTGCTGCCACGCCGCTGGAGCATGATTTCTGTTCTCATCCTGAAGCAAAGTTCTTAACCTGAGGTCATATTTCTGGGTTAGTTGAGTCTGTAACCTGAAGCGTCTGTAACCCGAGGTACCACTGTACTCCTTTTTCTGCTCCAACAGCCTAATCAAAAACCCTAATGGGACACAGTGGGGCAGGCACATATATATCATTCAATGTCTGCCTCATTCACACATAAAGTTGGGGTGATTTGTTTTTATTTTTACATTGAATAAATATTCTGGTGAGAGCAACTAAAGCTTTTTCCCTCCATCTCAGTAACTCACAGTGTTGGGACACTTCAAGCCACTTCTTCCAAGCTTGGCTCGCTTCCAATGTCAGAGTTGGATAGGGAGAAAGGTATTTCAGTAATTCGGCTAAGACAATATAAGAGTTAGCTTTGCTCTCCTAACCTGCATGTTCATTTTTCCCCAAACTTGGGTCTCCAGCTGTTTTTGGACTATGACACCCGTCACCCCTCGCTAGCAAGACCAGTGGTCGGGGATGATGGGAACTGTAGTCCAAAAGCAGCTGGGGACCCAAGTTTGGGAAAGTCTGCTCTAATTAATGGATTGGGGATACTCTCAACATTTTTTGTTATCCATTAGGTCATCACTTCTCAACCTTGGGTCTCCAGATGTTGTTAGACTACAATTCCCATCACTCGTAGCTAGCAGCACAAGTGGTCAAGAATGATGGGAGATGTAGTCCATACAACCTGCACATACACATATAAGTGGAATTGCAAAATAGCTTGACAGAGCTGAAGATCCCAAGGGCTCCTTCACAGGGACCTCATACAAAGTCAGACTAGTGGTATTGCCCACACTGACTGACAACGGCAGTCCAGGATTTCTTAGGCCTACCTAGAGAGGTTTGGAGTTGAAACTGGGACTTTCTGCTTGCTAAGCAAATGCTCTATCACCAAGCGATAGCTGTTCCTTCCACAAGCAACAGAAGTGGACCTCCTCATCTTAGTCTCACACAAGATATTAAAAATATTTGTACTCTTTCCTCTTGCTTCGAACTTTCGGCTTAAATATGAAAACAGTCAAAAGGAAAGTCCTTTTTCTCCTCTCTTCTTCTTCTTCTTCTTCTTCTTCTTCTTCTTCTTCTTCTTCTCCTTGCATCTTCGTACAGAAAGATCAAACCAGACAGGTTGCCTCCAGGACAGAGCTTGTGAACAAGGCAAAAACATCACTAAAGAAAGAACTTTGCCTCCTACCAAGAATGGTGATTTGATTATGTGAGACACCAGAGTCAGTGACAAATCTTTTGGCTCACAGGAAGATTTCTAAAAAAGAAATAATCTTTGTTACAAATAGCATCGGGGTGGGGGGACGACAACAATTTTTGAGGCCAGTAAAAAACATACATATGTCATCACAATGAAAAGGCAAGTACACCGAAGGTTGGCTAACCAAATAATTGTTCCCTACTTTTTAAGGGGGAGGGGTGGAGCATGTTCATATTTACTAGAAATATCCTCTTCCCAAGCCAATCTGGAGCTCCTATTAATATTCAGCAGAGATGGACTCAGGCACTGGGAGAATATATATGCCTATATTTACATACAGACATTTGTAAATCTTCTCCTTTTCATATCCAGAAGGAGTTTAAGTTTATAAATGTGTAAACAAATCAGTATGAATGGTGTTTGCTATGCAGTGTGGTCAGGTTGCAAAATACATCATGCAACTTACACTGATTTAATCTCTTTGAAAGGGACAAAAATATGCACTCAAATTATCTGGCATAATGAACTATAAATATACCATTTGGGTGCATATATTCTAATTATTTTTAAAGGGCATTAGTTATCTGGCTCAGCTTTAATTAACAGGAGCCCCCATAGATCTGCTAACAATGCTGGTTTACATGGCCTAAGTTTTATACTTGGAATATTTGCGGGTGGGGAGTAGCATCAGACATTAGGGGAATTACCATTTCCATAACTCTATATGTGGGTTAATGTATTGTGTGCCTTATTAATACACAACTTCATTTGCAGGCATGAACTTCAGAACTGACTTTGGATTATGGATTGCACATCAGAAGTTCAGAGTTATTCACTGTAGGACTGAGAAGGAGGTATGGAGCTTGTTTATATGCACATATCACAGGCATATTATGCAGGTATAGACAGGGATTTTCCAGGGGGTACCCAAAGGTACGCAGTACCGGTACCTCTTTTTTGTTGTTGTTGAAAAGTGTGGCACTTACTATAACAACTTCATGGTGAGTACTGGCACCTAGTTTTCTAGAAAATAAAGCACTGGGTATAGAGATGGTTGGACAGTGTTCTCGAAGCTATGAACATGAGTCTGACCAAACTGTGGGAGGCTGTGGAAGACTAGAGTGCCTGGCGTGCTCTGGTCGATGGGGTCACGAAGAGTTGGACATGACTAAATGACTAAACAACAAAATATAGATAATAGAGTGGTACCTCGGGTTAAGTACTTAATTTGTTCCAGAGGTCCGTACTTAACCTGAAACTGTTCTTAACCTGAAGCACCACTTTAGCTAATGGGGCCTCCTGCTGCTGCCACTCCGCCGGAGCATGATTTCTGTTCTCATCCTGAAGCAAAGTTCTTAACCTGAAGCACTATTTCTGGGTTAGCGGAGTCTGTAACCTGAAGGGTATGTAACCTGAAGCGTATGTAACCTGAGGTACCACTGTATAGGCTTAGTAGCATGAAGCAATAGCAATACTAGAGAGCTAAGCTGGTTTGAGTGAAACAAAGGAAGTATAAGAACTAGGGAAATTCTGAAAGAGGATTTTGGTGGGTAGGAGTCAGATGTAGGATTAGACTACAAGAACAAAGCTAAACAAAATATGTAGTAATGTTAAGAGCTGAGAAAAGAGGGGAAACTCACATTCACCAAGAGTAGAGACTCTGCAGATGCCCCAAAGGACATCCACAAAGGGTCAGGAGGTAAGTTTGCACAGTGATCCAGTTAATGATCGGGAGAGGCATCTTAGCCAAATTTGCTGGTTGGGGTGATATATAGAGCTTTGAATAAAACATCTAAGGTGTAGGAAGATAATGGCCATTGTCACTTCTTGATACCAAGGGGTATCAAGGTTGTGCTCAACTTCCGAAGTCCAGACCAGAAAGCCACTAATTGCAGGCGCTTTTGCAATCTATGCAGTAGCATAGTGGGGTTTTTGGAGGACAACAGAGACAGTTGTCCCGGGCACAAAATTGTTAGGGGTGCAAAATTTCAACACCTGGTGCTGCCTCCGTACAGCTGTACACTTCTTTTGCTGGGCTCCATTGAAAATTGCTTCTCCATTTGAGCCAGGTGTTGACCGCTCCAGAAAATGAAACAACTCTTATTTTATTATCTCTGCGGCTGCGATCTCCTGGCTGATGCAGACACTGTTAGGCAGTTGAATGCGAATGTGTGGTCTGTCTGTTTCCCTCCCACCCACTTCCACGTTGCCCTGGGCACTGGCATTCCATGCTACGTCACTGAATTTATTTAGGAATTTTCTTTCCTTCTTTTTTATCTTGAATAAATGACATGCTTTAATTGCAAACCTGGGCTGTGCTGTTTGCTCTAAGTAACAGAATGGACCACACACAAACCGAGGATTTCCCTGTGGCTGAAGTGTAGAACTCCTTGCCAACAGGTCCTGTGTTCCTTAATGCAGACAAATGCAGCTATCAAGTGACATTCCTACACCATGTATAACATTGAACTGAATGCTGAATCTTCAGCCATATGCCCTGATACAACTACAGGCACATATCCCTAACTGGATGGAGAATCACACATGCAAATGAGCGCAAGATGCTTGATTTGGCAGCTTCATCCAACAGCGAAGGCCCCATGTTATTTCTATCAGCACACTGCAACTAATCTAATAAGTGAAACCTGAGAGGAACTGAGGCGTTAATTGGGCAGGTGAGAATATGAAGATAAGCTAATTCTATAATGCAGCAAACAAGTTGTGCTGACATTTGGGCAGGACCGAAGAGGTGATGTTTGTACTCGGAATATGTTGTAAATCACTTTGGGACTCCATGGGAAGCAATTCATCCATTCATAAACCTAACCTAACCTGTTTTTTTGTCCGCACCAGTCCTTTCTTGGCATGAGTTTATCTCCCTTCCACATGCATGTTTGTTGAAATCAGGGTCAAAGTGTTGACTTGTTAGTTGGTTCTTGATGCATGGGCAGCTTAGTGGGTAGGAATCTAGCATACCTGCTCTGTCGACGGAAGGAGCACCAATTCACCAGAAGCATTTTTATTAGTCATTTCAGGTCAAGATCTGCTAAAAGAGAAGAAGAAACTATTGGTGTATGCCACAACCACAGCTAGGATATTGCTAGCTCAAAGATGGAAAAGTGACGAAATACCAGCTAAAGAACAATGGCAAGAAAAACTGATAGAATACGCTGAAATGGCAAAACTAACTGAAAAACTTAGAGACAAAGACAATAGAGACTTTAAAAAAGATTGGGAACCATTTATGGCAGGGGTAGGCAACCTAAGGCCCAGGGGCTGGATGCGGCCCAATCGCCTTCTCAATCCGTCCCACGGCCGGTCTGGGAATCAGCATGTTTTTACATGAGTAGAATGTGTCCTTTTATTTAAAATGCATCTCTGGCTTATTTGTGGGGCATAGGAATCCGTTCATTATTTTTTTTCAAAATATAGTCCGGCACACCACATGGTCTGAGGGACGGTGGACCAGCCCCTGGCTGAAAAAGGTTGCTGACCCCTGATTTATGAGGTATATACAGAAACAATGCAAAGAAATGGACTCACTAGCAGGGTTTGAGTAAACACGTACAATTAACAAAATAAATACAGGAATGATGAAGAGGATGTCAAAATGATAAGAGAAGAGCAATATTTGATATAAAGAACTCAATATAGCAAGCAGGGGAAGTTAATATGCTAAAAACCAGAAGAGGGAAGTTGAGGGAAGTTGGGGGGGGGGATTTGGGGAATGACACTTTTTTTCTATTATATGACATGTTATTATCATGATAAGGGGGACGCGGGTGGCGCTGTGGGTAAAACCTCAGTGCCTAGGACTTGCCGATCGCATGGTCGGCGGTTCGAATCCCCGCGGCGGGGTGAGCTCCCGTCTTTCAGTCCCAGCTCCTGCCCACCTAGCAGTTCAAAAGCACCCCTAAGTGCAAGTAGATAAATAGGTACCGCTTTATAGCGGGAAGGTGAACGGCGTTTCCGTGTGCTGCGCTGGTGCCGGCTCGCCAGAGCATCTTTGTCACGCTGGCCACATGACCCGGAAGTGTCTCCGGACAGCGCTGGCCCCCGGCCTCTTAAGTGAGATGGGTGCACAACCCTAGAGTCGGACATGACTGGCCTGTACGGGCAGGGGTACCTTTACCTTTTTATTATCAAGATAAAAATGTAAAACTCAATAAAAACAATTTTTTTATTTTAAAAAGGAGCATCAATTCACAGAAGGAGAACTGAGCTCATGGGAAGACCCCTTCTTTTGAGACCAGAATTTTCTTCTTCCTGCAAACAAAACTGCCTGTTCTGCTCACAGAATGACTACATTGGAGGGGGGAATCAATAGAACTATCCAGTGTGAAACCATTCACTTGCACTATCAAAAATTCCCTTATCTCTGGATGGCTAGTGCTTCCAGAGTCTCCTTGAGTGTCTGCAGGTCTATTAGGAGTAGCCAACATGGCCAATGAGGGACGCTGGTAGCGCTGTGGTCTAAGCCACTGAGCCTCTTGGGCTTGCTGATCAGAAGGTTGGCAGTTTGAATCCCCGCAATGGGGTGAGCTCCCATTGCTCGGTCCCAGCTCCTGCCAACCTAGCAGTTTGAAAGCACACCAGTGCAAGTAGATAAATAGGTATCACTGTGGCAGGAAGGTAAATGGCATTTCCACGACCTGCTCTGGTTTCGGTGTTCCGTTGTGCCAGAAGCAGCTCAGTCATGCTGGCCACATGACCCAGAAAAACTGTCTGCAGACAAACGCCGGCTCCCTCAGCCTGTAAAGCGAGATGAGTGCTGCAACCCCAGAGACTGGACTTAACTGTCAGGGGTCCTTTACCTTTAACATGGCCAATAGAGAGCAATAATGGGAGAAAGAGGGAATCCAACTGCTGCAAAGCAGTGTAACTGCTTAAATGTACTGGTATTGGATAGGGCTGCCATACGTCCAGATTTTCCTGGACATTATCGAATTTCCGAAAGGTGGTGCTTTGTCCTGGATCTTAGGCAAGTTTTTGTAAAAAACAAAAAAACAACAGCCCTAGTATTAGAACAAGATATTCTGCCATTAACTGTCATTGGGGACACACACATAGAGCCATAGAATTGTAGAGTTGAAATGCCAGAATATGCAGCTGTCTCATATGGGGATTGCACTTGCAACCTTGGTGTTACCAGCACCACAATTGAGCTATCCAGGACTCCTCCATATAGACAGCAAAATAAACCAAAGTCAGTCTAGGGGTTTTTTGGGGGGAGGGTCCTTTCCCCCCATGTATTGCCCACATGGGATATATCCAGATGCATTGCACTCTTATACAAGAAATGAATGAAACAGATGTACAAATAAGTGCAAGATTTGCTTTTGGAGAACAGATGAAAATAAAGTAACTGCTGTGGGAAGTTTCGGAGTGAAATGATAATTCCTGGACTGGTCTGTCACATCCACTACAGGCCATTGTCAAAGATAAGATCTTGGTCCGAGATTTTTTAAAAAGAAGACGCTCTGACTTACATTTTTATCAGTTTTAGAGAAAATGCAACCATCAAAATTTGTTTAAGGAACAAGCTTGGACCCCATCATCAACCTCACAGAGACAATAGAAATGTAGAATGCTTCTCTCCAGGTTGAGGAAGATATGGCAGATTGGCCCAGACCAATGTGTGTACAAGATGAAATGCTTCAATTACACGGTTTCCCCTTTCAGTTTTGCATAATATCGAGAATATTTTTTGCCATCCAAAGTTCAAGTACCTCGACCTTGCTGTTCTGAACAGACATCCATGGCCATGCCAGCAGGTTCACTGGCCATCTGGCTGCTCTAATTGGGTCTTTTGCATGTGCTAAAATGTGATTGCGAATTCCGATTCCCATTGCAGTGACACGTCTGACTATTTTAAAAACAAGACTGGAGGTGTAAGTGTTGACTTGTCGACTTATTAGCTGGTGGCGGGGTGCTAAATGTTTCCATCCTTCTTCATTAGACCTGCAACATTTAGCTAATTAACCACTTAGATTAAACAATTAAAGCCATTTTATAGAACTACTTACAAAAACAATGGGTGGGAAGCACAAAGTTAGAAAACATTGCCTCCTGCTTTCTGTTACTTGATTCAAATCATCCCTCAAAACCCAGCTTCCCTATGGAGCTCATGGCAGAACCCTATGTCCTAAATTATAATCTTTCCCAGTTCACGCATCCTCCATTTCCCCTGTTGTATTTCTTGAGTAAGATCATGGGGTGGTAGGCCTTACCATGAGCAACATCTCATTCCCTCAGGATCTTAGGCTCCAGAGTTCTCCAATTCTCTTTCGATGTTCTTGGTCCTATCATAGTCCACCCTAGGGGTGCCTCTTCACAATGTCCTCCTCTAATCCCTTCTGTTGAAAATGTGGGATGTAATCCATTGGAGCAGTCAAATACAACATTCCTTGTTTCCCTAGAGTGGACACAAGCAGAGGGATGTTACTCCAGCCAGTATAACTTCCTGTTCCACTGGACTGGAGCGTCCTTCCCCTGCATGTGACCAGGCAGATTTGCATGAGTCCATAAAAGAGCCGAGTCATGCAGCCATCTTCCTCTTGATGCCACGCTGCTCTCCTGCAGCCATTTTGTTCTCTTGATGCTGTTCTCTTAATGTATTTTGCTGTCTGCTGGCTCTCAGGCAGCAGCACATGGGTTCAATCCCCATAAGGGATGAACTCGCACTATGTGCTGTAACTATAAGCTAAAGTCTGCCTTCAGAGATCATACTGTGAACTGAATGTGAGTAAGTAAACTTCTTGTTACTTTTAAGGAAAGACTCTTGTGCCTTTAGTCTTTTAAGAAGGATCAAAGGGGACACCAGGAATAATCCAGTCTGATCAAGCCAGACTGGATTGCTTAACTAAAGAGATTCAAATGAATCCTCAAACTAGTTTCCTGCTGTATTGAAGGGTATCTGCCCTGCTACATGACTCACTAGTGTGAGTGAAGGAAAGATAATATTTAATCACTGTATCCTCTCCTACTATCCTTAGCATTCCCACAGAAAATACATGCTACGACTGTAAAAGTGCCTGTCACATCTTTAGCCTTCTGCAACAAAACTGGCCCTAGAAGCAGGCTGCCAATTAATGTGGGCTTCAAACAATTTTCTTGAATAGTAGCTGCTTGTTCTGTTTTGATCTGACATTGTTAACAAATGTATGACTTCTGTCTATCTTTAAACTGAGGCTCTTCAAAGCCAGCAAAATAAAACTCTCTCACACATACACATATCCAAAGGCCAAATGCTGAAATGATAGTTCTCTCCAGATCACGTTAATCAGAAATATTGTGTTCGGCCTAAAAATTCTGAACGTGTCTTTTTTAGGACAATTCAAGGGAGACAAAGGCAGAATGTCGGCTGCCACTTGTAAATTGCCTGGATAAACAGAGATTAGCTCTTTTGTGGGCTCGTTCCCTCTTCTTCTGACTTTGAAATAAAGATATGTTTGGGCTAATTTGAATGGCGTTCTCCCCAATTTAGCAGCCAGAACTCAAGAAGCAATACTTTAATTCTTCAGCTTAATTATCAAGACAAAATATTATTTCTGTTCCCTCCCCACACATACACACACTGACACTAAGGCTGCAATTTCCCATTGATTAATCTCTTAGATTAATTTATCAGGTGCATCAGTTGAAATGATTTTATCCACTGAAAAGGTGCTCCCTTCTAATTGGGCAGAAGATTTTTAATTTTTTAACTTCTAAAACTGAAGCCACACATTATGAGAGATGTTCCATCCTGGATAAGAGAGAAGAAGGAAATGGTTCTTCTAAGATTATGACAAATCTTAAAAGAGCAATTCCCAACTCCCTTTGGAATTACTGCTTCTTCTCATATGCAAACGATGCAAATTTTGCCAATTAATGGAATGGAATTCGTATGCTATCTAAAATTTATTTAATCAGGTGGCAGTTCATATGCACAAAGAGTCTATTTCTGCATCCTGCACAGAGAAAGCAAATAGATAGAAGACCACACCTCTGAACAGCTGTTATTTCACTGTGTATGAATACCCAGTAACCTGAATCGAGTGACAGCTTTTCTTAACTGAGCTATGCAACAAAGCACAGCCCTGAACATCTTTTTTTTTTTAAAAAAAGGTACAACTCAATAAAGGAGCTTCATGGGTCAATTTCTTACAAAGGTTTGCTAAGCTTCTTGAAGTAGGGTTTTTTTCTAATACATATTAGTTGAGAAACATATTAAATACCTTCACTGCAGAGCTATATGAATAATCCTTTGTTGTGTAAATAATCCTTTTGCAATTATATGGCCACTTATTAATAGACCATATCAAATTCTTAATCCGGGTATTGTTTCAGATACTGTGGGCACCTCATTGAAAGAGAATAGCAATCAACAGGCTTGAATAGTTCCAAAAACCCTGAACTTTCCCTGAATTGCAGCAGCTTAAAAGGGAATTTATATTGCTTAGAAAGTAAATCAGAGGCGCAGAGGTCTTTGTTGTGACACCAATGGCCTTCTTAAAGCAGGGCAAATTCTCCAAAAGCCAGTAAATGTGTAAGAGTTTTCTGAACAGCCATTTTATTGTTTTTAATTTAGTCTTCAAAGAGCAGTGTAGCAAATTTCCAAGACTCCTATGTGTATCAATAGAAGCATTCAGCTCTCAGCGTAACACTTCCTAAGGCATGCACTAGATTCAGAAGGGCACGCCTTACTAAGACACAACAGTTCACATGCCTGCATGTATTTTATTTATTTCACAAATTCTCCACACAAATACATTCGGGATAGAAATAAAGTGAGCATATTCTGCAGCATATCGCAGATTTTAAAAATGAATAAAAGTCATTGGGCTCACTTAGTTGCTTGTAGAGACAGGCCAGTACTGAGAAATTGCCTGTGGCCATAACAAGTGGTTCTGATACCTCTATAAACCATTTTTATAAGTTTGTGGGTGCTAGGCACTTCTAAATTCCTGGAACCAGTAAGTGTTAGAGTTTAATTAGGGCTTGGGATGATAAGTTGAGTGCAAGCCTACTCTAATATACCTGGATCTAACAAGTGTTAAGATTGCCGAAGATTTGATGCTTTTGAATTATGGTGCTGGAGGAGACTCTTGAGAGTCCCATGGACTGCAAGAAGATCAAACCTATCTATTCTGAAGGAAATCAGCCCTGAGTGCTCACTGGAAAGACAGATCGTGAAGCTGAGGCTCCAATACTTTGGCCACCTCATGAGAAGAGAAGACTCCCTGGAAAAGACCCTGATGTTGGGAAAGATGGAGGGCAGAAGGAGAAGGGG
Organism: Podarcis muralis; assembly: GCF_964188315.1. Lineage (NCBI taxonomy): Eukaryota > Metazoa > Chordata > Lepidosauria > Squamata > Lacertidae > Podarcis > Podarcis muralis. Next base: position 12,158,028 of record NC_135664.1, on the reverse strand, counting down.
ATGACAGAGGACGAGATGTTGGACAGTGTTCTCGAAGCTACCAGCATGAGTTTGACCAAACTGCGGGAGGCAGTGGAAGACAGGAGTGCCTGGCGTGCTCTGGTCGTGTCTTAGTCGGACACAACTAAACAACAACAAAACAAGTGTTAAAAGCTAATTATGCCAGGCTTGCTTCTTCTTAAGGTAGTAAGCCCTGGGTGATGAGTCCTTAAGAGAAAAAAGCACCAAAGGGCCTCAGTGAGAGACAGAATAAAATAAAATAAAATAAAATAAAATAAAATAAATAAAATAAAATAAAATTACAGCAGCAGCAGCAGCAGCAGCAGCAACAACAACAACAACTTTATACAACAACAACTTTATACAACAACAACTTTATACAACAACAACTTTATTTATGGTCTCCCCAGCCATTCTGGGCTGCTCCCAACCAAATGTTAAAAGCACAATACAGCAGGCTTCCTCAAACCCGGCCCTCCAGATGTTTTGAGACTACAATTCCCATCATCCCTGACCACTGGTCCTGCTAGCTAGGGATCATGGGAGTTGTAGGCTGAAAACATCTGGAGGGCCGAGGTTGACGAAGCCTACAATACAGCATTAAACATTAAAAACTTCCCTAAACAGGGCTGCGCTCATCTTGCTCTACAGGCTGAGGGAGCCTGCGTTTGTTCGCTTCTGCAGACAATTTTTCTGGGTCCGCTTCTGGTGCACAGAAACTCCTCTACTAGAATGTAATTTAACAGGAACCTTTAGCAGTAAGTAAGAACTTGTTTTAAGCATGTTACCAGTACCAGCATTTCAGGTAGAGTGACAAATACCTAACCTTTATTACCTGCGTGCTGAAAAAGTTATTAAAACCTTCCCAAATCCTCTGTCGAACGGGAATGCAAGTCTTTGATGTGGGGGAAGATGTGTAACTATGAAACCGAGTTAATTTATTCAGGCTATTTAAGATGTTAAATGAACCGTAAAGGCCAGATGACAGAGACAAATAAGCCTCTTCTCTGAAAGTGCCGCGATTTGGGACTCGGGTCTCCCATCCGCATTGATGCATTGCCTGCTACTCTGTAGGGGCCTGGCTATTGCTTTCTATAAATGGTTTAACCTTCAGCTCCATGTGGTCTGCCTAGTACTGTATGCTGTCAATTAAGGAAAATCAATCTCTGGCACTTTTATGCCGAAAACGTGGAGTCCCCCTTGGGGAGTAAATAATTAGTTCAGAACTGCTTTAGGCAATAATTAACCAAACCAGACTTATTAAGAAAACTGCCTGCAGCATTTTTCCTTCTCAGAGGTGTTTAATATCTATCAAGTTGCTTCTAAATGATTCTGATTTAAGCATTTTAGGACCTGTGCCATCTCACTTTTTTAGATATAAAGCAATTATATAATTAATGCGGTTTGACCAGACCCCTTCCTAGGCGATAAATTATGCTTAACTGCAAGACCTTGCTGCTCATTTAGGGCCTATCCTTGAGATATCCCAAAGAACAACATAACTAAATGAATCGGTTCAGAGGTTTTTGAATGTGCATTGTTATTTAATAATAATACTTTGGGGGAGCGAGATGATTGCACTAGCTATATCTGTTTGCATTATATTTGCATACTTGATTCTGTGATGCGTCTACAAATTTATACTACTCAGACTATTGGCGGTGCGAATATTGTCCTTTTTTCGTAGCCTAATTTTAACACCATGGGTGATTGTTGGCCTCCTTGTGCTTGCATGATTGAACTGCAAGAAGTTGGAATTACCGTATTTTTCACTCTATAAGACGCACCAGACCACAAGACCTCCTCTGGGAGGAGAAAAACAAGAAAAATAATATTCTGAATCTCAGAAGCCAGAACAGCAAGAGGGATCGCTGCGCAGTGAAAGCAGCAATTCCTCTTGCTGTTCTGGCTTCTGGGATAGCTGCGCAGCCTGCATTCACTCCATAAGATGCACACACATTTCCCCTTACTTTTTAGGAGGGAAAAAGTGAGTCTTATAGAGCAAAAAATACGGTAAGTATTGCTGAGGCTTCCCTTTCCATCTAAGCGTCATGAGGGGGTCAGCTCACAGCTACAAGTAGACTGGAAGCAACAGATCTCCTCAACACTCCTGGAATTGACCTACCTCTGGAATGGTAGGAAAGACAATGGAAGAACATCGTAAACTTTCAAAGGAAGGTTGGGAGGATGCAAACAGGAGTGAAATATCCTGCAAATGCCTAACACATGACAGAGGAGACCACTGCAACAAACGATGCAGATTCCTACATCCTAGACCCTCCAGATATTGATGACGCACTTAACTTGTGACTTTAACCAAACCTCGAGGAGAATGGAATCCTGGTTATGGGTTGGCTTTTAAGCCAACCCCCAGCCTGCTGCCCTTTCTCTATCCCGTCCCCCATTTCCTTGACTCACATTCACCCGGCCCCCTCCTCCCATGCCCTTACCATCCCAATCCTTATCTCCCACTTCCGCATTCTCTTCTCTTCTCTTCTCTTCTCTTCTCTTCTCTTCTCTTCTCTTCTCTTCTCTTCTCTTCTCTTCTCCCCTCCCTCCCTTAACTACCACCCTACCCCCTACTCCCTCTTGCAAAGGAAAGAATTCTGTTTTTCTATCCTTCAAGCCATTGTTGTTGTTTAGTCGTGTCCGACTCTTCGTGACCCCATGGACCAGAGCACGCCAGGCACTCCTGTCTTCCACTGCCTCCCGCAGTTTGGTCAAACTCATGCTGGTAGCTTCGCGAACACTATCCAACCATCTCGTCCTCTGTCCTCCCCTTCTCCTAGTGCCCTCAATCTTTCCCAACATCAGGGTCTTTTCCAGGGAGTCTTCTCTTCTCATGGGGTGGCCAAAGTATTGGAGCCTCAGCTTCACGATCTGTCCTTCCAGTGAGCACTCAGGGCTGATTTCCTTCAGAATGGATAGGTTTGATCTTCTTGCAGTCCATGGGACTCTCAAGAGTCTCCTCCAGCACCATAATTCAAAAGCGTCAATTCTTCGGCGATCAGCCTTCTTTATGGTCCAGCTCTCACTTCCATACATCACTACTGGGAAAACCATAGCTTTAACTATACAGAACCATAGCTTCAAGCCATACCATGTGCTAATCATGCCATTATCCTTAATTCTGAAATGAGGACATCTCTGCTGGCAGGAATGTGCTTTCTCCATCCAAAACGAAACAAAGTGTAGCATGCTGTGGGCAACAGTGGAGCCCAGAGTACTCTCACTCTTACATTATGCTTCATAACCCCCAAAGTTTTATATTATATGTAGAATATTTAAAATGATTGTAAGCCTTTTTGCTGATTTCCCCCTGCCACTGTTGGCTGGGTCAAAGGTCTGCCCAACCACCAGACCAAACATATTAGAAGGGGAAACCTGTTACTCAATCTGCATTTATATTTTTTATTACATATCAGAATTTACTAGTCGTTAGTAGCCCAAAGGGGAAACCCTTAACACTGCCAAGACAGGTTCAAAAACATCTGGAAAGAAACCAATTGCTTTCAAGCCAAATCTAGAGTGCAGGCCATGGGAATGATGCAAACTACATATACACGTGCACGGAATGGGTAATTAGTTTTCGTGACAAGTGCTACATTTTCAAAATATTTCCAATTTTTAGAAATACTTGGGACAAGGAAAGAAACCTTCTAAATACCGTATGGGTTAAGAGGACTTTATAGTTCATTAATAGTCAATGATATCACTGGCGCTATCCAATAGGTACTTGTGTGTCAACATTTTCGGTGGCAGAAATGCTGGTTGCTCTCTTGGGAGTTAGTTGCAGCAATTTGTCAGCTGCGCATGTCTGTGGAGATGTAAATAATCGATGTTTTCTTTTCCTGAGCAGAACTTAGTTACTTGTATATGGAGTAGCAAACATAAATGCCCCATGATATCAACCCAGGGCCAATCCACCCCTTAGATCAAGTCAAGCTCCTTGTCCCAGATGAAAGATCAGAAGTGATCAACTGTTTCTCCTGCCTCTGCCCACTAGCAGAGCTACCAGCCACCATAATGCTCACTGGCCAGCTAACTGGCCACTACACCAGCTGCTGAACTGACCCCTAGCCTGACCTAGCAGCTTCTGTCTTGGACATAACAACCATTCACACCACTGCAGTAAGTGGCTGGCAGCACTCCTAAAGAGCTCTCTGCATTGCCTGTTCCTGTTGAGAAAAGCTCCTTCCTTAGATCAAAGTGTTGCAATATACTAATACTATTACTAATGTATATCCCACCCATCTGCCTGGGTTTCCCCAGCAATGAAGTGGCCACACAGCAGGTGGGCTGGCTTGCCCCCACGATCGAGGGGGTCAGCACCTTGCAACGTGCTTGTGACATGCTCACATCCCGCGCAGCATGAACAGGTGATGTGAGCACTACGTGTGGCATGCACACATCGCTGGGGACTATTGAGGGGAGCCTATCCCCTCCTTGAAAGTTTTTGGGGGCCCTCAGCCCCTCCCCCCCAGGTGGTGAACCTGCCACACAGAGCCCATTTAAAGTTTTGCCGTTTACTACAATTAAACTTTAAACAGTTATTGCTTTCCAAAAGTGGCAGCAGAACAAGAATTTTCCAAGTCCACTCACCTCCAAGGAAGGACCCACATATAACTCCCTCAGGGTGAGGTATTGGGGGGGGGGGACACAGAAGGCCATAGGTGTTCGTGTACTACCACCACTGATGTAAGGGACGTGGGTGGCACTGTGGTCTAAACCACTGAGCCTCTTGGGCTTGCTGATCGGAAGGTTGGCAGTTTGAATCCCCATGACGGGGTAAGCTCCTATTGCTCTGTCCCAGCTCCTGCCAACCTAGGAGTTCGAAAGCATGCCAGTGCAAGTAGAAAAATAGGTACCACTGTGGCGGGAAGGTAAACAATGTTTCCGTATGCTCTGGCACTTGTCACGGTCCTCCGTGTGCCAGAAGCGGTTTAGTCATGCTGGCCACATGACACAGAAAACTGTCTGTGGACAAATGCCGGCTCCCTCAACCTGCAAGTGAGATGAGCGCCACAACCCCATAGTTGCCTTTGACTGGACTTAACCATCCAGGGGTCCTTTACCTTACCACTACTGATGCAGCAGTAAAAACTATTGCCCGGTGTGGGTGCGGGAAGAGAGGAGGCAGATGAGATCAGGCCACAAGAAGGCAATTGATGGATGATCCAAATTACTTCATCTCAGTAGCACAATGCCTCATGCCAGTCCTGAGTAAACCCAAAATCAAGTCGCAAACAAGCAAGGAGTTTCTGCGTGAGAAGATGTTCATCTTTATTTCCATATCTGAAATTAATCCAGTGCAGAGACAATCCATTGTTCAGCTGCCTTTTCCAAAGCTAGGTACTCGAGTGTAATTAAATGGAATCTATTCTTTTATGTAGGGATATGGTCTGTCAACAAGTTAATTACTCACAGAAATGAACCTGAGACACGACAGTAGCAATCTATTTTATCCAGGGATAAAAGAAGCCCTTTCGCATTTAGCAATGTCTAGTAAAACATTAATTCATGCTTCCACCCTGGAAGGTGACTGGCATTGGCAATTAATCAGAATTCTGCATTGAGTCACATTTGGATTTTTCACACTTCTGAACCAGCCACGTGGCAGCTTTTAAAATCTAAGCCACAAGGAAGCCGACTTGCATATGTATACCCGCTTGCAGCACTAAACTCTCTGCAAAAGCAAATGAGCTTCCTGGCTTGCATCTAAAGCAAGCACAGCACAGCCGGTTTAGTTCCATGAGCTGGCTCTTGAAGTTAACATTTGCATTTTACTCTATATTAAGGTTATTCCTGGGGTTCAGGAGTATTTGCTCTTTGACGAGCCCCCGACCTAAGTACTAGAGATATGCAGAACTCCCAATTTTAAGTCCCATTTGGTAAATGCATTCCCTGGAAATGGTTTGTTAGGCAAGCGTTTGCACAAGAAGTCCACAATTTCCATTGATTCCTATGGGAGCATTTCCAGTCCACGATTTGTCTGATCTCTCCTGTCACTTCATGGCCATCCAGCGACAGAGAGCCAAAGTAAAAACAGATTTGCCTAATCACTCTCGCTCACTGATTTATTTGGTCTCTCCACTGCCTCCTTGCTCCTTGTTCGGTTTCTAACCGAACATGGCTGCCTCTGGCCAGCATAGCACAAACAAGTAAGGAAATAAGGAATTGGGCAAACTGGCTGTTCAGACATCTAAATTTGAAGTGTTTATGGCAAGGTTTGGGCATAATTGCTTATGTTTGGATAACTGAATTTTCGCATAACATGTGAGTAGACAGCAGGGCTTGCATGTACATTACCTTGAAAACACCAAGAGTGGATGGGCAAGCCATTCACCAATCTGGCTGTTAGCACTTCCCCTAACATGCAAAGCCACACGCAGTCACTGTGTGAATAATGAATAAAAGAGAAGCAAGCGGCGCTGTGGTCTAAACCACTGAGCCTCTTGGGCTTGCCAATCAGAAGGTCAGCGGTTCGAATCCCCGCGACAGGGTGAGCTCCGGTTGCTCTGTTCCAGCTCCTGCCAACCTAGCAGTTCGAAAGCGCACCAGTGCAAGTACATAAATAGGTACCACTGCGGCGGGAAGGTAAACAGCATTTCTGTGTGCTCTGGTTTCCGTCACGGTGTTCTGTTGCACCAGAAGCAGTTTAGTCATGCTGGCCACATGACCCAGAAAACTGTCTGTGGACAAATGCCAGCTCCCTTGGCCTGAAAGCGAGATGAGTGTTGCAACCCCATAGTCACCTTTGACTGGACTTAACTGTCATGGGGTCCTCTACCTTTTTACAAGGGGAAGATTATATACAAGGGTACAATTCTGGCCACAGTACATTGTTAATTTCAGTCAGCCTGTACCTGATCCCAGCTATGTTAAACCTATTGAGCAACCTACACCCATTGCAGGATTGTTTTAGGAGTATATGTTAACTTAAGAGCTTTTCAAATTGCTTATGGCATCTGATGAAATATGATATACAAATATTACTAATAAGACTGATAGTTGTTGTTTTTTAATGCTAGTAGCATTATAAACGAATAGTGGTGATGCTCAAAATGTTGATGCTCAAAATTAGCAGCAAAAAGATGTTGTGCATTAGAAGGCCACTTCAGTTTCTTGTGGAGAGAACACAGAGAGGAAGCTTGCCAAATTTAAATGGCAATAACATTCCAGAGCCACAAAGAAAAGACCATGACTCACACTCACTCATCAAACCTCTCAAAAGGGCACTGAAACCAAGAGCCTTGAGCATAATCTTAACCCCAAAGCAAGTGGTTCCTAAAATAACCAGGAACTAAGCCTTTTCATGCTTTAAAGGAAAGAACCTGCAATCTAAATTGAGATTGGAAGCAAATAGGAAGCCAGTGATGTTGATATAGGTTCCGAGTAATATGGTCACTCTCATGGGCATGAGAGAGAATTCTGACCACTACATTTTCGACCAACTGAAGCCTCCACTGAGAGCCAGTGTGGTGTAGTGGTTAAGAGCAGTGGACTTGTAATCTGGTGAACCGGGTTTGCTTCCCTGCTCCTCCACATGCAGCTGCTGGGTGACCTTGGGCTAGTCACACTTCTCTGAAGTCCCTCAGCCTCACTCACCTCACAGAGTGTTTGTTGTGGGAGGAGGAAAGGAAAGGAGATTGTTAGTCGCTTTGAGACTCCTTCGGGTAGTGATAAAGCGGGATATCAAATCCAAACTCTTCATCTTCTTCTTCCAAAATTCTTCAAGGGCAGCCCCAAGTAGAGTGCACTGTGGTAGTCCATCTTGGGTGCAACTGAGACCAAGTTGAACTTTTCCAGGAAACATCACAGCTGGCTTATTAGCTGGAGCTGATAAAAGGCATTTCTTGCAATTGCCACCATAGTCAAGCATCCAGGAAAAGTGGTTGCATTCAGGGAAAATTGAGGATTACCCCCAATCTACATACCTGCTTTTTTAGGAGGATGACTACCCACCTGGGACAGATTACCAGTATTCTCGACCAACAGTACCTCTGCCTTACCTACATTAAGTTTCAGTTGGTTCACTTCCATCTGCTCCTAAATGGGACTTCAGGTGTTGGCTAATCATTTCCTATGCCTTGTTGGGATAGGTTGATGGAAAAGAGAAGCAGAGCTGTGTCTCATCTACATACTGCTAACACCAGCAAAAAACTCTTTGTAGTTTCATATACTTGCTAAGATGCATAGGAGACAGGATGGACCATTGGTACTTCACAACTGACCATCACCTTCTGGGTCCATCCTTCCAGACAGGACTGGAGCCACTGAAGAGAAGTACCAGTCATCTCCATCTCAGCTTGATGACCCAGAGGATACAGTGGTACCTTGGTTCTTGAACAGCTTAGTTGTCGAACAAATCGGCTCCCAAACGTCGCAAACCCAGAAGTAAGTGCTGTGGTTTGCGAACATTTTTCAGAAGCCGAATATCCGACACTCCTGCAGGAAGCTCCTGCAGCCAATTGGAAGCCGCGCCTTGGTTTTTGAACGGTTTTGGGAGTCGAACAGACTCCTGGAATGGATTAAGTTTGAGAAAGCGTGTTCTCCCTAACAGAGAGCACGTGTTGCGGTTGGGGGAACAAGCCACCCTCACATTACTGTGCAGATTTGGTGAGGAACCCAAGCCTTTAAGTGGTTAAAACTGGGTTGCTGGGGAGTTTTGATTGTAGCCAATTTGGAGGAGGGGTCAGAGTCTTTAAATACAGGGGCCAGACGTTGGACGTCCTCTTGGCCGTTTTGCATCGGATCACCCACCCTCCCTCCCTTTAATAGGGTGGTTTTTTCTTGATCGCTAGACCTTGCTATGCCTGTCATGGGGTCGTCTGCCTTGGAGCGGGGGCCTGGTAGGAATGTTGCCATCTGGCTGATTGGCTGGTGCCATTTGGTTTTTGCCTACTGCATAGCAAATCGTCACAACTTGTAAGGTTGGCGGTTAGGCATTGGTTAAATTGGTGCTTGGAGGGGTAAGTGCCTACCCCTCCAAATGATGCGGAAAGGGAATTCCGTTAAAGGAATCCAGGGGCTTGCCATTCTTTTCGTCCTTGTCCCTGGAATCGGACTTGGGCCGTGCAAGCCCCACAGGAACATGAGAAGTGAGGGACTGTTGCCCAGCTTCATTTTCTCACCCAATACTTGTTTCCCACGCTGGCTTCCGCTGGTGTCCGGAAGGGCCAGCTCTGTCCTTGAGGGCAAGGACAGATAGTCATAACCAATGCCTAAGCAACCACTCACATTTTTTGTATTTTGAATAAAGTTGTGGCCAAAATTATGCCAAAAAACCTTAAACAAAAATTGGCGTGTGAAGTGTGAATTTTTTGGGGGGTGGCACTGTGGGACTCAACACGCAACCAAGGTACCATTGTACTATAGTCGACGGTACTGAAGATCTCTGCAAGATCCAGGAGAATCAACCACGCATAGCAGCAATAAATGTAAGTTATTTATATTTCCAACGACACGGATATTAAAAATAGAATAATTATTTTTTTAAGATTCATGTCATGAGGGACTTTGTTTTGAAAGACATCCCTTTTGTGAAAATAACTTTGAAAAGCAGACAAAAGAACAGGCTATTTCTCTGACCCTAATCCTGCCCCTGATGCAATACTCCTGCCATCCCAGGATAAGAAAGAATCTGGAAAAGAAACAGCTGCCAGAAATTAACTAATAGTGGCTATTAAAATACTTTGCTGACAACCACATGAGTTGCTAAAGGCAAACCCAAGGTCAAAAGAAAATAAAGTCAAATGGCCCATTTTATTATTTCATATCCATAACAATCTCATGGGTTAATGGTAACCTTAAGATGGAAGTATACCAATTAATTTCCCTTACAGCCGTATCCATTTATACCATTTTCACAGATCTTCACCTTAGCTTCTTTCTTTTGCCTTTCATGGACTGTTTACTGCTGAAGCTTGAAATAACAATGTTCTGTTTGGAGCACTGGGTGGCTAGAAGGAGAAAACTGTATTGTGTAGTGGTTAAAGTAGTAGCTATTTTCACTGTGTGGGTAGATGCAAAGCTCATCAGACCAGCTCTCTAGGGCCCTTTAGAAGGCATGCTAACACCTTCTGCCAAGATTGTTGGGACTCTGATGTGGTAGTATTATTTTGAATTCTTGGAGCTTTGCTCGGTTAACACAGTTTGAGAAACCCAATCTGTAGGACCAAAACACACACACACACACACACACACACACACACACACACACACCGTATTATAAAACCAGCCTCATCATATGTATATTTCACACTGTAATCAGATTCTATTGAAAACCTGATAACGGTTTTACAGGTAGCATGTTCTTTTATAATTATAAATCAAGAAGAACAATATTGCTATTAATGCTGCCTGTCAAGTATTCACGGGGGCCGGCAGTTCTTGATAATCATCTCTCTTAAAAAAATTGTTAAAATTAGAATGATTCCACATACTTCTCTCTTATGGATATTTGCAGAGATGCACATATCTTAACTGGAGGGGATGGGGGAGTTGTGAGGATAGAAGCAAGTAAGATTGCCATTTCATCCACCGACCCTCAAGGGCAGTTGAAAAAGGGTGAAGGCAAACTTTTATTTCAAGTGTGAGGGAAAAGGCTGCAGCGCACATTCTCTTCGCTGAAAACAAATGCCTTCAAACATAGTGGGGTGTGTGACCTTGGTCACACTCATGGATCAAGTACTCATGTATAGAAGAAACAGTGTCACACGACTGGGGTTGCCTGACCAGGCTAACTCCATCCACTGGTGTCTCTGAGTGGAATACCGACAGATGCCCAAACTCAGTGTGCTTGTGTTTGTGTGTGGGTGTGTTCTACAGCCAACAGACCAAAACTGAAAGCGTTACAGATTCAACTACAGGTGCAATATCAAAGAACAAAATAACAGATAGCATGCAATGTTTGGGGGAATTTAAACTACAACAACAATACCAAACCCGTATGTCTGCGGTGGGCGGTGGGCTCCGCTCCGCCTGGAGAAAGCTGCCCGGCGAAGCTGCCCAGCGATGCTAAGCCAGCTTTTCTGGGTGGCTTCCTCCCGGCACGGAGCCCGCCGCTCACTGCGGCAGCTTTGCTTGGCAGGAGCAGTGGATGGCAGGCTCCGCTCCGCGCCGGGAGGAAGCCGCCTGGCGAAGCTGGCTTAGCATCACTGGGCAGCTTCTCCGGCCAGCTTCCTCCCGGCATGGAGCCCGCCGCCCGCTGCCCAGCAAAGCTGCCGAAGCGTATAAGATGACCCCCCAAATTGGGAGCTGCCAATTTGGAGGGTCGTCTAATACATCCAGCCGCCTAATACACCGGAATCTATGGTATTCAATAATTCACAGAGAGTGACAAAGGAATGCAGCCTTCCCTAAATGATGGTTTTGCTCCAAGTAAAACCCAGCTCCCCTACATCTCCCCTATTCGATGTCACTCCTGCGTCGGCTAATCTGAGCTTTCTGCGGCTGAGCTCTCTATTCTACCACCAGGGCCGTCTTAAGCATATCCGGTGCTGTGGTGCAAAGATCCCTCCAGCACCCCCCCTCCCCATTTCCCAGAGGTTTTTTTTTAGGGAGGATGGCACTGCTAGCAGGGCTAGAGGAGGTGGGCAGTGGCTGGAAGGCAGCTCCTCCAGCGGGGAAGAGGTGGAGGCTGAACACGGCGCCTCCCATCTTAGCTGGCCACTTCGTGCCACAGAGGCCATGGCAGATGGAGGCTCCAGGCACGGTGCTGCTTTGGTGCGGCATGGCGGAGGCGGGCGAGGGCGGTGAGCTGATGCAGGGAGGCACCGCGTCCAGCCTCCGCCTCTTCCCTGGCACCTTCCAGAACTTTGCGTCCTGGCGTCCCACACCACTAGGCTCTATATGTAAAATGCCCCCGTCTACTACCCTCAATGCCCGCCTGGTCCTGGGAGAAGGGGGGGTCAGGAATGCTTTCCAATGACACTGAGTCTGTCAGCTGTCTCTCTCCTGGTGATTCTTCTTTTTCTCTCCATTTTGTTGTTGTTGTTATTATTATTATTATTATTATTATTATTAATTTATTTAACATAATTATTACAAAATATAAGCAAAATATTGCAAATACCTGCATACATATATATTTCAGATAAGCACACATATATTAAAAAAGTACAAAAGAGAGAAAAAAGAAGAAAAGAAAAAAGAAGAAGAAATAGAGAGAGAAAAGAAGAAGAAAAGTTGGAAGAATTTCTTCCAAATTTATTCTACAAATATCTCAATATGAAAATATTAATAATATTTGGTGCTTCTTCCTGCTGTTCCTCTCCAAATATTCCCCAGCTTCTTCCCTCTACAGCCTCTGAACTATGTCCTTCTGCAAACTGCTGTTCTAAATCTATACTGTCCTCCTGTTCTCTGAAAGGTTCAAGAGAAGGGGGATGGCCCCCACCATTCCTCCTCAGTCCAGCCCCTGACAGTGTGGTTACTTGATGCGTTTTTTGAAAACCATCCCCTTGGTTAGGTTAAAAAAAGGTAAAGGTACCCCTGCCCGTACGGGCCAGTCTTGCCAGACTCTAGGGTTGTGCGCTCATCTCACTCTATAGGCCGGGAGCCAGTGCTGTCCGCAGACACTTCCGGGTCACGTGGCCAGTGTGACATTGCTGCGCTGGCAAGCCAGCGCAGCACACGGAACACCGTTTACCTTCCCGCTAGTAAGCGGTCCCTATTTATCTACTTGCACCTGAAGGTGCTTTCAAACTGCTAGGTTGGCAGGCGCTGGGACCGAACGACAGGAGCGCACCCTGCCGCAGGGATTCGAACCGCCGACCTTTCGATCGGCAAGTCCTAGGTGCTGAGGCTTTAACCCACAGCGCCACCTGCGTTAGGTTATCCACACCTTTTTCCTTCCTGCAAATGCCTCAGGTGAAGGAAGAAGGCTGTTGATATATGCCCACCCATATATGCCCACCCATTGGGCAAATGTGGAAACACAGACACACATTGTATTACCAGTCCTGCCTGTATCTGTTTTCAAATGGACACACTGTGGAACAATGCAGAAACAATCCCCTGTGAGCTTTTATTTTCAGAATGAAACCAATTTCTCAAAGGGTGTTTTTCCGGGACAAAATATAAAAAATTTAAAAGTACAGCAGATTTGTATTGTGTGTAAATGACATAGAAAAAGCAAGTGCGCAGTCTCCATTGATTGGGGAGGGGGATGTACATATCCTCAGTCTCCAACTGATTGCCTCTATTGTGCAGTAGGACCAGCTGAGATTAGAAAAGAGGGAGAGAGTCCAATGTTTTTGGCGTTCCAGGAGAGAGCTTTCATCCATATCTTATAATAGATGCCATTTTGGAATGAGAGTTAATGAACATTGAGACATTGTTATAAATATGAATCCTTAGCCAAAGTTTTTAGGCAACCAATGATGCTTTAACATCTAGGGGACATTGGGTAGCTTCCAAAAATATGAGTGCATTTAATGTGCACATGTAAAAGTAGGCTTGTTTATAGTTCAGCCTGACCCGTTGCAGCTTGCAAATAAACATGGGCAGAGACTTTGGCTCTTCACCTACATGTGAATGACCTTTGCATAAGTAACACATGAATGGGATGTGTTTCAAAACCTTCCACCACATTGGGAATTTCTGTTTGTGCTCATCTTCAAATACATGCCCAGTTACTGGTCTATGTAGGAAAGAGAACACATGGCTACTCCAGCGGTTGCCATCAGGAGCTAGGGTCCCAAACTCAGGAGCTATAAGCCTCAGCAAAACACCCACCATCAAGAAGAGGGTTGAAGGTGCACCCCAGTCCAAACATGCCAAGCATGGAGAAAGAGTCTAGGTTCAAAATATGGTCCAAAAGAAAGATTGGGCAATAGTCCAATATCACAGAGAGGGTCAGGCAAGGTACAAGACAGTGAAAAGAGGGAATTAGAACCAGGAACCAGGAACTAGAGTGAAATCTGGTTCATCCTCAGAGGACTTCATGTCTGATACCAGCTCAGGGCTGGGCATGAGATATTCATGGGCTGGGACCTCGGGGATAGAGTGAAAGCTTCAGTGTGTACATCGGGCTTCTGAAATCCCTTCCCACCTGTTCTTTTTCAGCCGCCCGAAAAGCCACTCCAGAAAGGAGCCCTCTGGAGCAGCAATCAATGGAGCATGAGGAACTGCAGTCAAAAGAGAGACTCCTGCCGCTTCCAGATGACCTGCTTATTGAGCATTCATTCTGATTTGTCTGCAGGCAGATTAGACAATGTCAGCTATTTAATGGGCATTCATGCTGATGGGTTTGCTGGGAGATGAGATGATGTTGCACCAAGCAAATGCTATCTCCTACTTTCCAGTGTGTTTGCCCATTTCTTTACTTTATTGCAAGAAGTTGGGGGTTTTCTGAGGGGGTGCATTTGTTGTGCAGGAGTTCCAAACCAACTTAAATTGCACGGCCGGAATTTGCCAGTATGTGACTGAATCCCACCCCGAAACGGTGACAGTATGGAAGTACCCTCCTTCACAGAACCTCATTTCCTTCAAGCATGCGCATGGAGCTCTCTGGATCCCAGCCACTGGGGAGGTGAAACAGGAGCATAAAATAAGTCATGGAGAAAATACAACCTCCTCCATGGCCGGTTAAGAAAGTTATAAAATCCTAAGCATGAAGAGCAGCGAAGATAACGATTGGAATTCTTATTCTCATGCAATCCACCCAACACTTCCCTTGATTTATTATGAGGTCATATTAGCAGAAAATAATTTAGAGAAGTGACAGGTTTTAGATAGGTAATTTATAGGAAAACAAAACAAAAAACCGGGGAAAAATAACTTCTAACAAGCATTTAGCCTGTGAACTGTCAAGCACTTACAGATAATCAGGTGACAGTTCTCTGCTTAAAATCAAAGGGTGGCATTTATACTCAGAGATCCTGCAGTTATCATTTGCTCTGCATTGATATTTGCCTGCAGACTTTGATTGCACTGTCTGATAACCACCTATTAATTGTCAAACATCTTGGGGATTTGCCATGCCTTCCGTCACGACCGACCTTGTCGCTGCCATTGGAAATGCAACAAAGCAAAAGGTACGAGTTCACAATATTGGCATTTGCTCTGCCATGCTAGCCATGATGAGGAAAGCAGCGGGGAAATAAATATTAGATATTGATTTCCTTCTCATTCCCAAATACAACATAATTAGATTTAGACTGTAAACAATGCTAGCGCAGCCGCCAGTAACCGTGGGTCAACCAGGGGATTTAACATGATGTCTGTGCATTTGTAAAAGAGAGCTGGAATGACTTGCAGCATGGATGGATGATGTACGCTGGCAATTATGCGGTGGGATCGCTAAAAGTTCCCTGTTTATGTTTAAACTCCTGAACATATGCCATTAACTACAACAGCGGCTTACCAGCTGAGCACACCTAAGGCACAGCTGCAACCTGCCACTCTCTGTTCAGCCTTGGGGACTCCAAAAAGAGACCTGTAGCCCACAGGGAAGAGACAGAACAGCTTAGAGAGATAGCCCTTTCTTGCATTGAAGACACCTGCCTGTTTGCTATCACAGACCCTCCAAGTGTCCCTATCTTCCAGAGACAGTCCTGGATTTACAGAAGTCACCCCTGTTTCTGATTTGATCCTGGAATGTCCCACTTTTCCCTAGGATGTCCCTATTCTCATCAGAGAAATGTTGGAGAGTATGGTAGAAGGTCCCTATATTCACTGGAGAAATGTTGGAGCGTTTGGAGTTATCCAGCCCCTGAGCCATCTGAAAGAGATGTTTTGCTTCCACTCACACCGAAACATCACCTCTGTCTCGACTTAATCCGTTTAAGATAATATTTAAATTGTTTCTCAAACTCCAGCAAGAAATATAACACAAGATGAGGAATAAAAGAAGCAGGTTTGCAGACAAACCGGCAATCTCCAAGAGTGATGATTCCCAAGAAAGAAAGCTTTATCAACCAAAATTTCAGTCCGCCAAAAGGGTGCCTAGGGCCCTTAAACTTTAAACTTCACTGGGTTTTATTTCTTTACAGTTAAAATCTCTGCAAACTGTAGATAGCTGAGCACTGTGCAAGATCGTGAACTACTGAAATATAGTTTCTCACAGGGCTTCAATATAAAGTTTAATTTGGTTCTCTTCTGGCAACCGTTTATTGCTGATTACCTTGAAAGGGCGATGCACAAACAACCCTATCTTCTTCTTTAGCACTGAATTGAGGCATGCACAAAATAAATGTGGAATTTAGCAAATGGTACTTTATTGGCAACGTGCTTCTGCATGAAATATGAGATTTGGTACATATATAAGCATATGTAAGGGGCCAGCAGAAGTAGACTAAGGAGCCAGTGTATATTCTGGCCACTACATTTTCGACCAACTGAAGCCTCCACTGAGAGCCAGTGTGGTGTAGTGGTTAAGAGCAGTGGACTTGTAATCTGGTGAACCAGGTTTGCTTCCCCGCTCCTCCACATGCAGCTGCTGGGTGACCTTGGGCTAGTCACACTTCTTTGAAGTCTCTCAGCCCCACTCACCTCACAGAGTGTTTGTTGTGGGGGAGGAAGGGAAAGGAGACTGTTAGCCGCTTTGAGACTCCTTAGGGCAGTGATAAAGCGGGATATCAAATCCAAACACCTCTATCTAGCCTAGCAGCCTGTTTTTGCAGTGGCCGAGCAGATGTCCATGGGAAACCTGAACTCAGGACTACTCTGTTCTCTGCAGTTCCCAGCAACTGGTATTCAGAGGCCTAATCCCTCTGACAGTTGCGGTAGAACAAAGGCTAGTGGCTAGTAGCAACTGGTGGTCTTATACTGCATGAGAGTGGAATCATAGAATCATAGAACCATAGAGTTGGAATAGACCACAAGGGCCATCGAGTCCAACCCCCTGCCAAGCAGGAAACACCATCAGAGCACTCCTGACATATGGTTGTCAAGCCTCTGCTTAAAGACCTCCAAAGACGGAGACTCCACCACACTCCTTGGCAGCAAATCCCACTGTCGAACAGCTCTTACTGTCAGGAAGTTCTTCCTAATGTTTAGGTGGAATCTTCTTTCTTGTAGTTTGGATCCATTGCTCCGTGTCCGCTTCTCTGGAGCAGCAGAAAACAACCTTTCTCCCTCCTCTATATGACATCCTTTTATATATTTGAACATGGCTATCATATCACCCCTTAACCTCCTCTTCCCCAGGCTAAACATGCCCAGCTCCCTTAGCCGTTCCTCATAAGGCATCCTTTCCAGGCCTTTGACCATTTTGGTTGCCCTCCTCTGGACACGTTCCAGTTTGTCAGTGTCCTTCTTG
This sequence comes from Podarcis muralis, assembly GCF_964188315.1. Classification (NCBI taxonomy): domain Eukaryota; kingdom Metazoa; phylum Chordata; class Lepidosauria; order Squamata; family Lacertidae; genus Podarcis; species Podarcis muralis. The sequence continues at coordinate 12,140,762 of NC_135664.1, read as the reverse complement.
AACTGTGGTGCCCAGAACTGGACACAGTACTCCAGGTGAGGTCTGACCAGAGCAGAATACAGTGGCACTATTGCTTCCCTTGATCTAGATGCTATACTCCTATTGATGCAGCCCAGAATTGCATTGGCTTTTTTAGCTGCCGCGTCACACTGTTGGCTCATGTCAAGTTTGTGGTCAACCAAGACTCCTAGATCCTTTTCACATGTACTGCTCTCAAGCCAGGTGTCACCCATCTTGTATTTGTGCCTCTCATTTTTTTTGCCCAAGTGCAATACTTTACATTTCTCCCTGTTAAAGTTCATCTTGTTTGTTTTGGCCCAGTTCTCTAATCTGTCAAGGTCGTTTTGAAGTGTGATCCTGTCCTCTGGGGTGTTAGCCACCCCTCCCAGTTTGGTGTCATCTGCAAATTTGATCAGGATGCCCTTGAGTCCATCATCCAAGTCGTTGATAAAGATGTTGAATAAGACCGGAATAACCACTCCATTGAGTGTACCACATATACACTGAGCTTGGCAAAGACTAATGGGCGATAGGACAGTTCATAGTGCTTGAAGTTTTTTTGTTCCTTTCTTGGTTGGATGTGCAAGAAGGCAGGGTAGTTGTGTGTGTGCATGTGTGTGTGTGTGTGTTAGACAGAGGCATGTGTGCGCGTTGTTAGGAAAATTCCTAGGGATCCTTCCTTGGAGTAGACTGCCGAAAGCTCCCAAGGAAAGAGGAGTCAGGTATACTAGTGGCCGAAATTGTGGAAACCTTTTGGGAAAAGTGTGTTTTCAAGGTTTGATGGCTCATAACCCCACTTTTTTTGGAGTAATACCATAACATTACATATCAAGGGAAAGATAATGTAATGAAGAATGTAATGCGGCAAAGTTTGCTCAATTATCTGCATTCTGTCAAAGGTTATAGCCAAATAACCAGAAAAAAGGAAACACAGCTTGCTATTAGGTTGGTATGCAGTAACTTTCCTTCATTTGAATGTAGCCAATGAGCATGAGTGTTTAGAGGGCCAATCAGGTGTTATGAGCCATCAAACCTCAGAAATACACTTTCCCCAAAAGGTTTCCACAATTCTGGCCACTGTCGTAGGCTCAACAGACATTTATTAATCATTAAGACTGTGATGAATGGTCAGCGATGAGGCTATTGCCACAAGCGTGGTCTGACAACGGTACATGGCCTTATATACTCTTCTTCTATTGGGTAAATACATGCAGTTCTCGTGTCCATATCATTTATGCAATATTATTGGCCAAAGCAATGCATGAACAGCTCATGGATACTCTACTTGGTCTTCCAATTGGACACACCATATTTGGAGCTGTTTTCCACTTAGAAACTCTTGTTATCTTATACAGGTGTCATCCTCAATCATTCCTTTTCAGCAGGTTTTGGCTTGCATACTCAAGTTACCTTTCCCTCCCAAACTTGTCCTTGGCAATTCTCCTTGTTTGTGCTAACTCTTTTTTCATTACATTCCAATATGTTTTCCTCCTCTTATCTGGCCAGCTATTAATCTCCTGTTAAAGAACATAGTTGCTGAGGGCAAGGTTCTTGCCGCTCACCTACACTGCTTTGGATAAGCGTTCCTGATTCTAAGCAGAGACAACAATTTTGACACACACACACACTGAGGCTGAGGCCTTTCAGTGACCCATCCAGGGTTTGGACTGAATCCAGGATCTCCCATAAGCAAAATCTGTTAAGTAATTTAGTTCACTGAAATGCTTCTATGCATTACTATGTGTTGAAATTTGGTTGGTAACTGATTTCTAGTAGTTCTCATGGGATTGGCTAATGTTGGTCACATGGGAGGTATCTAGCGAAGGAGAGACTCCATTTTTTGTGAATCATGATGACTGCATTTTAGAATCCACTGTGAACACTGCTAAGTTGAATTGAGTGTTGGAGTGCTTCTTTTCTGCTTGAAAGAGAGCAAAGCTACAGAAGGCAAAAGAGGAAATCTCTCATAGGAGCTGCAAGACATGGCCTAATTGAGATACAGAAGACTGAGTATTGAGCTTTGGAAAGGGAAGAAAATACAGTTGTTTGAAACTTAGAAGACGAGACTGTAAACCCATGCCTGGAGAAGCATGTGACTGTAAATGTTATGTTTTAATTCATCTATAAGTTTCTGTATGTAAAGTTTTTGAATGTTGAAGTCTGGACATTGGTTTAACTTCCAAAGAAGAGTGTCAGTCATATACACGATTTGAGCTTCCTAGCTGTGTTTTCCTACCCTTACTTCAACAACCATGCCCTCTCTACAATCCTTCCCCATTTTATTCAAAGATAACCTGCCTTGGGAGCCAAGGAGGAATCCCTCTTCCTTAATTCTAAGTGCATCAGGTGGGAAGGAGCAGACTTTAGAAACTGTGGTGAGATCAATGGGTTCTGCACATGCTCAAAGTCTCCAAGCATCCACTCTAGTATTAACAGCAAATTACATGAAAAAGCCTGGATGCAAATTGAATTCAAAGTGGGAGGGAGCGGTTGAGCTGTTAAGCAGGTAAGGATAGTACTTCGGCTAGTACGATCACCTCTTAACATTTGTGTAGTGCTCTTCTAGTGTTCAGTACACTTCACATTCATTACCTAGTTGCGATCCTTAGAACAACCTTGTAAGGGAAGCCAGTATAATCCTTTCCCCATAATGCAGAAGGTGGGGGCTAAGCTTAGTGTGTCTTAAAGGTAAAGGGACCCCTGACCGTTAGGTCTAGTCCTGACCGACTCTGGGGTTGTGGCGCTCATCTCGCTTTATTGGCCGAGGGAACCGGCGTACAGCTTCCGGGTCATGTGCCCAGCATGACTAAGCCACTTCTGGCAAGCCAGAGCAGCGCACGGAAACGCCGTTTACCTTCCCGCCGGAGCAGTACCTATTTATCTACTTGCACTTTGACATGCTTTCAAACTGCTAAGGCCATATAGGAAGTTCGTGGCAAAGATGATGTATATTCATAATAATAACTTATTATTTATACTCTGCCCATCTGGCTGGGTTTCCCCAGCCACTCTGGGCGGCTTCCAACAAAGTATTAAAATACAGTAGTCTGTTAAACCTTAAAAGCTTCCCTAAAGAGGGCTGCCTTCAGATGTCTTCTAAAAGTCTGGTAGTTGATCTTCTCTTTGACATCTGGTGGGAGGGTGTTCCACAGGGCGGGTACCACTACCGAGAAGGCCCTCTGCCTGGTTCCCTTGGCTTCTCTCAGTGAGGGAACCGCCAGAAGGCCCTTGGTGCTAGACCTCAGAGTCCGGGCAGAATGATGGGGGTGGAAACGCTCCTTCAGGTATACTGGATCTGAGATCTGAACCATATACTTTCTGATTGGTAGCTCAGTCCATTAGGCGCACTGCTTTGCAGCACAAACCTATCCATGTTTACTTATCAGTAAAGTACCACTACGTCCGGTGAGGCATTCTCTCAGGTAAGCATGCATAATATTGAAGGCTTAATGATAAAGTCTGAATTTCCTTGTTATTGATAGGAACTTTTAAAATATTTTCATTTTTTTCTATCTCCAAGGCGGGAAGCTTGGAAAGCTTTATTTACATACACAAATATATCTGTCTGTCTGTCTGTCTGTCTGTCTGTCTGTCTGCACTATATGGAAGACTCCCTTGCCTTTTTTGTGCTTTAGGTTCCCTTTAGAAGAACGTGCAAAAAAATCTATTGTAGATGTAAGTTGAGTGTTAGCATCCCCCCTCCTTCCCCATTAATTCTCATGCATTTATGCTCTGCTTATCAGATGATTCATGATATTCAACGAGATCCATTCACCTTCTGATAGCAGCAGAGCAGAACCTTCATTAGCATTAAAACAAGGTAGGGACTAGATGCAAGAGGACACTAAATCCCGAAGTCTATTAATACAAAAAGCAGCTTCCACAAACAGTCTCCTAAACAGCAATTTGGGTGTCCTAAACCTCTCAAGTCATTCAAAAGAAATGAGTCCGTCGTCAACACTTGATTCATCCATTCTTCCATAAGTAGTCACCGGAGACATTCAGCAAGACTCTCTCCTGTTATAGTTAGTAGAAACGTCTTCCATGCTCAGGCTGTTAACTTGTGACAATAGAAATAACCAGTGGGACCTACAACAGAAAGTTGCGGTGTGAAGTGCTCTTGCATGAAGTGACTGCCTCGCCAGAGTGGTGCATGCTCTGGTTATCTCCCACTTGGACTACTGCAATGCGCTCTATGTGGGTGACCGGGAAACTACAACTAATCCAGAATGCGGCAGATAGACTGGTGACTGGGAGCGGCTGCCGAGACCACATAACACTGTTCCTGAAAGACCTACATTGGCTCCCAGTACGTTTCCCGGCACAATTCAAAGTATTGGTGCTGACCTTTAAAGCCCTAAACGGCCTTGGTCCAGTATATCTGAAAGAGCGTCTCCACCCCCACCGTTCTACCCAGACACTGAGGTCCAGCGCCGAGGGCCTTCTGGTGGTTCCCTCACTGCGAGAAGCCAAGTTACAGGGAACCAATCAGAGTGCCTTCTCGGTAGTGGCACCCACCCTGTGGAATGCCCTCCAACCAGATGTCAAAGAGAACAACAACTACCAGACTTTTAGAAGACATCTGAAGGCAGCCCTGTTTAGGGAAGCTTTTAACATGTGATGCATTACTGTATTTTAATATTTTGTTGAAAGCCGCCCAGAGTGGCTGGGGAAGCCCAGCCAGATGGGCGGGATATAAATATATTACTATTATTATTATTATTATTATTATTATTATTATTATTATTATTATTATTATACCAGTCCGTCAGCAGTGCCCTCTATTACGTTTCCCTCCCATCTGGTCTTCTGTTCTGCTCCCTAACAAGCCAGGCGACATTTCCACTTTAGTTTGTTTCCCTGAAATATTTTGTTTTGTGCTTTTGCTAACCTCAGAGCTTCAGAGAGTTTGCCGGCACTTCTCCCCTGTGCATGGGTGCTGCTGTTTCGGCTGAATAAAAATCAGCACTCATGCCTGAACATCAGAAATAGAGGGGAATAATAGCAGCCAAGGCAGGTGCAAAAAGTTTAATTCTTTTCTTCTGAGCTTAGAATTTCAAGAGAGGTTTTTTTTTTTAAAAAAAAACAAACCTGTGATGAAAAGGATGACATTAAAATTCATGAATGTCCATGTAATGTAATTTTGATCTACACAGTTTTTCAAAGATTGTTGTCAGCTTCTATTCCACTGTTAGCCATCATTAACAGGATATATGACAGATATACTAATGAAATCGATTTGGTCATGTTATCACTTTAGTCCAGAAATGTAACCCTACTTTATTACTATGTAGGGCTATGAAGTCTTATAGGCTAAATGACACCCCTCTGTACGAGCATGAATTCAGCCAGGAATCTGCAATAATTAAAGACAGGCAGTCCAGGTCATTTCTCCCCCTCCAATGTTCAGCTATTAATTTCTAGAACAAAGCCACTAGCATGTTCTTATACCTTCATTGGGCATGAATATAGAGACTGAAATGAATACTGTATTATTTTGCTATATAGTCTCCAAGCTTGTTATAGTATTTGGGCAGTATCCAACTATGTCAGAAGAAGCAGACAGACACACAAGTGAGTCTTCCTTAACTCCATGAATCCCCATGGGTCTACTCTTGAGTATGACTTACTTTTCTAACACCCTGTGTTTTTCTCTAGGACTCTGGTAGTACAAGCCTACGTCTATGTCCGTTCAGAAGCAAGGCCCATTTGGATAATTCCACGCTAGGCTTTTACCCCGCAATGCAAAATTGAAACTGAAAGAAGCCAATTAGCCTCCTTGCGGGTTAGGGTGGGAAGCGGCTTTCTTCATATAGCCTCTCGACTGCTGTTCTCTGTGTGTGAGAGAGAGAGGGAGGGGAGGGAATTCTGCATGCAACACAATTGCTCCTCCACAGATCTACACCTGTACGCAGGATTTCTGTGATTCAGAGAGGCGTGATCTGCATTTCATATTGAGGGCTGTGGGTGGCATAGAACTACTGGTGAAATTAGTTCTAAGGGTTTCGGTGAGAGTGTCTGAAGTGTTCCCAAATTAGAGCAAAATTGCCAGGGAGGGACTCTTCTTCTGTCTCAGTTTAACCAATTTGCCTTCACACCAAAGTCTCTTTGCAGATGCTCAGCTAATATGGCTGTTATGCTGTGACTAAAGTAATTTCCCCTCTTTGAAACAGACGTCAAGACCCCTAGAGCAGGGTTTCTCAAACTTGAGTTTCCGGCTGTTTTTTTGGACTACAGTTCCCATCATCCCTGACCAATGGTCCTGCTAGTGAGGGATGATGGGAGTTGTAGTCTAACAACATCTGGAGACATAAGTTTGGGGAACCGTGGCCTAGAGCAGTATTCCCCAACCTTGGGCCTCCAGCTGTTTTTGGACTACAATTCCCATCATCCTTGACCACTGGTCTTGCTAGCGAGGGATGATGGGAGTTGTAGTTCAAAAACAGCTGGAGGCCCAAGGTTGGGGAACACTGGCCTAGAGGAATAACAATGAGTTGAAGAAAGTACTCAAGTGGATACCAAGAATGCAAACCCTTGGAAAAAATTGTCATGATCTGTCATGGAACAACCCCACAAGATAACAGTGGTAACTGGTGTGAAGGGGCTCCCATAACAGTTCAAGCTTCAGGGCCCCTCAAATGTAGTTCCACCCCTGCTCTCAGTGTTGTGTCTACTCAGGCAGTTGATGTGAGCCTTGGTGGTTATATTGTTCAGCATGTGAGCAGCCTGAACCATACTGAGATACAGTATGTAGGGACAACTAGGCTGCTAGACATTTCTCTACCCTGACATCCTTGTGCCCATTGTGGTAGATCCTGGTGGGTTTCTTCAATAGGCTATTCTGTCATATGTTTGCTCTAACTGGTCCAATAGGAAAGAGAATGATTGGATCATCATCTGCTTGAAGAGCCTCTGAACAACCTGTAGTTCTTAGATTGAATGAGGTGTGCAGAGTTGATCACGGATCCCTGTAAATTTGAAAGGTGCATCAGGTATTCTGGGGGGTTTGGCAGAAACACTCAGTGGCAGCATAAATCTGACCTCATCCACTCTGGAGAAAAAACGATCTGACAGAACGGTGTCTGGGATCACCTCCAGGAGTTGGATGGATTGTCCTGAAATGAGTAAATCTCTTTCTGTCAACAAGGAAGCGGAGAGAATCTAGACTCTGAACCTGGCTGAGTCCCTGATGGGGCATGTATCAGGTAGTTGTGTGGCCATAACCATCACAAGACTCTTTGTGGAGTCCTGAGGAAGGAGACATTAGCTGAACAGAAAGCGCCTGTATTAAAGCTGTTGTTTCTTAACACTTAACAAGAGGAACATGATGTGATCTGGATGAATAGGAGGGGGAAAGTGTTTGTTCTTTCTCTTTCTGTGCTAGCAGGGGCTAAAGTTTAGGAACTCATCCAAGTCCTCCTCTTCCTTGAAAAGCAAATGGAATATTTTTGTCTCCAGTCAAATAATACATTTGGTTGACCATGCCTAGCTGAAGGAACTAACCCTTTCCTGTGGGATTTCCTGCCACTAAAATGAGAATATGGATGGATGCAATCGGTGGATGTGGTTTCAGCTGTATCACAAAATGTACTTCCAAGCCATAGCTAGATGAGACATTAGATTTGTCAGGAAAGTATCAGGGTGGTTTATTTTTTTTTTTTTTTTTTTTTTTTTTTTTGTATTAGGAATGTCTTGGTTTCTTCCAGAGTCTACATTTTGCATGAGACCGATTCTCTCTACTCATGACATGCGTCCTTGCAGAAAACCTTATTTTGTAAAGCTCTAGAGATAATGCAAAATGTCTTAGGTTTCAAATTGAGCAACAGTCAAACTATCTCACTGGTTTTACACTGGGGGCCAATATCAGACCTGTCTCAAGTAAATCTTGCCCCAGGATTCCTTTACGATTGCTAAAGGGAAGTGTTCTGGAGGGTGGAAACTCTTCTGTTTATCCTAACCTTAAAGTTTACCCAGCTGCTCAATTGAATAATAATAATAATAATAATAATAATAATAATAATAATAATATATTATTTATATCCCGTCCATCTGGCTGGGTTTCCCTAGCCACTCTGGGGTTTTCCAACAGAATATTAAAATACAATAGTCTATTAAACATTAAAAGCTTCCCTAAATGGGAGAAGAAGGCCCTTGTCTGCCACTCTATTTGTGGCAAGACAGAACTGCATCTTGTTTCACAGCCACAAGATTCTTGGCAATAGTAGGGATATACCGACAGAGGCTGCGGACAAAAGCACACAAATTGAATAATTAGCTATTGATAGAATAGCTAGGAATAAGAATTATTCAAGGACACACAGGGGTATTGACCTGATCTTTCAACAAACAAGAAAATCTTGCTGACCCAACACTTGAGTTGCATGGCATCCTTAATACAACCACATTCACCATGCACAGGGACACTTCTACAAGTTCTCTGTAAAAAATACAATGTACAGTTAGTCTACATGATCCTCATTGTCCCTTTCAATTCTATGATTTTATGTTCTTAAAGCTAACACACATAAACACACAACTTCCCCAAAAGGGGGGCGGCTATAGCTCAGAGTCAGGAGTGCTAGCTTGGCCCCATGGCCGCGGGTGCCATGCAGCATGCATGGCTTTGGCGCCAAAATTCATGTGTGCCCAGCTCCTTCATAGGGAATTTTGTGGGTCCTTGGGCATCCAGGGCCCCAGGGAGCCAGCACCTATGCTCAGCACATGCTTCCATGTTAAATGTCAACACTCAGATTCCCTAGCTGGGCTGAGAAAGATTTCCTGCTGAAGATCTCGAAGAGCCATTGCTAATCAGTGTAGCCTAGGGGTAGCTAACATAGCCCTCTCTATATGTTGCTGGACTACAACTCCCATCATCCGTGATCATTTGTCAAGCTAACTGGGATTAATGGGACTTGTAAGTTGTGTACGCACATAGTCTTTGAAATGTGCACTGGCCATTTTTGTACTTAGTGATTTGTAGCTGATCTCGTTTGAGAGGGGCTGGAAACTGGTGTATTGATCAACTGATATACAGAGGATATATATAGAGGAGGCTAAGTTACTGCTCTGATTTCTGTGTTGCCTATTATTATTATTATTATTATTATTATTATTATTACCCCACCCACTTGACTGGGTTGCCCCAGCCACTATGGGTAGCTTCCAGCATATACAAAAACTTAATGAAACATTAAAAACTTCCTTATACACAACTGCCTTCACATGTCTTCTAAAGGCTGTATAGTCTGATGACATCTGATGGGAAGGCATTCCACAGGGATGGTGCCACTACTGAGAAGGCCCTCTGCCTGGTCCCCTGAAACCTCACTTCTCGCAGTGAGGGAACCACCAGAAGGCCCTTGGCACTGGATCTCAGTGTCTGAGCTGAACGACGGGGGTGGAGACGCTCCTTCAGGGGGAGTGGCAAAGTCCTGCAACACCAGTAAGTTTGTTTCAATAGGAGGCACTCTCTGGAAATTCTGTTCCAGCAGAATTTGCTTTAGACTGAGAAATAGGGGTGGCATGGGGATGGCATCATGTGTACAACAATCCCAAAGCTGTGGTTGCATATAGCACTGAATGCACATTATCACACATCCAATAGTCCAACAGCAATCACATTGGCTACTCTTGGTGTAGACATTAGCTGAGCTAGCTGAACCAATGGTCTTCGCATAAGGCAGCTATAGACGTTCTACCTGAAAGCCATAATCTTTAGTCAGAGTTAGAGACCCACAGAGAACAGGTAGACAGTGAAGCCATTCGTATGCATTAAAAATTTATTCATTGCGTTGCAGCGGGAAAGTAGGGACAGGGAACAGTTCCATGACTGGAATATAGAACATGTGAATTGGCCCGCAGCTTCTTCCTTTTGATGATGACATGTGGACAAAATCCTCTTACGATGAAAAATTAATGAGCAACACTGATTTTATAATACACAGATTAAAATTTAACACAATAATCACCAGGAGGTTGTGATGTCATAGTTGGCATTGCATCCAAACACGTTTACTCCCCAAATATGGTTTTTCCCCTCCATTCTGTGTTTTAAAAAAGGAAAGAAGCTGCACTCCGTACATGAATGGGAACTTATTGCATCCAGTTTTTTCCTTTTTTCAGAAGGTAGAAGAATAAGAAAAATACTTTTCTTGCAACTTAACAACACAGAAGAATCAGTTTTCTTTATTGGTTCCTCCTACTATGCTGGTCTCCCTGGAATGCGAACTATGTTATTATAACAGGAAAAAAATGTAGCTGGTGTATAAATCTCAAAGCTCAGAAGTTGTACAGCAATTTCTGAAAGAAATAAAAGGAATAACCAAAGATAGTCCATAGAAGTATAGAAAGTAGTGTTTTGTTTTGTTTTAATAATCTGGCATATCTCGAGATTTACATTTTATTTTTCCTTGCAAGGAATCATGGCATTTACTTCTGCATAGGGATCGTTAAATATAATTGTTTAATTGCACATTGAAATGGAAAATAACTCTTGAGTGTGTATGGCTGAAAGGAACATTGGGGAAATCCCACTGAAGCTAAATAAGAGTGCCTAATAATTGTTAATTAACTAGTAATGTATCTCAAGGACCTTACAGGCAGGGGTGCATGCATGAGTATGACGTGTTGAATTTTTCAACTTTCAAATTTCAAAAAAATGAGGGGTGCTAGAAAATTGCAACGTGACTTGGGAATTCAAAAGCTATTTTGGTTAAATTAATATGATTAATTTTTTCTTGGTAGGTAAAATGTATGTGAAATTGCACAGAAATCATTTAAAATGGTTGCAAAGTACTTTCCATTATATTATATATATAGTGCATGTTGATACTGTTTATTATTAATTAACATCACCTGACATTTTCAGAAGGCAAAATTGAATTTCCTTGGTTTTCCCAAAGCAGTTTATGTGCTTTTTCATCAAACGTTGAGCTTTCCAAACTAAATGTTGTCCAGTCCCCAAAATAGCAGATTTGAAATCCTCACGCACACCCAAAAAAATTTATAATACCCTTTACAGAAGAAATTTGCAAAAATTAAGTTTTGCCCCCTAAAATGACCTATAGGAGTCATTCCCTTCTTCCTTTTGCCCACCCAGATGTGTGTTGACATCACATCTCCCTCATCTTTAAGGATAATCGGGTTATGCTCCCCAAAGTGCTGGACTGGCAAGATCTGGGTTGTGTGTGAGGACAGTCGCAGCTTGTTTCTGCTTGGGTGGGGGCAGCAGCACTGGTGTCTGTAGCTGCAGATGCTTATGATAAGCATATGGTTCCCCCCTTCATTAACCCCCCCAACAGCCCTGTGAGGTAGGTTACACAAAAGAAATGAAATGCCGTGAAAATCCCTGAAACGAGAAGTAATCGACTATAAAGGTAAAGGTAAAGGGACCCCTGACCATTAGGTCCAGTCATGACCGACTGGGGTTGCGGCGCTCATCTCACTTTATTGGCCAATGGAGCCGGCGTACAGCTTCCGGGTCATGTGGCCAGCATGAATAAGCTGCTTCTAAGCGAACCAGAGCAGTGCATGGAAACGCCATTTACCTTCCTGCCGGAGCGGTACCTATTTATCTACTTGCACTTTGACGTGCTTTCAAACTGCTAGGTTGGCAGGAGCAGGGACCGATCCATCGCGGGGATTCAAACAATTACATTTTTTATTTTTTTATTTTACAATTACAGATCTTCAGCTGGCAGGGTTGCCAAGCAGACAAGTTGATTTGGAAGCCTAGAACTGATGTTGCTGTGAATCTAGCAATGTTTTGTTGGAAGCCAGCCAGAGTGTCTGGAGAAACCCAGTAAGATGGGTGGCACCCATCAGAACCTTCTGATTGGCAAGTCCTAGGCTCTGTGGTTTAACCCACAGTGCCACTCGCATCCCTAAGGTTGTGGTTAGGCATTGGTTAATTTTGGTTGGTGGAGGGGGTATGGTTGGCTGTGCCAGCCCCTCCAATGCTGTTGCAAGGGTATTCCGTTAAAGGAATCCAGGGGCTTCCCATGCTCTTGTCTGAACCCCTGGAAAGGGGCTAGGGCCACGCAAGAGCCCCTGGGAGCATTTGGGGAGAGGTGAGAGCCTGACCCTCAGCTCTACTCTCTCCCCCAAAATGTTTACCCTTACTGACTTTCGCAGGCTTGCGGTTGTCAGTTCTGTTCCTACCTCTAAGTGGGAACAGATAGTCACTAACCAATGCCTAAGCAACCGCTCACATACTGTAATCAATGAAGTTGTGGCCAAAATTATGCCAAAAAACAAAGCAAAAATTGTGTCTTTATTTGGGGGTGTTCTGGGGGTCCTTGACACGCAACTTCTTCTTTCCATTTCTGCGCATACAGAATTCTGGCTGTGGTGGTAGCACACATAAACAATTCAACCAACTTTTGGGGGACCAGTTCAAAGCATTTTTCTGCAATGGAAACCTGGTGCAAATGCAATTATGGACAGCTTTGAGAAAGCCTGTAGTCTGTGATTCTGTGGCATGCTTCCCTCCAGCTTTTAGTCTAATTCTATGTGAGAGGAAACAGCTTCCAGGTAAGCATTTTCTATGTTTCTCTGCCCTTCAAGTTTACTAGTCTCTATGTGCTCCTCTTAAACCCTACTGCTTGAGCTCTGTGTATGGGGGCTTCTTTTGTTGGGATCTCCTTCCCTCCCTCCAGGGTGGTAGCATCTTCCAAACTACTTCAGCCACCTGGAAGAGGAAAAAACCATGTCCAGAGCTGTGTGGAGGGGGGAACAAAGGGCTGCAACCAGAGTTGGGGTGGAGGAGCAGGGGGGATGCTGGCATTTATTCTGTATGGTTGTAAATCATGGTGAGCCATTACTCACAAAGCCTGCAGATGTGATAGTGGACATTGCTGAGCAGTTATGCTGCTCTTTCCCGTCACTATGGATGGACTGTCTCTTGACAAGTCATATCAAACTGCGAGAAAGCAATGCAAAATTGCTGTAAGGGGTGATTTGATCTTCAGCTGGCAGAGTTGCCAAGCAGACAAGTTGATTTGGAAGCCTAGAACTGATGTTGCTGTGAATCTAGCAATGTTTTGTTGGAAGCCAACCAGAGTGTCTGTGGAAACCCAGTAAGATGGGTGGCATATAAACATTAGAACTATTATTATTATTATTATTATTATTATTATTATTATTATTATTATTATTATTCAGCAGAGGGAGTGGCCACCAAGACCACAAAACACCAGTCTTGAAAGATCTGCATTGGCTCCCAGTACGTTTCTGAACACAATTCAAGGTGCTGGCGCTGACCTTTAAAGCCCTAAATGGTCTTAGCCCAGTATACCTGAAGGAGCGTCTCCACCCCCATCGTTCTGCCCGGACACTAAGGTCCAGCTCTGAGGGCCTTCTGGTGGTTCCTTCATTGCGAGAAGCGAAGTTACAGGGAACCAGGCAGAGGGCCTTCTCGGTAGTGGCGCCTTCCCTGTGGAACACCCTCCCATCAGATGTCAAAGAAATAAACAACTATCAGACATTTATAAGACACCTGAAGGCAGCCTTGTTTAGGGAAGTTTTTAATAACTGATCTTTTAATGTATTTTTAACCTTCTGTTGGAAGTTGCCCAGAGTGGCGGGGGAGACACAGCTGGATAGGTGGGGTAGAAATAAATTATTATTATTATTATTATTATTATTATTATTATTATTATTATTATTAGTGACAGCTGTTGAAGGATCAGGAGGCAGCCTTGCAACATACAACAAACAAACCTTCCTCTCTTTCCCTCCTTTTCCCTCATCTGTCCTCACATGAAGAAGGAAAGAAGAGGGGTGGCATGTATCTTTTGCCCTGAGGTGCCACTGCATGTGAGAGACAACTGGTTAGTCCGTCTGCAAGTTCTGAAGAACCTCATTTGAATTCAGAGTCAAGAAATTCTGCGTAATTGCTGCAAGACACCTTTAACCCTGCAGATGTTGCTGTACTACAATTCCCACTGTCCCCAGGCCAACCGCCAGGTATGATGGGAGTTGGAGCTCCACAGCACCTGGAGAGTCAGCAATTCCCAACATCTGCTTTAACAGATCCTGATAGTCTCTAAATGCAGTTTTCCTGGCATATATATATATATATATATATATATATATATGCTTTCGTAGATTTTCACGGGTACAGGAATGCAGGTTTTGGTGTCCTCGGGTGTCTTCCCGTGTAAAAGATGGGGTGTCTAGGCGACGTTTCGACGAGGTCTCACTCGTCATCTTCAGGCTGGTGCTTTCGGCTTCTTGTTACTGGAACAGAGCAGGATCTCAGTGTTTGAGTTCCTATAAATACTGTTGAGGAGGTGTGGTGTATAGCCTCCAATGTTCTGGGCAGAGAGGAAGTTCCCAGGCTAGTGTGCCTTTTCTTCTTTTGTTCCTTAATTACTTGAGGAACAAGTAATTACGTACATTGGACAAACAAACAGACGAATAAATGCACGTATTGCAGAACACAAGAATGCCGTCAAAAAAGAAGAAAAAACTTCCTCTCTTTTCCAACACATGAAAGAAACAGGACACGAAATTAATTTTGCAGATTCCAAATTGCTCTTTAACATGGAACATCACCACAAGAGAATAATCATGGAAGCCATCGAGATAGAGAAACACCCTCACAACATGAACAAGCGTGACGACACATCCCGCTTGCCAGACATCTGGAAATTAGCCCTCCCCACAAAAACTGACACCAGAGCCAGAGGCACACAGAACGCCATCACCAATCAACCACACCAGACCCAAACCCAGACCCTCTCCACAGATAAATTACAGACACCATCCAGTAGCCAAACCATGGTGGCACCTCCGGATGCTGCACCCCCCTGCAATCCCTACACAGATCTGGCTGGCACAGGCCACAAAACCACAGCTCGCCCCTATACACGAAGCCAAGCCAGAGCACAACTAAGTGCAGTACAGCCATCTTCTCAGAAAAACTCTTCACAAAGTTCAAGAGGTCAAGACACAAAGGCCTTAGCAACTAATCCACACCTAATGACCCACCTAAGTGGTACTCAGGATATCACTCAAGAAATCACTCAAGATATTCCCTCAAGTAATTAAGGAACAAAAGAAGAAAAGGCACACTAGCCTGGGAACTTCCTCTCTGCCCAGAACATTGGAGGCTATACACCACACCTCCTCAACAGTATTTATAGGAACTCAAACACTGAGATCCTGCTCTGTTCCAGTAACAAGAAGCCGAAAGCACCAGCCTGAAGATGACGAGTGAGACCTCGTCGAAACGTCGCCTAGACACCCCATCTTTTACACGGGAAGACACCCGAGGACACCAAAACCTGCATATATATATATATATATATATAGTTGTTTAGTCGTTTAGTCGTGTCCGACTCTTCATGACCCCATGGACCAGAGCACGCCAGGCTTTTCTGTCTTCCACTGCCTCCCACAGTTTAGTCAAACTCATGCTGGTAGCTTTGAGAACACTGTCCAACCACCTCATCCTCTGTCGTCCCCTTCTCCTTGTGCCCTCCATCTTTCTCAACATCAGGGTCTTTTCCAGGGAGTCTTCTCTTCTCATGAGGTGGCCAAAGTATTGGAGCCTCAGCTTCAGAATCTGTCCTTCCAGTGAGCACTCAGGGCTGATTTCCTTAAGATTTCCTTGTATATATATGGTCCCTTGATATGGCTAGTTCAGCATGGAGCCTTGTGTGGATTCTGGGTAACATCTTGTCAGATCTCATACATTATTTCAATGCGGCAGAATAAAAACCTGGGAACTTGTACAATCTGCACCTTCGCCTTTTGGGAGCTCAGGGACCATTCCTCTTTAGAGAGCCGAGTGTGTGGACGGCATCAGCATTTCTAAGCACAGAACGCCGAAAAATTATAGATTCAGTCGGGCTTTAAGCTTAGGAAATGTAGGCCTGCTTAGTTTCTATGGCAAACGTACATACATGCATGCCAGATCCTGAGAGTTTATTAAATGTGAAAGAACACTGAACAAAGAAGGAGTACGTCAGTAAGCATTTCAAAATCTCGACAGGGCAATCAATCATTCCAATCAATCTTGTTCAGAGCTTGTTCGGAGGATGGATTTTAGTTGCATGCCTTTGCTTAATTCAACAATGTAACCTTTATTGGGAGAAAAGAAAAGGTTAATTCAGTACCAGAACATTAAACTCGGTCACTTCTTTGGATATTACTCTGTTGTTGACAAAGATGCAAAGAGAGAGAGAGAGAGAAGAAAGAAAAGTACTAGCAAAATATGTTAGTAATTCACAGTAAGTGGTGTTGCCTTGGCAGTCGTAAATGGGTTCATTTCATTCAGGCTGTTCTATATTAACATACATAAACATAGGTCCTCAGCTTGCTTTTCTAGGTCGGAACTATCCTACGGTCAGCCTTTAGGTTACTCCTTTTTTTTCTTGTGCTACTACTAAAAGTCAATATTATTATGTTTTGCAGCTGAAAGAGACAAGGACAAACAAATGCACACTTAACTTCACTACTTACCTCCATTTTACCTGTTGCTGCTGTTTTTCTGCCTTAAGGGTCTAGGAGAAAGTGAGAATCTCCAATAAATGAGTAGCCAACTGCAGGGACTATCTTCAACCATCTTTGACTTAACTATCTGCAAAGTCAGAGCCCAAAGAGCAGCCTGTCTCTGGTTCACCTCCAGTAAGGAACGGAATAGCTTTCATTTCAGGAAACGCTAGGTATTTTATATATAGGAGAGATGGTGTAATGGTTATGCTGTAGCACATCAAACTGTTTTTTTGTTGCTAATATGCATATTACATTGGGCAGAATATGTTCAACATCAATGTGGAGACATTTGCTGCATTTAGACAACTGAGTTCCAATAGTTACTATATTCACTTCTTAATGTAGCCTGACACTTTACTTGCATTGCTGCGTGTTTTTGCACACCGAACAAGCACATTGACAGATCTGTCTGTCCTCAGTAATGCCTCAGCTATCTTTTCACTGGGGAGAAAAAATGTAGCCATGCACACAAGATGATTATAAATGTTGAATGCCTTCCAGAGAACCTGCCTATTTTGTATGTTGAAATCATTTGCTATCATGGAAGTCTAGTTACTGGAGTTTTTCACAGTCTCCACAAGGCTGTACTAGCTTACAAGAAATATGGGATTTGCAGTTTGATCCAATTAACCAAACTACAGCTCTCTTTTTTTAAAAAAATAATAATCCCTATACCATATGTGTTGGAGAATCAATTTGCTTTTTTTATAGAAACCTATTGTGTAGAGGCTCTCAGAGGTACACTATCATTTTTTAAAGTATATACCCACAAGTGTTAAGAATGAATATCACCATCTAACATTTGAAAATGTCTACATAACACAGGTAAGCTTTTCAAGCCAGAGGGACTAAATGAGTCTCATGATTTAATAAACACTTACGGTTACCTTGGAGCTTTTGCTGTGGGATGTGTTTTGAGGTCGCCAACCTTTTTGGGCTTGTGGGCTTGTGGGCTGCAGACTGAAGAAACTGTCATGGGGGTCACACACCCAAACACACTTCAGTCAAGCTCAAACCACAGTGGACTCTATTTGTTACTAAAAAAAATTGCTGCTTCCAAGCCTAATTTCAGCAGGTTGGGGGGGGGGGAGTGATGCCTGCAAGAGCCAGGGAACCCTCTGTGGGCACATTGGGACTTGTGGGCGCCCCAATTGTGACTCCTCCCTTAACTGATTAATTCCAGTTCACACTTTCACAGCAAAACCTCCAAGTTTGTAATAAGTATATATTCAACAGGGAAACTCATCCTGTCTTCATGGTGCATTGATTCAAGTTTGTTGGAGACCATGGCATCAATGGTTGCCAGCATCTCATTGCCTAAACAATAGTACTCTATGGCAGGGTTCAGCAAACTTTTTCAGCAGGGGGCCGGTCCACTGTCCCTCAGACCTTGTGTAGGGCTGGACTATATTTTGGAAAAAAATAATGAATGAATTCCTATGCCCCACAAATAACCCAGAGATGCATTTTAAATAAAAGCACACATTCTACTCATGTAAAAACACCAGGCAGGCCCCACAAATAACCTGGAGATCATTTTAAATAAAAGGACACATTCTACTCATGTAAAAACATTCCCGGACCGTCTGCAGGCCGGATTTAGAAGGCGATTGGGCCGAATCCAGCCCCCGGGACTTAGTTTGCCTACCCATGCTCTGTGGGCTAGATCCAGACTGATAGAGTATTTTTAACCCAGTTGGGAAGCAGCAAAACAGAGAATCCATTGCCACATCTCAATCCTCTGTGTGCATTGCCAAAAGTGACATAAAATTCAGCCATCACTGATTTAACACATCCACTCATTCTTCTATTGCTAAAGCGGTAACTTGCAAAGGATCATGCCACATGCCAGGTTCTGTTATGCATTATTAACAAAAATGCAACCAATGTCAGGGACTGGCTAGACGAAGGGGAATGGTGGGAGGAACCCCCAAGAGAAACCCCAGGAGAGGAAGGTTCAGAGACTGGTGGTGGGACAATGTGGAGAGCTCAGAGGGAGAAGATTGGGCCTGGATACTGAAGGGGCAACAGGGTTTAATGAACAGAAAGAGCCTGTTATAATGATTCCATTCCATTTGTGATGGGTATCTGTTTAATACATACCTGTGAAAGATACTTCTAATAAGCTCTCTTCATGTTGCACCGAATGGTTGGGAGCCTCATAAGAGGAAAGAAACAAATTATGTCTGGATTCGATCAGACATATAATCCTGTCTCATTCCGTCTCTCAAGCTCAGTGAAATAAATCAGTTAAGACTGACATCAGTGGCGTAGCGTGGGGGGTGCAGGGGGCCCCAGCCGCACCGGCCGCAACATCTGGGGGGGGGGCGCTCGCACTCGAATGCTAAAATCCACGGGTTAGGGGGCGCAAATTACTTGCCTTGCCCCGGGTGCTGACAACCCACGCTACGGCACTGACTGACATGTCTTTTTTAAAAAAAAGATATTTATTAAGATTTTCAAAACATTACAAAAAGAAAAAAGAAAAAAGAAAACACAAAACAAAAATAGTTAAAAACAATCCAATCTTTCCATTACTTAACTTTCATTTGCTTGTTTCCCGGACCTTCACACACCTCCCTTTTTTGTATTCCAATTCATTTTATTAATTCAGCAAATCCTTTCCCTCTTTGTTTATCCTAATCTTTAGTCTTAAAATATTATAGCATTAAATTTTTACCTGTTAATAATCCATTTTTTCATATTCCTTTATAGCATTACAGCTAAAAACCCCTTAACTTCAATGCAACATCATTCTAACATTCATTAATTTTGCAGTATTTCTGTAAATAGTCTTTAAATTTCTTCCAATCTTCTTCCACCGACTCTTCTCCCTGGTCTCGGATTCTGCCAGTCATTTCCGCCAGTTCCATATAGTCCATCACCTTCATCTGCCATTCTTCCAGGGTGGGTAGATCTTGTGTCTTCCAATACTTTGCAATAAGTATTCTTGCTGCTGTTGTGGCGTACAAAAAGAAAGTTCTGTCCTTCTTTGACACCAATTGGCCGACCATGCCCAGGAGAAAGGCCTCTGGTTTCTTCAAGAAGGTATATTTAAATACCTTTTTCATTTCATTATATATCGCCTCCCAGAAAGCCTTAAACATGTCTTTCAGAATTCATACATTCAGCTATGGTTTCCTTTTGGACTCCATATGATAGATAAAGAATACTGTCAGAGTTGCTTCAAGATCCTAGCTCACAGAGGATCACGCTAGCCAACGGTCATTAAGTAAAAGTCTTTATTGAGTTACAGTTTCCATTCTCAAGCTGCTGCGTGCAACTCTACGTCTAGTAGCTAGATCGGCGAAGCTCCGTCTGAATCTCCGCCCCTCGTACACCAACTTAATATCCTAGCCCTGCTCCACCTTTTCCGCCTGACTGTTCTTCTCTGGGTCCCTCTGCCCTCCTGGGTCTCTTCCTTCCGGGATTCTTCTGACGCTGACCCCCCGGACCCTCCTGTCTCCTTGCGCCGGGCTTTAGGACCCGGCTCTCTTTCCGGGCTGCCTACTGCGCCGCCTTCCTGTGCATTTGAACTTGGCGCGCGCGCCCAACCTTCCACCTTCCGTCTAACCGTCTCTTCGCTCCCAGATGGAGGTGTGGCCACCCCTGACTCGTGCCCTCCCTCCTGTTGTGAGCTGCCAGCGCTTGCCCCCTGGCTCCCTTCCTCTTCCCTGTTCTCTGGCGGTGACGCTGGTCCCGATCTCCAACTGCTCTCCTCTGAGTCCCCTCTGGCTCTATCTTCCTGGGGTGCCCCCCTAAACTCCCCCCTTGCCTTGGCCACTGGTGCTCCTTTCTGTGAATCCTCCGATTCACTGGAAAGACTCGGAGATCTCGGGTCGTCGTCATCACTCATCTTTTCTTCTGCCTCCTCCCCTTCGCTCTCTGTTTCCTCCCTTGCCCTTGCCTCTGCTCCTGAACCCCTGACAAATACTTACCACTGTGAGTATAACGAATGTCATTAGTGGGATTGAATTAAACAGCTGTGGTAGTAAATTAATATTTAAAATAATGGTTTTAAAAATCCAGCTTGTTCAGAAAGGCTAAGAGCTTCCAAAAACACAATATTATATTATATGGATCTCGATCTTATCCAGCAAGTCAGGTTTTTTAGTTCTTAAAAGTTGCATTGACTAAGTGCTACATTTACTCACATTCATTTTTGTTCGAACTGCCGTATGATTTCCCATTGCCTGCTGTTTAAAACACAATCATTTCAAAGGCATAATGGCAGATTAGACACCAATTTCCCAGCCAAGAAAAGGGAGTATGACTAGTAATATGTTTTTTAACTGCCTGTGTGTCTTTGACCATTTTCAAAAGGTAAGGCTATCTAAAGGGACACATTTCTGAAGCAAAAATATGTGCTTCATCGTACAGAATAGGAAATAAATACTTTCATTCCCATTACAACACTAAGTGCACATTTCAGTTCATACAGCCAAGCAAATATTGGCTGTGCATTCAGAATTCTACATTTTGGAAAGACAGTTTGGAAGGAGCTGCCTCTGGAACTTGCCTGAGGCTGCTGTCATATAAAACTAGGCAGAAATTCATTTCTAATTAGAGCACATTGGGTTGCTTCTTAGCCTATTTTTTTGTGCATTTTCTTTTCTTTGGAGTCAGAGAACATCAGTCTTGCAAGGATGGAAGAATTGTGGTTCAGTGCAAGAATAAATCAGGATTACCCACATTATAAAGTACAGTGTTACCTCGGGTTAAGTACTTAATTAGTTCCGGAGGTCCGTTCTTAACCTGAAACTGTTCTTAACCTGAAGCACCACTTTAGCTAATGGGGCCTCCTGCTGCTGCCGCACCACCAGAGCACGATTTCTGTTCTCATCCTGAAGCAAAGTTCTTAACCCAAGGTAATATTTCTGGCTTAGCGGAGTCTGTAACCTGAAGCGTACGTAACCTGAAGCGTATGTAACTTGAGGTACCACTGTAATGTGAGAGCAAGGAGAATCAGATTGTACCACGGAAGAGCTCCATTCAGCTCAATGAACGAATTAAGCCAATTACAAAAATTCAGCCAATTACAACAGGTACTACATACACAGCAGGTGGCACTGCCATCTAAACCACTAAGCCTAGGGCTTGCTGATCAGAAGGTTGGCGGTTTGAATCCCTGCAACGGGTTAGCTCCCATTGCTCAGTCCCAGCTCCTGTCAACCTAGCAGTTCGAAAGCAGGCCAAAGTGCAAGTAGATAAATAGGTCCCTCTCCAGTGGGAAGGTAAATGGCGTTTCCGTGCGCTGCTCTGATTTCACCAGAAGCGGCTTAGTCATGCTGGTCACATGACCTGGAAAAACTGTCTGCGGACAAACGTCGGCTCCCTCGGCCAATAAAGTAAGATGAGTGCCGCAACCCCAGAGTCGTTCGCAACTGGACATAACTGTCAGGGGTCCTTTACCTTTACTACATAAAAAAGTAATATTGAGTTCAAATTATAAAGTAAAGAAGTATTGCTAACTAACAATGCAATCATATGCACATTTACTCTCAGGTAATGCTTACTCTCGGGACGCGGGTGGCGCTGTGGGTTAAAGCCTCAGTGCCTAGGACTTGCTGATCAAAAGGTCGGCGGTTCGAATCCCCACGGCGGGGTACGCTCCTGTCGCTTGGTCCCAGCGCCTGCCAACCTAGCAGTTTGGAAGCACCCCTGGGTGCAAGTAGATAAATAGGGACCGCTTACTGGCGGGAAGGTAAACGGCGTTCCATGTGCTGCGCTGGCTCGCCAGATGCAGCTTGTCATGCTGCCCACGTGACCCGGAAGTGTCTGCGGACAGCGCTGGCTCCCGGCCTCTAGAGTGAGATGAGCGCACAACCCTAGAGTCTGTCAAGACTGGCCCGTACGGGCAGGGGTACCTTTACCTTTACCTTTAATGCTTACTCTCAGGTAAAGTATGCATAGATTTGCAACCTTAATTAACCCTTCTATGGTGAAGATCCAAATGCTTTAAAAGGGCATCATCTTCCAACCTAGTGCTAACTTTCTGGGTAGGGTCCATGTAAACTAAAATTTTATTTTCAGAGCCTACAAGTTAAGGAAAGTAAGTAAGTAAAGCCCCTACTCCATCCTGTTCACACATTGACATGACTAGCTGGCTGTACTAAGGCATTCCCACAAGCCAGAGAATGGTATGGACCTTGATTCATATAGTCATGTTTTTCATTCAAATCCTGGGACTTTCATGGGATGTGCAGGAAACATTTTTTCCCCCATAGATAAGTGTGAGAAAACCATGCATTTGAATGCCTGAAACTGTAGTCATTAGGTAAAAAAGGTAAAGGAGCCCTGACTGTTAAGTCCAGTCGCAGACGACTCTGGGGTTGCGACACTCATCTTGCTTTACCGGCCAAGGGAGCCGGTGTTTGTCCGCAGACAGTTTTTCCGGGCCATGTGGCCAGCATGACTAAGCCGCTTCTGGCACAATGGAACACTGTGATGGGAAACAGAGTGCACGGAAACACCGTTTACCTTCCCACTGGAGTGGTACCTATTTATCTGCTTGCACTTTTGGGGGGGCGGGGGGGCGTGCTTTTGAATTGCTAGGTTGGCAGGAGCTGGAACTGAGCAACGGGAGCTCACCCTGTCGTGGGGATTCGAACCGCCGACCTGATCAGCAAGCCCAAAAGGCTCAGTGCTTTAGACCACAGTGCCATCCATGTCCCTAGTCATTAGGTAATGCATAGCAATTTTCCCCTTCTCCAGCATCCCCCATCCTACATTGTCCAGAAAGGTCCCCATGCCTCCTGGAGAGGCTTCAGTGAGTTTCTTTGATCTTATGCAGCCAACGACTTTTAATCACCATTATAATCAAAGTTAACTTTCATGCACCTAATTGTCAGTTTGATTAGAACCTAATCAGCTGGTAGTTCACCTTAGAAAGCAGAAAGCTAGTTATCTGCCTGTGTTTTCCAAAACCTTCTGTGTTGAGGGCCATTTCAAGGAGATGGTTGCAGTCTCCACTTCAGCACAGTCCAGAAATGGTTATTTCCCATATAAAATAATGATTCGTTTGCCTCACATACCCACCCGCTCCCTCCCTCCTGAGAAAGTTGTCTCATGTCATAAGCAGTGAACAAAAGTCTCGCTTATAAAAGGGTTTTCTTTATTTTTTTCATAATTTAGCTGAACCAACACAAAACTGAATACTGTAAAGCAACAAAAATGTTGAAACATTTTAATTTTTTGTTCAGTATTTACTAAATAAGGCTGCTACACTCCCTTGAAAAATAAAAAAATGAAACCATAACAGAAGAGAAAATCAGCGGAGTGGGGGATCTGGCTCTCCAGTTCTTGTAATACAGGTGAAGTATCTGCGATCATTTATTGCATGACACTTTGAATCAGACATTGGTCATTTATAGTGCAGTCAGTTCATAATGCTTTTCAAGTGGCTGGGCTTTAATTGCTACTTGGACACTGATCAAAACCCTTAGGATGAAATAAGACCGTCCATGTACATGTTTTATTCATAGACACTATCACCTACAATTCATGGTTTCTTCAACCTGTGCATTAAAATAATCCTGAAAATTGGAAGAGGTCTTAAATAAACGAACTTCTTTTTCATACCTCTCATCTATGGTTGCTTGAACAATCCCTATATATTTTTTTTCTTTAGTAGCATAGAACTAGCATAACACTAAAAGTTAATTGGAGTATTTAGGTAGTATACTACAGTGGACACTGGGGGGAAAGTTTAATATCGGCAAATATTTGGGGGGAAGGAGGAAAGCTCATTTGTTGACCTCGTCATATCACTGTGAGCAATACTTGTAGTAGACAAAAAGGTACCATGTTTGGAGGTTATTGGTCTAGACTCTATCTTCTTTCCTTCTCTCGTTTCTTAAATAGCACTCTTCACTGCCCTACATAATATTGGACAAGGGGACTTTCTAAAGTATGAGATAAAACAAACAGACCACCTATATCTCGTCAAGGAGCAAGCTGACCCTTATACCAAATTGGAAAGGAGGGGGAGAGAAGAGAGAGAGAAAAGAACTTAACTCAGTATGGGAAGTAAATGATTAAAATATTGTACACTGTTTTTGACTGGTATACAAAAGACCACCCCCCTCAAAGGA
This sequence comes from Podarcis muralis, assembly GCF_964188315.1. NCBI lineage: Eukaryota > Metazoa > Chordata > Lepidosauria > Squamata > Lacertidae > Podarcis > Podarcis muralis. Next base: position 12,116,169 of record NC_135664.1, on the reverse strand, counting down.
AAAAGGGAGAAAATGAAAGGGGGTGGGGGAGAAAGAGAGAGAAAGCCTTCTAACAGTGCAATGGTTGAATGCATTTATGTAATATAAACAACATTATTCTTTGCTTTTTCTACAGAGTCCTGTCTGTCATGCTTTACATCCAGAATGTCCCAATGGAAGAAAGCAAACTACACCAGTCACTTCAGAGACAACTGAAGTAATAAAACAACAACTCAACTCTGATCCATATTTTTTTCCTTTTTTTGTCATGACTGTCAGAGTTACCACGTTAATTGTTAAATAGGATTTTCTACAAATATACAACATATAAAAACTGTTAAATATATAACTTTAGGCTTTTCAAAATACATTTAATGATCTCTTTCAAACAAGTGTTACTCCCCCACCCCACCCCGCCCCTTGGATTTCGCTTTCTGGTGCTAAATGGTGTATCAGATGAGACATAGGCCACAGATGACCAAACATGCTCTTTGCAAATACTGTATTATCCAACTTTTAACGATCAAAAAATGGAACCATAGAAGAGGCATGTTGAACTGGTTAAACTCAAAATGATTTTTTAGTACGAGAAGTCAATCTAAGCACAGAGGAGTAAAGGTGGTGGGTAGACAGTTTGTGTTGTTTTTGATCAAAGTTCTGTTTCCTTGTTGAAGAACGGCCGTTTCCCCTCCTTGTTCCCTCGTGTTTTTCCGTGTCCCTTTCCCCAAGAGCAGTTCCAGCCTTTTCTGCAGTGTTCCACAAGGACTTTGGCTGGAGGGCAATATTGCAGCACTGGGCGAGTTGAATCCGTGCAAGGTGTTCCCCATACTACTGAACCCAAATAACCTTGTTAACAGTAACATCGTGTCCACTTTAAAATAGATTTTGCTCTTTGGTCTATTGTATATACTGAAACATAAGAAAATAAAAGCAATTAGGCAGTCTAGGGCACAAGAAGAAATTGCCTTCTGCACCTTAGTGTCCTCCCGTAGACAAAACAGTCTTCTCTAAGGCTGATTGGGATGAATACTCTCCAGTTTAGTTGACTCGTCCCGTTGAAACATGACCACAGATCAAGTCCAGCAGTGGCGCAAAACGCAGATGAGACGTTAACTGTGAACTGGTGTTTTGTTTTGTTTTCGTATTGCTAATGCCCAAGCATTTATCTCTCTCTCTCTTCCTTAGTCCAGTGCTCTTTAGTATGGTAGAACAGACTTTAGCTCATAACGTAGAATTATGCTGTCTTTGATGAAATACAGAGAAACAGACAGTTGAGTTGATGACATATAATGGATGATCCACAGCCGTGAAACTTGACTAGGGAATGTAGCCCACGCAGAGCTTAAAAACTCCTACAAGGCTTCTCTGTTGCTGCATTTGTCAGGAGACCTGCAAGTCAATAAGAACAAATGAGTACATATCTTAGCTGCAAACTTGATCAACAGACGTTTTAGACTAGCGCCAGCTATTTACTGATCCCCACTGCCATCACCGCCAAAAATATAAAATATTTGTCTTGGCCTTAACTGGGTAAAGAAAGTTCAATAAACATTTTCAGGGAAAAAAGAATGGAAGCTTATAACAAATTGTACACACAACACTCTGAAATGCAGCCTCATTTGGACACAGTATAGTACAGCACAGTGAATAAATATGATTTATAACAGGTGTTTTCTGCTTAAGATGCAAGGTCATGTTCTGATTATTCAGTAGACTAATTTAATCAATACTGCCCTCTAGTGATACCATCGCTAAACAGGTATTTATGATCAATATAATTAGATATCGATTTTTTAAAAGGAGGAAGCTAATAAATTTAAAAAAAAACAGTAGAAATTACTGTAAAATAAAGGCAAAATATAACCTATTTTATTAAAAATGGATAAAAGATTGTAGGGAAGCAGACAGAAAAATTTATAGCAAGAAACATTTTAAAATGCATATACACAAGGTAGAACCAAAAAAAACCATATAGATGTTAGAAAATTAAAAGAACTGATTACCGGAACATTAATGAAGCAAGGCTTGCTTTTTTAAAAAAGCATTCCCCTCAGTTTATAGAATCTACCTCAGCATAACGGTAGATTACAGCTGTGTCATGCAAACCCGAATTCTAAACAGTAAAGCAATAATTCATTTGGTATTATCACGTTTCCTCAATATTTAGAATGTTTACTATTGACGGACAAGAAAATATCAACACTAGCAAGCAAAACAGAGAACAACAGGATTACTTTCACTTCATTCGAGCAGAGCATGAAATTTATATGTTTTTTAACCTACCAATTTGAGAGGTGAATGAAAAGAACATCTGCCTCCAGCAGTTAAACAAAAGGTCCGTGTATAAAGTCTCACATAGGGCACAAGGTTTATTTGAGAGTTCTGCTTTTATCCTCTCACCTTTTCCAGGAAAACACACCCCAGAACTCTTGCAAACAGCCTTTCCTTTTCGGACTAGTGGTCAGACTCCAACCCACATGACCTCAGACAGGCTGAAGGCAAAAAACTGGGTTGGTTATTGTGATATTTTCCTGTTTGACGTATATACATTTAGCAAGAAAACATCTTTTGTAGCTGCCCCCTCCCCAAACTTTCTGTTTTGGCTTCTCTCGCTTGATCTTTTGAATCGGTATAACATGACAGCAACACTACACAAATCCTGTAGCTTACAATCAAAGGGTTGCTAGATTTAGAAACCTTAAGCTGCTGGGATTGCAATATCATTGCTCATATGGAAAAATTAATATCTGCACTAACAGGTGCATAAAAATCTGTATTTTTGTATTGTCTCTGCTTGTACAGCAAGCCAATACTACTAAAGAATGGCCAACATCAATAGTTTTTGCCTAGAGTTACCAGAAGGTTCACCCATTTCCCCTTTTTAGAAAACAAAGAACTTATCCATGAAGAATTTTCTAAATATTGTATGGTGCCCATGCCAGATGGATAAGATCTTTTTATGCAGACTGGGGTATTGTTTAGGAGGGACGGGTGCTGCTGTTGCTTTTTTTAATCTTTATTTTAGATTTTGTTGTGATTCATGTGGAAATTGTCCAGCATGGTTTTGTACTTTTTTAATGTTTAATTTACTGTCTGTGTCCACTTTTGTTATGTATGTATTCTTTTTATGCTGTCAGCTGCCTTGAGCAGTGTTTAAACTGTGAGGAGGCAAATAAATTGAAGTATGTATGTTTGTATGTATTTTGTTAAGATTACAAACTCACTGAAATAAATAAACTGCTGCCACTATATTCTTCTCACATGACGCTGCTGGCTTCATGTTTAACAACTGATGAAACGATCCATTTATTGTGACCCTCTCCTTCCTCTTTCTGTAAGGGTAAGAGCTGTCCTCTTGAGCAATTACAGCATTCAATTAGCATTTATTATTATTATTGTTGTTATGTACTGAAGTTCTCAGCCTGGGCCAGCAGGGGGATACTGTAGATAGTTATGCAAATGAAGGATCAAAGTGACGTTCAGTGATTGGATAGTTTGTATGCAAATGAAGGATCAAAAGTGACGTTCAGTGATTGGATAGTTTTAGAAAGTTGCTACAGTAACATTGTACTTGAGCTCTATATAAGCAGGCTGACTGAGCCCTTCAGTTCAGTTCTGTTCTGGCCTCTGAATAAACAAGAGCTGTTTGAAGAATTGCTGTGTCGTCTGATATGTTCACCCACAACTTAACAATTATTATTATTATTATTATTATTATTATTATTATTTTGGTGATCCCCCACATCTCTAAGTCTGGTTTGGAGAATTGAGGGATTGCTTTGAGATGGAGCTGCAGGATGCTCTAGTAGGAGGCATGGTGTGTGTGTGTGTGTGTGTGTGTGTGTGCGCTCGCGCACGCGCACGCCAATAATTACCTCCTTCCCTGTTCCTCTGATGGATTCCCTTCTGTCAGCAGTCAGTCAGCACCAGATACCTTCAAAAGCCAACAGCATCCCTCAGGAAATATCAAATTCCCCAGGTGCTGAGCTTTACATCCCAAACATTAGACAATAAAACCTCTGAGGGACCCATGTAAAGAGAGGAATGATGGCTACACCACTATCTGCAGTGAAGCTAGATATCCCACAAAAACATCAACAGCAGCTTTCCCTAAAACTAACCATGTATTTTTAAGCAGCAAATCAGTTATTTGCTGAACTGCAGTATTTACACCATGATCCTGAATGGAAGAAAGACCCGATGCAATTCAGTAAACTTATTTCCAAGCAATGGATTTAAGGTTTGGTAGTTAGGATCTTTCACTCAGACACCCTTCACATACCACACAGTAGGAAACTGAACGGCACTGCACACACACACACACACACACACACACACACAGCGCTCCACATCCTTGGCCCATGTATTATATCAGGTATGTATTGGAGCCAATTCTGTGGTGGCTTTGTAGGCCAAACCTGAAAGTTTTCATTTCTCTTTAATGGTTAAAAAGAATCTGAAAAAATAAATATTTTACGACATGTGCTAGCATTTGTTTAAAGGTATGTTGGCGCTTTCAAAAGATAAGGTACACATGTTCATTGGATGGTTGTTGTTTTTTCATTTTAAAACTTGCTATTATAGCAAGTCATGCAATAACTAACCCCTGCTAAACAAGTTACCATGCCCCCTCCCCGCCTTTTAAAATAGAGCTAAAAAGCATAAATATTAATGCAAGTTCCGATGCACACAAACATGCCCATATGATAAAGCATTTCTCGTATACTGAGGGCAAGACAACAGCAAAGCGAGATCCTTGTTTATCTGTAGATTTTCTTAAATGCTTGCTAAATAACACTTCTCTCTCTCTTGATTAAAACCTTTCAAATTAAACTTGCATTGCATTTTGTTTCAGATTATAATAACTCAAAGAAATGAAGAATGCAATTTTGACGAAGCCCCACTTTGTATTACACAAACAGTAATGTATTTCCGCAATACAAAAATAGGGTTTTCAAAAGAACAAATTTGTTTTCAAAACCAGCTGCATACCAATTGGTGATTTTGAAGCCACCGGGGAATCTCATAGCTATTTCTGAAACCTGCTAGGAACATTTTTATTAAAATCAAAGTATTTAATTGAAGCAATTTCCACAGGGTTGCTAGAACATGTGTAGGTGGTTCTAAGGTGTCTCTTTTACAGGGTATTCTCTATTGTATGATTCCTGTACAGAATATTTGTATATAAGGAGTTCACACTAATATTCTCAGTTATATTCACTGTTTGAACTGTTAAATATATATTCCATAGAATCTTACATTGTGATTCGAGGACCCGATCCCCGCTTGGGGGAATGAAGACACGTGGACACAGTATATTAGGTTAATGGGCAAGAAAAGGCCACAACTTTATTGATTACATGTGAGAAGGTATTGGCTTAGACATTGGACCATGGACAATTTGACTCCACCCACTCAGAGAGGGGTGAGTCTGTCGAGGGGTTGACCACCAGTGGGGGAACCTGTTGATGCTAATACAACTATAAGCTCTCCCCTGATGTCACCGAGGGTCGTGCCATGGCCCCCCGCCCCACAGGGCATCGGACAGGATCCACGACCGCCGGATTCCTTTAACGGAATACCCATAAGTGAAGGGGTAGGCGATGGCCACACCTTGCCCTTCCATACACCAAGAGCACATCCCAATGCCTAACCGCCAAATACCGAGAAAGTTGTGGCGATTGCTACGAGATAGGCGAAAGAAAGCAAGAGGCTGGTGCCAATTTGCCAATTGGAAAAAACTCCTACCAGGCCCCTGGGCAACAAGGGTGACCAACCATGGGTCCATAGCAAGGTCAAGCGAGAAGCTATGCCCTAAAGGGAGTGGTGGGTGGGTGTCTCGTGGAAAATCTGAAGAGCAATGGGGGGGGGAGAGCTGGTATGGCCGCATTTGAGTGGCTAAACCATGCCCTCCGTGGTGGCACCCGATTGGGTGCCCAACTGGGAGGTGTGGCGCGCCACCGATGATGAGAGGGCAGGGGGCAGAATGCCCCCTGCATGACGCAGGAATCATCTCCTGCTCACAATCCCTCCCCTCCGGAAGGAGGAGAGGCTTAAGCAACCATTTTGGGGGCGCAAAGGTCATAAAAGAGCCATGCAAGTTTAGATAATGACTAAGAAGAACTCAACCTCCTCTGGCTCACCCATCAGCTTCTAAGCCCTTTTCTCCAACCTGCTTATCCAGCCAACCACTATTTCATGGACTAGGCTGGTGGAGAGTAGCAATGGGGAGATGGATCAGAGTATCTATCAAGTATCCAATGTCAACAAGGCAAAATATGTTTCCATTTGGTTCATAGCTAGGCTTGGAATAATTCCTGCTGTTTCTCCGTTATGGATTAAACTCCTGTTGCGAATTACAATACAGTCGTACCTCTGGTTACGTACTTAATTCATTCAGGAGGTCTGTTCTTAACCTGAAGACCACTTTAGCTCATGGGGCCTCCCGCTGCTGCCGCGCAATTTCTGTTCTCATCCTGAAGCAAAGTTCTTAACCCGAGGTATTGTTTCTGGGTTAGCGGAGTCTGTAACCTGAAGCATATGTAATCTGAAGATTATGTAACCCGAGGTACCACTGTAGTGCCTTATAGGCAACAAACGAAAACCAACACAGCAACAGACAGAACTACAGAGGAGCTAACCGTCAATAATATATGGCTCCAGCCTTATCCCCCAATTTTCATTATTACATTGATATAATCGCTCAGTTACCCCCACAACCAGGTAAGGGGATGGTTAATCACAACCAAATTTCTTATACAGTACCTAAAGGTAAAGGTAAAGGTACCCCTGCCCGTACGGGCCAGTCTTGACAGACTCTAGGGTTGTGCGCCCATCTCACTCTATAGGCCGGGGGCCAGCACTGTCCGCAGACACTTCCGGGTCACATGGCCAGCATGACAAGCTGCATCTGGTGAGCCAGCGCAGCACACGGAACGCCGTTTACCTTCCCGCTAGTAAGCGGTCCCTATTTATCTACTTGCACCCGGGGGTGCTTTCGAACTGCTAGGTTGGCAGGCACTGGGACCAAGCAACGGGAGCGCACCCCGCCGCGGGGATTCGAACCGCCGACCTTTCGATCAGCAAGTCCTAGGCACTGAGGCTTTAACCCACAGCGCCACCCGTGTCCCGCTATACAGTACCTACTAATATGCAAATAATATCACTCCATCAGTTGTCACAGTTATATACCGTGGTACGTCAAGTTACAAACGCTTCGGGTTACAAACTCCGCTAACCCGGAAGTAGTACCTTGGGTTACGAACTTCGCCCCAGGATGAGAATGGAAATTGTGCACCGGCGACGTGGCAGCAGCGGGAAGCCCCATTAGCGAAAACATGCCTCAGGTTAAGCACAGTTTCAGGTTAAGAATGGACCTCCAGAACAAATTAAGTTCGTAACCCGAGGTACCACTGTACTAAAATTGAATGAACTTGAGACCGCATCTAAGCTATGCTTGTTTGACATAGTTCAAGTGCTATTTTGGTAATGTACTAGGGGGCTGTCACCCCACTTGCTGTTCTCGCCAACCCCACCTACCTTGCCCCACACCTGGCCAACCACTCCCCCATCTCTTTGCACCTGACCAAAATCCCCTTTCTTTACACCTCACCTATCCCTTCACAGCTTGCACAAAACCCCTCTCCTCTCCTCTCCTCTCCTCTCTACAGTTCACCTCGGCCACTTGCTGCCTGCATGCTCACCTGCCTGTTGTATGGCTGTTGTCATGCTGGATTTGCCATGGCCACCTATTGACAACTGTTGAAATTGTAGCATGATGGCAGTCTTGCATTTTTACTATACAGTAATAAATTTTGTGTTGTTTGTCCATTTTACCATTTTTATTGTGTGTTCTATTTTTTAAAAACTTTATTCTTAGTACATCTGGCATTTCTGCTCAACAACAAAACACAGTGTTGCAATTTTGTTCTAGTATCCTTTATGTTGGCTGTTGCCATCTGCAATACATTTGGTCTGCTATACACAAGTGTAGTGCAACTAAGGATTATTATTTCTTAATTACAAAAAGATTTTTTTTAAAAGAAATTGTTTCTCAATTGCAGCTCTATAAATTCTGAACTAATCATTCAAATGACTGACTTCTAAAAAAGAATCAGCCTATTATTCTCTTTATGGAAATTAAATAAAGAAAAGAGACCATTTAAATGGGGAATAATTAGAATCATGTGCAACACAATCTCATTATGCTTACTTAGAAGTAAGTTACACTGAATTCAGTGACACTTTTTAGCTAGTAAGTAAGTAAGTAAGTTAGTAAGTAAGGGAAGCGGGTGGCACTGTGGTCTAAACCACAGAGCCTAGGTCTTGCCGATCAGAAGGTTGATGGTTCGAATCCCTGCGATGGGGTGAGCTCCTGTTGTTCGGTCCTTGCTCCTGCCAACCTAGCAGTTTGAAAGCACGTCAAAGTGCAGGTATATAAATAGGTACCGCTTTGGTGGGAAGGTAAACGGCGTTTCTGTGACATGCTTTGGTTCGCCAGAAGCGGCTTAGTCATGCTGGCCACATGACCCGGAAGCTGTGGACAAATGCTGGCTCCCTCGGCCTGTAAAGCGAGATGAGCACTGCAACCCCAGAGTCATTCACAACTGGACTTAACGGTCCAGTCTTACATTTACCTATGTTTAGGATTGCAGCCTTAAAGGACTAGGAGGCCTGCATCAAAGGAGAAGCTGATTTATTTCAAACCTCATGTGAAGCTCTGCAGCTTATTCACCACCTGTTTGGCTTCTTTGTTTTTTCGAATCCCCACCCCACAATCCTGCTTTACCTGAAAAGGTATTACTAGTTATTTTTGAACCCGTATGCAAAATTCAGTCTTCACTCATCTACAGCTGATCCCATCAACAACCAAAACAATCTGGTTCAGATGTAGGTTTTGATGCTACAGGTAAGCGAATAGCAATTTGATTTGAGGCCACTGTAGCATTTGAATCAAGTACTGCAAAACAATTACTGACAGGGATGTTAATCTCAAAAGGGAGTGTTGGACAAACAAAAATTAATTCTGCTCTGTTTAGATTTCAGCACAGAGGGACTAAGGGCAGGACTAGACACACACACACACTGAACTTTGATTTCTGATGAAGAATCTCGCAAGGAACAGCTCAGAAATGTTCTAAACAAATATAACAACGATAAAATGCCTCTACCCTTTCTTATATAATGGGACTAATGCAAAACCAAGTTGTCTATGGAAATTTCACTAGCACCTCACAGCATGGCTTCTTGCTCTCCTCTCCAGTTGTTGCCGTTGGATCTCAGGTCCTCTCCCAGCAGGGTTCTTTCATTCTCTAAGTCCAATTTACTTCCTCGTACCTACGGGACCTCCTGGTATGTCCCACAGAGGACCTTACGGTCTTCAAACAAAAACATCTTGGAGGTCCCGGGCCACAGAGAGGTTAGGCTGGCCTCAACCAGAGCCAGGGCTTTTTCGGCTGTGGCCCCGATCTGGTGGAATGCTCTGTCACAAGAGACTAGGGCCCCGCAGGACTTGACATCTTTCCACAGGACCTGCAAGACAGAGCTGTTCCACCAGGCCTTTGGCCAGGGCACAGCCTGACCTCCTCCTTTGGCAATCTTCACAGAACTCTAGCCCAATGGTTGCCATTAATCTGATTTGAACTTATTTTATAATGAAATGATTTTAGAATGTTGTATCATTTTACTGTTAGCAGCTCTGAGCCCGGCTTCGGCTGGGGAGGGTGGGATATAAATAATTTATTGTTATTGTTGTTATTGTTATTCTTTGCCTCCTGGTCAGAACATTTGACCAAGCATGCTTTTACTCCTTGTAGGACTTTTACCTTTAGTTTTCTTCTAGAAACCAATCCCTGGTTTTATAAAGATAGTCAAACTACCAATAATCAACAATTCGTTGAACTCTTGATGAATCCAAATTACCTCTGGTCCATTGTTTTGTTTTGTTTTTAAAAAATCAGGCTGTTTATTTGTCCCAGTTGCCTGGAATTTGTATTCTTTGTAGTAAACATAGTTGTCTGGGCAAAGATCTTTTGACTGGATGTGTGCCCATACTCCACAGTGAAGTTAAATCTGCTTCAAGTTGTTCGACTACTAATAGTGTCTGAACCAAGGCTAGATCTACACAGCTATAAAGAATGCTCTGGAAACGATTTGCAAAAAAAGTTGTAAAGCTGACAACTGAAAGCTGACAGTTGCGATTTCAGCTCTACAGCGCCATCTGATGTCACAGTGTTATAACACATTTATAACGCTGTCGTTTGACTAATGTAGCAGAGTCCCATGAATGCACAACTTGGCAATCACTGTATATTCCCCCCTCCCAAATAGTTAATCTCAGCATTAGTAAATACTGAAATCAAAATGGACTTCCAGCTTAAATTAACACTATAGTTTGCATTCTCTTCCCTTCTAATAACAGGTATCTCACTGACCTTAGGGGGTCATAAAACTGCTACACAGGAGAAATGTAATGAACTGGAAAAGCAAACAAGCCTGATGTGAAGAGAGAAGCCAGGGTGCTGCAGTGGCAATGTCATTAGTCAAATCCAGTGAGATACACGATCTGCTATTTATCATTGTGCCATTTCTGAACTGATAATCACATGCAGCGGTTCAACAAGAACCCATTAGCATTAAACTTGTCCTCTGCTTCAGAACTTTGCTTTCTAAAAGCAAAGCTCTGCTTCTTGGTCAGGGGTTCACAGGTGTGTTTGTGAGTACAGCGTTTACTCTCCTGACAACAATTCAACTTGCGAGCGTCCCATTTTCTGGAGCCTAGAGAAGGATTGGGCTTTACTTGACATTGTACCAGGTTTTGAAATCAATCAGAGCGCAGTGAGATTTCTAGCCACCAGGCCATTCCGAAACAAAGTTTAACAGCGTAAAAGTGAAATAAGGTAGCATAAATAGAAAATAATGCAGACATAAATAAACTGCAACAGAGATAAACCGAGCCATGCTTAATTTCCTTGGCAAATCACAACTTGCGCTTAAAAAGAGAGTGCAATATTTCACTGCCTTCTGAGTGTCTCAGAATAGCATGACAAGGATGAAGACAGTCATAACTGAACTGGAGACATCTCAAGAACTTCTAAAGGTTGTATAACGGGGCTAGGAGAGAGACAAGTCCACATTCCCCACATTTGTGCTAGGACTCAAAGTACAGTGTGATATGTCAGAGACAAAACCCTTGTCCTTTGAAGGGGCAGAGATTTTGGCAAACACAAATGTTAGCCTGGCTACCAAGGCTACCTGAAGATTTTGGAATCCTGTTCTTAGTGCTAAGTGCATACAAGGTTTTCCTTTTCCTTTTTCCAGCTTTGACCATACTTAAGAAAACCAGAATAAATTGAACGTTTAAAGTTGTTGAGAAACTACAAGGCGCTTAATCTCTCCCCCCCCCCCACTTTTTTAGAGGCTATGAGCAAAGAGAGAATCTCTCGGGAACTATAGAAGCACCGAGTATTAGCAGTTATAAAATACACTACCAAATTAAATGGCTAGGGTCTGAAGAAATAATTGCAGTCCAGATGGCATGGGAAGGTGAAAACCCAGATCTCTCTGTACACATGACAGTGACAAAGATTTCCCTCAAGAAAAAGACACATGACTGGAATGCCTGAAGTTTTGGCTATAGAAATGAATGCACACAGAGACATGCACCCACACCCCAGAAGCAGAAAATAGCCACACCCAATGTCTGTGTTCCATGATAAAAGCACAGATACACTCTTCTGATGCTATGAGAGAACTGACTGGGGGCTGCATTTGACTGTGCTGTTTTTTCAAAAACTTTTTGCAAGAAATAACATTATCAACATACAGACAAAAACAGTGCCTTTCAGGAAAATATTTACAGTAATACAGCGGTACCTTGGTTCTCAAACACCTTGGTACTGAAACAACTTGGAACCCAAACACTGCAAACCCGAAAGTAAGTGTTCCAGTTTGCGAACTTTTTTCGAAAGTCAAACGTGCTCTGTTTTGAGTCTTACACTTCTCATTTGAGTGCCACCCTTGTGTTTTGAGTGCTACGCTGAGGTCTGTCTGTTTTTGCTATTTATTTTGTGTTTTTGTTTTTGAGTCTCTTTTCGTTTGTTTTTGTGACTGTGTGGATTGATGGATTGTGTGACTGCAGTACATTGTTTGTTGCTTTCATTTTGTGGATCGATGGTCTTGTTAGATACTAAAATCATGTTGAATTGCTGTTTTAGGGGTTGTTTTTGAAAGTCTGGAACAGATTAATCCATATTGCATTACTTTCTATGACAAAGTGTGCCTTGGTTTTGGAACGCTTTGGTTTTGGAACGCTTTGGTTTTGGAACGCTTTGGTTTTGGAATGCTTTGGTTTTGGAATGCTTTGGTTTTAGAACGCTTTGGTTTTGGAACAGATTAAGTTTGACAACCAAGGTACCACTGTACAAGCAATGTGTCATGGTGCAATGCAAGAAAGATAATCTAATTCTTCTCAACATACACGGTTACAACAGTGGGGTGGACTACTGTATGATGTAAACCACCCTGGGATCTTTGGATGAAGAGTGGTATATAAATGTAATGATTAATGATAACAACAAGAACAAAAACACCACTTGACATTAGAATGCTTTGAGCGGTCTGCTACCTTTCTTTTCTTTCTCATCTAATTAAATCATCCCAGAGTCTTCCATGTATATGCAGTGTGCGTGTTCAGTTTCTGGCACATTTGTGTATTCAATACATTTATACCAGATTGCATGAAAATGGTCTAGATTTCTAATTGCTCTGGCTGCATATAACAGAACAAGAAAGTTTCTCAGCCACTTGCACTGTCATCTGCAGTGTCCAGGCTGACCGATGGGGATGGAGACACTCCTTCAGGTTTACAGTGCCAGACCCATTAAGGGTTTGAACCTGCACCAATTTGGACAGGTCTGAAGATGTTGTTCCCCAGTTTGGTGGGGGTAGTTCCAACCTGCTCCAATTTGGATGCCTCTCAAGAAATGGTTGCCAAACTTGGCACAAATGTTCCTGAAGAAGAGGTGATGGACTTCATCTATGTTTGGATGCTGGGAATCATTTTGAATCAAGATGGCGGACCAAATTTTCCCTAATTAAACGTTAGCTCTCTCTTTGCAGATTGATTTGGAGCTGGGTCAGGTCAGAATCCTGAGTTGGTGTGTACATGCATATACAACAGGCACATGGCCCTAAAACCATTAATTACACTATCATATTTTTAAAACAACATACTTTTTTGTTTCTTCAGATTCTCAGCACTGAAAACTTCCTGCTAATATCAAATAAAAGGCTAAAACCACAGTAATTGTAAGCTACTAACAGTAATTATGCCTGAGTGCATTAGTTCACAGATCATGCTAAGCGTAAGCGTGCGGTCTCCTGGATATGAGATCATGGTCACTTTGTTCCTTCTCATTCATTCTGCAGCAGTACTGATCTAAGACATTGTTTGGTTTAACTGTAGCTCGTGGTTTAGCTTTCCCCAGACTAATAATAATAATAATAATAATAATAATAATAATAATAATAATATATTATTTATACCCCGGCCATCTGGCTGAGTTTCCCCAGCCACTCTGGGCGGCTCCCAACAGAATATTAAAAACACAGTACAGCATCAAACATTAAAAACTTCCCTAAACAGGGCTGCCTTCAGATGTCTTCTAAAAGTCTGGTAGTTATTGTTCTCTTTGACATCTGATGGGAGGGTGTTCCACAGGGTGGGTGCCACTACCGAGAAGGCCCTCTGCCTGGTTCCCTGTAACCTCACTTCTCGCAGTGAGGGAACCGCCAGAAGGCCCTTGGTGCTGGACCTCAGTATCTGGGTAGAGCGATGGAGGTGGAGATGCTCCTTCAGATGTACTGGACCAAGGTCATTTAGGGCTTTAAAAGTCAGCACCAACACTTTGAATTGTGCTCGGAAACGTACTGGGAGCCAATGTAGGTCTTTCAAGACCGGTGTTATGTGGTCTCGGCGGCCACTCCCAGTCACCAGTCTAGCTGCCGCATTCTGGATTAGTTGTAACCAAGGTTCAGTTTATGGTTTATGGCTTGTGGTTTGTCTGGTAGAGCTAAACCATGACCCCGAGTTCAGACAACAAAGTCAGGACATGCCTTGGCGCTGTGTGGCAGTGGAAAGGCCAGGGAGCAGCCACGCAGCTGCAACATTCTCTCCTAGAGCCTGTGGGTTCACAGTAAACAATGGTTTGGCAAGTATGCAGCGCAAACCAGACTACTGTCTTAAAGTCCAAAACACAATGTATTAGCAGCACATAGACCAGGGCTATGTGCATAAATGCCATGATTTCAGAGCTATAGTCATAACTACCTTACTCACTGCCATGGACTTACAGAATGAAGACAATCAACAGGGGAGATCATATCTTGAGAGACACTTTCACGAGATAATAAACTTGATTCCTAGTTTGCAAATCCAGATTAAAGTCAATCCTGGATAACACTAGCTATGATTAGCATCAGTGCAGATGTTATGCTACACCATGATATCCTGAAAAGGAGGGGAGATTTTCATGGGATGGAGAATGCAAGAGATGGGGTTATGCCTACAATATTGCAGCAGTGATGCCAATTTTCATATTTTATAATCCAACTGCATACCTTCTTCACTCCATTCAATCCAGTATTCTTATACAATATGTATACACAAATAGTAACTGGATAATAACAAGAGTCTCTCTCTTTTATAACATTAAAAAAAAGTTCATAAAGGTACACACACACACACACACACACACACACACACACACACACACACATATATATATATATATATATATATATATATATATATGTTAATTTCTTGAACAGCAACATTCTGCCCATTCTACTCTTGGGACTTTTGTTACAACCTGGCAGCGCAATGAGCCAAAAATTCTGACACCTGGAATTTCCTGGGCTGTCTCCAAAGGGAAGGTGGGGGAAAATCTTCCAACAAACCCAGTGCTTTGCCAGAGGTCATCTTTTCACTGTGTTGGGAGTGGCATTTATGGCAAATAACCCAGACTGCAGTGAAACATTCAGCTATTCAGATTCAGCAGCACCTTCAGAAAGCAATGTTATCACAAACTGTTACAATGTCATCTGTCCTTATAGAACATACCAAGCTTTAGAAACAAGTTCACAATAGCTACTATGTCTGTAATAAAAAGAAAAGAACAGGAGACTATTCATACTAATACATAAGCTAAATCATTTCTCTCCCTTTTCTAGCCATTAAGTCCAATTCTCCTTAGAAAAATGAGTCATAATGCAAAGTTGTTCTAGGTTCCCAAAATTAAAGCAAGACAAAGAAAACTCAGCAGCAAAAAAATATTTGAGGAGGTTGTTTTTACTTGTTTATCTTGCAGTAACTTCAAAGGAACATGTAAAAACAGGACTACACTTGTAATAAGGTTCTTTCACTGATGTTTCCCTTCATATACAGAGGATGTGGGAGTTTCTTCACGGGAATTCCTTAAGTCTTTTTATTTAACTTTTGCAAAGAAATAAACACAATTTTCTTCAAAACCTGGGATGCATCGCATTAACGGAAAATGTATAATACAATTGCAACGGTAATTTTCATGCATACTGGATGCAGGTGCAAACACAGATATAGGTATACCTGATTCAATACTGCTGTCTATTTGAAATCTCCTTCTTAACACACGTCCAAAGTGTCAGGAGATCATGTTCAAGGGCTAGAAAATACCCGGGGCAAACAAGTAGCTCACATTGTCTGGCAACTCAGGAATAGCCTGCTAGCTCAGCAATTCATTGCCCAGAGTAAGTGCTTATGAACACTTACCTTTCCTCTGTAATTTCTAGAAACACTGAAAACCCAAAGTGCTGTTTGCTCTGATTCAGCTTTAAGAACCGGGTTTTGTGAGGAAAACTCCAGAGGAAAAAAAGGGGTGGGGACTCAGGGATAGAGCTTTGAAGTGTGGACCTGTGTTTGCAAACAGCGGAGCAAAAAGTATGTGTGGGTAAGCCCTACAGGAAAGCAGTATACTGTTTTTGTTTTTGTTTTTGCTATATAAGACTCGCATTTTCCCTCCTAAAAAGTAAGGGGAAATGTGTGTGCGTCTTATGGAGCGAATGCAGGCTGTGCAGCTATCCCAGAAGCCAGAACAGCAAGAGGGATCGCTGCTTTCGCTGCGCAGCGATCCCTCTTGCTGTTCTGGCTTCTGGGATTCAGAATATTTTTTTTCTTGTTTTCCTCCTCCAAAAACTAGGTGCGTCTTATGGTCTGGTGCGTCTTATAGAGCGAAAAATACGGTATCTTGCAGCCTGCAAGAACATGGTACAGAATGCCAGTTATGCATTACCAAAAGAGAGGAAATGAGCCAACACAGAGGAGGGCAAAAGAGGGCACATACTTGCATAAAAATTCCATGTGTTGATTTTTATGTATAGACACTTATTTGGAAATAACTACTAAAACTTAAATAGAAATACAGGGCATCTCACCATAGTAGCGAAGACTGTGACCGGGGGACCTGTGTTTCTGTTCAGTCTGCTGTCCGGGTGCTAACTGTTGATGAGTAGCTTCAAGGCCCCTCCTGCTCTCCCTTCTTAGGATTCTTTATCTTTAATTCAGACTTGGACCAGACACCTCTTCAGACAGTGAACACCTTTAAACAGAAGACTAACCTATGATATCCCTTCAAAAGGAGGAGTGTCGTCTGTAAAGTAGGACACCTGGCTATACAGCAGGGATGGGTAAATGTGTCCATTTCAGTTTTGCTTCATTTCTCTCCCCCCCCCCCCCAGTTTTAAGTTAACTGTATTTCCACATTAGTTTGCATTTTTTTAAAAAGATGGTCTCATGTAAATTCATTAGCATTTTCTTGCAGATTTCTCCAAATACAGTTGTACCTCGGAAGTTGAACAGAATCCATTCTGGAAGTCCGTTTGACTTCCAAAACGTTCAGAAACCAAGGTGCAGCTTCTGATTGGCTGCAGGAAACTCCTGCAGCCAATTGGAAGCCACGAAACCCGTGTCAGACGTTCGGGTTCCAAAGAACATTCACAAACCGCAACACTCACTTCCAGGGTTTGCAGCGTTCGGGAGCCAAAACGTTTGACTCACAAGGCATTTGACTTCTGAGGTACGACTGTACAAACATTTATATGCAATATTGTCTAACATACACACTTTCCCCAAGCAATTTTCCCCAAAACAATGCATTTTGTATGTTTTTCCCCACTTATATGTGCACACTGTACTCTGGTGTGTGCATATTCATACACACTGGTCGGCTGGCACACTTCACTGCAAAATTTGAAGAAGGATGGCTGTGTTTCAGTTCTCGTACTGTTATGGAAAGTGCAAATAAAGTAAATTTGCCTGTAAATGTGAACTGAATTGAATTTCTCCTGCATCCCTACTTGTCAGGATGGGGCCTGTTTTTGTTATCAACTGATGACCAGCAGGAGCAAGAGGAAGTGGGAATAGAGTTCTGCCTGGTACTGCCTTTACTTCCATCCCCTGGTCATCAAACTCAGTGGCACAGGAATTGAGGGCTGAAGCACAATGCTCCCAATTCAAATCCCACAGTAGAGAGCAACTTGTTACCAAACCTTCATCCAAATAAATATCCATAAACAGGTACAATCTAGTTAACATGTAGTAACATAGATGGGTCCCAAAAGCACTTTTATTCATGAGCTGGGAGTGAGATAAAAGCCATATGGAGGAGGAACCGAGTCTCTAGAAGTAGGGATAAACATAAGGAAATACCGTATTTTTCACTCTATAGGACGCACCAGAACATAGGAGGGGGAGAACAGGGGGGAAAAATTCTCCCCCTCTCTGCTCAGCACCCCTTCAGTGAAGCGGCAGGAGAAA
Organism: Podarcis muralis; assembly: GCF_964188315.1. Lineage (NCBI taxonomy): Eukaryota > Metazoa > Chordata > Lepidosauria > Squamata > Lacertidae > Podarcis > Podarcis muralis. The sequence continues at coordinate 12,098,339 of NC_135664.1, read as the reverse complement.
CGGAGCCCCTTCCATTTCTCCTCCCGCTTCGCTGAAGGGGCGCTGCGCAGCTCTCCCTCTCTGCTGATGCCAGGAGAGTCTTGCTCTCCTGGCTTCAGCAAAAGGAACCCGAAGCCTTCGGAGCGCAGTGCGAGGTCCCGCTGTGCTCCAAAGGCTTCCGGCGGCTATCCCTGAAGCCTGGAGAGCGAGAGGGGTCGGTGCGCACCGACCCCTCTCGCTCTCCAGGCTTCAGTGAAAGCAACGTGAAGCCTCCGGAGCGCGGAGGGAGTGCTCCCTCTGCGCTTCGGAGGCTGCGCGTTGCTATCGCTGAAGCCAAGAAGCCTGCATTTGCTCCATAGGATGCACACACATTTCCCCTTAATTTTTGGAGGGGGAAAAGTGCGTCCTATAGAGCGAAAAATATGGTAACCTTCCATTTCCCCTACAATTTTATCTGTTTTCTTGAGCAGAATATTATTTTCCCTGACCATTTATTGAAGCAGGCTGTGGAACTATGGAAGCATACCTCCTTGTTTAACTATAGGTTGTCTACAAGTTAACAGCTAGTAAGAATACTGATGTCTCATTCAGAAGCAGTCTACAGGGTAAGCTGAAATCTTGTTGGGGGAAATTCAAGCATTTTCATTATTTGGGCTTTAAGAAACACATACACTGTGTCAAACATATCAACATGTTATAGTTAACCGAGAAGGTAAAACTCTGCTCAAGCCATATTCCCAGACAAGTTCATTTTCTTATGTGGGTGGATTGCCCCCACTCCATGTATGGAAAAATATCCAATCCTTTAAAGACCCAACTGCAGTCTGAAATAGTACAACCTTGCACAGAGTTATCAACTAACAAGAAGCATAAACCATGAACCAGGGTGGATAAAAATCAATGATTTTTTAAAAATAATAATTTTAAAAAATCAGATTTTATTGATTAAATCAGATTTTTTAAATTTTAAATTGGATTTTTAAAATAAAATGCTTTTGGAGGAAAACCCTTTCTAAAGATAGTTTTCTATTTAAGTTACATTATAGTCCAAAGGCTATTCATCAGAAAATGATTTTTTAAAAAAACCCGTTTAAACACATCAGTTTGCAAACATGGATACATATGCTATAATGTTATTGTTTTAGTTAAATAATTTGTTTAAATTGTTATTAAGGAAATGATTATTTTTCACCTTCCAATAAAGTACAGCAGAAAAGAAAATATAAACAGCTAACTTATTAAACCTCACAATAATTTCATCAATATCTGTCTATGTGTTTCTAATAGTATAACCAAATCAGTAATTCTTGATATAACTGTAAAAACTACTCTGAAAATTTATTATTCCAAAAATGAAACCTTCATCTGGTTGTCAATATTAAGATGATACCAGCAAGAATTAGTCTTTCTGTTTATTTTTTTTATTTACTTAAATCAAGTCTTACTGACTAGTGATTTAAATTGTGATTTAAATCATGATTTTAATCAATTTGATTTTAATCAAATCCGCCCTGCCATGAACAAATAAAATGCTGAAAAGTTACCAATATATATTGATATCAGGCCTATCAAGTAGCATCTCTCCATCCATACAACATTTGTTCTATCTACAAATCCATATGAGAGTTTTAAGTTTTGAGCGACAGAAGGAAATGAAACTATTCAGCATTAAATAAACTCAGTTAGAAATCGCGATGGCTGCAAAGGTGATAGAAACTATCATCACAGTGTAGGCTATTATTGGCTTTGTGAAATTAATTGTGAACTTGGGGTAGGGCAATACAAATTAAATTCTTTACTGTTCTAAATAGGACTGACAGTTAATTTCAGCTATGAAGAATGCAAATGAGAATAATTTGGAAATCACCATGTTCAAAACAGAATCAGAGTTTTGCTCAGAGGTTCTGCTTCCCTGCACCTTACGATATGCAAAATGGCACAGATGCTTGGACAACCATATTCTGTGAGGCACAGCAAAGTGTGTGCTTTACAAAGTGCATTCTAGTTCAATGACCTCGTGTGTTGCATGTTAATTCACAGTGGGCACAAATATCATCTTAAGATGCAAGATCTGGTACCCAGGATGTTGTACACATGTCAGTTTACAGTGTTTCAATGACAATCTCAGGGATGTCCAATGGATAGATCATGATCTACTCGTAGATCACTGGGCCATCACAGGTAGATTACTGGGCCGTTGCAGGTACATCGCAGGATGACAGAAAGTGATCACTCCCCCCCCCCGAAATATAAAAAAATGTGGCCTCTACCCCCCCCCCCCCCGAAAAAAAGTTCAACATTTTGGGCAGTTAGCCACCATCTTGGGTAGATCATTGCCAGTTTTTCTAAAATAGTGGGAGTAGATCGCAGTCAAGGGACACGGGTGGCACTGTGGGTTAAACCACAGAGCCTAGGACTTGCCGATCAGAAGGTCAGCGGTTTGAAAGCACGTCAAAGTGCAACTAGATAAATAGGTACCACTCCGGCGGGAAGGTAAACGGTGTTTCCGTGCGCTGCTCTGGTTTGCCAGAAGCGGCTTAGTCATGTTGGCCACATGACCCAGAAGCTGTACGCCGCCTCCCTCGGCCAGTAAAGCAAGATGAGCGTCGCAACCCCAGAGTTGGTCACGACTGGACCTAATCGTCAGGGGTCCCTTTACCTTTACCTTTTAGATCACAGTCTCTTGGGAGTTGGACGTGCCTGATATATCTAAAATGAATATCTCAGTGTAGCTTTTGCATTTATAGAAGACAAACATTAAAAGCCATGTTTCATCAACCATACACACTTTTGCTAAATTAAGAAGATGAGCTCTTCAAAGGCAAGCATGCACTTGACTGGTAATGCCAATGCGGATAAACTACATCTTTTGCAAGTGCTTAGCAGCATCCAATACACTGTGCCCACCAAAATGCAAACTATGCATGGTATAGAGTCACAGAATCATGGATTTGGAAGAGGCCCTGAAGGACATCTAGTCCAACCCAATGCTATGCACCTCTACTAGATCATACATGACAGATGACTACCTAACGTCTTCTTGATGTTTCATTGGAATCTCCTTTCTTCTACCTTGAAGCAATTGGCTTGGGTCCTACCCTCCAGAGCAGGAGAAAACAAGCTTGCTCCACTCTCCATGTGACAGCCCTTTAGTTACTTCAAGATGGTTATCATATTACCTCTCAGTCTTTCTCTTTACCAGGCTAAGCATTCCCAATTCCCTCAACCATTCCTCATAAGGCTTGGTTTCCAGACCCTTGATCATCTTGGTCGCCCTCCTTGGCACACATTCCAGCTTGTTAATACCCTCCCTTCTTAAACTGTGGTGCCCACACAGTACTCCAGGTGTGCTCTGATCAAGGCAGAATAGAGTGCGACTATTACTTCCCTCGGCCTGGAAACTATACTTCTGTTGATGCAGCCTAGAATTGCGTTGCCCCCCCCCCCCCGCACTCTTGATGACTCATATTAAGCTTGTGGTCTACTAAGACCTCTAGGTGCTTTTCACATGTACTATGGCAAGCCAGATATCCCCCATCTTATATTGATGCAGCTGGTTCTTCCTGCCTAACTGCAGAACCTTACATTTGTTCCTAATGAAATTCATTTTCTTAGTATGGACCCAGTTCTCCAATCTATTAAGATCATCTTGAATCTCAATTCTGTCTTATGCAACATTGGCTACCGCTCCCTCCCTCCCTCCCCCTCCCTCCCTCCCCCTCCCTCCCTCCCTCCCTCCCTCCCTCCTTCCCTCCCTTCCTTCCTTCCTTCCTTCAACTATTTTTGGTGCCTTTGCTCTTTGAACTAAAGGCAACATGTGACTGGGTTAAAGCACCTCTTCAGTAGCGGTGGCACTACCCAGAGACCGTATGGTGCCTGCATCCTGCTTATGCAAGGTGCCTGCAGCTGATTTTTGCCAGTTCTCTTCTCCCACTTAAGGGCAGTCCTATCTCTTCATGACGTTCCCCCACACCATTCAGAAGGGTGACCCAGGCTTTTCGTTTTGCACAGGGAGCTTAAGTGGAAAAGGTAACTTTGTACTGAACATCTGGATAGAATGACCCCCTCATGTCTCCACATCTACCCTCACCATTCCTCCCAAAGCAAAAAGGATGGTCTTTAGAAAGAGAGAGAGAGAGCTGAAAATTCAGGTAGGCGTCTGGTAGATCTCTGATGGGCTGGGCTCTGAAGAGGACCTCCAGTGGCTACAGCCATACCCACCAAGCATTGCTTTTTGTTCTACATCCACTCTTCCGCCTGCTTCAAACATATTTCCCCCATCTCATTTCTCTCAGCATACTGTGAAATCCACTCCTATTTTAGTAGTTCACACATCTCTCATCCTACCTTTTGAAAGTACAATTTAGAAGGCTTCCCACCCCAAGTCTTCTACTTCTTGTAATTCCCAAAGTATTTCTGTGATATGTTTCCAAGAGACGGACGAGTATGGGTAATACGCTTGCCAAGTATAGCTAAAGGCTTTTTTTTTTAAACCATACTCCAGTGAATTTATCTTGATCAACAATGAAATTCTCACATGAATTCTATACTTTGAAGTCTAACATCTCACGAAGGCAACATCACACATGGGTTCTTCACAAATTTACACCTTATTTATTTCCTTACATATATTGTTATTGCTAGACAACAGAACCTGTACGTGTGTGTGTGTGTGTGTGTGTTTGAGGCTGCACAAGTGATAGAAAGCATCACTAACAGTCAAAGGATGACCAAGCTAGTAGCTGAGTGGTCAAAGAAGAAAGAGGCCAACAAAAAACTCTAATAAATTAATCAGCATGGATAATCATGGATAAAACTAAGATTTTTAATCAGCTACCCTACGAACATGTGCTGCCGATTTAAGCTTTTGCACATCTTTTAATTTGAAAATTTGGAGTAATAATTCTTCCAAAGACTAAAATCTTGATCACACAACAGTTTTTAATTAATGTCCTCAATGTTTTTACCTGGCGTAGGATTTCTTTTAATCAGTTGACTAAATTATTCCTACTCCACTAACCCATTTACTTTTAGATGACAGTCCTAACAATCAATCCTTCGGCTTTAACAGTAACGCTATCTTATCTCACGCAGTCGCAACAATGCTGTCAGGTAGCTGGCAGATGGTTGCCCCGAGGGGCACACAAAACTTCACTTGCTGGGAATCTCCACTGTACCTTACAAATCCTGGTGATTTAGCTATACATTTGCCATCCTCACATGTTTTATTAGCTGGGAGCTGGGAGATAATGAATGAGAGGCACTTTGAACACCTGAATATGATGATGAGGATAAAAAATAATTCCAGTGTAATAATGAAACTCAAACTGTCTGCAACAAATTAATCCTAGTGTCAGGAGCAACCACAACAATGCCTAGGAACTCTAAGTTTTTTGTGCAGTTGCCACTGGAACTGTAGTTTGGAGCATTTTCCCAGACGCTTGTTATTGTTTAGTCATTTACTCGTGTCCGACTCTTTGTGACCCCATGGACCAGAGCACGCCAGGCACTCTTGTCTTCCACTGCCTCCCACAGTTTGGTCAAACTCATACTGGTAGCTTCAAGAACACTGTCCAACCATCTCGTCCTCTGTCATCCCCTTCTCCTTGTGCCCTCAATCTTTCCCAACATCAGGGTCTTTTCTAGGGAGTCTTCTCTTCTCATGAGGTGGCCAAAGTATTGGAGCCTCAGCTTCAGGCTCTGTCCTTCCAGTGAGCGCTCAGGGCTGATTTCTTTCAGAATGGCTAGGTTTGATCTTCTTGCAGTCCATGGGACTCTCAAGAGCCTCCTCCAGCACCATAATTCAAAAGCATCAATTCTTCGGTGATCAGCCTTCTTTATGGTCCAGCTCTCACTTCAATACATCACCACTGGGAAAACCCAAACACTAAAGTGTTCTAAATTTTGGATTGGTCCTGCCCACCTGGGCTGACCAGTGGGTCGCCCTAGTCAAGAAGAGCTATAAAAGCTTCATATTTGGACTAGGATTTTAGGGCTAGCCATAACAATCTGTGTTATCAAACCGTTTTTGATACAGTATAAACCAGAAGCAGTCGCATTTATCATGTTACCTTCTTTCACACAAAAAAAGGCAGGTGCGATTTAAAACTGTTTGGATATGGCTGAATAGCTATCAAGAGCTGCAGCTGGCCTGACAAATTATCTATAGCTTTCAAGAAATGCTCTCCACCTACAGCCATGCTGTTTTTACTTTTAAGGCTGTAATAAAAAGCAGCTTGTTCCTGTGAAAATGTCGTTTTCTTTATGTATCTTTCTTAATAGAAGAAGAATGTTGAAAGCATTTCACTTGCCAGTAACTTAAAACTGTGGACACAGAGCATGGAAGCAGAAGTAAATAGTTTTATGAGTAGTGTTTTAAACTACATCCAGGTTGATAAATAGTAAAAACACGCTCCCTCCCCCTTTGTTATGAAGAGATGCCTTATTTATCAACCCTGAACATAGGTCATTATACTGACTGAGACCATGAGTTCTTCTATTCTAGTAGCAACAGTTCATTCTCAACTGGCAACAGTTTTCAATGGTCTGTTCCTGTTCTGCTTAAGGACATATGTTTACCGTTTCCTTAAGCAGAAATCTTTGCTTCGTCTTTCACGAATGTTCCAACTGAACAGTTGAAAAAAGGCTAACATCTGCAAACGCCTGCCTCCATCATCTAATAACATCTCCTACCAGCAAACCTAACACCTTACTTCATTATTTGTGATGGCTGCACAGTAAAAACAATAAACTGAACTGAACTCCTAGGATACTGGAGGGCAGCAGAGCGTTCTCTGGCAAAAGAGAGTCAGGGTAGCAGTAGGAAATGGTTTCCCTAGCATCTGGAACTGAATTCTCTCCAATTATTTCTGTTCCTTGGACATGGAGACATGCATAAAGGCACATGCCCCAAACAAGCCTGCTGATAATTTATTTAAAACATCATAGAAGGTAAAAAAAATATACTATGCTCCTATGAACAGCAACAGAAAGCTGGAATTTGCAGATTAGAACCCTTGGTTTGCAGGTAATCAAAATTTGCAATGAGCCTGGTATTATTTATTTATTTATTCATATTAGGTACAAATTAGAAAACATACATATTTACAACAAAAGAAAATACAAAAGAAAAAGAAAATACATATAACCAAGGGAAAAAAATTAGAGAATACTTTGTCTCTTTTCATATTTACAGTTATTTATACCTCTATAAAATGCTATTCAGAATAAAGAAGTGAAATGAAAGATATCGGAAAAAAGAAAAGAAAGAACAAAGAAAAAAATAAAGAAGTAAAAGAAAAGGATCATAGGTGAAAAATTTTAAAAGTAGATAAGTATTCACTATACATAGCCGTTTATCACGATTTGGGAGTTGAAATGCGGGCTGACTTGTGAAACGTGATATGGATAGGGTGAAAGCTACAGTACATTTACGAGGATAGCTGGTATCAAGAGCATGCACTGAAAGAAATGTCACTCTGTGACACAGGGTGATATGTTAATAGTAGGGCACAAATAATGGGATTTCTGTGCAAACCTCCACCATAGAACATGACCTATATAGGGTATGATTGGAATTGCATTTATACAGTCAAATGTGAAATATTCCATTTTGGTTACAAGCTGGGGAACTGCGTCAGTACTAATGTCCAATCTCACTTGCATAATGACACACAAATTCAACTGAATCCAACAATATTCTGAACTTCTGAATACTGATGGTTTGCCATGGAAAGAGAAACATAGCATCTCAGGTACAGGAAATGGAAAACTGTGCAAACTATGAATCGCACCGACAGAACTAGTGTTGGGAAGCTGATCAAGGAATGGTACTAGCAGGATATGGTCTATTAGAGCAACAAGGGCTCAGCCCCATCAAGTAAAATACACAGTGTATATATATATATATATATATATATATATATACACACACACACACACACACACAGAGAGAGAGAGAGAGAGAGAGAGAGAGAGAGAGAGAGATGTGTCTGCAAACACATTTTTTTCAGAATGGCTGGACCACTCTCTCTTTTAATGTTCAAAGATTCAGCTGGTGTATGGAAGTGAGAGCTGGACCATAAAGAAGGCTGATTGCTGAAGAATTGATGCTTTTGAATTATGGTGCTGGAGGAGACTCTTGAGAGTCCCATGGACTGCAAGAAGATCAAACCTATCCATTCTGAAGGAAATCAGCCCTGAGCGCTCACTGGAAGGACAGATCCTGAAGCTGAGGCTCCAATACTTTGGCCACTTCATGAGAAGAGATGACTCCCTGGAAAAGACTCTGATGTTGGGAAAGAGGGCACAAGGAGGGCACAAGGAGAAGGGGACGACAGAGGATGAGATGGTTGGAGAGTGTCCTCGAAGCTACCAGCATGAGTTTGACCAAACTGCTGGAGGCAGTGGAAGACAGGCGTGCCTGGCGTGCTCTGGTCCATGGGGTCACGAAGAGTAGGACACGACTAAACAACAACAACAAATTCCCCTCAGATGTTACAGTGGTGCCCCGCAAGACGAATGCCTCACAAGACGAAAAACTCGCTAGACGAAAGGGTTTTCCGTTTTTCGAGCTGCTTTGCAAGACGTATTTCCCTATGGGCTTGCTTCGCAAGACGAAAATGTCTTGCAAGTTTGTTTACTTTTTCTAAAAACCGTTAATACTGTACAGTTGCGACTTGACTTCGAGGAGCAACTCATAGCAAGCGGTGTGGTAGCCTTTTTTGAGGTTTTTGAAGACTTTGGTGATTTTTGAAGCTTTTCCAAAACTTCTTTTGCAGCCATTTTGTAAGTTAAACTTTTAAAACTTTTTTGGGGGGCTTTGGATTTTGGGTTGGGGTGTTTGGAATTCAAGGACTTGGTGTTGGGGAGGGGTTTGCAAGAATCTGGAAGCTTGTGTTTTCCCCCCTGCATTTTTATGATTTTTTGTGACCATTGGGCCACTCTCCTGTTTTTTTAAAAAAGAAATTCTGGGTTTGAATTTTGAAATGCTCTTTACAGTATGTGTGACTTTAAAGAGCACTTAATAAACTCTTGTTGTACCAAATTTGGCTTTGTTCGGACTTTTTTTGACCATAGGAACACATTAATTGATTTTCAATGCATTCCTATGGGAAACCGTGCTTCGCAAGACGAAAAATTCGCTAGACGAAAAAACTCACGGAACGAATTAATTTCGTCTTGTGAGGCACCACTGTATTAGACACAATGGAAAATGGGCAAGCAAACAGATGACAGGCAGCGCTCTCCAACTTTCTTAGGCTGAAATGACTTGAACTTATCCAAGCAATAGTGGCAAGGGGAATTTAAATAGTAAGTACTGTGCTCAGAGTTGGAGAGAATGTGTATTACTTTATCCTGTTCAGGTGCTGGGCCTTTGCTTGTCCTTAGAAAATGCTGAGCCAGAACTCAACCTGGAATCAGCCCTTCTAGGCTAGGCAAGATAAAAAAATAAACCTGAGATTTTTGAGACCAGAACTCTGGCAAAGATACTGTTAAGATACATTTATTTGTTTTAATGTACTTTTATCCCTCAGTTCTTCCAAAGAGCACAAGGTAGTGCACATGGCTCTCTCTCTTGCCATTTATTTCTCATAACAACCCTGTGAGATAGTTTAGGCTAAGCGATAATAACTGGCCCACGGCCACCCAGTGAGTTTCATAGCCAAGTGGGGTTTGAACTCCTAGGTCTCCCAGGCTGACACTCTAATCATTACGGCAACTGCTTAAATATGTTCCCACTGTAGTTATTTATTTAAATATTTATAAACGGCACTTCCTTATAAGATACGAACCAGTCAACAGGTATACTGCTTAAAATATGTAACCTCATACTGCTATTTACTTGCAATTTGATTTCCCACCACAATTTAGTACAGTGGTACCTTGGTTTACACTCATAATCCATTCCAGAGGTCCGTTTGTAAACCAAAACAGGTTGTAACCCAAGGCGCGCATTTGCCAATGGGGCTTCCCCCCAAAAATTGTTTGTAATCCAAAAAAAAAGGGGTTGTAATAAAAAAAAAATGGGTTGTAATCCAAAAAAAGTTTGCAAACTGGGACATGCACTTCTGGGTTAAACGTGTTTGTAATTCAAAAAGTATGCAAGCCAAGACGTATGCAAACCAAGGTACCACTGTAATTCTCTTTTCATTACAGGGTTGTTCATTTTAACATATAACATGAACTGTTTTTTTTCTTTCTTTTCTTTAGATTTTGCTTACCTCCAAATGCAATTATATTCAGAGAAGTTTTTGTCATCATAGTTACGCTGGAAAAAAGGAGAAACATTGCGAGTGTATGGAAGAAGCAGCTAATTTTCATCGAGCGTCCATCTAGTTCAAGCAAACTTTTGCGGAAGATTCAGTGTGGTAGCCTATATCTCCATCAAATCGACAACAGGCACAACCCCTACCCTGCTGGTGAGAACTCTGAAAAGCGGAGATTTGCCTGCTCCTTTTCTCAGTATTGTGGGGTATCAGGTCACCTTTATTCCTGCGTCACAGCCGGCTGAAACCTTGCTTCAAAAGATACCCATTCTCGTCAAAGGAAGCAATTTCCATTTCCTTTTTGAACTTATTCTGCAGGAGGAGCTATGCCTCATGGGCACTGCTGGGCAAAATGCCCATTGCAGTTATCTCTAACGCTTCTCCCAGGGCTCCTTGTACCTCTTTTAAACATTATTAAAGAACGGCTCTATCAGGAACTCTGCGCTCCATTATTAATTGAAGTGCCCTGCCTCCTCCCTTGCTGTTATTGTACTAAAACCTCATGTCACACTTATTTATTTAGCTTTCCCTGCTCTGTTGTGCTGCGTATCGACATATGCTCAGGGAGAAAAGAGAACGATCCGGTTGGAATTTGTGGGCTGGAATTCTACTTTCTGTTTAGGCGGCACGACAGCATTTGCAGTCCCCTCCCCTCCTCGCCCCACTTCAAATGAGATGCTCAGGTCAACATTGGAGGAGACAGCCACAGTTCTGTGCGGTTCAACAGGGAAATGCCCTAATCGCTTACGGAGAGAAGTGTGGGAAACACAAGATTTTAAAAGCAAGACTGTAATTGAGCGGAGCCAGGGGCACAGCAAGGGGGGTGTTGTGGTTGTGGGCTGCCCTGGGTGTCACCACTGAGGGGGGTGACAAAATGCCAGGCAGCACTCACCGCGGGGCCTGCAGCATGCTCTAGCCACATGTCTCTCCTGTGAGAGACACAGTGGCTTAGATAACAATAACAATAATTTATTATTTATACCCTGCCCATCTGGCTGGGCTTCCCCAGCCACTCTGGCATAGCTGTCAACCTTCACTTTTTTCGCAGGAAATTCCCTTGTTCCAGCACCATTTCCCGCTGCTATCCCGGATTGTTAGATATCCTGTAGACTGTCCCCAGGACTGGCGAGGCTGCTGATCCCTTATTTTGGAGGCTGCTGATCCCTTATTTTCAAATCTGAAAGTTGACAGCTATGCACTCTGGGTGGCTTCCAACAAAAGATTAAAAACAATACAGCGCCAGACATTAAAAACTTCCCCGAACAGTTGTCTTTTCAAAGTAAAATAGCTGTTTATTGCCTTGACATCTGCTGGGAGGGCGTTCCACAGGGCGGGTGCCACTACCGAGAAGGCCTGGTTCCCTGGTTCCCTGGTTCCACAGGGCAGGTGCCACTACCGAGAAGGCCTGGTTCCCTGTAACCTCACTTCTCGCAATGAGGGAACTGCCAGAAGGCCCTCAGCGCTGGACCTCAGCGTCCGGGCTGGATGATGGGGGTGGAGACGCTCCTTCAGGTATACAGGACCGAGGCCGTTTAGAGCTCTAAAAGTTGGCACCAACACTTTGAATTGTGCTCGGAAACGTACTGGGAGCCAATGAAGATCTTTCAGGACCGCTCAGGCTCCATGCTGCCCAAATGGTCTGCCCATTGCCTGCCCCCCCCCAGCTGTAGGGAGGCTGAGTGGGGGGGAGGCAGGCAGATTCCGGAGGCCCCGCGGAGTGCCCTACCCCTGGGCACGAAGCCCCAGGCACCCAAGTGGCTTCCTCTGCTGCTGCTTACGGCTCACCCACACTTCTTCCATCCCCCCCCCCCAGGGAAAAAATTACTGCTGAATCTGTTTTTAGGTGGATTGAAGTTTGCTCCAATTCAGTGGTAAGCAGTGTGTTTTCCCCAGGGAAAGCAGTGGGGCGAATGAAAAAACCTCTCTAGGCACGTAACAAGCAGATGTGTGGAAAAGCTCCTAGTTACCCACAGCTCTTCTACCCAAGGCAGAGGCGCATTTGGGACTGAAAAGCAGAGCCATGGGTGAGATAAGCCACTAGTCAGAGAAGGAGGGGACATGTACTTTTCATTCCTGTGGTTACCTTTTTTTTCTTACCGAATGGGTTGGTTCCATATTTAGGCATTGGAAAATGCCCCCATCACATCTAGCTTGGCCCTGCCTTTACTCCACAGGATCTATACTGGCTTACAACATACCCGCCAACATTTTTCTGGTGAAAATAGGGACGCCCTATTCCATAATAATTCTATTATTTATACCCCACCCATTTGACTGGGTTGCCCCAGCCTCTCTGGGCGGCTTCCAACATATATGAAAACATAACAAGACATTACATATTCATCAGTCCTACAAGAGATCTGCAAAATAACAGAAGCTGTATTAGAAGAAGCTCCAGAACTGGCTCTATTAAATATCTTCTGAGACAACAATGCGCACTCACAGTACAAAGAACTCAGAACCCACTTACTCTCAAGCAGCTAGGAGTGCCATAACTAGACACGGGAGGGACCTATCAGTAGTGAACACGGACCCCATACCAAAATGTATGGGGCAAAAGCTCTACTAGAAAAGCCAACAAAAAAATTGAAATTAGTACAGGGACAAACACCCCAGTGTGGCTCCCCTTTATTACATATTCAGCCCAACAAGACAATGACCTAACACTCACCCCCCCCCCGACAGCATACAAATTGATATGACTAATTTGACCCAACAACCTCCCTCCCCTACACACACACACACACACACACACACACACCTCACTGCAATCAACCGAATGCAACCAACCGTGTTCTGAGCTCTCCAACCTCTCGCGCCACCAACATACATACATACATAACCTATCCACGTGATGCTGACACAAAAACTGGGCCCACACACTATGCCAGGGGTCAGCAAACTTTTTGAGCAGGAACCAGTCCACTGTCCCTCAGACCTTGTGGGGGGCTGGATTATATTTTGGGAGAAAAAATGAATGAATGAATTCCTATGCCCCACAAATAACCCAGAGATGCATTTTAAATAAAATAACACATTCTATTCATCTTTCCGCATGGCCTGCAAGACAGAGCTGTTCCGCCTGGCCTTTGGTTTGGACTCAGTCTGACCCTTATGTTTCCCTCCCCTTATGGTTTTGATCTATGGGCTACTTTTAAAACGTGGCTGCATTTTAAATTGCATTTTAACCTGTATTTTAAATTTTGTTTTTTCCCCTATTATGTTTTTACTGTAATTTTACTGGTGTTAGCCGCCCTGAGCCTGGCTCTGGCCGGGGAGGGCGGTGTATAAATAAAAATTATTATGATTATTATTATAATTATTATTTCACCAACCACATCCTTTCGTCAGGAGACTTGGTGGGCTGCTTGGTTCCCTGTGCTTGGGGCCTGGTAAGTGCCACCTGCTGAACATTGGGCAGGATACTTTGCTGGCATCTGCTATATGGCACCCCCGTGGTTTCCCATTATGGTTTGACTTCCATCGCCCTAGCTTGGGTGATGGCATTCATCTAGTGTGGTCTGGCCCACAGCCTCAGGCAGCATATTTGATAACTGCCTGTTAAGTTTTACCTGCCCACACATGCGTTTGAGACTTTTACACGTTTCACTTGTTATGTTTTAATAAATATAACCTTCCTACCAGTACCCGTTGCTGAGTCTTCATCTTGGGCTTGGGGCAAAGTCGGTTGGTAAAAACAATTCCTGAGTTGGATAGACCAATGGACTAACTTTGTATGAGGCAGTGCTCTCCAACCAGCTTGTCCTCCATATGATTTGGACAAGTCAAGCAGTAAGTAATAAATAGGAGCACTACTGCCATGTGTCCCCTTGACCATGCAAGAACAACGGCTAAGAATTAAAACACAGTGATTCAGCCTTTCAATTTCTCCCCATGGGACAATGTCTTACACACCAACTAACTCTGCAGTGCTCTGGGAACCGTGCCAAAATACTTTCTCACTCCCTGAATGAACATGACTTCAAAGATAGTTATTGCTATATTTTTAAAGTATCCTTGATGTTCATAATGAGCAAATGTTTTAAAAATAACCATGAACGGTCTTGTAAATGTAGTTATGATTTAATGGACTGCTGATGGAAATGGGCTGTGGTGATCAATTTATGGTGGTTTCATGTACACATTCATTTACCTTTGCAATGGCTCTCTGTGGCTCGCTTTAGATTATAATATCTCAACGAGCCAATGTACGAATGATCATTTTGTCGGAGCAAAGGAACGGGATACAGCTCTGTTCACATGAGCCATGATTAAATCATGACGTCCCTAACAAACCAAAGTCTTACCAGAAAACCATTGTTACCAGCTTTGGAACTAGTCTTTCTGATGAAAGAAGGAACTAGAGTTAATTAGGCTGTGGAGGGAGGAGCAAAAGGATGGGAGCGGGTGGCGCTGTGGTCTAAACCACTGAGCCTCTTGGGCTTGCTGAACGGAAGGTCAGTGGTTCGAATTCCCATGACGGGGTGAGCTCCCATTGCTCTGTCCCAGCTTCTGCCAACCTAGCAGTTTGAAAGCAGACCAGCGCAAGTAGAAAAATAGGTACCACTGTGGCAGGAAGGTAAACGGTGTTTCCATGCACTCTGGCATTTGTCACAGTGTCCTGTTGCACCAGTAGCGGTTTAGTCATGCTGGCCACATGACCCAGAAGTTGTCTGAAGGACAAATGCCGGCTCCCTCGGTCTGAAGCAAGATGAGCGCCGCAACCCCATAGTCGATTTCGACTGGACTTAACTGCCATGGGGTCCTTTACCTTTACCTTACCTCCTCTTGGCTTTTAAAAAATTAGTTATCATTGCCTAAAGTGGGCCACTGAATCAAATTGAAGGAATGGGTTTCCTAAACCCCAAAACTGACTGTGCCGGCAGTTTTTAAACTGCACCAAAATCCCCATTTCTCCTTAGCTAAAATGCATAAACTTTAGCCGTTGAGCAAATGCAAAACAAGAACACAGCTCTCTCCCTTATCAGTTTGACGGCAAGACTGGCCTTGCCTTTACCAGTAGAACAGACACAGACATATCTTATGTCCTCACCACAAATGACGCAGAGACCCAAGTCTGGGACTAACGCCAGAGCATGTTCTCGGAAGTAGTGACCTCTTGCTCCAAGATAGGAGTAGGAACAGGAGTATCCTTTTATGGTCAGGAGTACAGGAAGGAAGATCCTTTTATGGTTGAGAATACCAGAGCAGGAACATATGTGATGTCAACCTGTGTAAGTACGCCGACGTGGTTGGGCTCCTAGGGGAGGAGTGAGAGGGTGCCTGGAGGATATATAAACTGCATGAAATCTGTCATTTCTTTGTACTTGCTGTGGACTCACCACGCAGGTGCCTTCTGCTATCCGGAGAGCAGAATAAACTCTTTCTTTGAACCAACCTCGGTGTCATTTTGACTTCCTTCCTCCTGTCCCGGAGCAATGCAGACCCAATCGGTGAACTCCAATAAGGCTACAAAATGGGTCACACTATTGAGGTCAGAGTAATGGCAAGAAGAGGCAGGTGTTAAAGAGAGTATTTCCCCTGACATTGCAAGAGTTAATATGGCTGAGAGGCCCTGTTCTATATATTAATATTATTGGAGAACGTGCTCTAGCAGCTACCAGCTTTTCAGAGCGAGATGTAAAGAGATTACCCTAGATTGTTTTCTAAAAGCATGCCAAAATATACTTTATGTGAAAATAATGAGGCATCGTAAACCAATTAATACGGTGTGGGTTGGCTTCATGGTGTTGTTGCTTTTTGCCTGTGGAATGCTAGCTAAATATATGTATTCCATATTGCATCAATGTAACTGAGAGAAGAACTTCTTAATGTTTAGACTGAAGGGAGAATGCCACAAAAAATCCATCATCTTTACTTGCTTCCTTAGTTAAATTACTCAATTTAGCACTGGTAGTCTGCAACAATGTACATTTTAATTACATTCCGAATTACATTTTAATAGTTTTATTTTCCTCCCTGCCTGCAATAATTTATCAGATGCTTTAAAATGCATTTGTTTTTCCATTTGGCAAGCATTTAGTTTTCATTGGAGTCTGTTTCTAATGATGCTGGACATTATTGTTGCTTATATATATTTATCCTCTTGTTTTTGCACCTGCATAGATCCCTATGTCAGCACAGCTCTGGAGCTGCGCTTGGTTAGCGAAATGAATTCCCTGTGCTAGCTGTGTAACTGCAGAGGATAGAAAAAGAGCTTTTGTATATACTCTGCAAATGCAGCAACTATCTATATTGTTTTAATTGTCTACGGGAGAGTTTGTGCCACAAACAAACCTCATGTAATGCAGTTGAGTTACATTAAAAATTTAATTGCACCAATATGCACAAACCTTTGGAAAAGAAGAAGCAGAAATTTCAAATCATGGACAACTTGAAGCAGGATAAACAAGATGTACAGAAAACGCCTAAAGGTGAATAAACTTGTCTTGGAAAAATGGTTGCCTCTGGCTTTCCTCCCTGCCTCTTCCCAAGCTTTCACTTTTTCTCATGTAGTCAGAGCAGATCAGAATCTTTCACATTTGTTTTACATTTATCACTGTTTAGCATCAGGCCCAAACCCTAAACTACTGTCAGTCTTAACCATGGTTAGCAAAAACAAGCTCTCTGCTCATAGCCATGGTTTGAAGCAAGTTTGTTTCCACTAACCTATTTGATACAAACTATGGTTTGGGAAGGGGATGCGGGTGGCACTGTGGGTTAAACCACAGAGCCTAGGGCTTGCTGATCAGAAGGTTGGCGGTTCGAATCCCCGCAACGGGGTGAGCTCCCGTTGCTCGGTCCCAGCTCCTGCCAACCTGGCAGTTTGAAAGCACGTCAAAGTGCAAGTAGATAAATAGGGACCACTTTATAGCGGGAAGGTAAATGTCGTTTCCGTGTGCTGCGCTGGTGCTGGCTCGCCAGAGCAGCTTCGTCACGCTGGCCACGTGACCCGGAAATGTCTGCGGACAAGTGCTGGCTCCCGGCCTATACAGTGAGATGAGCGCACAACCCCAGAGTCTGTCAAGACTGGTCCGTACGGGCAGGGGTACCTTTACCTTTACCTTTATGGTTTGGGAAAGGGATGTGGGTGGCGCTGTGGGTTAAACCACAGAGCCTAGGACTTGCCAATCAGAAGGTCGGCAGTTTGAATCCCCGCGACGGGGTGAGCTCCCGTTGCTTGGTCCCTGCTCCTGCCCACCTAGCAGTTTAAAAGCATGTCAAAGTGCAAGTAGATAAATAGTTACCACTCTGGCAGGAAGGTAAACGGCATTTCCGTGCGCTGCTCTGGTTCACCAGAGTTATGCTGGTCACATGACCCGGAAGCTGTCTGCGGACAAACGCCGGCTCCCTCGACCAAGAAAGCAAGATGAGTGCTGCAACCCCAGAGTCGGTCAGGACTGGACCTAACGGTCAGGGGTCCCTTTACCTTTACGGTTTGGGAAAGTTTGGCATTCAAAACAAGGTGCTTCTGGCTGAGAAGGGGCAGCAGTTGGAGTGGGGCATGTAAGGACAAGGCTTGCTTTAGTTTATCCCTGTAAACACTTAGCCATGGTTTAACAGGACAATAATATCCATACATTCATTACAATTTAATATATATATACCGGTAATTAGAGTAAGACAATTTCTCAGATTTGTAAAGTCGTTCATGTTCAGAGAAAAGGATCTTCATTTTTTTTGGCGCCATGTTGACACATTTCTCTGTTTTTAATCGCTTTCCCTTCAACTAACCTTCCTAAGAGTTTCTACTTAGTAAATTAATTTCCATTTAAGAGTAATCTTACAAAACGTATGGAGTCACCTTGTGCCAATAGTTGTGTTGCTTTGAGAATGTGGCTTATTATTTTGTAGGGCACTTACTTGAAACCTTGAACTGCAGGGCTTAAATAGAATAACCTAATAAAGGTTAGGAAATAATTATGCCCACTCAAATTTTCTCTCTAGGACTGTGCTTCTGCATACTGGAATTTTCAAAGATTGTCAGAGACTGATATCCTGTATGGGTTCCTGTACCATTTGAACCAATAGGAAGAGAAGAGAAAATGCATATTGGTATTGCAAGTATTCTTTGTTTGCAATTCTGAATGTTGGAAGGAGACAGCACTGAGAGGTGCAACACTGTGAGCTACAGGAATTGGTAGCTTGTTAATTAAATGTAATTGAAATGTGTAGATCAGCTATGGAATCCAGTGATTGTTCATCAAGGTCCTACACCACTTCTACACCAGCAGTTAGATCCTTGGGCCCCAGCTTCTAAGATGTTCTACTGCCGCTATCAGTGATGAACAAATGGTCTACAACCAAGTTAATATTCAAAAAGCTTTCTGAGTTAGTAGCTAAGTGAATGTTTGGAAGGATCAAAGTGGATTTTTGTGTCGAAGGTGATCACACTTAATAAAATATTCAGATTGCAGAAGATCATGCCGAACATTGGATCTAAAATCTGAAATAGCTTGGAGAGGTCTTGCACCACAGAATTTCAAAGACTGTTCTTTGTTTTTGTTTTCAAGGTTTGGACAGCTTGGCTTTCATTCAGAGTTTATTTTCTGAAATGACTTCATTCTATTCTCCCTTCTTATTTTCTTGCTAAATATATTATTTTCTCGCTAAAGATATATAATGAATTATTACATGCTGTCATTGTTAATTGTAGTTTATGCTTTGTTGGGGGAAAAGGACTTTACTCCTGAATTTTTTTGTTCTCTCTGCTCTGCTTGATGAATGCAGATATTACATATGTTCAGGGAAAAAAGTATGAACAAATGAGGACATTTAATGCATGACCACAAGACACTATTTGACCCCCACCCCACTCCTCCTCTGCAAAGCAAAGTTCAGACCTGCTTATGTGGATCCCAGGGATGCTGTAGTACCAGCCAGTACTGGTACTTCACTGGTACTGCAGTATTAAAGGGTCCCTAGGCTCCCAGTTATACAACTCTTGAGAGCAGACTGATTTAAATAAACTGACATTACCAGCACCAGAGCTACAAGTACTTCAGAGTAGCAAAGAGAATACTCTTAACTATATTTAGTTGAGTTGGGGAAATCCTTGTAACATATGAAAAAGGAAGACTTGACTCTTCCTGGAATTAAATATGTGGGCAAGTGCATCAATCAATCGGGCTGTTGCGCATTTAAAAATTTTGTCAGGTAGTCAAAAGCTGCTGTTATCCTATTATTTTAATCCAGAAATGAAAGAGCATTTTGAAGTGCCACATCAAATAAAACAGTGGTGAATACTAAGCTGGAAAATATGCTTAAGAAATCGTTTTATTGTTGCTATAATTTACAGATTTTGCAAGAAGAGCTGACACGTGTTTTCCACTTTACATCCCTCTGCTGCAAGCTTTAGAATTACTCATGTTCACATGCAGCTGGTTCAGTATTTAAGTCAGTCAGTCAGGCATAACCCAAAGAAAAGAAAACCGTTCTGTTTCCATACATAGCTAGGCAATCCCTAAAATGTTTCAAAACATGACTTATTAAAGGTTGATGCAGCCCGTATTTCTAAAATAATCAGACTGATTTCCCATCATATATATTTGCTGATGCCAATATGACTCCAGTCCATGAAACACCACTTACTGGTCTGTTTGTGGGGACCCTGCTATCTTTTAAATATGTGAGGCTACTGTCATATAATGCCTCATTGGTTTTTCACCTCTCTTCTTTTCTTTGACTTTGCGCTGACTATTATATTCTGGAAGGTGTCTCGTAGAAATATATGCATGCGCCTTCGATCCCTGGCACACAGACTGTTTACAAGATATCTGAAGACCCTTTAAGAGATCTTAACATTCCCATGATTCTTTCTTGTGGGGTAGTGAATTGCAATCAAGGTTATAAAAATCAAGTGGTGTCTTTTTTCACCCCTATAACCACTTACTTAGAAGAATGGAATAGGAAATGGGAAACTGTAGGTCGGTTTAGATAGAATTACAATTTCAGATGTCCTTGGATGCTAAAAATGATGGAAACAAGTAATTAATAAAACTAGCACCCTTCCACGAAGAAGTAGGATTGGGAAGATAGCTTTGAGTAAACCACTCTTTCCTCCTTCTCCCTCACTTCATTTGAATTGCTCCTTCTTTTGCCACGATTTGTTCTGACCTTGGTTTCACTGGAGTTGTCATTACCTGCATCTTCCTTTAGCATATTGGTCCTATTGAGACACAAGAGCTAGAGAAGTTATGGTGCTGCCATGCTAAAAGGTCGATTAGACACAGATGCATGGGACTGGCATTGCTGCACCTCACCTGGGTGGCCACAAGTGGCGCTCGTGAGCACAGTGCTGCCCAGCTAGAGGGAGCAGAATAGGCTTACCAAACAAACTGCATGTATTGTTTTCATATCCTATCTGTTCCAAGAAGCTTGGCACTCGTTTTATGCTTGCGAAATATCCCTGAGATGCAGGATAGACTCAGAATTGGTGACTTGCCTAAGACCACCCATTGCATTTTGTGACTGAGCAGGGATTCCAATGCAAATCTCCCTAGTATCTCAAACTCCAGTGTGGTGTAGTGTTTAAGAGTGGTGGACTTGTAATCTGGTGAACCAGGTTCACTTCCCCGCTCCTCCACATGCAACTGCTGGGTGACCTTGGGCTGGTCACACTTCTTTGGAGTCTCTCAGCCTCACTCACCTCACAGAGTGTTTGTTGCGGGGGAGGAAGGGAAAGGAGAATGTTAGCCGCTTTGAGATGAAGCGGGATATCAAATCCAAACTCTTCTTTTTCTTCCAAAAATCTTCAAGGGCAGCTCCAAGTAGAGTGCACTGTGGTAGTCCATCTTGGGTGCAACTTATTCTACTACTGGGGTGGGGCATCTCTTGCACTCAAAAGGATGTCGTTTGTATCTCTACAGCCACAGCAGGCACTCTAACTCTCCAACAGTTTGACTTTATCCCTGAAGGTGTACTCATCCAACGTCTCCCAAGACAGGCAGTGGCGTCGCAACAGGGAGTGGGGGTGGGACGTGGTACGCCCCGGGTTCCATGTCTGCGGGGGTGACAAGAAGTCACCCCGCGGGGGCTCGCGGCAGTGCGAGCAGCCAACGTGCTGGTGCAGCCCCATGTGGAACATTCTCCGTTCGCAGCTGCAGCCATGAGCAGAGGAACCGGGCACCAGCGGCAAACTGCTGTATGCGTGGCATGCGCTGTATGTAGCAATGGCGCACATGCACTGTATAGTGGTTTGCCGCTGGCACCGCTCCGGCACTGTATGGATGGCGCTGGGATCCCTCCATCGCCGCTACAGCCATGAATGGAGGATCATCCATTTGTGGCTGCAGCCGCAAGCAGAGGATCCCGGAACCGTCCGTACAGCGCTGGAGCAGCGCTGACTGCAAACTGCTATACAGCGCATGTGCCACATACGGCACATGCATTGTACATAGCGACACCGCACATGCGTCCTACGTAGCGACGCCCGCCCCGAGTGTCACAACGCCTTCCTTTGCTCCTGAAGACAGGCAAATGCCAGAAGCAACAGGTATCTTTCACATAACAGGTAAGACAGAGTAGCATAATTTGGGTTGGCTCAATGGGACACAGGTGGTGCTGTGGGTTAAACCACAAAACCTAGGACTTGCTGATCAGAAGGCCGGCGGTTCGAATCCCCGTGACGGGGTGAGTTCCCGTTGCTCGGTCCCAGCTCCTGCCAACCTAGCAGTTTGAAAGCACATCAAAGTGCAAGTAGATAAATAGGTACCACTCCGGCGAGAAGGTAAATGTCGTTTCCGTGCACTGCTCTGGTTCGCCAGAAGTGGCTTAGTCATGCTGGCACATGACCCGGAAGCTGTACGCCCGCTCCCTCGGCCAATAAAGCGAGATGAGCGCCACAACCCCAGAGTTGGTCACGACTGGACCTAATGGTCAGGGGACCCTTTCCCTTTACTACATGTGGTGAGAGTTGAGGATATTATGCCAATAAGAATAATTCTCAGACCAAAGGCGGCACAATTTTACAGCGCTGCAAGAAGAAGTATTTCCTCCGCCATCCTTGTTGCTAGTTTATGCCATTTTGTTGGTGGCAAAGGTGTGGGCTGAACTACTTCAGCATTCAAGTGGCAGTTGTACCTCAGAATATTGATCCACAATGGAAGTGTGAAAGTAAATCCGGTGCTTTTTTCTGTAAAGTGGGTCATAACAGTCCATTTTGATCTGAGGAGAAGTGGTGTGCTGCAGCTTCCACCCCCTCCCCTCATCAAAGCATTGTTTCAGTAGTAAATGTCAAGGACCTTTCTTGCATTCGGAATTTAATTTGTATTACTTGCAAAGACACATAAAGTGAACAGGGTGTACCAAGATTACATTAAAATGCACATCCTGTCATTTTGAAGCAGATATAAATATAGTGTACAAGGCTGTGTCTTACTCTCAGAGGAACACGGTTGAGTGTCTGACCCTGTGAAGAACCCAAGATACGACTTTTGAGAAAAATGCTGTGTGGTGTAAAGACTGAGATTGTTGATCTGTACTGAGATACACTGTCAAATATATATGGATCCAAAAAGCCTGGTTTTGATCTATTTTATTTCTTTGCATCCATTTTTCTTAATCTTGATTACTGCAAAATTATTGCTACATACACAGAGACAACAGGAGCAGTGCCTTTTTTTTCATCTATCTGCAAGGCTGAACCAAACAAGCTTAACTACCTAGCTTGGTGGTCCAGATAGGGCCCAGTGGTTTACTACTGCTGCTGCTGCTGCTGCTGCTGCTGCTGCTGCTACATCATTAAGACACTTGGGAAGGCAGGTGAACTAATACCAGTGTACTGGAAGAAGCAAAGATCACTAGTGTTGAAGTAATGATTCTTCAACATCAACTTGGTTGGCTTGGTCATGTTGTGCGGATGCCTGATGATCGTCTTCCAAAGCAACTACTCTATTCCAAACTTAAAAATGGAAAGCGTAATGCTGGTGGTCAACAAAAGAGGTTTCAAGACTGTCTCAAGGCAAATCTTTTAAAATGTAGTATAAACACTGACAACTGGGAAACACTGGCCTGCGAGCTGTGAGCGCTCCAGTTGGAGAACAGCCTTTACCAAAGGTGTCATGGGTTTTGAAGACACTCAAACTCAGGACGCAAGGGAAAAACATGCTGCGAAGAAGAAGAAGAAGAAGAAGAAGAAGAGGAGGAGGAGGAGGAGGAGGAGGAGGAGGAGGAGGAGGAGGAGGAGGAGTAGTAGTTTGGATTTGATATCCCGCCTTTCACTCTTTCACTTTGAGACTCCTTTAAGGAGTCTCAAAGCGGCTAACATTCTCCTTTCCCTTCCTCCCCCACAACAAACACTCTGTGAGGTGAGTGGGGATGAGAGACTTCAAAGAAGTGTGACTGGCCCAAGTTCACCCAGCAGCTGCATGTGGAGGAGCGGAGACGCGGACCCGGTTCCCCAGATTACGAGACTACCGCTCTTAACCACTACACCACACTGGCTACACCACACATCTCACTGGCTAAGAGGAAGGCACGCTTGGCAAATCCACACCGTGATCAGCTCCTGCCCAGAAACCAATGTCCCCACTATGGAAGGACATGTGGATCCAGAATTGGCCTCCACAGTCACTTATAGACTCATTGTTAAAACCACAGCGCCACCCACGTCCCAATGGTACCAATCAGATATTTAATCTAAACAAGAACACACCTGCCATTTCTGAGACACTCAAGCAGGTTGTGTTTATTTCCACCACTGAAAACAGTATATCTATATGTATATAGATATATCAATATACATATTGACAGTATAACAATAGACTCCATTGATTCATATTTTGAATCCATTAATCCATATACTGCTGTATGTAAGCTGGGGTATGTACGAATAGTACAGTGCTGATTATAACTTCAAACAAGATTTACTTTCCTGCAAAAGATCATCCCTCTTCATTTAGAGAGCTAAGTACCATATATGCGCATGGCTTTCTCCAGAAGCTTTTCTTCTTAAGCCTACTGGTGAATAAGCAGTTATGCAAAGTCCTCGTTTATTTCAATTATTTACCATTTACGTATTTAAAATAGTCCTCTGAAATACTGCTTTAAGGAGAATTGAGAGTAATGTTGTGCAATTACTGTAAATAGCCATTGGGAGGGTAATGGCAATGTTCTTCTAGGACTGCATTATTGCTGATTGCTGTCAGAAACAATGTGAATTTGGTCTATCCAATTTTTGGTTTTCATTTTAGACCAAAAAGTAAACACATCATTTTCATACTGCTCAATTATCCAACACATACATTTTATTGAAATATAGGACCCATTAACAGATACTGTGCTTGCATTCATGTACGGCCTATTTTCTGCCCAAAGGAATAAATAATAGTCTTTTTGTATTCCACAAGACTCCTATTGAAGAAGTAAATCAGTTTACTGACGACGTATTGTTTTGTCAGTGCTCTTCACTGAAATCTTCTGGCCAATTCTGTTAGACCAAGTGGTTCCCAACTGGTGGTCTGTGGACCCCAGGGGCTCAGCATAACCCTCCTGTGGGTTCCATGGCACCATTCATATAACAAAAAACTACTATAAAGATATCAAAAATTTCAAAAGTAGGGGGTCCATGGATTGGCTTTTGAAAAACCGGTGGGGGGTACATAGTGCTTAGCTCAGGCTTCCTCAACCTTGGCCCTCCAGATGTTTTTGGCCTACAACTCCCATGATCCCTAGCTAGCAGGACCAGTAGTCAGGGATGATGGGGATTGTAGTCTCAAAACACCTGGAGGGCCAAGGTTGAGGAAGCTTGGCTTAGCTAATTGGGAACCACTGTGTTAGACGATTTGATTCAATAGTATGCAGCCAAAGGCAGATTGGCTGCAAGATCAAGGAAGGTGACATGGTGATTCAGACCAGTGGTTCATCAGGATTGTTGGCAGTGACTGCCAGAGGCATCCCTATCTGAAATCATAATGATTTTCTTGTATTTATTGTTTTTAATAATTTTGTTACAGTTTTTACTGAAGGATGGCAAAGAAATACAGCCATACCTTGGATCCCGAACGCCCTGGAACTTGGACCTTTTAGCTCTCGTACACCACAAACCCAGAAGTGACTGTTCCGGTTGGCTAACGTTCTTTTGGAACCCGAACATCCGACGGGGCTTCTCTGGCTTCTGATTGGCTGCAGGAACTTCCTGCAGCCAATCAGAAGCCGCAATTGGGTTTTTGAATGTTTTGGAAGTTGAAAAGACTTCCGGAACGGATTCCGTTCGACTTCCAAGGTATGACTGTATTCCACATAAACAGTTTCAGCTGCCCAATAGTGATGTTGTTGGCATCCATCTGCCTGACAATGGAGTGTGCCTCCAGGGGTGAAGACAAACCACTGTATTAGCAGCAGCAAAGTGATCTCCCTGGGCTTTGTGTATGGAGGTCCTGGGCTGCCCAGGTGACACGACCCTCTTCTCAGACTTGCAGGTGTGTTCTAAAGGAAAGCAGTGCTTTCCTTGTCGTAGACGAGCTACCTTCCCAGGTTGACAAGCCTCAACTACCCCTCACTTCCCTCTACAGCACTTGCAGAAACCGCCTTCTTGACCACTGGACTCACTATTGGTCTTGTCTGCTCAATCTGCCAGAGCCTGCCTTCAAAGTCAATAGTGTTCACTATTATTCTCTTTTATGAACAGGCAACTGTGAGAGAAAATTATCTTGTACAAGGTCACAGAATGAGTCAGGATGCAACTCCTCTATGCAATATTTTCTAGATTATTTTTTTATAATGACTTTTAGCCCTGGTGGAACTTTAGAACTCTTATCATCGCTGGAATGATTTGGATTAACATGTAAAACTAGGGGCTCCACTTGCCACCCTTTACAGCTCACCCCCCCAAACCCCATAGCTCCTTCCACCCCATAGCTCCAAACACACACCACAGCTCCTTCCAAACCTCAGATCTTCCCACCCAGCTTCTCTACAGCCCCAGCCACCTTTTCACAATGCCTTCAACATACCCCTTCCACAGCTTCCTCCACTCCCACAATGCCCTTTGAAGCCCCAAAGTTTGAATCTGGACCAATTGATCTGAATGGGGAAAGTAAACATTATTAACATTAAGCTGTGTAATTGGTAGCTTCCTTCGATGCCAGAAGTCAGTGCTGGGTGTAGGTGTGAGTTTAAATGTATAGCTGCGATATAAGCAAGTAAACTGAAGCTCAAGAGTAGCAATCACAGAATGAAATCTGCTAATTTTACAAATCAAGCTACTAATTTTACAAATCAGGCTACTGTATTGTGCAACACAAATGGTAATTTAAAGAACAGAAGCTGTCAGTCATTGTCAACTCAAATTTAAAGTGCTAGCAGTAACCTTTGAAACTCTAAATGTTTGTGTTTAAGTTATCTGAAGGATAATTTAAACAATGGCTGACTATATTGACGTGCTCTAAATGTTTATTTCCTTTTATTTTCATTTATATTCTGCCTTTTTTTTCTATCATGGAATTTAAGCAGGTGTACATGTGGCTCCCACACAGTCAAACTTCCAGGCACTGACCAGACCCAGATCTGCTTAGCGCCAGCAAAGTCAAGACCCCATTGCCAACATTTGGAGATTCTCCAACATTTGGAGAATCACGGGTTCCCCACCCTGACTTAAACCATGATGAACCTGCCCTGCTTTCAAGTCCACCACTAAAGTCAATCCAGTAGGCTGCTTCCAGGCAGGGCCAGTCCACCCATGAGGCAAGGTGAGGCAACTGCCTCAGGTGGCAGTACCCACAGGGACAGCAGATCCAGCCTCCAAGGAAAGCATCATCATTCCTTGGGAGGCTGGATCTGCTGCCTCCTCAACAGTAGCTTCTTGAGTCTTGACAAATAGGAGGCACTGCTGGTCTCTTCCTATTGGTAGTGAGGAAATGGTAGGGTCTGCCCTCTGGGGTCTCCTGGGCTCGACATTTGCCTGGTGTGATTCAGAACAGAACAATAGCCCTTGATTCCTACTTCAACACACTTCAGGTAAGCTTTATTTGATTTACCCCTTTGTTCCCGGTGTAGATCTTTATTCTTCTCTTGTTCCTGAGGTAGATCTCCACTCAGCTGGTGGTGTGGAGTGCCATTTTGTGGCTCACCTCAGGTGCCAAAATGTATTTGGCCAACCATGGTACCCAAGACAGGGTTTTTCAATGTTGGTCCCACAGTGGTGGAAATCTCCTCCCTTGAGAATTCCCTTTCTGCCTCTCTGTGACCTTTTTCATTCTGTCAAGCTTTTTATTGATCTGTGCCCCCCTAAATATGTTCGAGTAAAACTATGGAATTTGCTACAAGATGTAGTTATGGTCACCAACCTGAATGGCTTTAAAATAGGATTAGACAAATTCATGAAGGACAAGGCTAGCAATGGCTACTAGTCATGATGACAGAGTATTACCTCAAGTATCAAGGACGCTATTCCTCTGAATACCAGCTGCTGGGGGTCATGAGCAGGAGGGTTCAATTACATTCAAGTCCTTCTTGTGGGTTTCCCATGGGCAATTTTTTGGTTGGCCACTGTGAGAACTGCTGGATGGGACTGACCTTTGGCCTGATCTCGCCGGGATAGTCTTAGATACTTACATTTTTAATCTGATCCTTGTCAAAGTGGTCTGTTTTTAACATTTTCCTGGTAAAAAGTATACAGCTTCATAGTTTTCATAAGCACCTTGTGGAGACTTCTATTAAAATGCAGGGCGGAAGTATATTGTTGAATAAATTGTTCACAGGAAATATCATCTGAAATATTTTAGCATTTATTCTTTTGAATGGTGTCAAATCAGAACTAAAACAACTTGAAAAACAGGCAAGAACTATTTTATGAAGGCCTACTGAATAAATGGGACGTGGGTGGCACTGTGGTCTAAACAACAGAGCCTAGGGCTTGCTAATCAGAAGGTCGGCAGTTTGAATCCCCTTGATGGGGTGAGCTCCCATTGTTCGGTCCCTGCTCCTGCCCACCTAGCAGTTCCAAAGCACGTCAAAGTCAAGTAGATAAATAGGTACCACTCCGGCGGGAAGGTAAACGGCGTTTCCGTGCGCTGCTCTGGTTTCACCAGAAGCGGCTTAATCATGCTGGCCACATGACCTGGAAAAACTGTCTGTGGACAAACGTCGGCTCCCTCGGCCCGTAAAGCAAGATGAGCTCCGCAACCCCAGAGTCGTTCGCGACTGGACTTAACGGTCAGGGGTCCCTTTACCTTTACCTTACTGAATAAATACCCCCTCCAGATTAATCAATCAACATTTCCATAGATGAATAGTTTACTTATTAACGTGCTCAACCTGGGTTGACACTATACTGTACAGGCGTGGATATTTATGGAATAAGGATTTGACCTTCCCTCCTGCTGCCTAGCAAACTGCTGGTAGATGAATCTGCATCTATTCTATAGTTAATTAAATATAATTATGATGACTGTTTCCCTTCAAGAAAAGGCAGGATTCTGCTATTCAAATACATTAATATCTGCAATCTACAATTTCGGATAGGATAATAGCTGTCATGTTAAAGTTAGGTAAACATCAGATCAGGGGGTAAAAATACC
The DNA here is from genome assembly GCF_964188315.1 of Podarcis muralis. Classification (NCBI taxonomy): domain Eukaryota; kingdom Metazoa; phylum Chordata; class Lepidosauria; order Squamata; family Lacertidae; genus Podarcis; species Podarcis muralis. The sequence goes on along the minus strand of NC_135664.1, from coordinate 12,069,574 downwards.
TGCACAAACACTTGCTTCATTGTATTTGGATTTTGAATTTGAGAACTAGAGACAATTTAACAGCCACATAAAGAAGTAATCCAAAAACCTCATCTGGACATCCATTATGTCACCTGCTCTTCTTAGATGAGAAGACACCATCATTAGCTAGCTACCTTTTCTGCTGTTCTAGCAGAATGAGTTAATTAAAACAACGCCGAGAAAACAGTAACAAAAGGCAGCTGTCATGGCAACTTAATGTTACACTAGAAATATCTGAAGCAGAAACCTTTTTGGTAATGCGCAAGTCTGTGATTTAGAGCCATGGCTTGCAGGAGCCCATGACTGAAGATTTCTATTTAGCAGACAGCTTATTATTTCCTTGTTCCTTATTTATACACATGAATGCATAATTGCTTAAAGACAGTGGTACTATTTATCTTCTGGGGAAAACAACATTTTGGAGACCTCATGCGAGAGATATGGCAAGGAAGGGAGCTGCACTGCTGTCTTCTTAGGCAAGTATTATTTTAGGATAATAAGCAGTGTGGGATGGTTGTCTTAGATAGCATAACCTTGGGAACAAATTCCCCTGTAAGCAGTAGGTCAACTTTTCAACACTCCTTCCTCCAAATGTATCTGATTCTGCTGCATGACAAGATCGTAGACTCAGTTTCCCTTGAAAGTAAAAGATCAAAACTGGGATGGGGAGGCTCTTAAAAATCCTGTGGGAAGATCTACACAAATGGTAGAACAATAAAAACCCCAGTGGGGGCTTAACAAGCAACTGCTGTTTGCATATGGCGATTGATCAGTCTGTCTGTGCAGCAAACTCACATGCCAGCAGCTGGACTACAAAGAAGACAGAGATTAAAAACAGTCAATTTCTTGTAGACTGAAGTAACAAAATGATAACACACATTGAACACCAATAGTTGAATGCTTTTAATTCCCTAGAGAACTGACCAACTGTCTGCCAGATGCACAGAAAAAAGAGTTGCAGATATGCAAACTAGAGCTTAGCACACACTGTGGCCTGGTTTGCATGCAATGCTAAGCATGGTTTAGTGTGAATGAGCAAACATGTGGCCTTCTGGCGAGACGGTTGTTGCCTCTTTGCTTCTTGAATATTTGCTTTCAGGAGATGGAATATTAAAACAATATATCAAGAAAAATAATGAACTAGAATTAGACAGTACAGGAAATCCACCACCAGACAATCCAACACCAGGCAAATCCGTAAGCCTGGGGAAATAAATGTGTCTGGAGCAGACACCAAAAACTAGGTAGTGTAGGGGAAAAACAAGCTCTCTATGGAGAGGTAGTTCTGTAGTGCCACAGCAGAGAATGCTCTGCAATTGGAAAGGGATGCACAGAGTCTGCCATTTTTCACTTCTCTTTAATTCCCTGTTGCCTTGTTTTTGTGTATTCTTGGACAAAACTCAGAACAGTTCATATGTCAGTCTTGAGAGACTGCATGCTTTATCCAAGCAACAGACACACCAGAGGGACTGAAGTAAACAGGTAAAGGTAAAGGGTAAAGGGACTCCTGACCGTTAGGTCCAGTCATGGATGACTCTGGGGTTGCAGCGCTCATCTCGCTTTATTGGCTGAGGGAGCCGGCGTTTGTCCGCAGACAGCTTCCGGGTCATGTGGCCAGCATGACTAAGACACTTCTGGCAGACCAGAGCAGCACACGGAAATGCTGTTTACCTTCCCGCCGGAGCGGTACCTATTTATCTACTTGCACTTCGTGCTTTCGAACTGCTAGGCTGGTAGGAGCGGGGACCGAGCAACAGGAGCTCACCCCGTCACGGTGTGGCATCTGAATATAGACTGCATTTTTAATCAAGGTCTATATTGACTTATATTTTGATCAGGTTCATAAAGTCTAAAATGGGCTTAAATTCACAAATGTTTCATGCCAGGCAGACCAGCTGCTTAAGAAAACACTGGCAATGTTTTCCTCCTAGACAAGGGGCCCCCTTGATTTATAGCAGGAAAATAACTTTCAAAGTCGTAAAAGCTGAAATTACAGGCTGAGAACGGACACTGACCCTACATGTTACAGAAGATAACAAAGGCAGAGATAAATATAATTAGGAATGAGTAAATAGTAAAATAATACCAATGTGCCTCCCAGTAAAATGAGCTAGATCTTCTTTCCAAGGTTAAAGACCAAATGGAGAAGCATCTGGCTGGCAGAAAGAAAGCATTTTTGGGAAGTCTTTTTTAAAGCTGTTTTCTTTCTTAAACTGAGAGAGTTTAAGGGTAATAAATATTGGGAACAGCTAAAGAGGAGAGCAGATGGCTGAAGGGGGGGTAAACTGAAGGGGTTCCTTTTAAAACCTGTTTTTTACTGAGTTCCTTCCTTTCTATTTTGAGAAGCTTTATTCTTTTAAAAGGTTACCTATGATAATGTATGAAATATATTAGCTTAAATATATTGGCTTAAATGTAATTATGCAAAGGATTTAAGAAATGCTAGATTCTTATTTCATATAGTTGTAAGAGTTGTATTTAAGTCAGCTCCCCTGCCAGACAAGAAGACGCTATCTGGGCGCTCCTGATATATAGTTGTCAGACATTTGTTTAGAAACCTTCAAAATGAAGGAGATCTTTCAATGTTGATGTGAAACTCAAGATCCTTGACATATGTTTAAGATAAAAATTTAAGATTAACCATTTGTTTTAGAAGGCAATAGGGCGAAGAGGGCAAGAGGTGAGCTGGTAATTAATATTCCTTGTTGAGACACATGTAAGATATATTATTACTTATTTGTCATTTATATATAGCTCTTTGTCTCCCTTATAAGGATAGAAGGAAATGGGTGTATCTTTTTGTGATTAGTTATAGCAATCAGCCAATAGGAAATCCAACCAGGCTGGTTGGACAGATGCAGCCACAGGAGGAGCGAAGGGGGCTGGATTAAGGAAATATAAGTGCTGGCCATAATGGCAGGAGGCCAGGCCAGAGCTTGGTAACCATATACCACTGTGCCTCTCATTTATTTGTCTGACAAATAAATTATTATTTTAATTTCTCTATTGCTGCGTTGAATATTTCATTCCAGCTAAGCGTTAACCACAAGCAGGGTGCTACATTTTATGGTGCCGTGACTCGGATCAGTGGTCTGCTGGAACGCAGCCCCTTCGCCTTACTGGACGGGGTACAAGACAGAGGACCACACTGCCTACCCAGCGCGCAATGGAAAAATTTTTTCCAGGGGAACGCAGCAGTCTCGTCTGTCTGATACCCTGCTCACTGGCAGCGACGGACCGGGGGGAAACGGAACCAACCAAGGGGTAAGTGCACAAAGGGATTTTTGGCCCTCCAATTAATTGGGAGGAAGAGAAGTCTTGATCAAACTTCTGCGTCTCAGTAAGTGGGAACTGAGTACGCTAGGTGGTTGGGTATATCAGATGGTGGTCTGGTGGGGGGAAAGGGAAGAATGGGAGGTAGAGTGTGGTGAAGTATCTTGCGCATTGTATGTGTGAGAAAGTACAGAGCAATCTGTAGCTGACCTGAGTGTGGAGTGGGTAGTACTTCGGTTCCCAGTGAGGCGACTCCATCTGGGCAAGGAAACCCACGAAGCGTGTGTGTGAGTGACTGAGTGGATACTTCACAGGGCCATACAATGGGAGTTGGGGGTTCAAAGGGGGGAAATACACCTCTTGAATGTATGTTAAATAATTTTAAGAAAGCCTTCTCAGGGGCATATGGAGTCAAAATGACGCCAGAGCGCTTGAGAACGTTATGTGAATTAGAATGGCCAAAACAAAATACTGGATGGCCATCTCAGGGAACCTTTGATATAAATTTAGTAAGCAAACTTTGGTCTAACATCACCAAAGAAACTGGAGGGTGCCCAGAACAATTTTCATATATAGATTCCTGGCTGAGCACATTAAATAAAAATCCTCCATGGATAAGGGAATGCAAAGTCCAACGATGCAAATTATTGGCTGTAAAAGCCGAAGCTAGGAAAGGAATCTTGCCAAATAAACTCAAACCCATTTTTGAGGGACCAGAGGAAGAGGTGTTTCCACCTCCACTCTATGCTCCACATCGAAGGGAGCCTAATTCAAACCCTCCACCAGTTGTAACCCCAAGGCAAGAAAGTGGAACGAATAATGGGGGTAGAGACACAGAACTTGACTCCTTGATAGATTATGATAAATATCTTCAGGAGGCATTGGAGTCCTATAATGAAGCCCAAGCAGAAGTGGTTATTCCATCTGTGAGTCCCAGTAGAACTCCATCTACAGTCTCTTTTAGTGGAACAACTGATTGCCTACCCCAAACCCCTGTACATCCAAGTCCTAGAGAATTATTACAGAAGTTACAGGGAGACCTTAATCGGTCAGCAAGCAATACAGCCAGGCGTATTAAGCTGCTAAAAGAACGCCTTGGGACAAATACCATCCCCTATGATTTGAGGCCCCTAGAGCAAAGCGAAGAGAAAGATCACGTAGTAGCCCCTCTCAGAAGAGTATTTGATGCACTTGAGGAGCCTGTGCTGGTTAACGGGCAACTCGGACCAAGGCCACCTCGAACTTCGACCCTGCAGTACATTCCATTCACAACTACGGATCTGATGAATTGGAAAACACACACCCCATCTTTTGCAGAAAAACCTCAGGCTATGATGGACTTGGTGACTTCAATAATAAATACTCATAGTCCTACTTGGACAGATTGTCGCCAGCTTCTGAATACTCTGTTCACCACTGAGGAAAGAAGAGACATAATTGAAAAGGCACAGATATATTTGCGTGAGCAGGCCAGAGTGGGAAATATTTTTAATATTGACCGTCATCTCCAAGATAACTTTCCCTTGGAAGATCCTAATTGGGATCCAAACAATGCAATTCATCTGGCCAGACTTACCACTTACCGCCAGACGCTTGTGCAAGGTATTCGCAGGGCATGCCAGAAGCCCACTAATATGTCTAAAGTCTCAGAAGTAGAACAGAAACCAAATGAGAGTCCGGGAGACTTTTTAGAGAGGCTGCAAGAAGCCTATCGTATATGGACTCCTTTTGACCCTGAAGCCCCTGAAAACAGTAGAATGATTACTGCTACATTTGTGGCCCAATGCGCTTCTGACATTCGTAAGAAAATTCAGAAATCAGAAGGATGGGAAGGGATGCTGATGAGCCAAATTATGGCCATTGCACGCCGAGTTTATCGGAATAGGGATGAGGCTGAGAAGCAAGAGAAGAAGAAGTGGCAGAAGGAAAAGATGGTAATGCTAGCCACAGCAGTGAAGCAAGACTACCGCCCCTTAAATGGAGGAAGAGGGCGGGGAAGGAATCCACCACTGGGAAGGAATCAATGTGCGAATTGCAAGAAGGAGGGTCATTGGAAGCGGGAATGTCCTGAACCCCTGAGGTTGGAAGAAGTACGCCCAGGCCCAGGCCCAGGCCCAGGCTCCGGCCCAAGAAACCAGGGACGGGGACGGGGAATGATCCGAAATGGAAGATATCAGAGACCTGGACAAGGACAGAGTAGAGACAATTTCATTGGACTGGCAGAGGAGGATTTTACCCAAGACTAGGAACGACCGGACTCCATAAAGTTAGGCTTCCAGGAGCCCACGGTCACGATTCAATTAGGGAGCCATTTAATAGACTTTATGATTGATACTGGGGCTGAATACTCAGTACTCCCAGAACTATTGCAGAAAAAGGCATCCAAAAGTGTAGTCATTAAAAGTGCCACTGGTCAGTCAGCTAAGAGGTCTTTCCTCCAACCTTTGGAATGCCAGATTGGGGGACATCGTTTAACCCATCAGTTTTTGTATATACCTGAGTGTCCAATACCTCTCTTAGGTAGAGATATGCTGTCCAAACTGCAGGCCCAAATCACCTTCACTCCTCGAGGTCCAGAAATGAAATTGCCATCAAAGGCAGCAGGAATAATTACCCTCTCAGTACCTAAGGAACAATCATGGCGCCTAATGTCAGCCTTGCAAGTCCAACCCACATTGGATACAGAATTAAACAAGCTCCTCCGAACCCTACAGGTGCCACCAGGAGTATGGGCCGAAAATAGCCCACCAGGAATGGCCAAGAATATAGCTCCAATTGTAGTAACCTTAAAACCTATGGCTACCCCTGTATCTGTAAAGCAATATCCTTTACCCCGGCGAGCAGCAGAGGGCATCCAGAAACATTTGGACCGCCTATTAAAATATGGTCTGCTTAAGCCCTGCCAATCAGAATGGAACACACCCCTTTTGCCTGTTCGGAAACCTGGGACAGATGAATACAGGCCAGTGCAGGACTTGAGGCTCGTAAACCAGGCTATCGAGACCTTGCACCCAAATGTACCAAACCCATATACCCTGCTGAGTTTGATCCCACCAGAAGCAACATTTTTTACTGTATTGGACTTGAAAGATGCATTCTTCTGTTGCCGGCTGGCACCACAGAGCCAACCTATATTTGCCTTCCAGTGGGAAGACCCTTTAACAGGAACAAAAGGCCAGCTAACCTGGACAAGATTGCCCCAGGGATTCAAAAATTCCCCAACTTTATTTGGCACTGCCTTGGCGAAGGATCTAACAAGTTACCCTTCAATACCTGGAGAAAAGGTGGTTCTGCAATATGTAGATGACCTTATACTAGCAGCAAAGGATTTTGATACCTGTAAAGAAGGGACAGAGGAACTGCTCCACTTGCTCTGGCAAGCTGGCTACCGAGTTTCCCAGAAAAAGGCACAGTTATGTTTAGAAAAGGTCAAATATTTGGGCTTTGACATCTCACACCAACAACGAGCATTGAGACCAGAGAGGAAAGAAGCTATTTGCCTTATCAAGGAACCTACCACAAGGAAACAACTTAGAGGATTCCTGGGAACAGCAGGGTTTTGTAGACTATGGATACCTGATTTCAGCAGTCTGGCCAAGCCCTTACATGAAAGCACTCGAGGTGCAGAGAAGGACCCATTCGTATGGGGACCTGAGCAGCAACAAGCCTTTTTAGTTATCAAACAACGACTTATGGAGGCCCCAGCCCTTGGACTGCCTAATTCAGAAAAACCCTTTCAGCTGTATGTACATGAACAGAATGGGATTGCAGCGGCAGTCCTGACCCAGAGATTAGGAAGTTGGAACCGTCCAGTAGCTTATTTGTCAAAACAATTGGACTCAGTAGCAAAAGGATGGCCTCCATGCCTAAGGGCAGTAGCGGCCACTGCAAGCCTTGTCAAAGAAGCTGATAAATTTACCTTCGGCCAGACGATGTATGTGAATGTACCTCATGCTGTTCTGACACTCATGGAATATAAGGGTAGTTATTGGCTAACGAACCCAAGGATGGCTAGATACCAAGGCCTATTGTGTGAAAATCCCAGGATTCATCTACGAGTAGTGAATATGCTCAATCCAGCGACTTTGCTGCCCCTACCAGAGGTAGATGATGAGGAATCACATGATTGTCTCCAAGTAATGGATGAAGTTTATTCCAGTAGACCCGATCTGAAAGATGAACCATTGAAAAATCCAGATGTTGTATATTATACTGATGGTAGCAGTTACCTGCATGAAGGTGCCAGACGAGCAGGATATGCTGTGGTCACCAATGAGGAAGTTGTGGAAGCTGAAGCTTTGCCTGCTGGCACCTCAGCACAAAAAGCTGAACTTATAGGTTTAACTAGAGCTCTGCAATTGGCAGCCGGATGTAAGGCAAACATCTATACTGATTCTAAATATGCCTTCTTAACCCTGCATGCACATGGAGCTCTATGGAAAGAAAGAGGTCTAATAGGAGCCCACGGGAAGGCCTTGAAATATGGACCTGAAGTAGAAATCCTGTTAGAAGCAGTATGGGCTCCAGAACAGATTGCTGTAATGCATTGCAAAGGTCATGGACGAGGAAGGGATCCAATAACCAGAGGAAATCATGCGGCTGACAAAGCAGCCCGAGAGGCAGCCCAAAAGCCTGTGGGAGGATTTATAGCAGCCCTCATACCAGAGGTAGCTCCAGAAGAAGTTAAACCTCACTATACCCCAGAAGAGAGGAAGTGGGCTGAACAGGAAGGAGCAGTTGTGAAGGACGGTTGGATGATCCTGCCGGACAATAGGATTTATGTACCTCATCATCTAGCAGGCACAATTGTAAGAAATTATCATGAATCTACTCACCTTGGCGGTACTGCAACCAGAGAGAGTCTCAGTCGGAAGTTGTATATTATTAATCTATCACAATTAGCAACTTGCATTTCACAGAAATGTGTTCTTTGTGCTAAAAACAATCCCAGGCAGGGACCGGTACAACCTCCTGGAATCCAACATGTGGGATATGTCCCCATGGAAAGCCTAATTGTGGACTTCACAGAGCTGGTCCCTTCTAAAGGATTCAAGTATCTCCTTGTGTTTGTAGACACTCTTACCGGATGGGTTGAAGCTTTTCCCACCCGAACTGAAAAGGCACGAGAGGTAACTAAGAGACTCCTCACTGAATTGATCCCGAGGTTTGGATTACCTAGATGCATTGGAAGTGATAATGGGCCAGCGTTCATTGATCAAGTAGTACAAGAAGTATGTCGAGTCCTACAAGTGAAATGGAGACTGCATGCAGCCTATAGGCCTCAGAGTTCAGGGAAAACTGAAAGAATGAATCGGACTCTGAAAACCCAATTGGCAAAATTAACCCAGGAAACGGGATTGGGATGGGTAGATGTGTTACCCATAACACTGTTTCGTGTTCGGTGTGCACCCACAAAAAGACTTAAGTTGTCACCTTTTGAGCTCCTGTATGGGAGACCGCCCTCCTTTGTTCAGGATATTCCAGCTGACCTTAAACAAATAGGAGACCATGTGACACAGGGACAAGTGCAATCTCTCTCCCGTGTTTTTGTTTCTCTTAACAGGTGGGTCCTCGAGCGCACGCCGTGCAGCATTGCCGAGCCGATTCATCAGTTCCAGGCTGGCGATAGCGTATGGGTGAAAGAGTGGAAACGTGATCCACTCGCACCTAAGTGGCGTGGACCTTACACCGTCTTGCTCTCTACTCCAACAGCGGTGAAGGTAGCTGAGGTGACCCCCTGGATTCATCACTCTCGTTTGAAGAAGTCCGAAGGCAGTTGGACGTGCAAAGGTGACCCCTCTAATCCTTTAAAACTGACTCTCTCCAAAAACCCCTGTATCTAGCCCTACCGGGAACGGGCTAGGTCACGGGCAACATTAGACGACCGGCCTGCTGCAGCCACAACCTGGAAGCTGGCTGACCTGCGCACGCCTGAAGCTTGAGGAGCATCTGAACCAGCGATTGTGAAAGGGAAGATTCTCTAATACAATTGATTGACTGCCCCCCCCCCCTTGTGGAACAATTATCAGAGATATTACTCACTGGGGATCCTTGGGATATATGTTTTGGTCTTGGTGGTTCCCCATTTCTGTCACTGGGGGAATTATATTGGGACTAATAGTTTTATGCTATCACAATAAGGTAATCTTTTGTGGAAGGAATGCATATGCTAGACATCAACATGATTTTATTATTAATCCTGATCCCTTGGGAAGGGGAAGGGTCCTTGAATCTGACCAAATTTGCTAAATATGGATTCAGCCATGACCACAATATGTGGGTAGGTTTAGCTGAAATGGTAGCCAATGTTGCAAATAGGACCAATTGCCTTGTTTGCTCTCTTGGGCCAGATGATTCAGAGGGAGGTATGCCCTTATTACCGATACCATTAGATGCCATTGGTATGGTAAGCGAAATGCCACACCAAACAGAAATACAGAATTTCCCCGGATGGAACTCAACTAAACCATTACGAGTTATACCTGTACAAGGGGAATTCTGTGTACATAAATCATCAGATGCAGCTGATTCTACTATGATAGGCTCTTCTCATTGTCACTATACTTGGGATTATATTAAGAATAGTCATACCTGGGCACACGGTACTACCTATCGAACTCGGAATACCTTGCCCTGTGCACCTCCTTTTATTCATGCATGGAAAGTGGTATGGAACACAACTGTGACAGAAAAAGGCAATCTAACATACTGCACTGTGAACTCTCTGCCTCTTTTGATATTTTCGCCTTCTGTACTCCACGTACCAAAAACCTCAGACCCGATGGTTGTGGTGGATATGTGGAGAATGGGCATACAAGAAACTCCCTTCCAAATGGAGTGGGACTTGTTTCCTGGGATGGGTATTACCACCAATGTGGATTTGCCCACTAGTTCAGCTAAGCGAACACGAAGGAATGCTGATATTTCTCGTATAGCAGGAGGAAGTACCCAAAGTTGGAGCGGTACTGATGATTGGCCGCCAGAGCGCATTATAGCCTATTATGATCCTGCCTCCTGGAATCCTGGTGAGCTCATACAAGGGGCACGGGATCCTATTTATAATCTAAACAGAATAATTCAATTACAAGCAGTAGAGGAACTTGTAACCAATGCAACGGCCCAGAGTTTGAGACTTATTGCACAACAGTTGGATGAAAGTAGAGCCCCATTTTGCAGCTGAAAATGGGAATGGATTATGTACTTGCCAAGCAGGGAGGTCTATGTGGAGTCTTGAACTTGACAGGGAATGCCTGTTGCTTTAACATTTCTGATAATGGTGAGGCAATCCGTGTGTTGGCCACAAGGAAGGATGGGATATGGGATGGCTCACCAATTGGTTACCTAATGTCACAGGACTCAAAGGGATACTATTGTCTTGCTTGTTTTTCTTGACAGTAGTGGTAATGGTTTTATGTATGATGCCATGTATCATTTCATGTTTTAGAAGTACAATTAGCAAGATGGTTTCAAATGAAACTTTACCTCATATCATGGCCCTATACAGAGCCTTACCTCAGGAATGTGGCATAAGATCAAGCTATCAAGGACCTTGGTGTGAAGCAAGGTCCTTGAGCTTGAAAGGGGGGAATGTGGCATCTGAATATAGACTGCATTTTTAATCAAGGTCTATATTGACTTATATTTTGATCAGGTTCATAAAGTCTAAAATGGGCTTAAATTCACAAATGTTTCATGCCAGGCAGACCAGCTGCTTAAGAAAACACTGGCAATGTTTTCCTCCTAGACAAGGGGCCCCCTTGATTTATAGCAGGAAAATAACTTTCAAAGTCGTAAAAGCTGAAATTACAGGCTGAGAACGGACACTGACCCTACATGTTACAGAAGATAACAAAGGCAGAGATAAATATAATTAGGAATGAGTAAATAGTAAAATAATACCAATGTGCCTCCCAGTAAAATGAGCTAGATCTTCTTTCCAAGGTTAAAGACCAAATGGAGAAGCATCTGGCTGGCAGAAAGAAAGCATTTTTGGGAAGTCTTTTTTAAAGCTGTTTTCTTTCTTAAACTGAGAGAGTTTAAGGGTAATAAATATTGGGAACAGCTAAAGAGGAGAGCAGATGGCTGAAGGGGGGGTAAACTGAAGGGGTTCCTTTTAAAACCTGTTTTTTACTGAGTTCCTTCCTTTCTATTTTGAGAAGCTTTATTCTTTTAAAAGGTTACCTATGATAATGTATGAAATATATTAGCTTAAATATATTGGCTTAAATGTAATTATGCAAAGGATTTAAGAAATGCTAGATTCTTATTTCATATAGTTGTAAGAGTTGTATTTAAGTCAGCTCCCCTGCCAGACAAGAAGACGCTATCTGGGCGCTCCTGATATATAGTTGTCAGACATTTGTTTAGAAACCTTCAAAATGAAGGAGATCTTTCAATGTTGATGTGAAACTCAAGATCCTTGACATATGTTTAAGATAAAAATTTAAGATTAACCATTTGTTTTAGAAGGCAATAGGGCGAAGAGGGCAAGAGGTGAGCTGGTAATTAATATTCCTTGTTGAGACACATGTAAGATATATTATTACTTATTTGTCATTTATATATAGCTCTTTGTCTCCCTTATAAGGATAGAAGGAAATGGGTGTATCTTTTTGTGATTAGTTATAGCAATCAGCCAATAGGAAATCCAACCAGGCTGGTTGGACAGATGCAGCCACAGGAGGAGCGAAGGGGGCTGGATTAAGGAAATATAAGTGCTGGCCATAATGGCAGGAGGCCAGGCCAGAGCTTGGTAACCATATACCACTGTGCCTCTCATTTATTTGTCTGACAAATAAATTATTATTTTAATTTCTCTATTGCTGCGTTGAATATTTCATTCCAGCTAAGCGTTAACCACAAGCAGGGTGCTACAACGGGGATTTGAACCGCTGACCTTCTGTTCGGCAAGCCATAGGCTCAGTGGTTTAACCCACAGCGCCACCTGCGTCCGTTGAAGTAAACAGGTAGTAAAGAGGAAAACATATGTAAATAGAGATGGCATTTTTCTTCACTTGGACACAAAAAGCATTATGGGTCCACTCAACACAGGTGACTTACTATACACTATGCTGTCACACTTTCCTAGTGTCTACTGCATTGACAAAATTGTTGAAGAACTGATCACCTTGCAAAGTTACTGTTTCTAAAATACCATAATCTGTATTAGTACAAATAGTCAAGCCAACCTTGGAAAGTTCATTTACAAAAAGAAAAAAGAAAAAAAAAGTTCTAGTACAAAACATGTCCCAAAAGGAACTAATTCAAGTTCACATTTGTCCCTCTGTTAAATGAACTGGTTCAGTTCATGCTTATTTCACAGTTCAATTCAAGATCATTCAAATAATATTTGGCAAAAACAAACAGAACCCCTCACCCAGCATATTGGAATATTGCAACCTGCTATGCTAAATTATCAAAGCGCACACACAGAGGAATGTGAATTGCTTATTTTTCCCAACTTTAAGCTTAAATGCCAAAATCATCTACAGCCTAAAAACACATGTAAGAAAATGAATTTGCAGATGAACTAGAAAACTCCTACACCAAAAAGTCCAAAATAAACTTAATTCATGTTTAGTTGAACAGGCAATTTTGAAAAAACAACATGAGAAGAGGGAAACAACTAGCTCTCTCTTCAAAGGCTGCAGATATAATCCAAATTGGACTTCCCCTTCCCAGAAAATTAAGCACATGGAAAATCTTCACAGATCTCCCACATCATGTGTAGTTTGGCTTCCTAAAGCAGAATCCACTGCAGTTTAAGATCTCACTTGTTTTTATTTCCATTTTCCATGTCAGAGGTTCACCTGTGATGCAACTGTAAAATCTTGTATGTGAGCAAGCCATTTTTTCTATAAGATGGAGGAAAAACAGACTAAAACTATTTCATTACCAGATTAAAGCGCGTCCGGAAACAGAAAGCGAATAGGTGTGACACCAGTGAATGGATTAAAAAAATAAAAATGGTCCAGTAGCACCTTGGAGACACCAAGTAAGTGCTACTGGGTGAATGGGTTTGTTTCCTTTTGGGCCTGTGCGTCGAACACCTCAGCAATTAAAATTATATTGCATAATAAATGGAAAGGGATATTCAGAACATCACGGTTATGTACACATATATGGATACATAGAATGTCTACCTTTCCCATTCAAATATTCTAGCCGGAATATTGTTTACGTAGTGATAGGTGTCAGGATAGCATTACAGAAGTGGAGAAAGAGAGGACTTTGTGGGTGGTGGTAATTCTGAATCTGAGATAGAGGCAAGACAAAAAATTTTAGGTCAAGTGTTGAACTAGAATGGAGTTTGGTGGACCATAAACAGACAGATTGGGTCAATATCAGGGGAAGGGGGAGCTCTATCAAGCTGGCTCCATTGCTCCCTGGCTTTCAATTACCTGCTATAACAAGATTTTATTAATTGAACCAGCAAAATAATAGACAGTTGGCAAATCTGAGAACACATATTCCACACGCAATGGGTGGAGCTTTCCACAACCCTCAAAGGAATTTATAGTGCATAGCTGTATTTTTAAAGCCACAACACTATACTTTGGGGACCATGTCAATTTAATTAATCCAGAATTAAATACAAACACTAACATATTATTTCAAATGCATTCTTGTAAGCGTGCCCTTGAGGAGTGTTTTGTGGGGAAGCGAGAAACAACCAATTAACTGCATTGCGTGGGTAAGCAAAAAGAAGAAAAGCAAAAAGGTTCCTTGCTTGTTGTTTGGGGGGCAGCAAATTACAACAGAAACTTAAATGGCGGAATGTTATATTGGGTGTGGATTACCGTGAAAAAGCACAACTCTGCCTCCAGTTTGACACTTGTCATGGTATTTCCATGACTTTGAAGATCTGTTGTCAAGATGGAGGCATGAAAAAGTTTACAATGTTATCTAAGCAGGCCCGAGGTGAAATTTCCCAACCATTCTTGCCTTTCCAAATTTACTGTAGAATGTGCTTCTGTTGTCAAATAAAATGGAACTCTTTAACACAGAGACTCGGTTAAGCAACTTTCCATAAACTGGCAGTGATTTTATCACAATTTTTTCAAATTATAGGCATTTGGTCATTTATTTTTATCTAGCTGCTTCATTACAATTTCAGAGATTTCTGCATCCAGCTTGCCTTCAAACACAAACAAAAATAAAACGTGGCAGAATAAACACTGATTAGAATATTTTGGAATATCATTACCATGAGCAATTCTCATGCCACAGATCTGCAAACATCTGCAATGGTGAAAAAAAAAGAAAAAGAGGAAAGGAAAGGAAAGGAAAAGTGTGCCTTCTGCTTAAAAAGAAGCAACCTGTTTTCTTCTGTAGTACAACAAATATATCAGTGGATTTTCCTCTATTTTCCATCCAGCTACAATTCATTGAATCCCATTAGAGTTTGCTAATAGAGAACTAATAGAAAACATTAAAAAGCAAACAGTCTGGGAAATATGAAACTGAAGAGTTAAAGTCTTTGCTAAGAGCACAGAAGATTAAATTGTTTTCCATCAGGTGAAAAGTCTGTCTTATGTACAGTGCTGGCCCAAGACATTTTGGCCCCCAAAGTACCTCAAAATGGCGCCTTCCTCCCCACCAGGGAAGAATTTTGAGTCAAAATCTACACCAGGAAAAATGGGGAATAAAGATCTACACTGGGATCTGCTGCCCCTCTGCATCCTGCCACCCGAGGCAGTCGCCTCACCTTGCCACATGGGTGGGCTGGCTTTGCTAATATAGAGAGGCAGTATGCCTTGAATACCAGCACAGGGTAGGAATAAAGAACACAAGATGATTGTCACTTTCATGCCTTGCTTAAGAGCTTCCGAGAGTTGTGTGAGTAGCCATAAGTGGTGCTGCACGGGGCCAAGCAGCTCTGACAAAAACGCTCACCCTCCCAGGCTGGCCACGAGCACTCTCCATGTACAGCGGGGGTCATGGGAATGCCGCCCGCGTTGTTGGGAATCCCGGCTGTGTCACGCCCCACGGCCGACCAATCTGGTTGACCGGGGCCATTGCTTGTTGTTGTTGTTTAGTTGTTTAGTCGTGTCCGACTCTTCGTGACCCCATGGACCAGAGCACGCCAGGCACCTCTGTCCTCCACTACCTCCCGCAGTTTGGTCAAACTCATGCTGGTAACCTCGAATACACTATCCAACCATCTCGTCCTCTGTCGCCCCCTTCTCCTTGTGCCCTCCATCTTTCCCAGCATCAGTGTCTTCTCCAGGGAGTCTTCTCTTCTCATGAGGTGGCCAAAGTACTGGAGCCTCAGCTTCACGATCTGTCCTTCCAGTGAGCACTCAGGGCTGATTTCCTTAAGAATGGATGCGTTTGATCTTCTTGCAGTCCATGGGACTCTCAAGAGTCTTCTCCAGCACCATAATTCAAAAGCAGGGGCCATTGCTTACCTGGTTTAAATATCCACGCGGCTGGGGGCTAAGTCTCCTTTTCCCCTCCTGCGTTGGATTTCCCGCCCTCCCGCCCTATTTTCATGTGTTCGCCATCTTGGCCTTGCTATGGACCAAGGTTGGTCACCTGTTGAGGGGGCCGGGTAGGAATTTTCCTACTTGGCAAGTTGGCACCAGCCATGTGGATTTCGCCTGCCTTGTAGCAATCATCACAACTTTGTAAAGTTTGGAAGTTAGGCATTGGTAAAACCTGGTTTGGGGATTGTGGCCTTCACCTGTTCCTCTTCTTTAAGGGTATTCCGTTAAAGCAGTGGTGTCCAAACTTTTTTCAAAGAGGGCCAGATGTGATGAAGTGAAGGGCTGTGGGGGCCGACCAAAGGACCAACCAAGGTTGTTGACCTTCTACCCCAAAGTTGTTGAGCTTTTTTTTAGGATTGAAGGGTTTCTTCAGGATTTTGCCCCAGGAAATTAATCTGGCCCCTGTGGCAGTTTAACTGCCATGATCCCTGGGGGAGCTCGCAATTGCTCTACATGAACAGGGCTCCCCCTACTGGTGGTTGACCCTCACTAGACTACCTGCATGATGGGCAGGAGTCAGATATACTTGGTTCAGTTCCAGTACCTAAGCTAATACTGCTCACATCAATAACCAATAAAGTTGTGGTCTTATTCGCCCCATTAACCCAAAGTATTGGTGTCTGTGTGTTTCAATATCTAAGAAATGGGATGGGCCTTGGGGCCTCGCCATGGAAATAGCTCATCAACAACAACCAAGACTTGGGCCTTATAGGGAAGGCACTTTTCACCATGTTTCGCCTGCCCTTTCCCAAAATGGAGTTTGCTCCTTTTGTGTTCTCCTCAGCATGTATTTTATTTTTCTGGCGGCACCACTGCCACTTTTGGATATAGTATTAGACAATATAGACCATTGGTTTCATCTAGTAAAAGAAACCTCCAGGTTTCTTGCTTCAAAAATACCTTTTTCACATTGTGACAGTTTCCTCCTCCTGTCCCAGTTTTGGTCACATACATAAGACAGCAGAAATTCAAACAAAGTCCCATACAATCAAACTTCAAAACCAAAGCTTCACAGAGATATGGAATAGCAGCTAGAAAAAGAAATCTCTTTGTGCAACCTCCCCTACCGCAAAATATGCTTATTTTAAAGTCTGCTTAAAAAAAAAGTTCACATCATTTGTAAGGGGAGAAATTAAACCTCCAAGTATGTTAGGCATATCCTGCTAGTTTCTTTAGAAGTGTTAACACTATCCACACTAGAAAATAATAATAATTTTGGTAGATTTACAGTGGTACCTCGGGTTACATACGCTTCAGGTTACATATGCTTCACGTTACAGACTCTGCTAACCCAGAAATAGTGTTTCAGGTTAAGAACTTTGCTTCAGGATGAGAACAGAAATCATGCTCCGGCAGTGTGGCAGTAGCAGGAGGTCCCATTAGCTAAAGTGGTGCTTCAGGTTAAGAACAGTTTCAGGTTAAGAATGGACCTCCGGAATGAATTAAGTACTTAACCCAAGGTACCACTGTATATTTAATAGCAGCCTTGTGAAATCATTGGCTCCATCATCTCTTGTACATTTTACTTTTGCAACGAGATACTTGAATTCTCTCTGGAAACTCCAATCCTGAAATTATTATTTACGACTAAGTGAAAACAAAAAACGAAACAAGAGTCAGTGTTCCCTGATCGATAATATATGAATACAAAGGAGACAAGGTAGCCTGTGAACGTAAGTAGTACATAACTATTTGATAGATACAATATAAAACTTAAAATGATAGCTGTATAAAATGAATACTATAGCCACAATGACCAAAAAAAATTAAAATGTCTCCATATAACAACACACACTGGCAAACTGGATACATGAAATGTATCAATCATGATTTGGTGACATGTACAATATACACGAATCAGATATCTTCCATTGCCAATGGACAGACACATATGGAAACAAGCTGAGTAAGGACCTTCCTTCATTCCCTCTTGAATGGGTCTGTCTCCTGGGTACTTATACTTAGCATGCAAGGAGTTGCATGTCGAGGTCCCCAGGTCCACCCCAATAACTCATACATCACACAGAAATTTTTGTTTAAGATTTTTGGCATAATTTTGGCCACAACTTTATTAAAATACAAATTTGTGAGTGGTTGCGTAGGCATTGGTTGCGACTATCTGCCCCCACCATGGGGGACAGACTGACATTCCGCACAATGCGAAAGTCAGAATGGGGGAATACACTTGGGGGTTACGCGGAGCAGGGAACCTGCCCTCACCCCAAATGCAACCAGGAGCTCATTGCTATGGCCCGAGCCCCCTTGACAGAGTGGACAAGCAATAGTTAGCTCCCAATTCCTTTAACGGAATCCCTTGCAGCAGCAGCATTAGAGGGGCAGGCACAGCCAACCCATGCCCCTCAACCAACCAAACCATAAACCAATGCCTAACCGCAACCTTACAAGTTGTGACAATTTGCTACGCAGTAGGCAAAAACCAACAGGCCCCAGCCAATCAGCCAGATGGACAAAATTCCTACCAGGCCCCCGCTCCAAAGCAGACGACCCCATGACAGGCATAGCAAGGTCAAAGCGAACAACCCTATTCTAGGGAGGGAGGGACGGGCAATCCGATGCACGTGCGAAAAGAGGAAGCCCTAGCCTCGTGCAAGGAGTTTTACTATTTCTGGCTGTCAATCAATAAATGGCAACATTAACTTCTTCCCAACAACAAGGGAAGCCCCAATCGCATCAGTGGCCAACGATCAATTAGCCCGCCCCCCAACTTTGGAGTGTCCTGGCAGCCCCCACCGCAACATGTGCTCTCCATGAAGGAGAACACGCTTTGCTGGTTCTGGTATTGGTCCAACCAAAAGGCTGTGGCATGGGCATGGGACAGCCAAGTGAGGAATTACTGGGTGGCTACAGCATTGAGGTCTACTAAAAAATGGCCCAAGACTCCCAAACGATTGTAGTATATCATATGCAGGATTGTGTACATAAGTCCATTTGTATAAAGGCACTGTGATACCAAAATGATGGATCAATCATGCACAGTGGTACCTCAGTTTTCGAACAGCTTAGTTCATGAACAACTTGGAACCCGAACGCTACAAAACCGGAAGTAGGTGTTCCGGTTTTCGAACTTTTTTTCCTGGAAGCCGAACGTGCTCCATTTTGAGTCCCTCTGTGTTTCCTGTTGCGCTGCTCATTTGTGCCCCCCCCCCCAATTGTAATTCAAGCCTTCTGTTTCCGATTGCAGTTTTCTGAGGTGCTATTTATTTTGTGTTTTTTGTTTTCAGGCTTTTTCAGTTAATTTTCTTTGTGACTGTGTGGATCCCAGTTCAGCTATTGATTGATTGATTGATTGATTGGTTGATTGTGTGACTGCGGAAATGGATAAAAGCCCCCCATCCAAACAATGACTATCATCAGTGCAGGTAAGAAAAAAAATTAATTTTAATTTTTATCATCTACAATACTGTTTTATTTAGTTCACAGTACAGTACATTGATTATTGCTTTCATTTTATGGATCAATGGTCTGTTTAGATAGTTAAATTCATGTTAAATTGCTGTTTTAGGGGTTGTTTTTAAAAGTCTGGAACAGATTAATCCATTTTGCATTACTTTCTGTGGGAAAGCGTGCATTGGTTTTCGAACGCTTTGGTTTTGGAAAGGACTTCCGGAACAGATTAAGTTTGACAACCAAAGTATCACTGCACAGGGTATTTAAAGTTTTTCATCAACAATAGATTGTGTGATTGTTGTTCAGCTATTAAAGGTTTTAAACCCCATACATGAATTCAAGGTGAAAATATACAAATTCAAGGATATATGCATAAGAATTCCATGAGGAAAATCACACGTACAGTGTGATTTCACAGTAGGGATTCTGGGATTGTTGGAAATCATTTGCATTATAAACATATCCAAAGTCAGTTCAGAACTGATGACTTATATACAGAAGTAATGAAAACGTATTTAGTCAAAACACACCACTCAGCATTTTTCATGCTAATGAAATAGCATGAACCATGTAAAAAAAATAAATCACATATTTCTCTAGACAGAACCGAGAGAACCTCTGATGTTATATTCATTTCAGGAAAGGGTGTGTGTGTGCTTATCCTATATCTTTGAGTAAGCACAAAATGAAGTTTGGGTTTTTTTATTTAAAAAAATAACAGGTCTTTGGGGAGATGCTTGTTAGTAATAAGCATTTCTTTCTAGACACAGATTTATGAGGCTATTCATGGACTAATGCATAACAGAATCTGCACTGCAATTTTGCTAATGTAATGTGTTGGCTATTTGGAAACGTCCATATTGTGCATAATTTGTACTTTATTGACTACATTTGAAAACTTCCCTAACCTTGCAATCTCTTCTCATTTGCATTTCTGAGCAAATTAAAGTTAGGGGGAGAAAAACATATATACCAATATTCAAGCAAAATCGTACGGATAATTTGAAAATGTTCCTTTGACCTCTTATATAGTTAGGAGTCAATAAATTAGTGAGGGTTGCAAGGGGCACATTTCGTACGTTCGTACCAGTGTACTGGGATTTATTTATTTTCTTCATTTATTTTATACCCCTCTTTAAAAGTCGTCTCTCAAAGTGGATTAAATGCCAAACCTACTGGAAATCCAGTAGCGGTGACAACATTTCCCATTGCTCCCTGTGCGTAGAGCTGGGAAAACCTTCCCCATGGACTGACCCGCAGTTTCCAAGAAAGTGAAATATTTCATTGAACCTGCTTTGAGCAAAGAAAGTGGCAGAATCAGCAATGGGGGAAATGGAAGGAACAATATGTGGTCTGTAAATAGATGCTTCAAGAAGAAGAAGAGTTTGGATTTGATATCCCGCTTTATCACTACCCGAAGGAGTCTCAAAGCGCCTAACATTCTCCTTTCCCTTCCTCCCCCACAGCAAACACTCTGTGAGGTGAGTGGGGCTGAGAGACTTCAAAGAAGTGTGACTAGCCCAAGGTCACCCAGCAGCTGCATGTGGAGGAGCGGGGAAGCGAACCCGGTTCACCAGATTACGAGTCCACCACTCTTAACCACTACACCACACTGGCTCTCAAGCAATGTAACCTCCCAGTGATTCTACTGGCCCACTGCTGGGAGTTGCCAAGACCACTGAATGTACCATACATCTTCCAGAATGGGTATATCTCACTGAGCTTGTTGTGGCCATGAGTCCTTGCTAACTTGCCTTAGTCCATTGCTTGGTTTCTGAAATGCTTTCAAACATAGCCCAAAAGCAGTTACTTTTGCAATAACACCAACTGCCCAAAGAGGGTCAAAATGAGTTACCTAAGGGTCAAATTAAATGTTGCGAGTAATCTCACACCTTTAAGCTTGAAAGGGGGGGAATGTGGTGGTGGCCCAAAGGGCCACAAGAAATGTGAAAATGTGTGCCCCTGGAAATCCTTGAGTGCACTTCTAACAGAGAAAGTTATGGTAACCTGCTGCTTTGTGAAACTGATGATGTTGCAAGTCCCCCCCCCCCCGTAGCATTGGGGCAGGAATACAGCTAATATGTGAATCACAAAGATATAGCCAAAAGCTGGAGCATAAGTTGCTACAAGGTGCAAATGGCAACACGTAACACAGGTTCCCAACATTTATATTGAAAGAGTGTAACAGATTATGGTGGGAACCACACTGAACCAGCAAAATTGCCAGTGCTTACTGCGCATGTGTACTAAACATGAAATGAGGTGATGATGTATATGATTGGTGAAAACTGAAATGCTTTGTTTGAAACTTTATAAATACCACTGCCTGAACCACTGGGCAGGGTTGCAGGTTTCACAGAACGATCCAACTGTAACTTATTGGGAGCTGGGACCGAGCAACGGAAGGTCACCCCATCTTGGGGATTCAAACCACCGACCTTCCAATCGGCAAGCCCTAGGCTCTGTGGTTTAGACCACAGCGCCACCCACGCCCCTATGCCAACATAAATACTACTTCATAAAATAATACTGATGGTTATTTATTTATGCATTCTTTAATCTATAAACTGCTTCTTATTATATATTATATACTAACTTATCCTAAAACACTGTATACAGCCAGTGTTTTATATAACCAAGTGGTCAATGGAGGAAGCAGAGCATTTTTCTGATGGAAGTTTTCTATGCTGCATTGTACTATGATATTATGTATCATACATATGATATTATGTTTGTAGAAAAATCCTTCAATGTGGGCAACTTGATTTTTCCCCTAATACCTGCAAAGAGAAACCTTGGCTTCTCCTTCACTGATTGCTTCTAAGAGCACACACTTGACCAAAACTACAATTATTAAGGCATAATCCAAGAGCAGACTCCTATACAGGATTCAGAAGTATCTTGCATTCAGTATTCCCTGGTAAATTGGTATATGACTGGATCACAGTAGGGTCTCCATTGTCAGGGCAGCAGCTGGCTGTTTTAAATGCCCTGGTCCAGCCACATTCCCAGATTAAAAGCCTGCCAAGCCAAATGTTTATACTGCCCTATCAGGGGCAGCCAAGTGAAAGGGGTATGGAAGATGGACCAGAGTGGCAAAGTTTCCTCTGGTCCACTGGCCAGGGTTAAAAAGCGGGCTGTGCTGCAACTGGGCCCCCGACAGCTGAAAAGCTAAATTAAAGGACTGTTCATAAGGAGCAAGTGTTATTAAGCATTACTCTCATGGGCATAACATCATTTTATTTATTTATTTAGTCATTTTGTTACGCTCTGATCATCTGATCAGGCCACGTTTGTTAGAGCTTCTGCAGATAGACCTGACCACACTGGTTAGGGATGATCTAAATTGGGGAATTTTCAAACATCTGGACACATGCAGGATTCACATCCCCCATCCTTTACAACTTTGGCTCTAAGGTTATGAAATGATCTTTGAGAAGATGTGGGCCTATGTAGTTCTCCAACTTTCAGGAAGAAATTTAAACCTTAAAAGGCTTTTAGCTCATAGATTAGCAGTAGAAGGGATTAAATGTCTTATTGGTAGGTCATGATTTCAAAATGCATATATCTATATCTATACAGTGGTGCCTCGCAAGACGAAAACAATCCGTTCCGCAAGTCTCTTCGTCTAGCGTTTTTTTCTTCTTGCAAAGCAACCCTATTAGCGGCTTAGTGGATTAGCGCTATTAGCGGTTTAGCGGCTTAGCGGCTATTAAAGGCTTAGCAGCTTAGCGGCTAAGAGGCTTAGAAAAAGGGGGGGGGAGCGAAAAAAAATCACAAGACTTGCAAGACGTTTTCGTCCTGCGAAGCAAGCCCATAGGGAAAATCGTCTTGCGAAGCAGCTCAAAAACGGAAAACCCTTTCGTGTAGCGGGTTTTCCGTCTTGCGAGGCATTCGTCTTGCGGGGCACCACTGATTCATCTATCTATATCTATCTATCTATCTATCTATCTATCTATCTATCTATCATCTATCTATCTATCATCTATCTATCTATCTATCATCATCATCTATCTATCATCTATCTATCTATCTATCTATCTATCTATCTATCTATCATCTATCTATCTATCATCTATCATCTATCATCTATCTATCTAATTTTTGTGACTTTGAAAATCACATTTCAGCAGCAACAGATGAAGAATATTCTTATGATGACTCAGACAGTGGCCTGGCATTCAGAAGCCTAGACCATATTGTGTTTTACAACATCTACGTGTGTACATCCACACAGGAGTAGTCCCCAGCCCCACAACACAATCCATCTGCCGCATAAAAAGGTGTGGGTAGACTGCATGTTCTCAGTATATTTTAATTGCTTATTATAAGCAATATTCAGGAGAAGCTTTTTGGGAAGCACAGCGGACTACAGTTGAAGCCATAAGCTCCCTTGGGTAGACAGAAGCATGAGATACAACCCCCTGACTCCAACATCAGAGCTCACCTTGAAGCACATAAAGCTAAACAAAGATGAAGGAACACCATGGCCAAACTTGAATCAGATAGGTCAATTGCTACTTCCATAAAAGTAGCAAAAAAATCAAATACTGGTACTTCCTACCCCCCAGGGCTAAATCTGAGGCAAGCTTTACTTCAGTGAATGCCAGGCCTTACTCCAAGCACTTGTCAAGGACCATAAGGCCTCTGAGCATGTGCAGAGTATCTTTCTTTTGTTTAGCAAGATTTAGGCAGGAGTCAGATGTAGTCGATTCAGTTTCAGTGCCTAAGCCAATACCACTCACATTCTGTAACCAATAAAAGTGGTGGCCTTTATTAGCCCATTAACCTAAAATACCATGTCGAAGTGTTATTATTCAACATATGCGGGAGGCCTCAGGCAAGATTTATATAATGCTTAATAATAATAATAAATTTTAAAGTGGTTTACCTAACATTCATTTAACATCACAATGTTAAAGCAGATTTTAGAAATAGTAGAGATGATAAAATTAACCAAAATGATATAAAACCAACAACTTAAAAAACAAATACTTGCGACAAAATTGCTTGCCTGGTTAGGTTTAGCAACAAGAAATATTTTCAACAGGTGTGACAGACCTTACATCAAAGGCATGTGCTTCATATTAAAGACAGGGAGTTTCAAAGAAACACATACTTAGAAACCGAATAAACCTTAGAATAAACTATACAGGAAGCTTATATCTAGACTGGTCTACAATGTCCTCCTTTTTCATTTAGCATAAGTAGCATATACCAGCTACTAGATAATTAACAGTTAATTACTAATCCTGAGAATTATACTGATCACCCACTGACAACTTCTGGGCAAGAAGGGGAAAGCTTTAAAATAAAATGTTTTAAGAGCATACTATTAAACAGAAGCTTGGAGCAAAAAGTTTGCACTGGCATCATTGATTGGCTCTGTAATCTACACATGTGCAATGAAAACTGACTTAATCCTATAGGGGATGAAGAACAGATGAAAATCAGAAGCCCATGGCCAGAACCCTTTTCCTGCAGGACATCTGTACTCAGAAAAGGCAACGGGAAAGATTAATATTTTCAAACTTAGTATTAATATCTCATCTTTTACATACTTTGACTTGGGTGCACCCTTTGCTGATCATTAAAGTAATATTACATAAAGAGGTAGCTTTATATTATGGAGCATTGGGGATTTGAATGAATATATAGGATTAGCAAGAGGTTCAAGTTAATACTGCAACTATCCCAGCAACTGGAAGGGTCTTTTTGACATTTTACCGTATTTTTTGCTCAATAAGACTCACTTTTTCCCTCCTAAAAAGTAAGGGGAAGTGTGTTTGCGTCTTATGGAGCAAATGCAGGCTGCGCAGCTATCCCAGAAGCCAGAACAGCAAGAGGGAATGCTGCTTTCACTGTGCAGTGATCCCTTTTGCTGTTCTGGCTTCTGAGATTCAGAAAAAAATTTTTTTCTTGTTTTCCTCCTTCAAAAACTAGGTGCGTCTTGTGGTCTGGTGCATCTTATAGAGCGAAAAATTCAGATTTGTTTCTGTAATAGCTGATCTTTGGTGCTTTCCCCCCCTTTTTGGATTGTGTTGATGCCACTTTATAAACTAATCTCCACCCAAAAAACACATGCGAAAAGAGTGAAGAACTGAAGATAATTTGGCATGATAAGAGACCATATGCAGTGGTATACAGTGGTACCTTGGTGCTCGAACTTAATCTGTTCTAGGAGTCCGTTCGACTCCCAAAACCATTTGAAAAGCAAGGTGAGGCTTCTGATTGGCTGCAGGGGCTTCCTGCACTCAAGCGGAAGCCGTGTCAGACGTTTGGCTTCCGAAAAATGCTCACAAACCGGAACACTTACTTGTGAGTTTGCGACGTTCGGGAGCCAATTTGTTCGGCAACTGAGCCGTTTGGGAACCAAGGTTTGCTGTATAGAAAAAAAGCTGAAGATACTAGGGATCAGCACCTCATGAGAAGAGAAGAAGAGAAGACTCCCTGGGAAAGACCCTGATGCTGGGAAAGATTGAGGGCACAAGGAGAAGGGGACGACAGAGGACGAGATGGCTGGACAGTGTTCTTGAAGCTACCAGCATGAGTTTGACCAAACTGCGGGAGGCAGTGGAAGACAGGAGTGCCTGGCGTGCTCTGGTCCATGGGGTCACGAAGAGTCAGACATGACTAAACGACTAAACAACAACAACACTAGGGATCACGGGTGTTGGAAGGGGACGGGGGGCAGAGGGTTCGCCCCGGGTGCCATCATGTAGGGGGGTGACAAACTATCAAGAAACAATTACTGCCCTACTAGGGTGGTTCATAAAAAACTTCTTTTTTAAAAAAAGCCTGCTCCAAAGCTCTTATCTTACTACACTAGGGATTATATAGCTATATCTGAAATTTCATGCATATCAGTTAATATCTTGACCCTCCTCCATGAAAATAACTGTTTACTTAGCCGTTTTCATATGTTGTGAAGGCTGAAATTTCAATTCAGTGGAGCCAAAACGCAATCCATCCTGTGGATTTAAGTATCTGTCCACAGTTGCCTACTTGTAATCAGGGGGCCAGAATCCACATTCCTTTGTAAGAAAATATGAAATAATAATAAATCCAAAAGAACTATTGTGCCACTTAGTTTTAGATTGGATGGCAGGTCTCTCAACCATTCCAATTTAAGCAGGACATCCTGGAATTACAGGAGCCACCCTGGCTTCTGATTGGATCCTGGAATGTCCCATTTTTTGGCCAGTGCTGTGGCACGAATCATCTAGCTCCCACTAGAGCTCAGGACAAAAAAAAAAGAGTGTCTTGGTTTTGATCAGTGGGATGTTGGAGGGTATGGGATACCAATGCAAATATTTGTGTGATCAGACTGAGATTTCTTCCAGGATTGTAACAGCTATCCATTTGGGCCTTATATCAGATACATTTTTCTTTCTTTCTCCCTTTCCATTATTTCATGGAGATAATTATTGCTCCTTAATAGTAATTGGCATTGAAAAAGAAACATTTTATAGGTGAGGTCACTGTTTGAAATAGGATTATAGTTCTGGCAGATTTGCTGACACCCACCCCCCATGTTCAGATAACTGGTTACTGATATAAAATGGTAAGAAAAACCTGTTTATTTCCAAATCTACCATCATTTAGGATGGAGGTAAGTATGGAGGCAACTCCCTTGGTTTGATCTAACTGAGCCCATAGAATTATTTATTTGGGGCTGGGCTTGTACGGAATAGTAGCAAAAGAAAATTCACTTGGATTTCAGTTAGTAGAAACGAACTACAGTATAATAAAGCTGATGGTAAGGAACAAATTACCTTTCCCACCCAACCAGCATGTCATTTATATTAATAGTGGGGGATGCTAAGTTGCTCTGTGTGTAAGTAAACTCTATTAAGAAAGTCACATCCCTTGGTGAAGCTGGATCCTTAGTAAATTTTACTAGCCAAGCACTGAGCTCTGTGTCAGAGTAATTACACCCTTTATCTACTGTGAGCTCTCTTTTAGCTTCTTCATACTCCTTAATTTCCCACTTCAGCCAATTTAGCAGTAAAATCGCAGAAGTTGAAAAAGGTTAGCTGCTGAGGAACTGGAGCGTGAATGTTCTGTTAAGCTCCATGCCTTATAATCGCATCATGTAAAAGAAGGAATTAATTAAGTAACAATTAAGTAGTGATGGATCATTGACAATATATATACACTTTGGTGCTAAAATTAATCTCCCCTATAACACCAACAGAATAGTGCATTTTTGCTTTGAAAACACTGCCAAGTTATATCCGTGAAACGTGAAAAGGAGAAGCTGCTCTCCCGTTTGCCCTAAACTAAACAACCCCAAATGTTGGAACCAACTCCTTGATCATTTTGGTTGCCTTTTTCTGTACCTTTCCCCAACATATGAATATCCTTTCTGAGGTGAGGAGACAAGAACTGTACACAGTATTCCAAGTGCAGTCACACAATAGATTTGTATAACACCATTATGATAAATAAAAGTTTAGTTGTTAAGACCCTTTCAGAATGATCTATTGGATGGCATTTGCCTTTTTCACAGATATCACACACCAGGTTGATGTCTTAATCAAGTTATACACTATGACCCCAATATCTCTCTCGTTCTTGGTCAGCCAGCACAAATTCAGACCCCAGCAGCATACAGTATATGTAAAATCGGGGTGGTTTATTTTACCCCAGTGTACATCAGTTTATACTTGCTTACGTTGAGCTGCATTTGTCCATTTTACTGCCCTTTCACCCAGTTTGGAGATATCCTTTTGGAGGTCCTTGCAATTCCTATTTGCTTTAGCTGCCCCGAACAATTTTACATCACCAGGAACCCCTGGTTCTCATTCCTTACTCTAGATAATTTATGATACAGTTAACAAGCATAGCTCACAATACTTGGGGGACAAATATTTGTGGAACTCAGCCATGTTAAAGACAACTGAGTGAAACCACAATATATAATTAATAGTCCATTGGGGGAAAAAAGATACTGTACATAATATTCTCTGGGAACAAGCAGTAGAGTTTTCCTGGTGGTAGTAGTACACTCACCAGGAAGACGAAGGGGCATGGCAGTGGTGAGATTAGGTGAGTTCAGTTTTGGTGGTGGCAATATATGCACACACCTCCAGGGCTGCCACTGTCAATCCAGAGCTCCCTTGACATTATTGCTTGTACCTTGCCCACTCCATCCTAGTCCCAATATGCACAGTGCTGCTGCTGCTTACCACCCCCCCCCCCTGCTGCTTCGGAGGGATAAAAGAAAGCTTGTACAATGTGAACACCAAGCCAAACACGGTCCACCAGCCATAGAACATACAGGCCCTCCACGCCCCCAAGACTCAATAAATATGTGCTGGGAAATAAAAACAAGGAAATTGCCAATTGCCTGGGAGGTGAGGCAACTGAAGGTGTACTCTGCTTGGTGATTCACCAGTTGGGTGCAAGACATGTCTAGAACTTTCATGTCTCTGGATTGATGGGGACCTTCTTCACATTGCACAATCCTGAATGAAGCCACAGCAGCAGTCAAAGATTTAAGGCCTCTCCCCATGCCACTGTTCCAAATCCAGATCACCCATTATTTGTGAAAAACAAAAAGGAAGAAAACAGAAGGCCAAACAACATGGGTTAATGCCCATGTCTAGTTTGACCTTAAAAAGTGGGGCACACTGACATACTTTAAAGTCACTGCAACATCCCTGGGGGTTTATACACTTGCAAATTTGCAAATTACAGTCATCTTGTTATTTTTAGACTCTAATGCTGGTTTCTCTTCACATATTATGATGATTCAGTTTTCACTGATTAGTTCTGCAACAAAATATGGCATGGAACCAGTGGGATCAGGAATACAAACATGAGTGAACAACAATCAAAGGAAGTACATCTCAAGTAAATTTCCTGGGGAAGGGGGAGCAGGCTGCCAATGAATATTGTCCTGGTCTAGTGAAACTAAGCCGTGTAAGCTGCTTAGGGTGATTAGGCATCTGATGGACAGCCAGGATCAGGTGGGAAGTGAGGTGTAAAGACAGAAATATGGTCTTGCCAAATGCATAGCTCAGAGAATGATTTCAGCCACATATTTGATACGGTGACATTTTCCTTAAACTCTCCTGGTCTGAATTATTTGCATTAATTGATTTATATTTACATTTATATTTCAGTTTCCCACCTGAAGGTGCTCAAGAACAACTTACAGTCAAAATAGAAAAAGAGAGCAAAATCATCATAAAACCGTATTAAAAGTTTCACTGAACACGTCGAGAATGCTCAAAAAAGAACTCAAATTTTCATCTAAAAGTTTCTTATGGAAAAAGCCAGCCACCGGTTTGACTTCCCTGAATGCCTAGAAATCTAACAGCGTAGACCTTATAAGGCTTTCTAGGGTCAGGCTTTCATAATCCAGATTCTAGCACCCAAACCGACAGATTTCCAGTAACAGAAAACCTTATTTCAAACAGTGGTGATGCCTTAGGCAACATCTCAACGGGACATATATAGGAGAAGGTGCTTCAGATCCAGTTATTTAAGTATAAGAGGGAAAGCACCACTCTGAATTTAGCCACTTACATAAAACTGGTGTCACATGCTTCCAGAGTCTTATATACAACAGAAGCTCTGGTGCCACACTATGGACTATCTGAAGTATCTGAGCTGTCTTCAAAGGTCACCCCACAGGCAGCAGGCAAGGCGACAAGTTCCAGGGTACACATGATAATGGCCAAGCATAACGTATAAATACTGACAGATACCTAAGCAAATTGGATTCCACACACATATTAATGGTGTGTTTGTGTGTGGGATTTATCGCTAAACACCTGTTTGATGAGTGAAAAGTTATAGTTTAGGTGGAACGCAAAGGTATACAAAGAACAGAAAAGGCTTACCGTAGTTGTCTTTATTCTCCCACCTGGTTGTGTACAGGTCCAGCCTGATTTATTGATTAGCAAATCACAGCCTTCTCCTTCTAAACATGGAAGCATTTCACACCACTGTTTTGTTTTTATAATGCGTGCTGTGGACAACAAAAGAGAGAAAAAATCAGCTTATAGTTCACGTTTTCCTGTCCACAAGATTTGCTTGCGTGTGGAGGTCCCCAAGCCACCCCTCAAAATAATTCACAAATCACACATAATTTTTGTTTAAGGTTTTTGGCATAATTTTGGCCACAACTTTATTAAAATACATAATCTGTGAGTGGTTGCTTAGGCATTGGCTATGACTATCTGTCCCCCCACCTGGGACAGAACTGACTTTCCGAACTCCCTCGGAAGCCAGTGAAAGGAAAACAATATTGGGGATCAGTTGAGCTGAGTGACAGTCCCTCACCGCTCACCCAACCTGCTCCCTAAGGCTTGCCGGCCCTGGTCTCATTTCAGGGATTGGACAAAATCGTGGCAAGCCCCAGGATTGCTTTAACGGAATTCCCTTCCACACCACCATTGGACGGGCAGGCCCAGCCTATCCTTACCCCTCCTCCACCAATTTTTATAACCAATGCCTAACCACAACCTTACAAGTTGTGACGAATTGCTAAGTAGTAGGCAAAAACCAAATGGCACCAGCCAATCAGCCAAATGGACAAAATTCCTACTAGGCCCCTGCCCCAACGGCAGACGACCCCATGACAGGCATAGCAAGGTAAACTGGAACTCAGGGCGGGCGGGTGGGCGGGTGATCCGATGCACTCAGCGAAAGAGAAAGCAAAAGCTGAGTGCCCCACTATTTAAAGCCTTTGGTCCCACCCCCCAAATTGCTACATGCAATTTGCCTCAGCAACCCGGCCATCCAATCGTTGCCCCAGGCCATCACAATTTTACCTGCCTGGCAACAGAGGGTTGGCCTAGCAGACCCCATCGCAACACGTGCTCTCATTTCAGGGAGAACACGCTTTATTTTGACAATACATCAATGCTCCATTTCTAGAAAATGCTTAACCAATGTATAGCATGACCCTTCTCCTTGGGCACAACTATAAGGAGATTGAATGATGTTGCTTCCATTTCAGATTAACCACACTTTCATGTCATTTCTGAACCCTAAATTGTGGTTGATCTTAACTATAGTTGCTGAAACAGGTCAGCTCATCAAATGAGGTATGAAGTTGGCTTGTTTCAACAAACCATAGGTCAGATTAATCACAGTTTATCCAGATATGGATGAAAAGGCAAGCTCTGGTTAATCCAAAATGGAAGCAAAAGCTTCGAAATTCTTCCTTGCAGTTGTGTTAGACGAAGGGTGTGTGTGGGGGTTGGAGCCTGAGGTGTTCCTTGCGAGCACAGCCAATGTGACCATAATTAAATTCCACCACAACAATACAAAAAAGTCTTTATGACACTCCAGGTCAGAGATCTTGAAATGACAGATGAGTAATCATATGGTCCTCACTCAAAATAAGCTGCCCCAAGTTCAAGGGAGAAAGGGGCCAGCAGAGCCAGCACACAAGATCCATCTCTGAAGAGGTGCAATCAATGAAGATGGATCCTTTGTTGGCTTAACCTCCACACTGACCTCTCCTGTAAAGGCTGTTAAACTGATATGGGCTCATAAGTGCTGGAAGCAGCTGACATGCACCAATTGCACCAGGGCGTGGATTTTCTTCCATGGAACCTATTTGGCTCCGGTTTGTGGATTTTACAGATCCAGTGAATGCATTCATCCATATTCGTTAGATTTTTTTAAAAAAAATGAATTATTATACAGTTACAAATGAAACAAAGAATATAGACATTTCTACTGAATACACAAGGAAAGGAAAAAGCAAAGGAAAAGAAAAGGAAAAAGAAAAGGAAAGAAAAGAAAAAGAAAAAGAAAAAGAAAAAGAAAACAGAACAAACGAAAACAGTAAAAAATTAAGTATAATACAAGGTAACTATAATAGTCATCCCAGACTATTCTTTACCTGAATACTGATTCTTCTGGGGTGAATCTCTTTCTATTACACTTTTGGTTATTGATTTCGACTTCTGTCGACCTCATGGTGGTTCATTTCCTATAACTAGTACCATTTTTCTGTGTTTCAATATATTCCTTATCTTGGTATAAGGAGACATTTTCCCACTTATGGGTTTATTCTAAGTACAGCCAAACATTGGTTGTTGAACCTTGACTCGATAGGTAGGTATTTAGACAATCCCGTTCCTTCTGGACTATCTAATTTCACTTGTTCCAATACTTGGCTATTAATACCCTAGTCGCCGTCACTGTATAGAAAAATAATTTTAATCTTTCTTTTGGAATATTATCAGTTAGAATTCCAAGAAGGAATGATTCTGGTTTTTTTATGAAATGCAATTTTTAGTAATTTTTTCATTTCCTCGTAGATCGTGTCCCAGAATTTTTTTATTTCTGGGCACGACCAGCATTCGTTCATATTATTGTCTGTCTGAAGCAAGCAACCCTGACAACTTCCTCTCCTTCTTCATCAAGTGTTGGGTATGAATTATTCCTTTGCAAACAAGGCATTTTTCTATATGTGTGTGTTGAAAACTTTGAAGTCAACGTTATCATAGTGATAGATCGATGCCACAGCAAGATATGATGGCTGGGGTTTTAAGCATAGCCATGTGGTTATCTGCTCTAGCGAGGCTTTTCTCTCCCCATACAGTACAGGCAGCCCCTGTCTACGCATGTTCAATATGTGCGCGGTCAGGTATATGCACATTGCGCTAAACCCGGAAGTGGCCCAGAAATGTCATAAAGACGTCACTGAAACATCACTAAAGGGGCAGAATAGGGGTGGAGGTGGGACAGAATGGGGTGTTTACAGTCTTTTTCAATGGGTTTCAATTATACATGACGTCATCCATGTGCACGGTGCCTTGGAACGTAACCCCTGGGTAAACTGGGGACTGCCTGTATAATTTCCCCCAGATGGAAATACTGACAGAAATAATGCCACAAACGGTCATTATACACCACAGGTACATACTCTAAGTAAGAACAACAGTAACTGGAAATCCCCTGTGAACATTCATGGGTGGGGAATCCAAATATATAGTAGGATCACGTCATACACTAGGGTGGGCTGTTGTCTAAACCACTGAGCCTCTTGGGCTTGCCGATCAGAAGGTCGGTGGTTTGAATCCCCACGATGGGGTGAGCTCCCGTTGCTCTGCCCCAGCTCCTGTCAACCCAGCAGTTTGAAAGCACGCCAGTGCAAGTAGATAAATAGGTACCACTGCGGTGGGATGGTAAACCGCGTTTCCATGCACTCTGGCACTCAAAAGGGAAGCATAACACTCAAAATGAAGCACGTTCAGCTTCTAAAAAAAATCGCAATCTGGAACACTTACTTCCAGGTTTGCATTGTTTGGGTTCCAAGTTGTTTGAGTACCAAGGTGTTTGAGAACCAAGGTACTACTGTACTTAATTCCTTGTACTGAACCATGATATTTAGCTTTGACTAATAAGGACTTTTTGCACTTACTGTTTACATGTAAAGTATGAATAGCAAGGATATTAATACAGGGTTGATAGCGATTTGTTCCATTATTTATTTATTTATTTATTTAAGAAAGAGAGTGAAATCCCCTTCCTCTGAAGACCTGAACAAAGCAAAACACTGAGCTCTGTTTTGAAAATGCTATGACACTTAAACTGGGCTACAATTAGGAGAACAGGATTAAGACAGAACATGTGCACACACGTATTTATCAGGTTTTTGTACTTTCTGTCCCCCACCTTTGATATGAATTTATACTCTAAAATGTGTCAGCAACCATGAGAACTCCGTTTGCAAAGTCTCCTGAATATTGATAAAACCACCGGCCTGCTTCAGATATTTCTCTCTGTAAAGTTTCCTGAAGGCACAAAGTTTATGAAACCACTGGCCTGTTTCAAATTAACACTTCCAATGTATATCTAAATCAGCTGACCACCTAGCATGAATAAGCTAGGCCACAAGGGCTTGCATGAGATTTTGAAACTCCGAAGAGAATATCTCCCAAACTGTTGAAATCCTAGTTTTCGGGGAAAGAACAAATAAGAGTCAGATAGCTTCAGGGTAGTTAGTTTTTGCTGTCTAACAAGGGATGTTAATTGAATGCTTGCCTCTAGAGAGAAATCTTTGTCAGGAATCACTGTGCTCTGTTTCCATCCCCTGCTGTTCCGCTCTGCTGTATTCAATTAGTGTACTGGAAGCAAAGTAAAATTTAAACTGATCTCTGACATGCCAGCAGAAACCACTACAGGGATCAGGTTTTTTGGGACATCTTGCTTTGTTGCCAATATGCTGAGCATGTCAGAGTTAATGGGAGCCAGAGGAAACAGCTAGTGGAGGTATCGAAGGAGCATGGGAGAGAAGAGGCAAAGTACTAGGAGTCAAAGTAGCAAGAAAAATTGCCAGTTTTAAGCTCTGGCTCTCTTAAGGCAGCTCCCTGTTTCACATAGCATTTGGGAGGAGCAAGAGCTCAGGGGCAGAGCGTTCCTCCCGTGCAGAAGGTCCCAGCCTCAATCTTTGGCATCTCCTGTTCAAAAGATAAGGAAGCGGGAACAGATCTCTGCCTAAAACCCCAGGAGAGCCACTGTTGACATTTCCATTCCACCTTAAGTAAGAGGCATGAGATTGTTGCGTGTCACATGTCTGCTTACATTCCAGCACAGTATGCTGGGAACTTCCGTTTGTGCATAGCTTTTGCTGTTCTCTCGGAGACGACATGAGAGAGAGACGACATGTTTCTTTGTTCTGATTTATGTTTAATAAATCTGTAGCTGTAGCATGACTTCACAAGCCTCACGCCTCTTCTGTGTGTGCAATTGTTGTTGTTTAGTCATTTAGTCATGTCCGACTCTTCGTGACCCCATGGACCAGAGCACGCCAGGCACTCCTGTCTTCCACTGCCTCCCGCAGTTTGGTCAAACTCATGCTGGTAGCTTCGAGAACACTGTCCAACCATCTCATCCTCTGTCGTCCCCTTCTCCTTGTGCCCTCCATCTTTCCCAGCATCAGGGTCTTTTCCAGGGAGTCTTCTCTTCTCATGAGGTGGCCAAAGTATTGGAGCCTCAGCTTCACGATCTGTCCTTCCAGTGAGCGCTCAGGGCTGATTTCCTTAAGAATGGATAGGTTTGATCTTCTTGCAGACCATGGGACTCTCAAGAGTCTCCTCCAGCACCATAATCCAAAAGCATCAATTCTTTGGCGATCAGCCTTCTTTATGGTCCAGCTCTCACTTCCATACATCACTACTGGAAAAACCATAGCTTTTACTATATGGACCTTTGTTGGCAAGGTGAAGTACACTCTGCTAATAGCGTGCCCTGGCTTTTGAAGTCCGGGTCGCTGATTTACGTTGGAGAATGGGTCGATGGAAGGAGACGTCCAAGCTGGGGCATGCCAGCTGGCCTCCCGGCCCTCTGCATGTCAACAGCCACTGCCTATAAGAGGAGACAATACTGGGTAGTGATGTATGAAAGCAGCTTGCTGCTATTCCCTCACTCTAAGCTCAGTGTTTCACATCCTTGTCCCTGGTGTTTGGAAAGGAAGGGAATAGATATCCTAACCAGTCACTCATAGGCTTGGATATGTCAGACTAGCCACCTCGCCACTCTGGTATTAGGAGCAAGCTCCAATTATGAGTCATTCTTGGAACCTCTCCTCTCTCTTATTAGTCTTTTTGTCTTAATCCTCTACACCCACCTCTTCTTCTGGAATCTTCCAAGAAGTCTATATACTCTTGAACAACTCTGAAAAAAGGTTTTTGATAAGCTCACTCGACTTCTAGTGCTATTACCTCACTTTCAAATCCAAGGCAGCATAGGGGTAGTCAACAAACCAGCTCATTTTTGGTATTTATATCTCGTCTTTCTCCCAAAATGGAATTCAAGGTGGGAGGACACAGGCAATCTCGAAACGCTCACCAGAGAAAATTAACTTAGCGTTAGCAAGATTCTAAAAGAATATTCATACATCGACAGGTCATAAAAATGCCAATGCAGTGTACAATGAAATCATTAAAATGTCACAAAGCTATAAAATGTTAAAATAAAGTGACGGGGGAATAACGATGGCATCCATATCATATTCCTTCTATGGTACATCCTGTGGATGAGCCAGAATCCTTGATAAATATTCTTGTCCCAACCCAACTTGTTTGAGTGAACAGGAAGCAGAAAATGCAAACTGATATGAAAAAGGGACATAAAAGGTATTCGTTGTGGCTATCAGTGAAATAATTTTTGCTGCCCCTGCCCCCAAGAAAACCAAAGGGCATCAACGCAGTTCGTGATATTGTACTGCTGGCACGAAGCTTAAACAAATTTCTATGGCTAAAATACAGCAAAGAACAAGTTTATTTATTTCATAAAACGCATACACTGTTTGATTGTAAATGAAACCTCAAAGTGATTTTTAAAGATAAAACAGTGAAATCAAGAGAAGGGGAAATACAACCCTACGTTAAAGCATGCAAAAGTTAAATTACTGAAACAGATTAAAATTACTTCTACTTTTGAAGGATCTGGGGAGGCTTCTCTAAGCAGGAATGTTTTTAGCAGTACAGTGGTACCTTGGTTCTCAAACACCTTGGTACTCAAACAACTTGGAAACCAAACACTGCAAACCCGGAAGTAAGTGTTCTTGTTTGATTTATTTTTTCCCCAGAAGCCAAACATGCTCTGTTTTGAGTGCCACACTTCTGTTTGGAGTGTTATGCTGAGGTCTGTCTGTTTTTGCTATTTATTTTGCATTTTGTTGGCTCTTTTTTGTGTGTGACTGTGTGTAACCCAGTTCAGCTACTGATTGATTGATTGATTGTGTGACTGCAGTACATTGTATATTGCTTTCATTTATCCATCAAATGTGTTGTACTAAAAGAACTGTATGCAATCCCTTCCCACAAGAATAACACACGCATCCCCCACCCCACAGAGCTAGCAAAACTATTTTGTTTCTGGAAGTTTACAATGTTGCAACAGATTTATGAGGGGGAAAGCAGATCTAGCTTGAAAGTTTCATCTGTCTATCCATCCATTCATCCACCCATCTACCCTTGACAAGCAATCAAATTTTAACAATTTAAAATAAAAATACCTGGCTGATAAATAAAATCCATGTGTTGGAATATCAGTTACTGATAGACATGAACGTGATATGAATTGATTATTTCTCCTGCCAATCAAAGCTCTTGTTACATATGCATCTGATGTCATAGATGCACATAATGAAATTCCTGATTGACAACTAAAGCCTGTCACATTGTTCACACATTTTGATGTGTGTTATAAAGGGACAGAAATCAATGGGAAACACAGAGTGCTGATTTCTTAGTTTTTCCTTTAAAAAAATCCAAGGTGGTTTCACATTTGGCAAAAGCAAAAAAAAAAAAAGGCAAGCAAAACTATAACAACAACAACAACAACAACAACATTATTTATGGCTGGATTTCCCCAGCCTCTCTGGGCGGCTTCCAACAAAATATTAAAAATACAATAAAACATCAAACATTAAAAACCTCCCTAAACATGGCTGCCTTCAGATGTCTTCTAAATGTCTGGTAGTTATTGTTCACTTTGACATCTGGTGGGAGAGCGTTTCACAGGGTGGGTGCCACAACCGAGAAGGCCCTCTGCCTGGTTCCCTGTAACTTTGCTTCTTGCAGTGAGAGAACCACCAGAAGGCCCCCGGAGCTGGACCTCAGTATCCGGGCTGGATGATGCGGGTGGAAACATTCCTTCAAGTATACAGGGCCGAGGCTGTTTAGGGCCTTAAAGGTCAGCACCAACACTTTGAATTTTGCTTCGAAACATACTGGGAGACAATGTAGGTCTTTCAAGACCGGTGTTATGTGATCTTGGTGGCCGCTCTTAGTCACCAGTTTAGCTGCCACATTCTGGATTAGTTGTAGTTTCCGGGTCACCTTCAAAGGTAGCCCCACGTAGAGCGCATTGCAGTAGTCTAAGCGGGAGATAACCAGAGCATGCATCACTCTGGCGAGAGAGTCTGCAGGCAGGTAGGGTACTCAGTTTGCGTATCAGATGGAGCTCATAGATAGCTGCCTTTGACACAGAATTGACCTGCACCTCCATGGACAGCTGTGAGTCCAAAATGACTCCCAGGCTGCGCACCTGGTCCTTCAGGGTCACAGTTATCCCATTCAGGACAAGGGAGTCCTCCACATCTGCCCGCCCCCAGTCCCCCAAAAACAGTACTTGTGTCTTGTCAGGATTCAACCTCAATCTGTTGAAACACTTTATGGATATATAAAGCAGAAATTAAATTACGTAATACTAAAGTGCATTCCTTTTTTTTTAAGGTATTCCTTGTTTGAAAAATAATACTGATACTTTGTTCATGCTAGATGTTAAAAACAAAAATAGAACAATTATTTTATAATATGAGTTTTATTATAATAATTATTTCATATTATGTATGATTTCATATTATGTCTGGTTTCAAAAATTTATCAGGCTTACTACTTACACACTCCTCAGTTGAAATTTAGAAATAGTTATTGCATGGGTCTCTTTCACTAGAAGGGACGTGGGTGGCACTGTGGGTTAAACCACAGAGCCTAGGACTTGCCGATCAGAAGGTCGGTGGTTCGAATCCTCGCGACGGGATGAGCTCCTGTTGCTCGGTCCCTGCTCCTGCCCACCTAGCAGTTCAAAAGCACCTCAAAGTGCAAGTAGATAAATAGGTACCGCTCCGGCGGGAAGGTAAACGATGTTTCTGTGTGCTGCTTTGGTTCGCCAGAAGTGGCTTAGTCATGCTGGCCACATGACCCGGAAGCTGTATGCCGGCTCCCTCGGCCAATAAAGTGAGATGAGCGCCGCAACCCCAGAGTCGGTCACAACTGGATCTAATGGTCAGGGGTCCCTCTACCTTTACCTTACTCTCACTAGAAGACCAATAATAGACAGGGAGTGTACAGTTTTATAAACTGGTATAGCAAAGATTAGGGCATCAATTTCTGCACTGCTATAACAGCTGCAGAGGGAAGAAGGGGGAAAGAAAAATTTATTCTATGAACCTGTCTTCTGCTCATGTAATACTGACTGCAACCCATAGCAAATTTTAATATTTAACCCCAGCTCACTCTTTTCGTTCATTCTCAAAATTTGCCCTTGTGACCATTCCAGTCCACATGATTACATTGATAAAGTATTGGTTAAACAGAAGTTAATATTTGCCATTGTTTTTGTGACTCCAGGGACTCTAGAAAGCATTAATCTTGTATGAAAAATTCAGCTTTAAAAATGAATCAATCTTTCCAGTGCAAATATGCGGCTGTTATCCATATTTGCTTCTGCAGAATATTGAGATAAACAACATTCCGAGATGTACAATAGCATTTCAATGCATTGCCTTTCCCAGAGAGGCAATGTGTAGTATTTAATGCATTACTGAATAGGGAGGTCAAGAGAAATCTCTGCGGTTCTATAAAATGTTGTGGTAAGGCATAACAAACATCAAGAAGTTTCTGTGGTAAGCCTGTGACTTATGGTTGAGTTAAACCACATTTTAGAATGGTGCGCGCACACAAAAAAAATCTAGCAATATATCATGTTCCTAAGTACCTTAAAATGAGAGGCCTGAAATCAATAAGAAAATTGTGTTTAATGCCTATAGGAAAGAAACGGAAGAATACTGGAGTGCATGAAGCTGTGAAACAGCTTGTAAACTGATGCTATGATTCTTATAACTATATTGAAAGCTGCTGTAGGAGCTAAGAATGTGATCTGTGAAATCCCCAGTATAATCTTAGGCTAGCCACAAAAATCCCTACTCATTTTCACTAGTCACAATCAGATAATCATATTGCACTGCTTGACAAGTCTGTAAATTACTTTATAGACAGTAAGGATTTCTGAGATGAAGCATGCCCAAAACAAAGAATGTTTAATATATATATTGCAATTAATGTGCATGTCACTGTATAGGACAACATGAACAAACAGGCTAGTCTCTACCATGATGAATCTCCAATCTAGAATTTGAATTAGTGAGTGGTTATTATTTTTTTTAATTTCTATACCGCCCGTCACCTGATGATCACAGGGTGGTTTACAATATGAAACACAAAAATACACAACAGAGTAAGAAACAAAATCAGTACTTCCTTCCCTCCCCACAGCTTGAAAGGCCATAGGTAAAGGTAAAGGGACCCCTGACCATTAGATCCAGTCGTGGCCGACTCTGGGATAGCGTTGCTCATCTCGCTTTATTGGCCGAGGGAGCCAGTGTACAGCTTCCGGGTCATGTGGCCAGCATGACTAAGCCGCTTCTGGCGAACCAGAGCAGCGCACAGAAACGGCGTTTACCTTCCCGCTGGAGCGGTTCCTATTTATCTACTTGCACTTTGACGTGCTTTCAAACTGCTAGGTGGGCAGGAGCAGGGACCAAACAACGGGAGCTCACCCCATCGCGGGGATTCGAACCACCGACCTTCTGATCAGCAAGTCCTAGGCTCTGTGGTTTAACCCACAGCGCCACCCGCGTCGACCATTGAAAGGCCATAGATTGTTTAATTAGTCTTTTTTATAACTTTTTATTGGGTTTTATAAACAAGAATAATGTCATACAAATAAGCATACCAATTTTTCTCATGTCATTTGTATATCACAAAAATAGCATAATAAATGTGGAGTAAAATCTACAAAATATGGTTCATCGTTAGTGGTCAATGTATACGTTCTTGGTTCATGAATTGGTTTAAACAAAGGGGAAACAGGGTAGAACGGAGTTTTTCTGTTTTTTGTTAATTCATCAAGCATTTATTTTTATTTTTTGTTAGGAAGAAAAGAGGGGGAAAGAAGGGGAGAGGGTGGTAAGTGGTGTGGTGTGGTTATACTTCTATTCTTCTATTTAGTGTTAAGTGTGGGGATCTGTGTCGGCAATACTTGTATGGGTTTAATTAGTCCTGTCCACTGGTCCCATCACCTCCTGGCAAATAGAAGGGGAAGAAATGGAGGCAGTGAGAGATTTTACTTTCTTGGGCTCCATGATCACTGCAGATGGTGACAGCAGCCACGAAATTAAAAGACGCCTGCTTCTTGGGAGAAAAGCAATGACAAACCTAGACAGCATCTCAAAAAGCAGAGACATCACCTTGCCAACAAAGGTCGGTATAGTTAAAGCTTTGGTTTTCCCAGTAGTGATGTAAGGAAGTGAAAACTGGACCATAAAAAAGGCTGATCGCCAAAGAATTGATGCTTTTGAATTATGGTGCTGGAGGAGACTCTTGAGAGTCCCATGGACTGCAAGAAGATCAAACCTCTCCATTTTGAAGGAAATCAGCCCTGAGTGCTCACTGGAAGGACAGATCGTGAAGCTGAGGCTCCAATACTTTGGCCACCTCATGAGAAGAGAAGACTCCCTGGAAAAGACCCTGATGTTGGGAAAGATGGAGGGCACAAGGAGAAGGGGATGACAGAGGACGAGATGATTGGATAGTGTTCTCGAAGCTACCAGCATGAGTTTGACCAAGCTGCGGGAGGCAGTGGAAGACAGGAGTGCCTGGCGTGCTCTGGTCCATGGGGTCTCGAAGAGTCAGACACAACTAAACGACTAAACAACAACAAAAATTTTGTCTGGCACCAAAAGATATTTATCAAAGGTGCCAGGCGAGGCTCCCAGGGGAGAGAATTCCACAAGTGGGGAACCACCACATAAAAGGCCCGTTCTTGTGTTGCTGCCTTCTGGACATCTTGCAGAGGAGCCACACAAAGAAGGGCCACGGTTGATGGCCGCAGGGTCCAGGTCAGTTCATATGAGGAGAGGTGGTCTTTGCTTGAGCGTATGGAAGATAACAAGGTATCAGGAAGGAACATGTTCAGGTGCTTTTACACATACTGTGGCTGCAATTTAGCTAAAGAAGAATATATACAATTTGGCCTGCGAGTGTGTCAGGGGAGGTTCATATCCCAGCATGCCTGACTATTAGCTATGCTGGCAGAGTTAGTTAACATTTGCAGGGTCACAGGCTAGCCACCCCTAGAGTAAGGATTTAAGACATATGTTTAATAAAGTTTTTGGCCTGGAGCACATAAATGCTAATAACTTATGTGAATAAAGTGTTGGTGCTGACCTTTAAAGCCCTAAACGGGCTTGGTCCAGTATATCTGAAGGAACGTCTCCACCCTCATCATTCTACCTGGACACTGAGGTCCAGCACCGAGGGCCTTCTGGCGGTTCCCTCACTGCGAGAAGCCAAGTTACAGGGAACCAGGCAGAGGGCCTTCTCGGTAGTGGCACCCGCTCTGTGGAATGCCCTCCCACCAGATGTCATAGAGAACAACAACTACCAGACTTTTAGAAGACATTTGAAGGCAGCCCTGTTTAGGGAAGCTTTTAATGTTTGAATGACTACTGTATTTTAATATTTTGTTGGAAGCCGCCCAGAGTGGCTGGGGAAGCCCAGCCAGATGGGTGGGGTATGACAACTGACTGAGGTAGGCGGAGACCTCCAGGTATCCCACCTGAGGGAAGGCAAGGCCAAGCCTATGCTGTTGGAGCTGCTCCAGATCTAGGGGCTGAACGCGTCCACGCAAAGGGCGCCCCCCGTTTTAAGCGGGGAGCGGTCATTATTATGATGATGAATTATCGCTATAAGCACTATATTTTCATTGATTATTCTTCACTTTTAATGTTTTATAGAATGCTGGAATTGTGAGCCGCATTGAATTGTATGTAGAGACTGCAGTGAATCAGTCCCTTTGTTGCAGGACTGCAGGATTCACTCTTTTTTGGGCAAAAAATAACGTTTATTCAAAATGATCCCAACGTATGGAGGATGTTACAAAGCACACATCCTTCCTTTTGACAATGAAGCAACTATTTCACTACCAATCCTAATATAAAAGCCTTGTATAGGGAAGCTATTTAAGGTTTAATGTTTTTACATATGCTGGAAGCCTCCCAGAGTGGCTGGAGCAACCCAGTCAGATGGGCAGGTTACAAAGAATAAATGATTATTAAAAGGCTACCATATGTGCAAGTTTTTCTTCTTCTTCTTACTATACCAATGACCTTTAAAACTAAATTTAATCAATTAAGGGCTACTACTTCCGAAGAGTTCTTGTCTCTTGTTTGCAGTTCTTACCGATAGGAATGCTGACAGGACAGATCTGCCGGCATCAAAACAGCATGAATATTCCATTGGCAGAATATGCATCACTTCATCTCAGTAATCACTACTGTGAGACTACCTATGGAATGTGCTTGAAAGAGCTGCCCTCGCCCCACAAACCAATCTATGCTTCAGTGAAACTCTCGGGAAAATTTAAACCAAGGCAGGTTTATCTAATTAAAGGTTGTAGAAACTTCTGAGGCAAAGTGATCAGAAGTTTATAAACAACCACTGCAGTTCCAATACAGTCATACCTCATGTTAGGTTTGCTTCATGTTATATTCTTTCAGGTAACGTCCCGCGGCGATCCGGAAGTACCGGAAAGGGTTACTTCAGGGTTTCGCCGCTCGCGCATGCGCAGAAGCGCAAAATGACATCATGCACATGTGCAGAAGCAGTGAATTGCAACTCGTGCATGCACAGACGTACTGCTGCTGGTTGCACTCTTTTCATGTTGCAAACAGGCCTCCGGAACAGATCCCGTTCGCAACCAGAGGTCCCACTGTCATACTGGGAAATTGGGGAATGCCGTATATATCAGACACCCACCAACTGAAAATGGGTACCAAGCACTGGAATTCATGAAGCTGGAATGTTTGCCCTTCAGGTTTGTAGACAGATGTTTATACAGTCAGACCTTGGAAGTTGAACGCAATCCATTCTGGAAGTCCAATCGACTTCCAAAACAATCGGAAACCAAAGCGCGGCTTCTGATTGGCTGCAGGCAGCTCCTGCAGCCAATCGGAAGCCCCGTTGGACATTTGGGTTCCAAAGAACGCTTGCAAACCGGAACAATCACTTCTGGATTTGCGGCATTCAGGAACCAAAACGTTCGAGTACCAAGGCGTTCATAATCCAAGGTAGGACTGTATACCACTTAGCATTGCAGGATGCCATGAACATTAGAGACCTGCTTTGCCTTTCAATATTTAACTTTCTAAAAAGAACAAGAAGCTTATACGAGCAAACATACTGAGGTGCTTCATGCTATGTGTTCTCAGTCCGCTTTCTGACTCAGAGTCAAGAGACATTCACTCAGGAAGCAACTGTCCCCCACCTTGGGATCTTTCAAGCAAGAGTACATGGCTTTATTCACCTCTTCCAGATTTGGAGAGTACTATTTAGAAAATGAGAGTCTTTCATAAGGAAGAGGTGTTCATAAACGGTTCATCAAAATGTTTACATCTACATAAAAGAAACCCAGCATGACTTCTTTCTTCTGCGCGCACACACACATACACACCAGCTATGAATGAGTTTTTATCATTTCAAATCAACATAAAAGCACTTCAATAAAAGGTCAAAGTGTTTATCATTCTAGCTTCTTAGCACCATTTAAGCAAACACAACTAATATAAAAAGTAGTTATTATTCCAGAGTGAACCTGATCTGTACATGGAAATCTTTCTTGAAATCTAAACGCTCAGGTTTTTCAAAAAAACCACACAAGTGCTTTTTAAGAAAATGTCCCTGGCCTTGAATAAACTAATCCTCCTGAACACAGCATGCACGTTTTTCATGGGAGTGTTAGAGGGCACAAGGCAACTAGATAAGAAGGCTCTTTAAAAAGCGTCCGTTATCTGCAATGAAAGCACGCCTCTGTTATGTTTAACGTGCAGCATTTGATTCTTTCCGGGACAGTTTGTGTGAAACTATGTATTTAGCT
Source organism: Podarcis muralis (assembly GCF_964188315.1). Classification (NCBI taxonomy): domain Eukaryota; kingdom Metazoa; phylum Chordata; class Lepidosauria; order Squamata; family Lacertidae; genus Podarcis; species Podarcis muralis. The sequence goes on along the minus strand of NC_135664.1, from coordinate 12,024,686 downwards.
CCTTCATTTGACAGAAGGGGTAAGAACTATAGCACAGATCTCCAACTGACCATAACCTAGTATGTGATGCAATATCTTGCACATAAAAAATAGGCACCTGGATGGCTGGGTGCCCAAGCAGGATAAACATGGTCCTTATTGTTATATATAGGCAATAGGCCTGGACGATATATTGCCCAGGACCCTTATGAGGAGCAGACCACAATGTCAGTGGTATATCACTGGTGAAACCACCACCACTCCTGACTCCCTCTGCTAGCAGCGAGTCAAGAGTTCTTATCTCCTGTTCCTCATATGACGGAGAGGGAGAAACAAGCTGTATCAGCGAGACACCGATACAGCTTGTTCCTCCCTCTGCATCTTTGAACTGCTCAACCGAGGTGTGCAGTTGCCCTTGCCTCAGTCAGGCAGATAAAGGAGCCCCCGCCTGGTACTGTCTCCTCCAAGCCAGCAGCGGGATGGGGGCTCTATGAAACTGCTTAGCTGAGGGGAGCACGGTTGCCTCTCCCTGCAGCCAGCAGTTAAAGGAGCCCCGATGTTTCACCTGCTTGCGAGCGACAAGAGAACCGAGGCTGTCTCAGCTGGGGAGGGGAAGGTTCCCTCCCCGTGACTGAAAGGCACAAAAATGTGGCAATATCCTGGCCTGTGAGCCTGGGTGAAACCTCCTCAGTTCTCGAGGTGAGAGCTGGGGCAGTTTCACCCGGTGTCTCGTAGGCAGAGGCCGATGCATCTTGTTTTTCTGACATCGTAGTATATCGCCAAACCACGATGTTTGGCGGGCGATACACCGCGGCGTTGAAAAGCTGATATCGCCCAGCCCTAATAGGCAATGCTTGGAAAGCTTTGCAAAAGCCCCATTCACACTTCAGCAGCGAAGAGGCATACACATACAGCTCAGCAGCACTTCGTAGAACACCCATATGATCAAAAATGTGTGTGCATGCTTTCAGATCCTTACACCAGTGTTTCCCAAAGTTGGGTCTACAGCGGTTTTTGGAGTACAACTCACATCACCCCTAGTTAGCAGGACCAGTGGTCAGGGATGATGGGAATTGTAGTCCATCAACAGCTGGAGACCCAACTTTGGGAAACACTGCTTTGCACTTCCACAAAGCCCTGCTGAATGAATCAATGATCCATCAAACCCAGCATTCTGGTCTCACAGTCGCCAACCAGATGCCTATGGAAGCCTGCAAATAGAACCTGATTGCAATATCACTTTCCTCACTTGTGACTCTGACTAGGAATGCATGGACCTCTCTAATCTCACATTCCAAATCTTAAACAGAGTCCTCCCCATTTCCCCACCAGTTTGCGAATTTTATTTTTTAGAAAAGAAGCTTCATGAAAATTCATCAGCCTTGTAGTGCAAATTTGTCCTGATATATACAAAATTCCCTCCCATATGTACATTTTTGCAAGCATTTCTCCCAGTGTAATCCGTTTTTGATTGTTATTTTGTTGTATAAGACTTTCTATGAATACTTAAGTACACATCTATTTGCGCAAATTATTGTAGAACTGTATTGCAACATTCAGGGAAGTGTGAATTTTGAAGTGCAACTGTGTTTCAGTTTGTGTATTGTTTCAGGAAGTGCAAATTAAGGAACGGCATGTTGAAGTGTGAACCAATCTTTCCCCCTGGGCCAAGCAATTGGCACACTGCCTCTGATGGTGAAGTCAGAACATATGCTGTAACTGTAGTTTAGAAGTGTATTTCAATATTAGGCAATCTAAATCTACTAAAACAACAACATAGCAGTTCCGGTTTACCATATAAAGAAACACATGAATGATTTAGAATAAATCTAATAGTGGGATAGTTACTAACCTAGTTGGCATGATACACAAGTCAATCAATCAATCAATCAATCAATCAGTCAGTCAGTCAGTCAGTAAGTCAATCAATCAATCAATCAATCAATCAATCAATCAATCAATCAATTGTGTATAGCCCAAGGCCTTTACAATGTACAGCAGGGGATAAGAACAAGGCTTTCCTCTGAAATCACACAACATGACCTGTAAAAGTTTACAGCATAATCATTTACAGCACAAGGTTTTAAAATTAGAAAGCATTCTCGTAGATCAGAGCTTCTTAGCTGCCAGAGCACATTTGGTTACTAGACATGTACAGTGGTACCTCCGGTTGTGGATGGGATCCGTTCTGGAGCTGCAGTCAGATCCCGAGGTTTCTGCAACTGGAGGTGCCTGTTCTGTGCATGCAAGCGGCATGATAGAGCACTTCTGTGCATGTGTGCGGTGTGATAGAGCGCTACTGCGCATGCGCGCAGAGAAACCCCCAGAAATATACTTCCGGGTTTGCCGCATGCGTATTCCGAAGGATACATAACAAGAGGGCCATGTAAGGTACCACTGTAATTTGAAGATCTTTATCAACTATCACTTCCTGGGGGGTCAGCCTTAGAAACAGTTAATAATAGATAATGGAAAATTTTCTCTAGGCATTTTATATAAGGGGCAAATCAGCAGGTAATACATGATATCTTTGACCTGATTGCATCCATAAATGCATTTAAGTCCCATATGGGAAATTCCCAGGTATCTGTTGGAACCTGAGTTCGACAAATGACCTGTGTAGTTATGGGAAAGTCAGTATCTCAAGGTAATAGAGTCTTAAGTGGGTGATCTTGATTTGGGGGTACCAAATATAATAACAGGCATCTTTAATAGATTTTCTATCTTGATTGGTGTGTCCTGGCCGAAGATTCAATTTCTGAGGTCACGCGAATTGAGGGCTAAATATTTCTCCTTTTGGAGATTGTGAGCCCTAAGCTTATCATGACGCTTTTGCACCCAGCTCCCTGTCCTTAGTTGCTCTAACCAGCAAAGCTTGGTAAGAATATAGTCCTCAAAGGCATTTAGCCTGCGCCAGTTCTGTACAATCAAAACAAAGTAACATAATGCACCCAGCTATCCTATTAAAGGGGGAAATACTGATGAATGTAATTAACAGCTCTTAAACATAGATTTAATTTCATATATATATATATATATATATATGATTTTCTAACATTCCAATAGCATACCTCATTATAACAATACCAATTTCACCCAATGAATACAATTATTATTAAAATGTCAAATTATACAATTTAATTAAACTGGCCCCACCACACACCAGTGTTAATGAGTTTATTCTTCTACATTTGTTCCGTGTTCCAAAAATTTAATAATTTCCATTCCATTCCATTCAGATACAAATCACTTATATAACAGCTGCAATCTTGTGATTTCTATTCCTGTTGGTATAATACAGGCATAGGCAAACTCCAGCCCTCCAGATGTTTGGGACTACAATTCCCATCATCCCAGACCACTGGTCCTGTTAGCTAAGGATGATGGGAATTGTAGTCCCAAACATCTGGAGGGCCAGAGTTCGCCTATGCCTGATATAATAGGTAATGTGTAAAGTTTCAAGTGAGGAACTTTAGCTATAATCCTTATTCTTTCCTGCATGTGACAGTTTACCCCATGATGTTTTCCCATCCATATATGGTGTTGTATCCTTCATTCCTGAAACTGTTCATGCTTCCCATCATGCCCCGGAATGAGCTGTTATCTCACAGTTTCCAAAAGTCACTGCATCGCTTTATCCCGTGATTCGGCTTCCAGTAAACAAGCCACCTTCTCCATTTTTCCAGCCAAGGAAAAACGGTTTGAATCCAGACTGCAGATAGTTAATCCAAAAACTTCAATTTCCGCAGCTGGTATATTTCTTTCCTCCCTGCCATTGTTTTATGGCCATTTATACTTATCTTGAACACATTCCTTTGTGGATAACAGAGGTTAGGGATGATTTTGCTCTATATTTTCAAAGCATAGTGTTTCCTGCCCTTCCCCTCAGTTCCTTTCTCTCTCACGCACAGTTCCAATTTGCTTAAATTCCATATTATATTCCAGTTTCTTCCATCCTCACTTGTGCAGATTTGTTCAAATAAAACTTGCATTCCGGGGAGGGTTGCTTCATCATAAATGCAGAGAAAAATTTTAAGTAAGCAAACCGTGGGCTCCCCTCACCCGATCATCTCTTTCACTGAATGAAATTCACTCTCAGTCCAAACCTTTTACATCCTTGTAGCTGGGTTGTTTTCACAGTTTCTTATATCATCATTTCTGGCATGTGCCTGTTGTTGTTGTTTAGTCGCTTAGTCGTGTCCGACCCTTCGCGACCCCATGGACCAGAGCACGCCAGGCACTCCTGTCTTCCACTGCCTCCCACAGTTTGGTCAGACTCATGTTTGTAGCTTCGAGAACACTTTCCAACCATCTCGTCCTCTGTTATCCCCTTCTCCTTGTGCCCTCCATCTTTCCCAGCATCAGGGTCTTTTCCAGGGAGTCTTCTCTTCTCATGAGGTGGCCAAAGTATTGGAGCCTCAGCTTCATGATCTGTCCTTCCAGTGAGCACTCAGGGCTGATTTCCTTCAGAATGGATCGGTTTGATCTTCTTGCAGTCCATGGGACTCTCAAGAGTCTCCTCCAGCACCATAATTCGAAAGCATCAATTCTTCGGCGATCACGTGCCTATAGTTTATTCCAATTATAATCCAATTAACAGGATAACCTGTGCTTCCAGGAACGGGATCAGGATTGGGGGTCATGGCAGCCAGAGTGCTCCGTGTGTCAAGGGATGTTCCTGCCCAAACAGACAGCGGAAAATCTGAAGTGGAGGGAGGGCAGACTGAGGGGAGTAGGAACTTGATTCCTTCTCACACTGAGAGTGAGGTAAGTCCCCCTCTCTCTGGAATGCTGGCTGTCAGTTCTCAAAGCAGCACAGAGCCAACACAACAGGCTGCAGGAGAAAGGCCGTGTTTAGACTCTGCCCAAGAAGAGGAGGAGGAAGGGCTGGTTGCACCTGAATCTCCTGGGAGCGGGAGGAGAAGCCAACTATTGGAGCAATGTAAGCCCGACAGGGGCAAAAAGTGGGAAATATCCTGTTGGCGCAGAACACGTCATCTAGTAGAACCAACTGGCTCAAGCAGTGAAGGTTGAACTAAGAGAGCTCAGACTGCCGAGTAATTGTAATTACTTAATAAATCTAAAAGCAATAAACCTGCCAACGTGCCGTGTCTTGTGTGGGAGAGACAACGTAAACTTGACAGCATGCACCCAGTGCCTTTGCCTGCCCTCGCATTCCATGGGGAAGCAAGTGCTGGACCACCGGGCGAACTGCAGATAAGAACCTGGTTCCTCATCCAACCAAAGAGGAATGCAGAAAACGAAATTCCTCCATCATTATCTGATTATCTCCATCTGTCTCTCTCTCTCTCCTGTGGTGTTGGGAGAGACCTCATTCCTGGCACACTGGAAACAGGAAGCCAACATAGGTTTAATTTCTGCACTTTCTTAGATTTAGCACAGTAGGATATGATATTCATCAGATATGAATATCTGCACTCTCAAAGGAGCTATGAAACACAGGATATCCACTGAGTGCTCTGAATCTACATGGTTAAAAAGCTAGATTTAGTCCAGATAATAAGTTCCAACAGGCTTTCTTCCAGGTAACTGGATATATAGGATTGTAGCCTATATTTAAAACTGCTGATTTAAGTAGCAGATAATTTTCTGCTACTCTTGAAATATATATGTTTGATTTGAAGTACAGAACTGGATTTTAATTAGCATACATATCTGCTCTTGTAATATCTTGGGGAATGGCCAATGAAGTATTTATCTGATGGGATTCTTTGGTAACATTCCACCTTCTCTTTTCAAAAGCCATACATTCATGTAGGTTATAAACTACAAGTATTCTCATCAAAGATTTGCAATTTATTTAGGGCTCTGAAAACTGCTGTGTTTTGGGGAGCAGGGTGGATTTTTGCTGAGCTACCACCACTCATGTTTGAATTAATACCAGTTAAATAAGAAATTAAAAGTGAGTCCTAGAGTTGTAGTGTTTTGAGCCAAAAAGGAAAAGTACTGTACTTTTTTTCCAGATTTGCATGTTTTTTTAAAAATAATCATTAAAAGGTAGTAAACAATTACCACTATTCGTGTTAAGTTGTGGGTGAACATATCAGAGGACACAGTGATTCTTCAAACAGCTCTTGTTTATTCACAGGCCAGATCTGAACTGAAGGGGTCAGCCAGCCTGCTTATATAGAGCTCCAGTACAACGTAACTGTAACAAGTTTCTGAAACTATTCAATCACTGAACGTCACTTTCAATCCCTTATTTGCATATGTGGACCTGAGTGAAAACTATCTACAGTATCCCCCTGCTGGCCCAGGGTGAGAACTTCAGTACATAACAATTCCCAACTCATCACACTTCATTTCTCAACCCACCCATTCTCTGTTAAGAGTTATTTTCCATGCAAATGAAGGCCTTTTAAGAAAAACACAGGCACTTGTCATTACCATTAATAATGGCTGGTGCAGAACGTATGCAGTGGGCTCCTTTATTAACACTGTTGCAACAACAACAAAAAACACTATACACCCATATAGCTTTTGTTTCCTTGGCTTAAATCACAAACTACGTTAACAACCTGTCTGAGCGTTAAGATGGTTTGGTCCTCTTCTAAGAGCTGTTAGATTGGTGAATACAAGGTATAAGACCTTCTCATCGGTGCTTTCATACTTCTGGAAGTCCTTACTCAGGGAAATATTGAATGAAGTTGCTAGTAAATTCTGACAATGTTACTGTTGTTGTTGTTGTTGCTGCTGCTGCTATATTCCAATGCTTGGTCAATGCACTGTGCTTGAATTTTTAAAGCTATCGTTTCTGGGTTTAATTTAATGATTATAACTCAATGGCATATTGTGATTTATTTATTTTTGGCAACCTAAAAATACAAAGTAGGTTGCATTGCAGTGTGCCCTGAAAGGTGGCTTGAAAAAAACTAAATAAAATAATCGAAAATACAAAGGAAGCCAGCAAAAAATATGTTTTGTGGATCCAACCTTTTCTGTCGGAAAATTGAACATCAAGATTGCCTTCTTTCTTCTTAAGTCTAAAACTTGCAAAGATGAAAGTGACCTACATCAGTCCCACTACAGTACATCAAATAATCCATTATTTAACAAATCAGTGAAGCACCTCTACAGAATGAAAGCAATGTATAGCCTTAATCCTGCTTCGATTAATTTTCTTCTTCACAGAAAGTAGACCTTAATCTATATCCATTTGCAGTAATCTTTGCAAGAAAACACTACTTGACTTACACGTGCTGCTTGATGGCAAAATGAATTTCTTAGGCATGTGGGTACCCTGTGATAGGACCTAATAAAAATTGCCCCTGCAAACAGAGAACAAGCTAAATACGTTCTGTATGCTCAAGTGAGCTCCACAGTTAGAGAGATGATGAGGGTTAATGATGTATATTCTGAATTCTCTCCACTAACACACACCCAAGCAACACTCTTGATTACTGAAAAGACCTCAAGGACACTTGCCACATCCATTTAGGAGTTCTCTCTCTGTTTAGGGACATTTTGCTGTTGTTTTCAAAATGATTTTGTTGAGGGGGGTGGTGTCTTTCAGCATAGTAACACAAATTGTTCTGCTATTACATATTGCACCAGAATTTTCAGTGCCTCGGGAAACCTCTATGAAGAAAAACAAATACAAACATCTCCCTTTCACAAAGAGGAAGATGCACTGAAAAACCCATGCAGATATTTGACCATAAACACACAGATAAACTAAACCCAAATGAATCAGAATTAAGTTGTTCCTTCATACATTGACATATAAGAGATCTTCCATGCTTTGGAAACACTGCTACAAGAATTGGTGGGAAGGAATGTTTTTCAGACGGCACTTCCCTGAGGGTACTGAATAACTCTGAACCAGAATTGCAGAAAAAGTCCTGGAGAAAAGATGGGTCATAATGCGCCCCTACATTTAGAACAAGAGTCCCGTCATACGATATTGCACAAGCATTAACAAGGAAGAAGAATTTAGAGAATTTAGCTTGTAGAAAGTATTTTCTTACTGTTTGGGGAATGTTTTTAATTATATTCTTAATAGGTTTGCTAGTCTGGGGTCCTTCTGAATGCAGGGTGGGAAAGAAATCAAACATCTAATAAATAAATAGTTTATATATTTTGTACGCTATGTTTTGGTTATAGGCTTTGCAGAATTCTCTGAGCTGTGATTGGTGTATTGGATTTGAACCAAAACCATTTTATATTTAAAACTCATTTTATATTTTGTATATTTTGAATATATTTATATTATCTATTTTGAACTCAAAGATCAACTTTTTTTAATTTTGGAAGTGGGGAAAATGGCACCTGATTTGTAATACAGGCTGCACATTATGAGGCGGACAAGACCATATTCCTAAAAAGGTAACTACAAACTCCAGCAAAACCTTTAGAAATAAGGAGTGTATGCTTATGACCAACAACAACCTCCATACCTGGAAACAAGAAGGTTGTGACAGCAGGTCCATGGTTATTGTTGTTGTTTAGTCAACAAGACGTCTGACTCTTCGTGACCCCATGGACCAGAGAACGCCAGGCACGCCTGTCTTCCACTGCCTCCCGCAGTTTGGTCAAACTCATGTTAGGAGCTTCGAGAACACTGTCCAACCATCTCATCCTCTGCCGTCCCCTTCTCCTTGTGCCCTCACTCTTTCCCAGCATCAGGGTCTTTTCCAGGGAATCTTCTCTTCTCATGAGGTGGCCAAAGTATTGGAGCCTCAGCTTCAGGATCTGTCCTTCAAGTGAGCACTCAGGGCTGATTTCCTTCAGAATGGATGCGTTTGATCTTCTTGCAGACCATGGGACTCTCAAGAGTCTCCTCCAGCAACATAATTCAAAAGCATCAATTCTTCGGTCTTCTTTATGGTCCAGCTCTCACTTCCATACTTCCATATGGTTTTCACTACTGGGAAAACCATAGCTTTAACTATACAGACCTTTGTTGGCAAGGTGATGTCTCTGCTTTTTAAGATGCTGTCTAGGTTTGTCATCACTTTTATCCCAAGAAGCAGATCCTTCATGGACCACTGCCTTGTCATGGCGACGGGGCTTGAATAAGAGAAGCTATGAGCTATGCTGTGCAGGGCCGCCCAAGATGGACAGGTCATAGTGGAGAGTTTTGACTAAACGTGATCCACCTGGAGCAGGAACCGGCAAGCCACTCCAGTATCCCTGCCAAGAAAACTCCATGGACAAAAACAGGTCCATGGTACAGCTCTGCTTTGCAAAATGTTTCCCTAATTCTTTTTAATTACACAATGACAATCCTCTGCACGGGGACAGCAGCCGCGTGTGGATGTACTTGGTCAACTATTACACAAAATAGAAACACACGGTATAAGGCTTCAGTCTCACCAGACAAACCATGTCTGGATGAAGCACCAGCTCTAGTTTTTAGCTATTTGCCCCATTTCCTGTGAAGGAGCGGGGTGGGAAGAGGCAGCAATTTCCATGTTCAAAGCCTACTCTAGGGCTGAAGTGTGTTGGCAGCTAAATTAGAGATGCACCCAAGCAAATTAAAGCTTTTCTGGAGAGAAAAAAAGGGGGGTGAAGCAGCAGTGTTTAAAATTAGAAACCCTTTTCAAAGCTGATAACAGTTAAATATAAATGAGGAAATCTAGCATATGACTTCCCAGCAGTGCTTTTAAGCCCTGAAATCCTTTTCTTGCTTGCACACAGCCCACTGCAAATTATAAGAGTTGATGTTCATGCAACTTAGAATCACCAGAAGACTGGGATGGAGAAGCTGAAAGAGTAAGGAATAGTGCTCACTAAGTGTGCAAAGACATTAGAACTAAATGACTTGATATAATATTCTTTATGTAATGTGGAATTAGTTTGGTTGATTTCAGCGGAAGGCCCCAAGGAGCTATTCCACAGTCATTGCTCATGTGGCTTTGATAACTGTCAATTTTTTCCCTTAAATGAACCTGACTAAGTGAGTTTTCCCATTCAGTTTTAAAGTCCAATATTTTCCATGAAATATAAAGTTGAATTATAGGGTATTCCACCAGAAGCCTTATCCTTTTAGTTGTTGTTAATCAAAGAACACCTCCTCTAATTTTAGACACATTATAATATATGAAATAATTAACATAATTGAATTGTATCTGATGGTCTCGATATTCTTGTGAAGATATAGCCATGCTCTGATTGTTGGAGACCTAGTTTGAAACATACAAGCAGAATTCCTATTCATCATAGCTGTGTGGAAGTTATGCCAATTATTCGGTGAGGAAGCCTGATTACTCAAGATAGCACAGAAATAAAATTGTAGTGGACTGCCCCAGCACAGCACAAAAACCAGAAAAAAAAATTGGGTCAGCTGTGGATATCCAAGGCACAATTGCGCTATGTAGGAGTAGTAATTATATAGCATAGCTGTCCACTACTACATTAACGCAGCCATAACCTTGCAAAAATCATATTGAAGCAATTGTTTCAATAATTTAAGGACATCATTTTCAATTTCAAACATGATATATTATTTGATTCCTTGGTTCTTAACAGGGATATCGCACCTCCTCTCTCACAGGCATGATCTGAGTATGATGGGATGTGTGACAAAGCCCATGTCTATGACCTCAAAGCCATATTTCCCTAGATGTGCTGTGTGTGTGTGTGTGTGTGTTTAAGGCAACCTCTTTCAGCAACTGTTCCTATCCAGAAAACCAGAATATTTTTCAGTGAGTCTGCAACACCTGCAAATAGGTAAATACTAGTTGCATATCCACATCTATGGTATCTGGCTCTTGGCTAACCCATAATGAACCTGTTAGCATTGGGGTGGGGAATGTATGTCTCTGTGTGTAGCACTGGTGTCCAAACTTTTTTCAAAGAGGGCCAGATTTGATGAAGTGAAGGGCCGTGAGGGCCTATCAAAGGGCCAACCAAAGTTGTTGACTTTTTTTAAGGATTTAAGTTGTTGAGCTTTTTTTAAGATTTTACCCCAAAGTTGTTGAGGATTGACATTTTTGAGCTTTTTTTTAGGGTTGAGGTTTTTTTAGGATTTTACCCTAGGAAATGAACTGCCACAGGGGCCGGATTAAACTGACCGGCGGGCTGGATTAGACCCCCAAAAGGACTTTGAACATGCCTGGGGGTTGCACCATAACAGTCCAGTTCTTTGGCAGATTTTGCCCTAAGAAGAATAAATGTTACACTGAAGAGATGCTGCATGAATATGGAAGACAGTTAAGGTTGCATGCAATTTATATGATTTGACAGTCATATTTATCAGGCTTTTAGATACTAGATTACAGTCATGGAATGCATATTGATACAAACACTCAAGCAATAAGATAAGAATGGGGGTGAGGTGAAATTGGCTTGCGGTTTTTCTTCACTTATCTTTTTGTGTCTAAAACTTTTTGCCACTTTGGTCAAGCATAAGAGCCAGAAATTTATACTCAAAGTATACAGAGTGTCCCAGCTGAAGCACATAAGCTGCACGAAGCCATATTGAATCCTACAGAACGGTAGTTATATTTAACTGCTAAAAACCATAGCACACAAGCACTGCACATCTGCTAACTGGAACAATTTGCATCAGGAGATTCAGATGGCAAGCAGAAATATTTTGTAAAGGGAGCTAATGAAGAAGCATCACTTTAATGCCAGTTGCAAGCTTTTACTTTCAACTGCACTGCTTATTCTCTCACATTTGAAAAGTGTCAGGACATGAAATGAAATTTTCCAGCAACAGAATTAATATATGAAAGCAACATGACTACTTTGACACAACAGCAGCCACTTTTGTTACAATGCAGCACTAGCTGTTACCATGGGTAGCTTCAATCCCAGGAAAAGTCAGACACACCTTAGCATAAATGAATTTCTGCAGTGCCAAATCCTTAAATTGTATTTGTGGCTTTTTCCTCCAGAGGAACCAACCAGAAAAGGCTATATGTTTTTACTTCATCTGCCATCTCTTATTGCCCCAAGAAGACAGTAATTATTTGGATGGTTTTTGTTTTGTTTTCTCATATATATATATATATATATATATATATATATATATATATATATGCAGGTTTTGGTGTCCTCGGGTATCTTCCCGTGTAAAAGTTGGGGTGTCTAGGCGACGTTTCGACGAGGTCTCACTCGTCATCTTCAGGCTGGTGCTTTCGGCTTCTTGTTACTGGAACAGAGCAGGATCTCAGTGTTTGAGTTCCTATAAATACTGTTGAGGAGGTTCTGGGCAGAGAGGAAGTTCCCAGGCTAGTGTGCCTTTTCTTCTTTTGTTCCTTAATTGCTTGAGGGATATCTTGAGTGATTTCTTGAGTGATATCCTGAGTACCACTTAGGTGGGTCATTAGGTGTGGATTAGTTGCTAAAGCCTTTGTGTCTTGACCTCTTGAACTTTGTGAAGAGTTTTTCTGAGAAGATGGGTGTACTACATTTAGTTGTGCTCTGGCTTGGCTTCGTGTATAGGGGCGAGCTGTGGTTTTGTGGCCTGTGCCAGCCAGATCTGTGTAGGGATTGCAGGGGGGTGCAGCATCCGGAGGTGCCACCATGGTTTGGCTACTGGATGGTGTCTGTAATTTATCTGTGGAGAGGGTCTGGGTTTGGGTCTGGTGTGGTTGATTGGTGATGATTGGTTGATTGGTGGCACCTCCGGATGCTGCACCCCCCTGCAATCCCTACACAGATCTGGCTGGCACAGGCCACAAAACCACAGCTCGCCCCTATACACGAAGCCAAGCCAGAGCACAACTAAATGTAGTACACCCATCTTCTCAGAAAAACTCTTCACAAAGTTCAAGAGGTCAAGACACAAAGGCTTTAGCAACTAATCCACACCTAATGACCCACCTAAGTGGTACTCAGGATATCACTCAAGAAATCACTCAAGATATCCCTCAAGCAATTAAGGAACAAAAGAAGAAAAGGCACACTAGCCTGGGAACTTCCTCTCTGCCCAGAACCTCCTCAACAGTATTTATAGGAACTCAAACACTGAGATCCTGCTCTGTTCCAGTAACAAGAAGCCGAAAGCACCAGCCTGAAGATGACGAGTGAGACCTCGTCGAAACGTCGCCTAGACACCCCAACTTTTACACGGGAAGATACCCGAGGACACCAAAACCTGCATTCCTGTACCCGTGAAAATCTACGAAAGCAAATATATATATATATTGTCAGGGGTTCAGGAGCAGAGGCAAGGGCAAGGGAGGAAACAGAGAGCGAAGGGGAGGAGGCAGAAGAAAGGATGAGCGATGACGACGACCCGAGATCTCCGAGTCTCTCCAGTGAGTCGGAGGATTCACAGAAAGGAGCACCAGTGGCCAAAGCAAGGGGGGAGTTTAGGGGGGCACCCCAGGGAGATAGAGCCAGAGGGGAATCAGAGGAGAGCAGTTGGAGATCGGGTCCAGCGTCACCGCCAGAGAGCAGGGAAGAGGAAAGGAGCCAGGGGGCAAGCGCTGGCAGCTCACAGCAGGAGGGAGGGCACGAGTCAGGGGTGGCCACACCTCCATCTGGGAGCGAAGAAACGGTTAGACGGAAGGTGGAAGGTTGGGCGCGCGCGCCAAGTTCAAATGCACAGGAAGGAGGCGCAGTAGGCAGCCCGGAAAGAGAGCCGGGTCCTAAAGCCCGGCGCAAGGAGACAGGAGAGTCCGGGGGGTCAGCGTCCGAAGAATCCCGGAAGGAAGAGACCCAGGGGGGCAGAGGGACCCAGAGAAGAACAGTCAGGCGGAAAAGGTGGAGCAGGGCTAGGATATTAAGTTGGTGTACGAGGGGCGGAGATTCAGACGGAGCTTCGCCGATCTAGCTACTAGACGTAGGGTTGCACGCAGCAGCTTGAGAATGGAAACTGTAACTCAATAAAGACTTTTACTTAATGACCGTTGGCTAGCGTGATCCTCTGTGAGCTAGGATCTTGAAGCAACCCTGACAGTAAGCTCCGTCTCCTGTATTGTGGGCATCTACAGCCTCGAGGAGAGGAGAGAAGCAGGTGCCTACTAGTGAGCTCACGAACGGCAGCCGACATGACGGCTGAACAGCAGATAGCGGAACTCAGAGAAGCAGTGTCACAGCTGAATGCCGAGGCTCTCGCATCCAGGAAGAGAGAGGAGGACGCAGCTGCCGCCTACAGGGATCTCCAGGTCAGGTTGGAAGTGCTTACGAAGCAAGGGCAACAGACACCCAAACCAGAGGGGATTGGGTTGGGGAGACGCACAGGCGGTCTGGTCTCTCACTTCGATGGGAACCTGCAACAGTATCCCAATTTCAAAGCAGACGTACTGTGTGCACTGCAACTGCTGAGTAAAGATTTTAGAGATGAGCAAGAGAAAGTGGGGTTCATCATGTCTTATTTGCATGGGGATGCCAGAGCATGGCTGCGCAATTTATGGAGGGATAACGATCCGGCGCTCCAAAATGCGAATGCCTTTATTAAAGCGATGGATGCGTGTTTTTTATCAAGCATTGACGTGGATCTTGCTCGGCAACAGATTCATGGACTGAAGCAGGGAAGGGCCAGCGTACGGCAGTACCATGCCCGCTTTTTCGCCTTGGCCAGTGCCCTAGAATGGGACAGAGATGCGACCCCTGTAAGAGACCTTTTCTGGGAGGGACTAAACAGCTCTGTAAAAGATGAGATTGCGAGGGGGGAGAGACCCCGGACCACCCAGGAGGTCGTGCAGAGGGCGCTGGCAGTGGGGGTACGGCTGGAAGGACGTCCGTGGAGCAGGGACGAAGGGCGTGGAGGGCGCGAACCAGCCAGGGGCTCCTCCTTCTTTCCCAGAGAAGCAGCACGTACGCAATCCACGCCTCCGCCAGGGGGAGGAGCTGAACCGATGGAGGTTGGAGGTGCCAGGGCTCAGTCAGCAACCAGAGCCCTAGCACCAGCAGCAGTGAAAGCGAAGCCTCCTAGAGGGAACAGGAAGTGTTACGTCTGTGAGGAGCCAGGGCATATGGCGAAAGAGTGTCCCCAGAGGCTCCACAAGCTCACTGCAGCCTCAGCAATGGCGACTGCAGCAACGCAGCAAGGAGAACCACAGCAGGGAAACGACGCTGTCTGGCTGGAGGAAGAGGCACTGGGGCCCAGCCAGACGTATTAATGATGCAGTCCCCAGAGATTTTACAGCCCGTGAACCCCCTCCCGCCCAAACCAGTGGTGAGGCTCACCGCGTCGCTCCAGCTGCCCAATGGCGTCACCATGGACGTGCCAATCACCATTGACTCAGGCAGCAATGCGGACTTTATGGGGCAGGACTTCGTCAACCAGCATGCTATACAGTTGCTGCCAGCCACGCTGCCCCTGCAGGTGGTCACGGTGGATGGCAGGGAGCTGCTAGGAGGGCAAGTGGTGCAGCAGACGCCACCGATGGTGATGCGACTTGGGAATCACCAAGAAGTCATCAGCTTTAACGTCACTCAATTGTCGGACACGCCCATTGTGTTGGGCATGAGTTGGCTGGACAAACACAGCCCAACGCTGGCTTGGTACCAGAGGCAGCTGACCTTCGGCTCTTCCTTTTGTGCTGAACACTGCATCGTGCCCAGGCAGGAAGGAGAGGAAGAGGAGTCACAGCTACTGCTAGGCACGCTGCAAGCGATTCCCCACAAGTACGCAGAATTTTTGGAAGTTTTCTGCGAGAAGGAGGCAGACAGGCTACCCCCTCACAGGCCATATGACTGCAAGATTGACCTACTGCCAGGGGCGGCGCTGCCTAAGGGGAGACTGTATTCCATGTCAGAGGACGAGCTGCAAGAACTCAAGGAGTTCATAGATCATAATTTGGAGCGCGGTTTCATCCGAGAGTCCAAGGCGGTGGGAGGCAGCCCGGTGTTCTTCGTTAAGAAGCGGGATACGCCCCAAAAGAGGCTCGTAGTGGATTACAGGATCTTGAACAGTGTGACTAAGCCGTCGGACTTCCCCATGCCCCGAATTGACGACCTCCTCGCAAAGGTGCGGAAGGGCAGAGTGTTCACCAAATTGGATCTGCGAGGTGCGTACAACCTCATTCGCATGCGGGAGGGAGACGAGTGGAAAACAGCCATGTTCACGCCACTGGGGACCTACGAATATAGAGTTATGCCTTTTGGATTGCAAAATGGCTCCCACGTTTTTCAAGCATTCATGCATCACGTGTTGGCGGGACTCCTCTACAAGACGTGCGTCTGTTTCTTAGATGACATCCTGATCTTTTCGGAGTCGCAACAGGAGCATGACAAACACGTCAAGGAAGTACTGAACAGGCTGAAGCACCATAGGCTCTACGCCAAGCTGGAGAAGTGCCAATTTGACGTGACGGAGGTGGATTTTCTGGGCTACAAGCTGTCTGACAAGGGGCTCGCCATGGACAGCGCCAAGGTTCGAGCGGTGTTGGATTGGAAGAGCCCGCGCAACCGGAAGGAGGTCCAACGGTTTGTCGGCTTTGCGAACTTCTATCGCAAGTTTATCAAGGGCTTCGCTATGCAGACGGCGGCCATCACTGACACGCTTAGCTCCAAGAAAAAGAAGTTCATTTGGACAGAGCAGGCGGAACAGTCCTTTCAGGCACTCAAGCGTCTCTTCGCGTCGGAAGAGCAGCTGCTTCATGTCAACCCCAGCAAGCCGATGAGGGTGGAGACTGACGCCTCGGACAGAGCCGTGGGGGCGGTCCTGCTGCAGAAAGACCCGCAGGGGGTGTGGCGACCGGGAGCGTTTTACTCCAGGAAGCTCAGCAAGTCCGAGCAGAACTACACCATATGGGACAGGGAGTTGCTGGCCATTCATGCAGCGTTCAAGGCGTGGAGGCACTTTCTGATCGGCGCCAAGCACACGGTGCAGGTTTGCACGGACCACAAGAACCTAGAGCACTGGCGCACGGCACAGTTCCTGAACCAGAGGCAGATACGTTGGGCTGAGTTCTTTGCGAACTTCGACTTCCGAATAGAGTATGTCCCGGGGGACACCAACATCATGGCGGACGCTCTCTCCCGCAAGCCACAGTATCTGGAGGAAGCAACGCCAGCGGCCGCCATGCACATCTTCGCACCAACAGTGTGGGCGTGCGCCGCGGCAACCGTGGATCTGGAGGCGGTGCGACGAGCGTTGCAAGGGGACTCCTTCGCGCAAGCAAAGATCTCAGAGGTGCAAAGGGGCAAAGCAGCGGCCGACGGTTTCCAGCTAAGAGATGGATTGCTCATCCGTAAAGGGGCCATCTACGTGCCGGGAGACGAACTTCGCGCCAAGGTGCTGCAGCAACTGCACGACGCGCCCACTGCAGGGCACTTCGGCAAGGAGAAGACGGTGGAACTAGTAGCCAGGGATTTCTGGTGGCCTGGAATGAGAAGGGAGGTCGCGGACTACGTGGCGAGGTGTGACACCTGCCAGAGGGCGAAGCCAGTGCTTAGACCGCCAGCCGGACTGTTGGAACCGCTGCAAACTCCGGCCGAACCTTGGGAGAGGGTGGCCCTGGACTTTGTCACGGATCTGCCCAGCTCGAGGGGCAAGACGGCAGTGCTGGTGGTGGTGGACTTGTTCTCCAAGATGGCACATTTCATTCCGTGTGCGAAGGTGGCCACGGCGGAACAAACCGCCAAACTGTTCATAGACCACGTGTTCAAGGTTCACGGTCTGCCACGGTCTATTCTGTCCGACAGGGGGCGGCAGTTCATCTCAAATTTCTGGCAGCGGCTGATGGGCTTCCTGAACGTCAAGATCAACCTGGCGTCGGCGAGACACCCGCAAACCAACGGGCAAGCAGAACGGGTCAATGCCATCATGCAGCAGTACTTGAGGTGCTATGCAAATCAACAGCCTGCGACGTGGGTGGATTACCTGCCGCTCGCCGAGTTCGCTTACAACAACACGAAGCACGTGTCCACGGGGGTCACACCGTTCTTCGCCAACAACGGGAGGCACCCCAGAACCTTCCCGGGACTGGAAAGGCTGGGGGAAGGGGAGCCGCAGACGGCAGATGCGTTCGCGTCGGAACTGCAGGAAGTCCACGATCAGCTGAGGCGCCACCTGGAGCTGGCCAAGCACGCATACAAGGTACAAGCGGACAAACGCAGAAGGGTTGGCGAAGAGCTACACGTGGGGGACTGGGTCTGGTTAGCAGCCCACGCAGTGCCGGCCAGGTCGTTGGCCAAGAAGAAACTAGGGCATAAGCAACTGGGGCCCTATCAAGTCGAAGAGCAGGTCAACCCGGTGGCCTTCAGGCTGGCGCTTCCGGAGGGTTCCAGAATGCATCCGGTATTCCACAGATCGGTGCTCACTCCCTACAAGGCACCGCACAGGTTTCAGGAACCCGGAACGGCGCAGAGTCCGGCCAGAGACAGAGCAGGGCACGCAAGAGTGGCACGGAAGGAGCGCATCAACGAAGTCACAGAGATTTTGGATTCCAGATGGGGGGAAGAAGGGGTAGAATACTTTCTCGCCAGGGAGGGCACCCCGGCCAGTGCGAACAGTTGGGTGCCGGACTACGCCTTGGACGAACCTCTGCTCAAAGACGAGTTTCATGCCCTCTTCCCACATAGACCGATGCCAGCAGACTTTTTCGACGACTGGCTTTTCACACCCACGCTTTCGGGCAGCACGTTCCGGGGATTCGACTCTGACGAGGACCCGATACGAGACGTCCGTTCCCCGGAGGGGTCGCCCTCGGGATCTGCCTCAGAACCCTCGTATTGGTGGGACGACAAACCAGAGGAACAGTGGCGCAGGAAGTGGCAAGAAGGTCCAGGCCGAGCAACGCCGCCTGGAGGAAGCGAGGGAGAGACGGACATGGACATTTTCGGGGACGATCCAGGTTTCGAGCACGGCGGCACAGAGATGGAAGCAGAGGTGACCGTCGTCGACGAGAGAAGGGAGGAAGAACCGGAAGACTTCGGAGGGAGGCCCGCTACGGGAACCGAACGGTACCCGACATTCGTCTCCTTGACGCAGCAGCACCCAGCTCCAGCACCGGAAGGAGGGGAAGGGGGAGTGGGGGGCTTCGAGGGGGGGATGGATGTCAGGGGTTCAGGAGCAGAGGCAAGGGCAAGGGAGGAAACAGAGAGCGAAGGGGAGGAGGCAGAAGAAAGGATGAGCGATGACGACGACCCGAGATCTCCGAGTCTCTCCAGTGAGTCGGAGGATTCACAGAAAGGAGCACCAGTGGCCAAAGCAAGGGGGGAGTTTAGGGGGGCACCCCAGGGAGATAGAGCCAGAGGGGAATCAGAGGAGAGCAGTTGGAGATCGGGTCCAGCGTCACCGCCAGAGAGCAGGGAAGAGGAAAGGAGCCAGGGGGCAAGCGCTGGCAGCTCACAGCAGGAGGGAGGGCACGAGTCAGGGGTGGCCACACCTCCATCTGGGAGCGAAGAAACGGTTAGACGGAAGGTGGAAGGTTGGGCGCGCGCGCCAAGTTCAAATGCACAGGAAGGAGGCGCAGTAGGCAGCCCGGAAAGAGAGCCGGGTCCTAAAGCCCGGCGCAAGGAGACAGGAGAGTCCGGGGGGTCAGCGTCCGAAGAATCCCGGAAGGAAGAGACCCAGGGGGGCAGAGGGACCCAGAGAAGAACAGTCAGGCGGAAAAGGTGGAGCAGGGCTAGGATATTAAGTTGGTGTACGAGGGGCGGAGATTCAGACGGAGCTTCGCCGATCTAGCTACTAGACGTAGGGTTGCACGCAGCAGCTTGAGAATGGAAACTGTAACTCAATAAAGACTTTTACTTAATGACCGTTGGCTAGCGTGATCCTCTGTGAGCTAGGATCTTGAAGCAACCCTGACATATATATATATATAGCAGATCATATTTGTTTATATATATAGAGAGAGAGAGAGAGTGCATGAATTCATGAAAGGACAAAGGAAAGTGAAGGCAGCAGAAATCATATGCTTATCTTTAGTTAACATGCCAGTTTTGAACTTGGTGCTAGGTATGCCTTGGTGAAATTTCTACCAAAAAAGGCCTAGAAATATAATGATATGTTTTAGTTTTTAATACACTAATTAAACAGCAGGTGTGCTATTTAAATCAGTGCAGTAAGGTCTATGTTTCTCATGCAACAGAGCCATTAGAAATATGGAATTTAGTCAAAAAAACATGCAGGCATACACAATGTCTTCTAAATACAAAGATCAGACCGAAAGCCAGCACAATGGAAAAATAGGAAAACATTCTGAAACTTAGGAGCCAGAACATAAACCCAGCCTAGAAGCTGAACTAATCCTCAGATATCTCAATGACCAACCACCCACAGAGCCAAAATTAACCCAGAATGGTGAAAGTTTCATCAGCCCCCACACAATGCAATGCTCATTTGCACGTGGAAGGATGTGATAAATGAAAGCAATCAGGTCAACAGTGTGTCCCACTCAGCCTGTCACAACCACACACACAAACCTTTTCTACCTTCCATTACCTTCATTCTGACATAAACAGAATCAGCTTAATTAGCTGCCTAATAAGTACTAACAGACTATCATGTGAAATAGATGGTTGCTTGGTGGAAGTGTGGTGGGAAGACAACAGGGAGCCTATTAAAGGTAAACTTGCTTAATTCTTTAATTCTCTCTCTCTCTCTTTTTATCAAAAGCAGATCACTTGTAAAGAAATTGGGAGAAATTTGGGGGGGGGGGTGTGTAAGTAATGAGCCCTTTACTTTCCGCAAACTGCACTGACTGTATGACATAAATGAAAGAAATTGGTGATGAGGTATGAGAAATGATAGCACTGATTGGATGCATGCCACTAAAACTTGTGATCATAAAGGACACTCACCACCACAACTATTCTCCACATCCAGTTCCTACTGCTCCGTGTTCAAAATCTTACAAAAATGACCAAGACAAATATTTGTGGTTAACCATCAAAAAAAGAAGAAGAAAGGTCGACAAAGGTCCATATAGTTAAAGCTATGGTTTTCCCGGTAGTGATGTATGGAAGTGAGAGCTGGACTATAAAGAAGGCTGATCACCGAAGAATTGATGCTTTTGAATTATGATGCTGGAGGAGACTCTTGAGAGTCCCATGGTCTGCAAGAAGATCAAACCTATCCATTCTGAAGGAAATCAGCCCTGAGTGCTCATTGGAAGGACAGATCCTGAAGCTCAGGCTCCAATACTTTGGCCACCTCATGAGAAGAGAAGACTCCCTAGAAAAGACCCTGATGTTGGGAAAGATGGAGGGCACAAGGAGAAGGGGACGACAGAGGACGAGATGGTTGGACAGTGTTCTCAAAGCTACTAACATGAGTTTGACCAAACTGCAGGAGGCAGTGGAAGACAGGAGTACCTGGCATGCTCTGGTCCACGAGGTCATGAAGAGTCGGGCACAACTAAACTACTAAACAACAAAGCAAGGTATTTGTCTTTGTTCCACATTCCTAGTCTTTGCATTAGAAGAACTCACTAAAGACTCCTTTGAACCTTAAAAATGTACCCCACACTTAATTTCATATGCTCCCTGCCACCTCTATTTCTTCACTCACGCTCCTTCTTTTTCACAATATCTATTCTAATATACTTCAAATTTCTGATTCATAACAGGCCTTTTCATTGCAATAGCATTGCCATGCATCTGTCTCAAGAGACAGTGTGCCTCTGAGGGTGAAGTCAAACCATTGGTATTAGTAGCACCAAAGTAACCTCCCTGGGTTGCTAGTCTGGGCAGTGTGTCTGGAGGTCCTGGGCTGCAGAGGCGTAGGAAGGTCAGGTGCTACCAGGTGCAGAAAATTTCTTGCCCCCCCCCCAATTGATTTTTATTTTATTTTTTTGCCTGCAAAAATGGTTTTACGTTATTTCATATTTTCTTACAAAGGAATGTGGATTCTGAGCCTCTGATAACAAGTAGGCGACTATGGACAGATACTGAAATCTACAGGATGGATTGTGTTTTGGCGTGTGATATTTTATTTTTATTCATTGTTTATTTATTTTTTTAAAAACCTGCAAAGTGGTTTACCAAAACAAACAAAAAAAACCACAGCAGTAAAATCAAGAAAAAATAACAATCCTACTTTAAAACATACAAAAGCTAAAATATGAAGATTAAAATTACTTCAACTTCCTAAGCATCTAGGTATGCTTGCCTAAAGAAGAATGCTTTAATTAGGTGTCCAAAAAGAGTCTAGCAAAGGCATGTGCTCTCTTGAAATTTCAGCCTTCACGACATAGGAAAATGGCCAAGTATACAGCTATTTTTGTGGAGGAGAATGAAGATATTAACTGATATGCATGAAATTTCATATGTAGCTATATAATCCCTAGTGTAGTAGGATAAGAACAGGCATTTTTTTCAAAAAAAAGTTTTTTATGAATCGCCCTAGTTGGGCATGTTACAGATAGGTCGCCGTGTTGGTCTGCCATAGTCAAAACAAAAAAAATTCCTTCCAGTAGCACCTTAAAGACCAACTAAGTTAGTTCTTGGTATGAGCTTTCGTGTGCATGCCTAGTTGGGCAGTAATTGTTCCTTGATAATTTGTCAAACCCCCCTCCATGATGGCACCTGGGGTGACCCGTCCCCGCCCCCTTTTCCTACACCCCTGCTGGGATGCCCAGACAACAAGACCCAGCCCCTCTTGGCCTGGCTGATATGCTGTAATGGAAAGCAGAGCAATACATTTGGCACCAGGAATTGCTGAAAGGAGGTGCACAAGGCACCATCTAACCTAGCCATAGCTGTCAAGCGTCCCTTATTTGGCAGGACAGTCCCTTATCCCAGCGCCACGTCCCGCTGCTGCCCCTTATTGATGATGTCCATTAAATAAGCTACTGAAGGTAATGGGGCCCTTTCTATGTCCAGCTGCCCTTTGTCAATAACAAATTGTTGCTTTTTTTTGTGTGTTGAATATATGCTATATGGTAATTTATGGACCTAATAGGTATCTAAAGCCATTTGCATGCAACAAAATATGTATTTTATCAAAGTAATTGTTGATCCCTTATTTTGGCTGCTGATCCCTTATTTTCGAGGCTGCTGGTCCCTTATTTTCAAATCTGTCAGTTGACAGCTATGAACCTAGCAAATACCACATGGATGTTTGCCAACATGATATTAATGAGTACATTATGCACCTAGAGATGGGAAGGCCTGGGGAAAAACCAGAAAAATTGAGGAGGAAACCCCATTTTTCCCCCAAAGCTTTTTTTTCTGGATTTTTTTTTTTTAAAACACAGTTTGATATAGTTTGAATATTCCACACTTTCTCCTCAATTTTTCCGGTTTTTCCCAGCCCTTCCCATCTCTATATGCACCACAGTAGAATTAGATAAGTGTCACAAAAGTTTGATGATCTGATTGCACATTTTAAAAAACCAAAACAAAAAACCCCCACAAAATCGTACTCCAATAATAATTTCCATTCAGTCATCATCACTCATCACTTTTTATTTGTATATCGCCTTTCTATCTTACAATACTCAAGGCAGTTTACAAGCTGAAGAGACCTTATACACCTTATAACAATCTAATGTAATACAAAAATGTGATAATAAAACATAGCTTTAAAATAAGCAATCTACAACAAATAAAGTAACATTCAACAATCATTAGAATAGTATAGAAGAATAATATCAGCATATAAAAATTAAACAGAAACCCGCTCTTAACAATTACAATAAATAATTTCGAAACTACAAACAACAAAACAACAGCAAGCCACGGTGCATAAAATAATACAATACAAATTGAGAAGCAGTGACTGGAGGGTGGGGCAAGGCAGGTGGAAAAAGGCCTTGCCTGATGGAGTATCCCCTCGAGTCAGGTATAAAGAATTCTAGAAATTAAAATAATCTGAGTCGCTTCTACTAAATAAAAAAAACCAAAGAGCTAAGATGAGAGCAGATTCTGCCTATACTATGGATATAATACGAAGTAATTTTCAAATAAAAGATATTCATGTGAATAAATTAGCACCAGTAGTCTGGGGTAAGCACCACTGAGGAAAAGGAATTTTACATAAGAGATTGTACAGAAAAGAACTTCTAGTTAGAAACTCAAAGTGAGATTACAGAAACTAAATATAGGAAAACAACGTTTTAATTGTTGACCAAGCATGCTGAATCTATATTCTAATTCTATTTCTGTGAGATAAGCAAATCTAATTGGATATTAAATGGTTACATTACTTATAAACTATTCAGCATTCCATTCTGGGAGGAAAAACATATCTGGAAATAGCAATGTGAAAGTGCAGAAATGTGTTGCTGAAGCATAAAAAAAGAGATATCTGTGCCACACATTATCTATTTACTGTATTTTACCTAGATTTAAACTAAAACACTTAAGAATTTTTTCAGCCCTAGGGATTTTTTTTAGTTGACTTCTGCGTATACTTACAATAAAACTGCTTTTTAAAAATTCCTCCGGTTAACTGCTTGTAGGAAGGAGCAAACTAAAAAAAAATATGCATTTAATCCAGTTCGCCCTGGAATTTGCTCACAGTAAGGCAAATGATATACAGATGCAGAATGAAAACACCTATGTGTGAACTTGTGATATTTATCCAACTGCTAATCACGTACAGATGGATAACTGTGGTAATTGGTCAAGATTAAAAAAGGAAAATCATTCGGATAGTTCACTGGGCCAAAGGGAGCTTTGGAATTATAAATTCTCTCTGGGCAGGTCTTCCTCAATATTAAAGGTTTTCACACCCCATGTCAGGATTGCCAAATGCCCAACCATCACCCGTGGTCCTCAAGGCCTTCTTTGGTGGCCCTCAGCAATACATTGGACAATACATTCCCGGTCCTCATGCTGCCTTCCAAAAGCCAGTTAAGTGAGATGCTGGGCTTTGATAAGGAGTCATGAGGGCACTGACAGGGTCCTAGAATCATCCCATCTCCTTGCATGTCAAGGCCCCAAGCCCTCCCCCATTTCATGGATAATAAAAGACACAGACACCAGAATTCTGGTTAATGGGATAATTAAGGCCACAAATTTATTGGTTACAGATGTGAGCGGTATTAGGCATTGGAATTCAACCGACTATATCTGACTCCTGCCCGCATGCAGGTAGTTTAGTAACCCTGTTGATGTGCATCAACTGCAAACTCCCCCAGGTTCCCGATGGGGTCGTGGTATGGCCCTAGCCCTTACCCAGGCTTCGGACAAGTTCCACACATCCGGATCCCTTTAACAAAATACCCTTACACAATAATCTTTATTGTCATTGTCCCGTACAGAACGGAATTGAAAAAAATCTACATCAGACATTCAAAAACCAACAAGCCTGCTATCCCAGCTATCCCAGCCTGGTTAACCCCCTAAAAACTCTGATACCCCATAATTAAATACAATATACTCCCACAGAGACTACCTTACACTGCGTTTAAAACCAAAATCACATTTGGATAAAAACTCTTTCTCAGGCAGCTAGTCCTAGTCTTTATAACCCTGCACCTTCTTCCAGAAGGCAGAAGCTGAAAGAGATCATTTCTGGGATGCGTACTATCCTGCATTATCTCTGCCGCTTTCTTATGACACCTGGAAGCATAGATTTGATCCAAGGTGGGAAGAGTGCACCGATTATTCTCTCCGCAGTCTTTACAACAACCCTGGACAGCATTGTTTTTTCCCTGACCGTGCAGCTCCCAAACCACACACAGAGACCATAAGTTAATACACTATCGACAGTACAATGGTAAAATGCCATCAACAGGTCCTTTGAGAGATTTTTTGGGAGGATTCTCAGAAAATATAACCTCTGCTGTGCTCTCTTCATCAGGTCTTTACTGTTTTCTCCCCAGGTTAGGTCATCTCTCAACTCCATCAATAAAGAGGAGGAGCATGTGAAGGCCACAACCTCCCCTCCTAACAACCAGGTTTTACCAACCTTACAAAGTTGTGAGGCAGGCGAAAACCACATGGCTGGTGCCAATTTGCCAAGTGGGGAAATTCCTACCTGGCCCCCTCAACAGGTGACCAACTGTGGTCCATAGCAAGGCCAAGATGGCGAACGTATCAAAATAGGGTGGGAGGGTGGGAGATCCAATGAAGGAGGAGAAAGGAAGGGAGAGTGCCCCCTCCAACCATGCGGCTGTTTAAATAGCCCAAGCCATGCCCCCTGGTCGACCTGATTGGTCAGCCAAGGGCTGGGACGCGACCGGGACTCCCTATGACGCGGGCGGCATCATCACGCCCCTCCCACAGACACGGGGAGAGTGCCTGCAACCCTGCCCCCCTGGGAAGGAGAGCGGCCTTCCCAAAGCTAGTTAACACCTTCCCAGCTTTGGGAAGGAGGTGGGAGGGTTCTAGTACCCTGCCAAATATCGGCCATGCTCTCCTCCCCTGCGTGCACACCACAAGGCACTGTGCAGCCTGCCGTTTCCACGATGAAGTACTCTTGTTGTTAAACGGGTATGAAAAGCCAGCAAACCAGACCTAGGCCAACACTGTTACAAGATACAGGCAATTTCCCCTTGAGCTGTTCAGCAATCTTCCAACGCTCTGGAGATCGTTTTCTAGGGGACAGTGGTCTGTATGAGGGAGGCAAGTGAAAAATTGGCTATGCAAGCTGCCCTCCACTTAGGCAACCTTTCGATAAAACTCTTTCAGCCTGACAACTGGGCCCTTATTTTTTGGAAGGTGCAGTGCATTTTTGGAGCTCTACAGTGGTCACTCCCAAGTCTAGAAACTTGCTATTTCAGTGTGAATCTCTCTCTCTCCTCTCTCTCTCTCTCTCTCTCTCTCTCTCTCTCTCACACACACACACACACACACATATACAGATTACTTCTTAAAATTATAAACTATGAGAACAGTGTAGAGAAACCAAAATACTCTACACCTGAAATGTGATCCTGTGGGTTTTTTTAATAAAAAAAACAAACTAGTACAAAGATGATCATGTGCTATAACTTCCACATGTAAAAGAAATAAAGGTTTGAAATAACTTTCTAAATGTTGATAAGAGAAAGCTGTTGGTTTTCCAACAGAATGGAAAAGATTCATCAAAATGCCTGAACACTGGTAACATACAGGAAAAGAAAATCACTGGGACGTGAAAGACTAGCTTATTGACAACCCAACATACAGTTTGCAGAAATAGAAAAGTACCCTTTGTAACATCAGCGACAACTAAGGCCTTTGGAAGTATGGGTGTGGAATAAATGAGATACCCTGGTGCTGACTCTCTTTAATACTTCTAAAAGACATATTTACTGTTTATTATTTGTGTTTTCTTTCGCAGGGTTCTTTGTTTGTCTGAAATGCAGCGCCAAAATACAAGTAAAAGGGTTAAAAATAGCAGAGTGCATACTCCCCCCCCCCAGGTGACTAAAATTTCAGAAAGTGGATCATTTTAGCCAGAAAGTTGATAAGAACTAGTTAATTTCATATTGCCTAACTCAAGCGACTCACAAGTGATTAAATGCCAACTTTCCTGTTTTTAAAATGGAATACAAGACAGCATATAACCCAGAAAGGAGGTTTCTAATTTTGCATCACAGCATCCATAGGTGAAAGAAGCCAAAAATCAAAACACCAACTGTTAATGATTTTGAATTTCCAATTAGTAATTAAATAGAGGAACAGCTGCAACATACAAGATAGAAGACTTAAAATGTTAATGGAACTAATAAAGAGGAAGAATTAACTATTGCAGATAGAGAGGTTGTTTAAGCCTATTGGTAATTAACCAATTGTTTGAGCATGCACAGGAACAGCTGTAGCTCAGAGGTAAAGCACAGCCTTTACAATTTTACTTCTCTGTATTAAAAACGTCAGCCCTTCTTGCACCCCTGAATCACTTAGGGTGATTTGCAACAGTTAAAAATCACGACACAAACAAGGAAGCATATTAAAAATACATACAGTGGTACCTCGCAAGACGAATGACTCGCAAGACGGAAAACTCGCAAGACGAAAGGGTTTTTTGTTTTTTGAGCTGCTTCGCAAGACGATTTTCCCTATGGGCTTGCTTCGCAAGACGGAAACGTCTTGCAAGTCTGTTTCCTTTTTCTTAACACCGTTAATACAGTTGTGACTTGACTTCGAGGAGCAACTCATAGCACGCGGTGTGGTAGCCTTTTTTGAGGTTTTTGAAGACTTTGGTGATTTTTGAAGCTTTTCCAAAACTTTTCCGACACCGTGCTTCGCAAGACGAAAAAAATCGCAAGACGACAAAACTCGCGGAACGAATTAATTTCGTCTTGCGAGGCACCACTGTAAAATGCAAAATGAATAAAATGCATGGCATTAAAATCCATTTAAAAGCATCAGCAGCAGAGATCACAAGGAAAAATAGTCTAAGCAGGCAAAAGCTAGTTGGAATGTTTTACCAATGAAAGACAGATGAACAGGGGCATGGTCTGGTACAGCCACTGGAAGGGTCTTAACTCTTGCTGCCATCAACTGTATCCCCACCCTAGGTCGGAGGGGTCTCTCCTTCTGATCTTAGAGAGTGGGGTGGCTGGTATGGAAGGAGGTGACCCCTTGGGGTATCCTGCGTCTGAGACAATTGGGGCCTTAAAGGCCATCAACAACATTCTGAAACGCACTTGGAAACCATTTGACAACCAGAGCAGATGTTGGTGCAACACGGTGGAATTGGCAGGTGACCACTAACATCCTTTTGGGGGGAAACACATAAACGTAATAGGCTGTATAATAACAATTGTAAAGTTATTTACTAGAAACGACTTCTCAAAATTAGATACAGCTTCTCATAACGTCAAAATCAACATCGTGCCATAACATAATAAAATGTAGCATATTCAGTTAACCACCAAGTCCAGTATGTACAAAATACGATTCCTATTTTGTCAGTCCCTTAGTACACCCATTTCTAATTTCTTCATCTTCTCTTGTATTTTTCTATCTGACGAGAATTTATCACAAATAAAATATCCGAAAACAGTATCACGGACAATATTGACCTAGAATGGAACAATGGTCTGGTTCAGCAGGTTCTTATGTTTCAGGGCTGTCTCAGTCACCAACTCTGGACTCAGCTAGATTGGTATGGATTGTATATGTGATATTACATTGTGCCACCAGATGGTGCTGTGGAGCCCCAGTTTTCTCTACCTGTTTTACCTGTTTAAATTTACAACATGTTTATAAGTGAAACGCTTCTTTTATGTGTCTAGATCCAGCCTACTCAGAAATTGTTTGTGGTGACAAGTGGGAGGGTGAATTCCAGTAGCACATGGGGTTTTATTTGTGTGTGTTTGGGGCAGCAATAGGGTATTTTTTTCTAAGTTTGCATATTGTGATAGGGTTTTTTTTTGTAGGAAACTAAAACTCATTTTTTGTGTGTGTTATTCTCCATCACTAGTGGTGTGTGTTATATATAAATGCATTGTTAAAATCTGCTTCAGCTACAGGCTACTCAGCATAAAACCCAGCCTGATAATAGGCATTCTTCCAGAGCAATATAAGGAAATTATCCCTCCATATTATCAACTCTAAACACTAGGGTTGTAATTGCCCATATGTATTGTCACTGAAAATGACAAATGCCGTGTATATTAGCAAATCACCTTGCTAAGTACACATTCCAAGCTGGCCCTTTTCCTCTTTAAAAATGAAATAAAAAACCAAAATAGCTTCCATCAATGTTTTTCAGTGTTAATACTTTCCAAAAACACCTTTATCCGTCAATGCAGATGGCACAGGAGATTCCAAATGCCGTTCTTACTCATTAAACTGACACAAAATTATTAGTACTTGAGTCTGCCCACCAAAAATTCTCCAGAATTAAATATAACTATTAGTAAAGAGAGGAGCAAAATAAAATCTGGGTTAGTAAGTGCTTTGGATAATGCCACTCCATTTCATCTAATTTCCTTGGGACCTACCTAATTGGACCTAGCATCTTGAGAGAATGGAAATTAATCAACACCCAAGAGACTCCTAGCTAATGAAGAGTTATTGACAGGGGCAATGAAAGTGGTAAAAGGAACTGTCAGAGGTAACCCTCCCTTCCCAAAAAGTCGTTTTGCATATGTCAGAGAAAAGGTGAAAAAGGAATATCTTCTCCTAGTTCACAAGGAATAAGCCATTGCAAAAGTGTGACAATGTGTAACTTTTTTGACAACTAAAGATACATTCACTACACAACGTGATATTGGCAGTTGTGCACCATACAAATTCCCATTAATGTTTGGTGGCCCTTGCCTGTCTTACAATATTTCCTCATGAGAGACAAAGCACACCAGTTAGTACATTAAAATCTCAATGCGCAACACTTTTGATGGTCACTGAAGTATTAATAATTCCATACCAAGATAATCATTTAACTTTACTTAACAAACTCTGTGCTTTCTCGTTTTCTGTTAATTGACCTAATCTAGTCAAGTTCATTAATTTCAATGAGTCTACTCTGAGTAAAACGAAATTTATACACAAATCCCTGTGTGTACAAGTCATTATTGCACCGAACCTCACTGGAATCTTGTCTATATACCAATAAAGGTTTGAGAATTGAGATTGAGTTTTAGTGTTTAAACGTTCATTACACAATAGTGTGTGCAGGGCCCTAAAAGGTAAAGGACCCCTGACAGTTCAGTCCAATCGCGAATGACTCTGGGGTTGCAGCGCTCATCTTGCTTTACTGGCCGACAGTTTTTGCGTGTCATGTGGCCAGCATGACAAACCGCTTCTGGCAAAACCAGAGCAGCGCACGGAAATGCCGTTTACCTTATTGCCGGAGCAGTACCTATTTATCTACTCGCACTTTGACCTGCTTTCAAACTGCTAGGTTGGCAGGAGCTGGGACCGAGCAACGGGAGCTCACCCCTACAGTGCTGTAAATCTTGAGTTCCGAACCAGCACACGAACATCACACTTGCTGTGGGCTGCACACATTTCAGGAACTTTAAAACATTATATTTCCTACATTTAGCTTTTGCACTAATGAAGACTTGACCGAGGCTTTCAATTGGGGTAAAAGATGCCCAAACCAGTCCTCATATAAGAAAGTGATCAAATGTAGCAGTCTCCCTCCCCAACTTCTAAGAGTGTAGGCAGTTGAGGACACTTTCCATATTAGGAAGGTGAAAACCAACTGAGATTAAGTTTGCTTAAGGTCAACCAAAGCGTTTACATCTGAAGCAAGCAGTGGCAGCTGGTGTCCGCTGTGGCGGAAAGGAAGGCAGAGGGCAGGGTAGCTAATGGCAGATGGAGGTAGGAGTGGGCAGGGCCAGGAATGGCAACAGAATGGCTTACGGAGCTGCAATACTAATACTAAGCTTTCCCTTTAGGATTGCTCTCGTTTTCAATCAGAACTTGGTGAACTATAGCTGTGCTTTGGTTTCTTTTAAAAAAAATCTTTCACAATAAAACAATGTTCTAATTAGTTTGGTTGTTTCTTTATCGATAATTCCCAAAACCACAGAATTTTGTTTTGAGCACATAGGAATACATTAAAATATATTCTGCTCTTGTTTCTAATTCAACAGTCAACGTATGTGTCTGATTCAGTGTTTCGGTTTTTCACATGATTCCAGGTGAGGACTTAACTTGGCAAAGAACATCTAAAGGATAGGGGCAATTATGGTTGTCAATCATTTTATCACTGCTGGACTGCTACTGTTTTGAACATTAAATCCAGGTGTTGTTGTTTTTTTGCAGCAGTAAAGAATAAGCAAGCACAGAAAACTGCAATGAAAGAATGAAATTACATACAATATATGTGGTGTCCGGCTTTGTTTACTTGATGGACACCCAGTGATATGGTCATCTAAGGACTGCTGTAACTATTACAGTACTACATGGGAACCAGTGTAAAATGCTTCCCTGTATGTCCCCATTTGGTGGACATAAATGGCAACTAAAGACATTGCACTTAGCTCCCACTGAAAATTGGATAAGCAAGTCACAACAAGTTCCAGTGATTTAAACAGGAGATTGCGCTGTGGGTTAAACCACAGAGGCTAGGACTTGCCGATCAGAAGGTCGGCGGTTCGAATCCCCCGCAACGGGGTGAGCTCCCGTTGTTCGGTCCCCTGCTCCTGCCAACCTAGCAGTTCGAAAGCATGTCAAAGTGCAAGTAGATAAATAGTTACAGCTCCGGTGGGAAGGTAAACAGCTTTTCCGTGTGCTGTTTTGCCAGAAGCGGCTTAGTCATGCTGGCCACATGACCCAGAATCTGTACGCTGGCTCCCTCGGCCAATAAAGCAAGATGAGTGCTGTAACCCCAGAGTCAGCCACGACTGGACCTAATGGTCAGGGGTCCCTTTACATTTAACAGTCTGGATACAACCCACTGTTAAAGTCATTTATGCCATGCATCTGTTCACAAACATGCCGTGCAGTTCTTTCACAGAGACACATTAGCATGTGACAAAACAGCAAACAAATGTGTACGGTCAACTGGGGAAAAAAATAAATCCAAAATCCACAGTTGGATACTACCTTGTCATAAAACAGTAAGCAAGTTTTCATAATCTCTGGAACTTTTCATCATGTTTAGTGTTGAGCAAACAATGAAAAGAAAAAGAGAGCGCAGTGGATATGCAAAAATCAGCAGACAAAGTTAAAGACACCAAGTATGAATTTAGTTACAGTCTTAATTAAGGAAGAGGGATTTGCTTTTTGTCCCAGGAGTCCTAGATGCCATCTTGAAACCAGCACAACATCTAGAGCCTAATCCAATTAAACCCACAGTCTCCTTGTAACTTTATTTTAAGATTGTGACTAAACTGCAGTCTTCATGGCTTCTACATCTTTTTTTTCTCCTCCCCACTTTAACATACTAAATAAGAATTATGGAGAATTCAACACCTTGTTTGCTAGCCAGTGTACTGCAGCATGTGTTTATGAGACAAGAGGGATAACATTATAACAGTCATGTGCAGTGACAGACACGATGAAGCACTTTTTGGAGGTCTCCACACAGGTGGCAACAAATTTTATATATCACCTCTGTAAAGTTAAGCTCAGTCTTTTCTAATTCAGTTAAATCTAAAAAGGAGGGGCTCTGTTGTGCATCAAAAGGTCTTAACTGGCTGCACATTTCTGGTGGTAACCAAATCCAAATATCAGTGATATATGTGAAAATTCACATGTACATGCTGTACCTCGGCTCCCAAATCCCTTGGGAGTCAAACATTCCAGTTTTTGAATGTTCAGAGTGAGTGTTCCAGTTTTCAAACGTTCTTTTGAAAGCTGAACATCCTACGGGGCTTCTGTGGCTTCTGATTGGCTGCAGGAGCTTCCTGCAGCCAATTGGAAGCCTTCTCTTGGTTTCCAAACATTTTGGAAGTTGAATGGACTTCCGGAAAGGATTCCGTTCGACTTCCGAGGTACGACTGTATATGGATGAGGCATATGCAACCCCTGATTTGCATGGGGGTTGTGTCCTGGGTCATCAGTTGCTTCTGTGAAATGGTGTGTTAATTGAAAAAGCCTGCAAACACCCCTTTCTGCCCCACCCCTGCTCCTCCCTTTTGGTGACGTCCTTTATGTTTCCAGATCACCTCCGGGTTCAGCGCAATGCAAGTATACATAGTCATGCACAGACTGAACATACATAACTGGGGAGCTGCCTGTAGTTTATAAGGGAGTGAATATAAAGGTAACAAACATTCATACAAAAACCCCTTCAATCCAATTCGTACAAAGGATACAATATGCTACACACAGCCACCTTCTATCTCTCAAGTTTCTAGCCGCTATTATTTAAATAGTTTCTGCACTTGAAGATGTTTGCTTTTAATTCAAGTATCACAATAATTATTTTTTCTTATCGAGTAATTACAAAGAAAAGTGTATGTATTCTCAAGAAGCACTTGAATGATATTATTGAGTTGCGAGCTGATTAGTTGAAACCCTACAATACTGTTATTAAAAATGTGTTAACTTTGCATATATAAGATTTATAATTATGTTATCGTAGATCCAGATAAAATACTGGACAATGCTGTCATGATATTATTTCTTATCTGCAGAAACCTCATTCTTTACACAGAAGTACCACGAATGTGTAAGAAAACAGAAGCAATGTAAAAATAAAGACAGGAAAATTATTTTCATAAGTGAATGGTACACATTACAACCAGCAGCATCTACTGCATGTTTTGTGTTTATTTGACATGGATTTTTAAAATAACAACCACCAGTTGGAAGCTTGCAGATTTCCCATGGGCATTTGGTGGGTCACTGCAAAAACAGGGTGCTGGACTAGATAGACCTTGGATTATTCAGTTGGGCTCTTATGTTCTTATAAATTATCACAACCAACATCACCAGGCACATAGCATAATCCTATGCACATGTACTCAGAAGTAGATACTACTGAGTTCATATCACCTTACTCCCTGGTAGCTGTGTCTAGAATTGCAGCCTCCAACTGTCTTCCACTCTGGCTTCTCAACCTCTTAAGTGACTAACAGCAGGTGAATGAGGGCTTATGCAATTCCCCATTCAAATGACAGCCATGATCCTTTCCTGCCAATAACAACAACAACAACAACAACTTATTATTTATACTCCACATAGAGCGCATTGCAGTTGTCCAAGCGGGAGAAAACCAGAGCATGCACCACTCTGGCGAGACAGTCCGCAGGCAGATAGGGTCTCAGCCTGTGTACCAGATGGCGTTGGTAAACAGCTGCCCTGGACACAGAACTGACCTGTGCCTCCATGGACAGCTGTGAGTCCAAAATGACTCCCAGGCTGCGCACCTGCTCCTTCAGGGGCACAGTTACCCTCTTCAGGACCAGGGAGTCCTCCACACCCGCCCACCTCCTGTCCCTCCTGTCTTGTCAGGATTCAACCTCAATCTGTTAGCTGCCATCCATCCTCCAATCACCTCCAGACACTCACACAGGACCTTCACCACCTTCACTGATTCTGATTTGAAAGAGAGTTAGAGCTGGGTATCATCCGCATACTGATGAACACCCAGCCCAAACCCCCTGATGATCTCTCCCAGCAGCTGTATGTAGATGTTGAAAAGCATGGGGGAGAGGATAGAACCCTGAGGCACCCCACAAGTGAGAGCCCAGGGGTCTGAACACTCATCCCCCCCCCACTTTCTGAACACGGCCCAGGAGGAAGGAGCAGAACCACTGTATAACAGTGCCCCCAGCTCCCAGCCCTTCTAGATGGTCCAGAAGGATGTTATGGTTGATGGTATCAAACGCTGCTGAGAGATCCAGCAGAACTAGGAATCGGCTCTCACCTTTGTCCCTAGCCCACCAGAGATCATCAACCAGTGCAACCAAGGCAGTTTCAGTCCCAGAGTGAAAGGATCCTCAAAAGTAACATTTCAAAGTTTAGGCTCAATCCCAGCATATGCTACCTTATCATTGGAGGCAACCTAAGAAGCAAGAAAAAATGCTGACTTATTTGAAGGAAATATGTACAACCTCCAAAGCTGATGAAGTTGGGTTTGATAGAAGAGTACACCCAGGATAGCAATATTTTGTAGACCTTCTTGAGAAATTACTTACGGCTCTTATAATTTGTGGCGTCTCCTTGTGCCTTGGCAATCAGGATGATTCAAGACTCCACTTGGGTTCTTGCAAAGACATCATTGGCCACTTCCATAAATTTTCCTATGATAACTTTAATTAGCGCTTGTTCTGGGACAAGCGATTAAAGTTAATCAGTCCCAATATTCATTTTTGAGGCTTTTTAATTAAAACCGGTCAGAGCTGCAGTATTACTTTTTGTTGGCTACTTCTACCAACTCTGCAGGCCTTGGCTGATTGCATTTTCATAGATTTAATGCAGAGGCTCTCTTTTCCCCTGCACTTTGATCCATTTCATTTTCAGTGGGTTGGCAAGGGTGCTAAGATATAACAAGGAAGTGGAGATGTTAAGCTCATCATATTCCATAAAATGTCGCTTCCTATTTCTATGTATTTCATTCCATAACTGTTATGTGTGCTGCCAATAATCAGATGCATATTGCCGCATGGAACTCATCAAGATTTCTTTCTTTTCTTTTTTACCAAAATGTTATATTTAAAGTGCATAATTACAAAAAACACATTTCAACAAGCAGTAGTGATAAAAACACATTCTTACCTATCCAAGAAAGAATTATCTTCAGAAGCCAATCTTTTAAATTAGATATTTGGTTGAGCACTATATAGAAGGTGAATGTAATCAGAATCAATTTAGCTGGCAAAGCAGATTTTTAAACAGGGAGTCTTCAAATAGAGAACACAATTTAAAGGAGTCAGTGACAATCAGGGCTTTTTTCAGCTCTTGCACCTCTCAAGTGGGCACCACTGCCATTATAAGAGAATAAGGGAGGCGTTTATGGTGAGTTCCAGCACCTCTTTTTTGAGAAAAATAGCACTGACGAAAATCATAATTGATCAACAATGTCTTAAGAGACCTTCATCACAGAGACACAGTTTTGTATCTGTAGAACTGGGGTGTGTGAGATTCAGTTTCAATTATTTATTCCATTCTTAGGTTCTGCTTGCAGATTTCTCACAGTTATCTGGCTCGCCACTGTGAGAACAGAATGCTAATTTCTCTGATTCATTTGTCTGATCCAGGCAAATTTTCTCACAAAGAGCAGCTATAGCATCAGCAGAACTAACCGCCTGGACACATTTGGCCAAGTCTGAGCAAATATTTTCAAATATAAAACAACACCTTTATCGTGCTATCTACGCCCGCCCCTGTAAAAACCACAAAATTCCTGTTCCTATCCTGACAATTCTGGGTAGCATTGCTTGATTCTAGACAGAAGGCAAAACAGTCCTGGATTATTCAAGATGGGAATGTGTGCAGTCTGTATTCTGGTCTGAAGATGCTCTGTTTGACAAATGAGGAATTCAAGTCATCTCTGGCACCCAGCTACTGGTCTCCTGAGATCTAAGTGACCACAAAGCGCTTCACGTCTTGCCAATGTTTTGTGTTTCCTCCGTGGAATGGAGGGATATAACCTATCCAACTGCCATACTTTTCTTCTTGTAGCCCTTCTGTGCAAAGACAGAAGCAAACCAGGCGCACAGGGAAACAGAGTTGCAAGGAACTGTTTCAAGGCAGAGAAAGGACTGTTTCTTCAAATCTCATTCTCGTAATGAAAGAGAAGCTGTAGTCAGGTTCCAGATGTAGCCTTTGAAAAGGCTTGGTGAAGTTTAAATTCTGAGCAGTGTTGTTGTTGTTGTTGTTTGTGGGGGGGGGGAGGCAGGTGAAGAAGCACCCTACCTAGGTGGAATTGCATCCTTAGCGTTGTAAACAAATTAGCAGAAAAACCAGATTGCAAGGTGGACAACCTGCTTCTAAAATTCAGACTATACTTTGCTTTCTAGATTAGGGTGTCCTTTTCTGTCTCAGAACAGGAGTACGGAATATGTATTCATAGCTATTCACACAGATGATAGCATATAGGATAAGGCAACGGCAACAACAAAGAAATTAGAAGGGCAATGGGTGAATCATTTCCACCTTTCACACCATGTGACATTATTTCCCTGATACATCTACATCTCAAAATGGATTATGCACTAGATGTACACTACAAGCCCAAAGGCACAACCCTATTTGTTGTAGTTATTACTGCTGCTGTCTTTGGTTGATAACCCCAAGAAAATAAACCACGAATTACAATGCACCTTTTTAGACCTTGGATGTGTTTGATCCTAGGTATATGAATGTCCCCCCTCCTGTTATTCTCATATGATCCAGACTGAAATTGCATTCCTGGCAAAAGTTCTTTGGTGATCTTGGTAGAATGGGCAAGTTGGCAGTACAGGGTTGTATCCTCTCACTGGGAGATAATGCTTGAGTGTCTGAGCACAAGTCAGAAAGAAAGCAAGAAAGCAAGAAAGCAAGAAAGCAAGAAAGCAAGAAAGAAAGAAAGAAAGAAAGAAAGAAAGAAAGAAAGAAAGAAAATCCCTGGATTAGATAATAAGTAGTATTTTTTTCTAAAGGAGAGAAGGGAATATGAAAGGTCATCGTGACATTTCATGTACACATTTAAATCTAATTGCACTGCAATGCAAAGATACAATCCATATTTTTTTTTTAAAAAAATCTTACTCAAGTTTTCTTTGACATTTGCTTTAAGCTGGAAAAAACAATGTGCTACAGTTTGTGTATATATAAACAAAACATTAACATTTTATTAGGAGCTATGCAAAACCTCTCCCACATAAATTTTGCTTGTTCAAATTGGGACTATCGACCTTTTTTTTGTTGTTGTTCAGTTTATCATTTTATCTCCCTACCTGCTTTTTTGATAATGCAGAGATTTTGAAGTATTAAACTATAACATCGAGTCAATAACCTTGTATTAACAAATCTTAATGTTTGTTGTATTAAACTCAATATTGAAAATATTTTATGCACATAAGGTCAAATCTAAAACCCAGAAATGCAGGTAGTATGCTTATTCAATGGCCTTTGGGGTGTGTTATAGAATAATATAACAACCTGTTCTGATTTCAGATTCCTCTTCCGTTCTGTCCTCTCTCTGTTGACCTTCCTCCCACACCTCTCTTCCATGCTTTCTTGCCCCCCCCCATTTTACTTGAGTTGCCTCCTGTTTTCTTCATCTAACCTTTTTGTATGCCCCCTTGATTTCACTTCTTCCTGCTTCCGAACCATTTCTCCTTCCTGCTCCTGCGAAGGAACAGTCAGTCAATCCACTGTATCGTCTTTCCCCATAAAATCATTTATTATCCCATGTGTTCACTCCAGCTTCTGTCAAAACCCCTTGCTGACATTGACAGGGCGTGATAGGGTAGTATGGCCACTCCTGCTTTCAGAACCCCACCTCTCGCTTCAGCTAAGAAAGGTGGGGCAGATGAAATAACCTTTCCCTGAACAACCCACAGGCTGACCTCCTCCCTGCCCCCCAAATGCCCTGTTTATGGAATTTCTGCTGACTACCTCAAATGGGGTTGCTGCTGGTGGTAGTTTCTAACCACAGTCAGGGGAGGTGTCCGGCAGCACTCAAACTAGTGGTGTTTTCCAATGACACAGCCTGGAGCAGTTCTGGAGAGAGACACCTCCTCTTCACCCAAACCCACCCCAGTGCAGCCAGTTGTGGGTGTTGGGATGCAGCCAAGGAATCAGGGGCAATTGGCAGGCCCCCAGCTGTCCCCAGTCCACTGGTCCTTGGATCAGCTGGTCCTTGGATCAGCATGAAACTGTGACCCTATATTCAGAAGCCTTCAGAAGCTGGGCACGCATACTCAGTGGAGTAAAACACTGTGCAACGGAAGTGGAATGGAGAGGCTGCGTTGAGCATATTTACAAGCAGTTTATTCAGCACACATAAGGACAAAAGGAAAACATGTCTTCTCTCCTTCGTGTCCAAAGCAAGACAGGATAAGCAAAAGCTGTACACAAACGGAAGTTCCCAGCAAGCTGTGCAGAAGTGTAAACAAACATGTGACCCACAACAGTCTCATGCCTGTCCCTTAAGTTGGAACGGATTATTCTAACAGTGGCTTTCAATTGCTCAGCCTGCAGCCTTGATTACAGCTTATGTTCCAGTTTAGCAAAATGACATTTAAAACAACTGGATAAAAATGTCAAGAGAACAAAACTAACAGCAACGTTTCCTGGTATGTCCAACTGTTGCAAACAGAAATTCTCAATAAATTCATACAAATCCACACAGCAAGGTTTTGATGTTAGTGGAGTTTATCATTAGGAAACTCCCTCATCTGCAACTGTATTTTAACTGGCACAATTCTCACAATTTGTAGATGCTAAAATACAGTGGTACCTCTGGTTGCTGACGGGATCCGTTCCGGAGCTCCGGTCAGATCCCGAGGTTTCCGCAACCACGGAGACCGCTTCTGCGCATGTGGTGAAACACGTCTGGGTTTGCCACTTTCGCAACCCGAAGTTTACGTTACTCGAGGGTAACATAAGCCGAGGTGCTACTGTAGTGAAACAAAGCACCATAGGAACACATATCCAAAATGTAAACCACTTCTAGTCCTTAAAGGACTTGATACAAATACGAATTATTTCAATTTATAGACATCTAAGGCATCTAAAGAACTAAAATCGCTACCCACCCACCGACACGGCCATCTATATGGAGCTTACAATATGCATAAATAAATTTCTCACGGTACACAGAGTCATCAGCCAAGGCTGCCTGTACAGATTTATATTTATTCTATTATGTATGAATTAGCATTCCCTTAATTAAATTATATTTGATAGTCATTAAGCAGAAATTGAATACATTAACATGAACACAGTAGTTCATAATGAGAAGTGCTCTAATATGTCAGGGAGAGAAGTGCCGTAAAAAGAGTACCCATGGTGATGGCATGTTGAATGAAAGTTGACAGTTAAGTTAATAAGTTAAATGCTATTTGTGGGAAAGCTGCTTGCCTGAGTGTTATCTGCAACAGCATGGCAATGAGAGGTCCATGGGAAACAATCTTACACAGCTACCGAACGTTTCAAAAGAAGCAGAGCACTCCATTAGCCTAAGCTGAAGCGGAGTGGTTCTGAATGCTCAATTCTGCCACGGAGAACTGTTGTCTACGTTGCTCTCCAAATACTTGTTGCATCAAGTGTCCTGAAACATAATGGCAGCCACTCTGCTAACTCTACTGGGACGAGAGAAGAGGAATACAGACCCATCCCAACAACAGACTAGATCTGGAACTGATAGCTGAAGCAAGTGCCCATTCTGTGTACAGCATATAATATTCCTATGGTTCCCACCACAGTACTTTGAGCAGCCTTGCTCAAGTCTGCTGACAAACCAGTGCCCCACAGTCTTTTAGGCAATTGCTTTAACTGGCCCTATTTTTTCACTCATGGAACCAAGCATGGTTGTAGTTTTGCCCATCGCAGAGGGCACCAGAGGTAGAGGAGCACAGTTTTTAATAGGACAGACATTATCTCTGTGTGGCAAGCATTGTTTCATAGAATCATAGAGTTGGAATAGACCACAAGGGCCATCGAGTCCAACCCCCTGCCAAGCAGGAAACACCATCAGAGCACTCCTGACATATGGTTGTCAAGCCTCTGCTTAAAGACCTCCACTTTCGAACAGCTCTTACTGTTTGTTCATCTGTTTCATGTCCCATCTCTACCTAGTTGAAGACCTCATGATAGTTGTGGGTTTTGTTTTGTTTTGTTTATTTTTTGGTTTTGGTTTTTTAAAAAACCCAAGGTACACGTTTCAGTCATTGCAACTGATGGGATTTTTCGCATGTGCAAAAGACATACTAATTGAAGAACAACTCGCATGCATATGATTCTCGTATACACATGCAAAAATGCATCTGTGGCAATTGGTGGATCCAGTGCTTTGATCCAGTTGCTTTGATCCAGTGATCCAGTGCAGTCATTATGCTAGGCACTTCCACTTATACTAGGGGAACTTGAATTCCACTAACCAACTCTCTCTCTCTCTCTCTCTCTCTCTCTCTCTCTCTCTCTCCCTCTCCCCTTCCTTCCTTCTTTCCTTCCTTCCTTCCTTCCTCTCTCCTTCTCCTTCTCCCTCTCCCTCTCTCACTTACACACACACACACACACACACACACACACACACACACTGCTCTATTCTCCCTACCCCCTAGGCAAGTAAACTGTGGTTTTGGAGTGTTTGCCAACAATCAGCAATGGCTCCTTGAAAAAAGGAGATTTGCTGGGAAGCGATGGAAGAAGGCCCCATGGGCAAAATGTAATTCATGGTTCACAGGATTTAAGTCCTTCAGTAGTAGGCAAAAATAATCACAGACTCTTCCTCTAGCATAGATTAATGAATGATCAACTGAATGATAAGAGTTCAATGGGACCGACCGTAGAGTTGACTTAAATGCAACTGCTGTGTACATATTATCCATTAACTCCCACACTAGGGACTCCTGGCTTATTCTGATTTGAACATCACAGACAGGGTTGCAGAATGAATTCTAAAGTACAAGAAGACTTCGGTACAGCTGCAGTCCACACATGAAACATCACAGTTTAGCCTAGTTTAAACATCTACTTATACATTTTTTTGGTATATAAGGGAAATATCGTAGCGTTAGACAGCACCCACAAAATTCCAACTATTTAAATAATTATTTACAAGATGGTTGTAGTAAGATTTTAAATGAATAAATAACTCCCGTTTGTACAAAAAAAGGAGAGGGAGGGGAACGGGGGAGAAGGGGAAACAAATATTTTTTCTCTGTTTACAATTATTTCCAACATTTACTAGTCAATAACTATTCCTAGCTCCAGAGCATAGTTTGCCCCAAATATATGCTGCTGGTTACAGCACTGTTGTTGTTTAAATGCTAACCACTACTAACACAACGACAGCTAATTTACAGATGCTGCAAGTAATATCTGAGACCCAGGCAAATGCATTAGGATGGTTTTGCAAAGCATTACTCCTCCTTTCACCATAATTAAGTTACCGTTTGCAGCATATAATTTCATTAATATGGATTAGTACAAACATCAATGGCTCAAGCAAATGCAGAGTTGCAAAATGTGTGTGTCAATAAAATAAACACACCGTTCGGGTAATGGGATGTAAGATTAAAACGAGAAGTCACTGCATTCTGTTCAGTCGTCAAACACATACAAAAGCAATCAAAATTGCTCTCATAATCAGGCAGAGGTGTCATGTGGTGTTCACCTGTGGTAAATCCTGCTTTGTTTGCAGACATTCTCTCTCGTCAACAGCTTCCCTATCTGCAGTTAAATTTCCCCGTGTAAATACATTCATTCCTTAAGATGACGTATAACATAAAGGCAAAATGGAGCACTATGCAAGCTGAATTAAGTGAGGTGAAGTAACTTACAAATGGGCCAGCAGTCCATCACAACAAACCAAAGAGTCAGCAAAGAAGCTGTCGTATCTATAGTGAGGAAGAAAATGAGATTTGAGTGGAAGGTAGAACGAAACCTATATTGTGTACCTGGTGAGAAAGGAGGCATCTAAAATTAGTGCCGTCTTTTTTGCAGGACTTCAGCATGGTGTGCTCAATACTAAAGTGTTGATTTCATGCCAAAGCATTAATCTTTTTCTGAATTTTATTAAAGCCTTATTTATAATTCCTTAACCATCTTTTGACAGAAATTCCCTTGGCTTCCCAAACAGGACATTTTCTTTCATTAAAATGCTCGCAGGGGATTGGCCGTTCCTTATTTTGCGGGAAATAAAGCCTTACCACGCAGAGATAACTTTCTTTGTTTTCCATAGCAACCTTGATAGAATGCAATGAAAGAAATAAGAATGAAAACAAACTGTTGACTCCATTCACACCATATTGTGGCAGCCTTTGGGGTTGCAGGATTGCCTTAAACTAATCAAGCATAGGCAACCTTTTTTTATTTTGTGACCTTTAGTTTACCATCACAGCTCTCTCTCACACAAAAAGAACTGATAAAGCCACACAATATAATAAAACAAAAGCTTGTCTTCATTACATATGAATGTTCATTTATTGTCAGCCACCTTGGGACCTGTTGTCAGGCAAAATGGGGTTATATAAGCATAAAAAATTAGAATAAATGCACATTTATTTCCAATTTCAACACTGCATTCTTGCAAACTTCCATTTTATTCTTTCCCCAAAGATTTCAGGTAAGAATATATCTAGCCCAAGCCAACCACATGCCTATGTGTGGAGAGCCAGTGTGGTGTAGTGGTTAAGAGCGGTAGTCTCGTAATCTGGGGAACCAGGTTCGCGTCTCCGCTCCTCCACATGCAGCTGCTGGGTGACCTTGGGCCAGTCACACTTCTTTGAAGTCTCTCAGCCCCACTCACCTCACAGAGTGTTTGTTGTAGGGGAGGAAGGGAAAGGAGAATGTTTTGAGACTCCTTAAAGGGAGTGAAAGGCGGGGTATCAAATCCAAACTCCTCCTCCTCCTCCTCCTCTTCTTCTTCTTCTTCTTCTTCTTCTTCTTCTTCTTCTTCTTCTTCTTCTATGGCAATACCACAAAGCAGGATTTGGACACAACAGCACTCTCAAAAACCTATAGTTTCCAACAACTGGTATTCAAATGCCTATTGGGGTCTCAAATTTCAGCAGTTCCCTGTGCGATGCCAAAATTCGGCAGACACACTCTGCCTTTTGTGCGCCATTGTAAATAATAGGTGGGTCATTCCACACCAAATCACCTGGTTTTAATACTCGACCGTCGTCTCACATCTCAGATTTTGTTCAAATTTTGTGTTTGTGTATGAGATAGGGGATAATAAATAAATAAATAAATAAATAAATAAATAAATAAATTTATACCCTGCCCTCCCCGGCCAGAGCTGGGCCCAGGGCGGCTAACACCAGTAAAATTACAGTAAAAACATAATAGGGGAAAAAACCCACCAATTTTAAATACAGGTTAAAATGCAATTTAAAATGCAGCCTCATTTTAAAAGTAGCCCACAGATCAAAACCATAAGGGGAGGGAAACATAAGGGTCAGACTGAGTCCAAACCAAAGGCCAGGCGGAACAGCTCTGTCTTGCAGGCCCTGCGGAAAGATGTCAAGTATTGCATTTACCTCTTCCTTAAAGTCTTGCTCTCCTTCCTAAAGAATCTTACTCTCCAAGAAACAGCGCAGCTATAATCATGGGAACAGGATGCAGCTATAATGTCCCTGAAGACCTCGTCTACAAACTTCTCCGCCGCCCTCAGTTTGATTTGTTTTTTTTCAAAATGTTGGCAACTTTAATAAATACTGCTTTCAATTAATATTTATTTACCTATTCACTGGCTTAAGAGCCTCTTAATAGATGGGAAAGGATATGTAAAAACAAAAAGAACTCAAAAACAAAACATACAAGAAGTAATAAAACATAATTAAACCACTTCCAG
The DNA here is from genome assembly GCF_964188315.1 of Podarcis muralis. Classification (NCBI taxonomy): domain Eukaryota; kingdom Metazoa; phylum Chordata; class Lepidosauria; order Squamata; family Lacertidae; genus Podarcis; species Podarcis muralis. The sequence continues at coordinate 11,980,099 of NC_135664.1, read as the reverse complement.
AAAAGAACAGTTAAAAGAACTTCAACAGCATTATTTACAGAGTCTTATTTTCCAATGATAATTAATTGTCCTTAGATATCCTGTTTGGCAACCCTTGCTTCATTATTTGGGTATACATCATCTTCTTTAAAAGATTATTGCTATAAATGCAGTACTATGGTCTTCAGCAAAACTAATTAAGTGCTGTATAAGCAATGCAGATCAATATTTGTAGAGTAACCAATCCATATTTTATGTATTATCAAAGGTGAGGAGGGGAGGGAAGAGGGAGACTTGCTGATCTATCAATGCAGTATCCAGACTTTTTTTTAATTCTTACAGAATCTATTTAGCTAAACAGATGGGTTCCCATTCTACACCAAAGACTACTTGGAAGGGTAGGATACAATATCAAAACCAATAAGCTTTAAAATGTAACATATGGAAAGATCCTATGTAGTAGTTCTACAATTATGAATATCTGCAGCTGCTGCTGCTATTACTACTATTCCTACTCTACAAAACCTCTTTTAAACCAACAGTTCACATTTTTGTAAGTTCTTTGTTATGTACTGAGTTGAATAGGATCCAAAATACAGCAGTCTGATTGGTCCTAGAACAATAGGATCCAAAATACAGCAGTCTGATTGGTCCTAGAACAATAGGATTCAGAATGCAGCAGTCTGATTGGTCCTAGAACAATACAGCAGTATGATTGGTCCTAGAACAATAGGATTCAGAATGCAGCAGTCTGATTGGTCCTAGAACAATAGGATTCAGAATGCAGCAGTCTGATTGGTCCTAGAACAATACAGCAGTATGATTGGTCTGCAGGAGCCACCCAATCCGGCTCCAGATGGAAGTGAATCCACAACCTGATTGGCCTACAGGAGAATTCCGGAATTAGCCAATCACGTGCAGCCCATTGTGTAAATAATGTATATAAAGCAGATACTTTGAGGGGACTTTCATTCCTCCTCACCACTAAGAGCTGAATAAAGAGCATGAAATCTACTCTCGACTCTGAGTATATTTCATTCTTCTTAACTTGAACAATTTAACTATGGGTGCTAGGCTGGAACTAGTATACACTAAAAACAATCAGAGGGCAGTGAAAATAGTGCTGAGAACCTTTGGCCCATGAAACCAATTAGGCCTACTAAGCCTCTGAAACTGTTTTGGGCATTGGACACCCACCTTTCCCTTAGCCAACACACCACCAGGTGCAGAAAACCTTTCAGCTGCAATTGCAAAATATTAATAATAATTGAGAGAGAACTCTTACGCACACACCCTTCCCCCTTTCCCAAACAGCTTGATATTTTTTTAAATGCTGAATTCAAGCCACAGTTGGAAAATAAGGACTAGGAGTACACCTAGAGCTCAACTAAGTCACACTTAGAGTAAGTCCATTGATTTCAGTGGGTCTCCTCTGAGTATGAATAAAGCTAGATTTCGCCCAAAATGTGTTTGGAAGTGATGACAAAGGAGAAATAGAATGGAAATAATGCTTGCAAACCAACAGATTCATGTGGGAGAAGACAGCCCTTGAAATAGTCTGGTGTCCAACCATTTAGGACTTCATGAGTAATCATCAGCACCCTAAATTGTGCCCTGAAACAATTTAGAAACCAGTGCAATTCATTTAAGCCGGTGCATTTTGAAGGAGCTTAAGTTTCCAAACACATTTCAAGGGCAGCCCCATGGCAAACATGCAGGAAACCAAGCTGGATGTGGCAAAGAATGTGTAACTGGGACAGACCTGCTTTTCCCCAGGAAAAGGTGCAGCTGACACATTAGCTGACGCTGTGCAAAGTCAGTCCTTGGCATTGCCACAAACTGTATATCCAATCCGGGGGCAAATGCATGACAAGAATAACTCCCATACTATAAACCCAATCCTTCAAGAGGGGCAAAATCCTGTTCAGCCTCAGCTGTATACCTAGCCCTGTCATATAGTTTCCGCTGACTATCAACAATTCTAGATATTGTTGTTATACAATTCCATTCACCATATAGATGGGGTATGTACTTTTGCTTTTATTTCATATTGAATTGTCATTGTTGTAGACTCAGTCTACAGCCAGTGTGGTGTAGTGGTTAAGAGCGGTAGTCTCGTAATCTGGGGAACCGGGTTCGCTTCCCCGCTCCTCCACATGCAGCTGTTGGGTGACCTTGGGCTAGTCACACTTCTCTGAAGTCTCTCAGCCTCACTCACCTCACAGAGTGTTTGTTTTGGGGGAGGAAGGGAAAGGAGAATGTTAGCCACTTTGAGACTCCTTCGGGTAGTGATAAAGCGGGATATCAAATCCAAACTCTTCTCTTCTTCTTCTTCTTCTTCATGCATATAGTTTGTAATAATTTGAGTTATTGTATGTTACCATGTATATGCAGGTCATCGTTTCAATAATTCATTTGCAGTTTATGAAGCATTTCTGTATCCTTCTGCTGTGCTGAAGAAGAATTCTACAAAACAGTGGGTATATCCAGAATCACTGTTCACTACGTCTGTCTGCGGACCACTTCGACAGCGTTGGACATCATAAAACAAAGCTTTATGGCTTGTTTTCATCAGATAAGAATGTGACCCATTGCTTCTTTCAGAGACTTGCATAGTCCACAAAGACTTTCAGAGACTTAAAACTTATGTTTTTTTGGTTCTATGTTTTCAAGAGAATCCATCAAGAGTGCACATTTAGTGACTTTCAGAGATTTATAAGATTTCTGTTTATTTGGTTTCTCATATTGTTCAATGTTCCGTATAGATTATATAAAGAGTTTGTATTGATATTGCATTGTTGTACTTGGCCATTGTATTGCCTTGCACATCCAATATATAACTGTGCTCAGGAAACAATTCAGAACCTTCATAGCCTCCCAAAGATAGAAGGTATGCCATCTATATGTTACTGACACCCAACCCCACATTCCCAGGCAACCACCACCAGCAGTTCCATGTATTAAAGATGTATAAAATACTATTAGGTGTACAGGACAGGACATGCCAATGGTCTGTGACTGTGGAATGCCATCAGGTCCACGAGCCATCCTCGTCCTCAAGTTACGTGAGAATGACTTGAGGAAGAGGAGTGACATTCAGTTTAGCTGTGTGACAGTGTCCGACCTTGTGCTACACATAAGAACTGCAGCAATTCCTGAGGAGCACGCTCTATGATGTTTGCCTTGTTTGATACAGCGCAGACATGTTGTCAATGTGATAAGCCCATTTAACACTTGTACTCTATTGAGAAGAACTTGATAAAAATCTTCCCAGAGAGAAATGACTTTCTGCATGTTTCAGCAACGCATCTAATCGAGTTTGAAAATGGTGCTCGATTCTGTAATCTATCAGCCTATTTTAAGAATCAATTTGTCTCGGATTTTACATGCTGATAAACCTACAAGTGCTCAGCACTTTGTGGGATTCTAATTTCCAAATGTTCTGGAAATGAATCAACACACATTTGGACAGATCAGTTTATCTTTAATCTTATCCATTATAGTTAACGTTTTAGACCTCCTTGACAGCACAATTTCCATGAAAACCAGGAAAGGTAAGTTAATCATAGTACCATGCAGATACAACTCACAGTGTAGTTTGCTAAAAAGGTTAATAAATTATTGCCATATTGCCCGATACAAATTTGTGTTACTGTGTGCAATGAACTGGTTACTTTAAATATCAGGATACAAAAGAAACTGAATGAAGTAAGTCACGAGAGCTGCTAAGATAACACATCAATGCAATCAAGTGTTAACATTGAAGAATCTTGTTATGTTCATTGTATGTACAGTTAAGTCTGAAATCAGTCAGGGACAGATTTTTGCATTCTGGAAATGTAAGTTCGCTAGAAACTTTTTCTTTATACATATTTATGAAGATAGAAAGCATATGAAAAATCCAGAGTAATATGTGAAAGAATTAAACCTATATATTTATTTCCTACGATAAGCATATGAAAATGTGTGGGTTTTTTAATTCCCCACTGATGAAGAACTGCATAAATTTGTTGAAGATTACAAGGAGCTGGGGTGCACATCACAGTAAGCCAAACTATGGCTTGCTAAAACCACACAAGTGTCCTGACTTCCTGAAATATGCTCACACCTTCTTTGTTCCTCCTCGCTCATTTTCTGCATGAAAGCTAAGCAAAGGGATGGCTTACTGAGTCATCTGGACCAGGGCTTGTGGTTAAGCTCTCACCTGTAACCAAGAACAAACCTTAGTTTGCTCAGTGTTGTAACACGTGAACATGGGCCATAGGTTTACTGCAACATCTGCATCATATAGAAATGTTGTGCCTACTTGTTCCAACAAAGGACACAATCAATGAATTGCAAAATAAGTTACATGGAATTCTAGTCTGTAACATATCTGTTTAGGTTTGGATGACAGTTTTGATTTACACTTTGATCTAACATTCTGTTGAAAATGACTACTGCTAGTTGTTTGATATACAGTGGTACCTCAGGTTAAGTATTTAATTCGTTCCAGAGGTCTGTTCTTAACCTGAAACTGTTCTTAACCTGAAGCACCACTTTAGTTAATGGGGCCTCCTGCTGCCGCCGCACCGCCGGAGCACGATTTCTGTTCTCATCCTGAAGCAAAGTTCTTAACCTGAAGCACTATTTCTGTAACCTGAAGCGTATGTAACCTGAAGCATATGTAACCTGAGGTACCACTGTAATCTAGTCCTCCTGGCTGCAGAGAAAACCTTTAAAAACATAATTGCCCTGAGTTCTTAGCAGGCCGTCTTCTGTAACCACTGCAGTTGCATTTTATTGTCACAGTAGCAATAACTTCAGGCTTGGTTTTTTTTTTTTTTTAAGTTTGAGCATCTCCCAAATACTGCCTCATTCCTCCTACCCACACTTTCTAAACATAAACACATGAAGAAAAAGAAAAGGAAAACCTTTCATGCTCATGCATGAAAACCTAAGATAAACAGTCAGCTGGAACGTGTGTAGAAATGGTAGCCAAATTTAGGCTAATTTCCCTGTATTGCCCTACCTGTTGCTAAGCAATTTGCTTAGGAATGAATAAGTTTACATGATCTTCAGTCTGCACACAAATTCTCTGCTACATAAACAGCAGAAAGGAACAGTGTGATCAGAAGGAGAGCTTTTGCAACAGCAACCCTTGCTTTATCCCGATATTTACCAATCTCCTGAGAACTACCAAACTGAAGCAGACCAGGAGGAATGCAGCAGAGCAGTGGCTGTTAGGAAACAGCAGCAATTTCTGTGAACGATCAGGAACAAGGTGCTAGCTTGTTGCAAAGGAAGGACCCGACTCATGCCAGTCCTGGTCCAAGAGCTTCTTTAGCAAAGCCAGTTGCAGAAATTGATGAAGCGCAGCGCTGTTAAGACCCTTCAGTGGTTCTTGATACCATCAACCAAGACATCCTGCTATACCACTGTCCTGGGCTGGAGCTGGGAAAAAGTGTTACAGTGGCTAAGTTCCTTACAGGAGACATAGCTGCAGAAGGTAGGTGTGGTATTCATACAGAGCCCCAGGTCGTTTCACAGACTATTGACCTGTATAAAGGTAAAGGGACCCCTGACCATTAGGTCCAGTCGTGGCCGACTCTGGGGTTGTGGCGCTCTTCTCACTTTATTGGCTGAGGGAGCCGGCGTACAGCTTCAGGGTCATGTGGCCAGCATGACTAAGCCGCTTCTGGCGAACCAGAGCAGAGCACGGAAACGCCGTTTACCTTCCCACCAGAGCGGTACCTATTTATCTACATGCACTTTGAGGTGCTTTCGAACTGCTAGGTTGGCAGGAGCAGGGACTGAGCAATGGGAGCTCACCCCGTCGCAGGGATTCGAACCACCGACCTTCTGATCGGCAAGCCCTAGGCTCTGTGGTTTAGACCACAGCACCACCCATGTCCCTATGCAGAACATAGTCACTTACAATACCTATAAGGGTTGGATGTTCAGAGAATGTAGCACCGTTACTATACAATATGCACTGGCTGCCTAGTTGTTTTCAGGTTCAAGTTGAAAGGACCAGGTTATTTGAAGAATTTCCTAAAACAATATGAACATCCTCAGGCCCCTGTCAAAGAAGAACTATTAAGAATCACCAGCAATTGAGGCAGGGTCTTGTCAGGGAGGGCCCCATTTCTTTGGAACTCTTGCCTGATAGAATCCAGCATGGTCCCTGTCTTTGTTAGTTTTTAAATCAACTTTAAAAATGTGTTGTTTTTAATAATAAGTTTGGGTGTTAAGCAGCTGCTGTTTTGTTTATCCGCTCATTTTTGTATGTGGCATATGATGCTTTAAATAAATAAATACTGACCAAGGGAGGTTCTTTCACACTGAAGATAATGTTCTTTAAACCTTCTGTCAACAGTCTATTTTCAGAGTGTTCTGTTTTGCAACACAGGGGATTTTCTTCGGTGTATCACAGTCTATTTAAAATGGTTACCTTTAAGTACAAACATTTGTTGGCAGGAAAATATCTATATATTTAGTAATTGCTAATAAATATTTGAAAATTAAAGCATCCCTTGGTGTGTAAGTAGTGGAACGGTATGGTCATAAACCTTTTGCTTAAGTTTAGTCACATGAGTGAATTGATATTAACAGAATTTATGCATAACAATAAACTGGATTGTGATCCTAATATCTAGAAGCAAGCTTTATGAAAAAAATGCATCAGTCTCAAAGTATACAACATACCTCAAAAAAGCCAAGTGTTGTTCATAAATTATACAAAGAAGTAAAGCCTGCCATTTTCAAAACTGAATTTAACACTCTCCTCTCTCCCCTCAGTGATATATAGAGTCACTAGGAAGTCAAAGAATTAGTTGGCATCCATCCGTCTTGAGAGACAATGGAAGAGTGCTTCATCCGGAGTAAAGTCAAACAGTTGGAGAGTTACAGCACCTGCTGTGGCTGTAGAGACCAATATGGGACAGACATGTTTTGTCGCAGGTGGGGCAGATGAAGGCGTTCAGCAGCACCATGGCATTTCTTCTCTCTATGTTCCTCTCTGCGGTCTTGTCTTCAGGCACTGTGGTCATCTGCAAGGGATTCTCTCAAACTGCCTCCCACAGTTTGGTCAAACTCATGTTGGTAGCTTCGAGAACACTGTCCAACCATCTCGTCCTCTGTCGTCCCCTTCTCCTTGTGCCCTCAATCCTTCCCAACATCAGGGTCTTTTCCAGGGGGTCTTCTCTTCTCATGAGGTGGCCAAAGTATTGGAGCCTCAGCTTCAGGATCTGTCCTACCAGTGAGCACTCAGGGCTGATTTCCTACAGAATGGATAGGTTTGATCGTCTTGCAGTCCATGGGACTCTCAAGAATCTCCTCCAGCACCATAATTCAAAAGCAATTACTTCCATTACAAAAAATAAATCAGAAAGTACTCACATCTCAGGCATTCAGCAGCCAGCTTCCCACACCTCAATTTAAACCCAGGGAAGTTGCAGAATGCTGGAGAAATATTTAATGGAAAGGGGGAACCACAAACACACCACCTTGCAAAAATACTATTAACGTTATCCATACACCCACCAAAATCCTGAAGAAGTTCTAAAGAAGCCTAAGAATAAGGGAGAAAAATAGAAATCGCTTCCACAAAGGAAGAAATCTTTTGGGGAAAACTGAGGAGGTTTTAGCACAGGGCTAATCCATATCGACATAGATTTGGAGTATGCACTGTAAAATGTGAAATATGTATCTGGGTTGTTTAGTAGTAAGATTCATAAGCAAAACATTCTTAACTACTGAATATTTGTTCAAAGTGGCTAAATGAAGCTCTCTTTCCAAGCACTATTTTATTTTATTTTTTACTGAAAGTGCATGGAGTTTGAAGAAACTATTTTTTGGACAGTAAATATTTTAAGATCACATTGGATTTTTTTTGTTGTAGGAGCATGTAGAACACTTGGGAGTCTGGTCAAGGGTGATCACTATCATACCAATCACCCCCACTCCTTTTTTGGGGGCTGCAAGTCTATGAGAGGAGAAATAAAGGAGCCAGCTGGAAAGGTTTAACCCTGGGGTGGCAAACCTCTGGTCTATTAGCCAAACTTTCTAATGTTAGTTTGTATAAAATACTGGTGCTATGAAACATACGAAAATGGCATTGAGGTGATGGAATCCATCAAGCTTTCCTAGTAACATCTTTTGCATTTACCTTGTAGAACTTGCCTCAAACCTTGACTGGTATGGATGTACTGAATTTTGTCATCTGAATTCTTTATATCCTTCATAACAAACAAACAGATTATACACACACACACACACACACACACACACAGACACACAGTATACCGTATTTTTCACCCCATAGGACGCACTTTTTCCCCTCCAAAAATGAAGGGGAAATCTGGGTGTGTCCTATGGGGAGAATGCAGGCTTTCACTGAAGCTTGGAGAGCGAGAGGGGTCGGTGCGCACCGACCCCTCTCACTCTCCAGGCTCCAGGAAGACATCCGCAGGGAGGTCCTGCAGGGCTGTCTAGGCTGCAGATAGCAGCCTGCTTCCCAGAGCGCCGGGCACGCTGAAAGCAGCACGCCCGCCGCTTCGGGAACACATCCGCAGCCTAGGCAGCCCTGCGGGAGGTGCCGCAGGGCTGTCTAGGCTGCGGATAGCAGCCTGCTTCCCGGAGCGCCGGGCACGCTGAAAGCAGAGCCCCCGCCGCTTCGGGAACACATCCGCAGCCTGCTTCCCGGAGCGCCCTGAAGCAGAGTGCCCCACACGCCAGACAGACATCTGCAATGTGGGGAGCCCTGCGGGAGTTCCTGCAGGGCTCCCAATGCTGCGGGTAGCAGTTTGCCGCCCGGCACGAGTGGTGCCCTGAAGCAGAGCGCCCTGCGCGCCGGACAGACATCGGCCTTCACAAGCTCGGGGGACAGCAAGGAGTCGCAGCGCCGCCATCCCGCTGTTCCTCGACCTGGTTCGAGTTTCCCCGACTTGCTTTTGGGGGAGAAGTATAGGGGGGGGGAATTCTTTTATTTCCCCCCCAAAAAACTAGGTGCATCCTATGGGACGGAGCATCCTATTGGACGAAAAATACGGTACATTTTGATATGAATTTAACATTCATTGTGAGCTGCTTTGGACACAGTACAGTGGTACCTCAGGTTAAGAACTTGATTCATTCTGGAGGTCCGTTCTTAACCTGTTCTTAACCTGAGGTACCACTTTAGCTAATGGGGCCTCCCGCTGCCGACACGCCACCATCATGCGATTTCTGTTCTCATCCTGAAGCAAAGTTCTTAACCTGAGGTACTATTTCTGGCTTAGCGGAGTCTGTAACCTGAAGCGTCTGTAACCTGAGGTACCACTGTGGTCTGTGGAAAAAACAGCACACAAACAAGCTAAACTGAAAAATCAAACTTGCATTTTGTCCTGTTCTTTGCAATTTCATTTTTATGGAACCATAGATCTGTACAGTGGTACCTCGAGTTAAGTACTTAATTCGTTCCGGAGGTCCGTACTTAACCTGAAACTGTTCTTAACCTGAAGCACCACTTTAGCTAATGGGGCCTCCTGCTGCCGCCGCGCCACCGGAGCACAATTTCTGTTCTCATCCTGAAGCAAAGTTCTTAACCTGAAGCACTATTTCTGGTTTAGAGTCTGTAACCTGAAGCGTATGTAACCCGAGGTACCACTGTGCATCTATTGCAATTATGTATGTCATCACAATCAACACTGCAACAATAACAATACTAGATGTGTTCCATCCTTTTTAAAATCATGCACGAAAGATGAGCTGTACTGGGATAAAATAATATGCTGCATTTGTTATTGTTACTTCTATAGAAATGAAAACATGTCCAAGAAAGGTCAGAGCAACTTGTCTCAGAAGGCAATGGGAACTCTTTGACTAAGGTGATTTTTCTTCACTTCCTTCCAATTTCAGTGGAAACCAGCATAGTGGTAGTTGAGCAAATACTTCAAATACTGTGAACTTCACTAGACAACTTCCTTTCACATTATACTTTCTACCAATTCTCTATTTTGAGTTAAAACCACTATACTCTCAAAGAAGGAAATGATCATCTTCAACCATTGATGAAACTGTAAAGAGGCAATCAATTCACAACCAGCCCACAAAATCTGGCAAAAGCTTTGCCTTGTGACTTTCAGAAGCTTGCAAATAAAAGACAATGGCGTGTATCCTAACATTTATTCCATAACTGTGACATAGTTCACGTTCATTTAGCAAGTGTTTCTCACCTGCCGCGTTCCTCTATAATCCTGTATTCACAAAAATCTTCTACTGAAGGTTAGTTGGAAATGATGTAGAAATTGCTATAGAGGGAGACTTGGCAGAAATTGCATCCTTGTTTACATGTACCAAGCAACAATTTAGGATCCCAGCCAGTGGACTGTATCCATACTAACACTATTCTGTTATTCTATGATTCTATAGTTGCAGCTAGTTCTCATAAAAATTAATGTGAACCATTAGTCCATTGCATAAGCCCCCTTGACTTCAACTGCAACTAAGCCCAACTACTCTAAATCTTGATGCAGCCCAATGTACCACTGTTCAATAATCACAAAATCTTCATGGGTCCTGAATTAGGGAATAATGCTGAATTTACTTGTATAGCTGATACAGTTTCCTGTTGCAGATTCCTCCTCCCCATATCAACCTTAAAGTTGCACTCTGCAGTATGCAAACATTATAAAATATGATTCAAACATTATAAAATATGATTCAAATGCAGATAAGCATTTCCTACAAAGATTGTTTCCCATGGGATATATAAGAAGTTGCCAGCAATTCTGCTCCTGTGGCACATTTACAAACCTGAGAAACTGTGGTGGGTGCAACACACCCGCACCTCACAACCAAGAACACACAATAAGTATTCTATTTGATATAACAGGCTGCTTTCAAGCCTAAATTCAAAGACAGGGACATGGCACAATGTTGGCAACCTCTGGGGTTGCTGATACCTCAGAATAAATTATGCTCTAAGAAACTGTCAGAATTGTATTTCTTTAGTACACACACACACACACACACACACATACACACACACACACACACACACACACACACACACAGTGGTGCCTCGCAAGACGAAAAGAATCCGTTCCACGAGTGTCTTCGTCTTGCGGTTTTTTCGTCATGCAAAGCAAGCCCATTAGCGGCTTAGCGGATTAGCGCTATTAGCGGCTTAGCGGGCTTAGCAGATCAGGTGATAAGCGGCTTAGCGGCTTGGGGAAAGGGGGGGGGGAGGAAAAAAAACCTGCAGGAACTCGCAAGACATTTTCGTCTTGCGAAGCAAGCCCATAGGAAATTCGTTTTGCGAAGCACCTCCAAAACGGAAAACCCTTTCGTCTAGCGGGTTTTCCGTCTTGCGAGGCATTTGTCTTGCGGGGCACCACTGTATATATATGGTACATACATATACACATACATACACCCTAGCTAATTTTAAGCTCAAAGCAGTTTATAATTCACCACACAAAAGAATACAGTGGTACCTCTGGTTGCGGACAGGATCTGTTCCGGAGGTCCGATCAGATCCCGAGGTTTCCGTAACCTGAGGACCGCTTCTGCGCATGCGGTGAAACCCAGCCAAATACTTCCGGGTTTGCCGTTTCGCATCCTGAAGTTAGTGTAACCAGAGGGTTACGTAACCAGAGGTACTACTGTACAGTGGTACCTCGGGTTACATATGCTTCAGGTTACATACGCTTCAGGTTACAGACTCCGCTTAACCTCGGGTTAAGAACTTTGCTTCAGGATGAGAACAGAAATTGTGGCAGCAGCAGCAGGAGGCCCCGTTAGCTAAAGTGGTGCTTCAGGTTAAGAACAGTTTCAGTTTAAGAACAGACCTCCAGAACAAATTAAGTTCTTAACCCGAGGTACCACTGTAATATAAAAAAGAAAATCCCCAGTAAAATACAGTGGTGCCCCGCAAGACGAATGCCTTGCAAGACGGAAAACCCGCTAGACGAAAGGGTTTTCCGTTTTTGAGTTGCTTCGCAAGACGATTTTCCCTATGGGCTTGCTTCGCAAGACGAAACGTCTTGCTAGTCTTGCGATTTTTTCCCCCGCTCCCCCCCCTTTTTCTAAGCCGCTAAGCCGCTAATAGCCGCTAAGCCGCTAAACCGCTAATAGCGCTAATCCGCTTAGCCGCTAATAGGGTTGCTTCGCAAGACGAAAAAACCGCTAGACGAAGAGAATCGCGGAATGGATTCTTTTCGTCTTGCGAGGCACCACTGTAGCAAATATTTAACATTGAAGTCAAAACTTCATAACAAAATGCAGTCATCAAAACTAATTTTGTGATCCTAACCCTCCATCTTTGCTGTATGGGCTGGTTGGGATGTAATAGACCTCTCTGTCTGCTGGCCTCCAACAGTGGGGAGGCCTTGCCACCACAGAAACCCCCACCCATAACTGCAGAAAGTGTGGCAGATTAAACGCTCCTGCAGGCCATTTTGCTCCCAGTAGTAAGCAATGTATTGTCCTGAAATGTACATGACAGGATAGGTACAGAACAGATGACATCATGGATACACTGGATCTTAAGGGAGTGGCATACAACAGAGAGGGTCACAGTCAGTGTTGTTTTTTTCAAGAAAAAATGCTGCCAGTACTCACCATGAATTTGTTACAGTGAATGTCACACTTTTCAACCAAAAAGAGAGAGGTGCCAGTACTGCGTGCCCTTGAGTACCCCATGAGAAAACAACAACAACATTATTCACAGTCAATGTCTGCAACAATGCTATCCTGGAGCTGGCAATGTGAATGAAATAAGATCTGTACCCTGACTGGTATGAGTGGCAGGGCTTTAGGGACGCGGGTGGCGCTTTGGTCTAAACCACTGAGCCTCTTTGGCTTGCCGATCAGAAGGTTGGTGGTTCAAATCCACACAACGGGATAAGCTCCTGTTGCTCTGTCCCTGCTTCTGCCAACCTAGCAGTCTGAAAGCACACCAGCACAAGTAGATAAATAGGTACCGCTTTGGTGGGAAGGTAAGCGGTGTTTCAATGAGCTCTGATTTCTGTCACGGTGTCCCATTGCAGCAGAAGCGGTTTAGTCCTGCTGGCCACATGACCCAGAAAGCTGTCTGTGGACAAACACTGGCTCCCTCAGCCTGAAAGCGAGATGAGCCTTTGACTGGACTTAACCGTCCAGGGGTCCTTTACCCTTTACCTTTACCTTACCCCATGGAAAACAACAACACTGTTCACAGTCCAAGTCTGCAGCAATTCTACCCTGGAGCTGGCAATGTGAATGAAATACAGTGGTACCTCGGGTTAAGTTCTTAATTTGTTCCAGAGGTCCGTTCTTAACTTGAAACTGTTCTTAACCTGAAGCACCACTTTAGCTAATCGGGCCTCCTGCTGCTGCCGCGCCGCCGGAGCACGATTTCTGTTCTCATTCTGAAGCAAAGTTCTTAACCCGAGGTATTATTTCTGGGTTAGTGGAGTCTGTAACCTGAAGCGTATGTAACCTGAAATGTATGTAACCTGAAGTGTATGTAACCCGAGGTACCACTGTAATGTCTGCCTCCCATATTGAACCCTGACCGGTATGAGTGGCACCCTACTGCAGTTTAGGATGGCTCTGAAAGATACCAAAGATAAACAAACAGAAAGAGAACAATCATGTAAAAGCCTTTCGAATCTGCCAGGTTTTACAAGAAGTCTTTCAGAAGATCCGTATACAATCTGTGTAATCTTCTTACAATTATCTAAATAAAAATACTAGTTGTGGTAAATGTTGATGCTTCAGCAGGCAAGTTCCACTAATGCAGCTCAGATAATAAATGCTTCATTATATCCAGACCCACCAATATAGACGGAACAAAGAAAATCATATCTGATTTACACCTCAACGCAAAATGAAAATTGCCACTCACTGCCTGATATCACACAGCACTTATTTCAAACCCTAATCACAGGAATTGCTATTTTCAAAGCACAGTCAAGAAAACTAACACAGTGGCTATATTACAAATTACAGCGTTGGATGAAAAATAATTCAGATTGCACTTCTTGATTTTAAATTAAACAGATAGGAGACATCTACAATGAACTAAACTTAACTTAAACATTTTTTTATTTTAGTCCAATGACATCACTTTCCCCTCCTTGCAATGCACATTTCCAACCTTAACAGAGGGGAAAATAATACCCAAAGTGCTTTAACATCCAGGCCTTGTGGCAAAAACCATCAATGCAGTGGTAACTATTTCAGCAGACTTCAGAAATAAATAGTTTATATGGGATTTTGCCTCCTTCACAACACAGCTTTGATCATGTGGCCCCCTCTGGCAAAGGCTAAATGAGGCAGAGATTTGATTAAATGGCTGCAAATGTCTTGCTAGCTGCGTTTGCATTACTGTTCTTTAAACTAAAACAGTGCACTGCGATAAAGAACAGTCAGCGCCTTCAGGATCTTTGAACTGGGCGATGCAAGACTTTTTATACTTGATTTAATCTCTACTCACAGTCATCTGACTCCCCTACAGCCTTTCCTGAATGCACTTGATTGGCAATACTGTAAAAATAAAACTAGATCAATAATTTTTAGAAATATATTTCAACCTGACTGAAGACTTACTTGACTTAAAGAAGACCAGGTGCATAAGACAACAAGATATAGAGACATTTCCAATGCAAGCTAATGGTTTACATTTCTTTCACCTCTAGCTGGAAATTCTTGATACTATGGTTTATTTAAGGCTCCAATGACACATTCAGTAACTGGATATTTTAAATATTACTGCAACAGTAGCAATATAGCAGTTACTAAGCTGTCTTAGGGCATGCATCAAAATAAATAAAATGGAAATGAAATTGCATGCACATTGTTATTAACTCTAATTTAAGAATGAATCCATGACCGTGACAATAAAGTTGGGGTTGGTCCCAAGAACAGGACCTCATTGTCATGATGCTCCTTCTTCTTTTGCAATGTATAGTTGCGTGGCAAGACCCTCAAGCAGACCCCCCATTAGGGTTAATAAATTCACACAGACACAAATATTTTGTTTAAGGTTTTTGCGCAAAAATTTGGCCACAACTTTATTGAGTACAGGAATGAGAGCAGTATTGGCTTAGGCATTGGCAAGACTATATCTGACTCCTGCCCCCTTTGCAGGAAGTCCGTAAGGGTAAACCACCCAAAGGGAAATTGCTTCGGGGGAACCCCCTGGTGTTCCCAGAGGCCTGGCATGGCCCTCACCCTCAAGCGGACTTCGGACAGGCCCCGGTTTCCTTTAACGGAATACCCTTGACACTGGAGGGGCAGGCGATGGCTGACCTCCCCTCACCCATTCACAATAAGCCGATGCCTAACCGCCAAACCTTACAAAGTTGTGGCGATTGCTAAGAGGGAGGCAAAAACCAAGTGGCCCATGCCAATTTGCCAAATGGAAAAAAATCCTACCCGACCCCGGACTCAAGCCGGACAACCAATCAAAGTCCAAAGCAAGGCCAAAGGATCTAAATTAAAGGGAGGGCAGGTGGGTGTTCAGCAGCGCAAAGAAGGAGCCAAACACACGTCGCACTGCCGCTTTTATACTTTTCCCCACTATCACCCTTTGACATGATTGGGCAATAGCCCTGGGTGATTGTGGTGCCACCCCGGTGTGAGGGTGATAGTTCCACCCACGCCAGATTGGGGGGAACCAGGTTGAGAGCAACCAGGACCATCTATTAAGATGATCCCATTTATGGAAATGATATTATTACTTCATGTTGTGGATTGAGGGCCCGACCCCCGCTATGTGAAATAAATACACAAGGACACGTGATATAAGGTTAATGGGCAAGGAAAGGCCACAACTTTATTGATTACAGCAGTGAAAAGGTATTGGCTTAGGCATTGGATGACTATAGGAGGTGGGTTTATTCAACAGTAGGTGGAGCCTGTTGATGCTAATCCAACTATAGGCTCACGCCCTGATGTCACCGAGGGTCGTGCCATGGCCTCCCGCCAAGCAGGCATCGGACGGAATACACGACCGCCAGATTCCTTTAACGGAATAACCCACGGTAGATAGCATAGGCAATGGCCACACCTAGCCCTTGACACAGCACAACACATGAATCCAATGCCTAACCTACCCACCAATACCACAAAAGTTGTGACGATTGCTACGAGGTAGGCGAAAAAACCAAAAAGCCTAATGCCAAATGGAAAAATTCCTACCAGGCCCCCCAGACAACCGGGGCGACCAACCTAAGGTCCATAGCAAGGCCAAAAAACCTAGACCCTGAGCTAAATGGGAGTGGAGGGTGGGTGACTCGCTGAGGGACGACAACGACTGAGGAGGAGGCGGAGCTGGCACCACAGCATTAAGCTGCTACACACGCCCCCCGGAGGCACCTGGTTGGCTGCCTCCGGTGGGCGTGGGCGCCAGCCAGGTAAGGAGGGGAGGGGGCTAAGGCCCCCTACCAGGGGCGGAGCTCGGTCTCCCGCCCACAACCACTCCCCTCTCTTCCAGGGAGGAGAGTCTTTTTTGGCATGTGGGTGCCACCATTGGAAAGCAACACCTTGATTGTTGCCACTTCTAGTTCTGAAGCAAGAAGCTGAACAAGAATTCAGTTAAGTGAACAGGAAGGTGTGAATGCATTCTTCAAGTTTACTGTTCTGGAGTATTCAATAATTACATTAAGAAGCCATCAGCAGAAATGCAACAGAGGTGAGAATAGCACTGTTATCCCCACCCTCATGAATTCATTACTATTTTTGAGATTGGATGCTTGAAAATACCATTTTGGTGCTACATCACGCAGAGCTAAAGACATTTTTTTCCCCCATTCTAGAAAAGGGAAATTAGGACAAATATAACATTGTAAAATACAAAATATGGTTATTTCTTTATTATGTTTCAGAAGGACGGTTTTGGCAAAGCTGCCCTGAAAAAACAGAAATGCACACAGATATTTCATTGACAATGTAAAAATTTTCAGCTGAATAATTGTGAAAAGCCACTAGGAATATGCTGTATTAGTTTGCATGATATTGTAGCAATAATATCTGTATTGATTTTGTTTTCAAATACATGAAAATGATTACTTTTTGTCATTTTATGACCTGTGTTACTTTGAGCAGTATGCTCTGGTTAGCTCTAATTGGACCACATGTTATTGGTCTCTGTGTCATAATTATTCTTGTAGACTGCTTTGAGATTTTAGTGGTACACCAATATTGTGAGATTATTTATTTATTTATTTATTTACTTATTTACTTACATCTGTCACATTTCCTACACAGAGGTGAGTCCCAAAACAACATGCAGCACAAAAGACCCTATCAGTCATAAAACACAATACCTTAATATGTTCATACCATAATATTTATAAAAAGGCAAATCTGATCCACACCACTGAAACTTTCCAGTCAAAAGGGGCAACCATAAAGTGTGCCATAGTTGGTATATGTGTGGATGAGAGGACTGGAAAATAATTCAGGTATAATAATAATAATAATTATAATAATAATAATAATTTATTATTTATTATTTATACCCCACCCATCTGGCTTGGTTTCCCCAGCCACTCTGGGTGGCTTCCAACTGAATATTAAAAACAATACAGCATCAAACATTAAAAACATCCCTAAACAGGGCCGCCTTCAGTTGTCTTTTAAAAGTAAAATAGTTGCTTATTGCCTTGACATCTGCTGGGAGGGTGTTCCACAGGGCAGGCGCCACTACCGAGAAGGCCCTCTGCCTGGTTCCTTGCAGCCTCACTTCTCGCAGTGAGGGAACCACCAGAAGGCCCTTGGCACTGGACCTCAGTGTCCGGGCTGAACGATGGGGGGTGGAGATGCTCCTTCAGGTATACAGGTAGCTGTGTTGGTCTGACACAGTTGAAATAAATAAGTCCAGTAGCATCTTAGAGACCAAAACAAACTTACTTGGTCTCTAAGGTGCTACCGGACAATTTTTTATGTATTTCTTTATTTTGGAAAATAATTGTCTGTCCTTCTAGAGACTCAGGGGAGAAGGTCTCTCTAAAGTGCCTGGCAGGACTTTGTCATTCTTTCCTTAGGAACGGATGTCTGCTATGCTTATATATGTGGGTTTTGGCTGACTGGCTCCATGGTAGAGTCCACTTTCTTAGCAGAAAGGCTCTTGTAAGAATTTAAAGAAAATGTGCTTGAACAGTACAGAAATGCAAAATGGTTAGTCTGGAGAAGCTCAAAACCCTGAACTTATTTTGGGGGGCTAAAGGATTACTAGCACTGCACCAACAGAAAGTCATTCTTATGGAACCAATATAGACAGACATTCATTAACATTCTTTGTCAAGAAAATAACACTTGAAGCACATCTATATCCTATCAAATACATGTCTGTCTTCACTCTTAACCACTTTGCAGAAAGGGGAAACCAGTATAAATGTTGCTAAGAGGAGGATGTTTGGAAGACCCCAGCAGAAATGTCTGAGAGAACAAAACCATAATGATTTTTAATGGTACGTTGAAACTCCGGGAACAGAAAACCTCCCATAGATAATAATTGCACTTATTGTCTGTGAAGGCACAAGATATCCAAACAAATTTCAATCTATGCTGCCTTATTTTATTTTTTAAGTATGTTTCTGAGAAAAGAGTTTGTGCATCAATAACAATTTGGTAAGTCATTTTGTAGAGATATCATGAATACTATTGGTTTGTTCTTCAACCCTACTCTAGAAACTGAAATTGCTCTTCACTAGTCAACTCTTTTCCAACTCTATTCAGGACCATTTATACAGAACTTTATGCTGTATAAATCAAGTATTACTAGATCAATGTGATTATATCTTAGTCACAATAAACCACTGCAGCTGAAGAGGCTGGAGGAAACTGCATGGATTTTAAAAGCTTCCTCCAGGAAACTGTGTCCTGTGGCAAGAAAAAGTGTTTTTCTTTTTTCCACAGAAAGAATTTTTCATTCCAAGTGCTAGAAGAAGCACTTTGAATACCAACCACTTTCTCTGGAGAGGGAAAACTGTTCTAATTTTAAGAGCATTTTCTGCTCTGCAGAGGCTTCAAAGGGGTTTCTGGTAACCGAAGATCATCTGATCATCTGCTACAGGGAGCCACTTTGAAGGTACGCTCTCAGCATCTACAAAGGACATTGCTGTAACCACCAATCAGCTGGTTGGAAGTTACAACAATCTCCCTTGAATTTTGACTTGTGGCTGGTCCCACACACCTGCCAAACCTGGCTTGCAGGGCATGGGGATGATAAGGATCTTGCCTGCACCCATTTTCATAGAATCATAGAGTTGGTCATCTGGTCCAGTCCTCTGCAGGGCAGGAATCCTTTACTAGATGTATTTACCTTGCTTTATTTTCATTGCTCAGGTTATTTAGGGATGTTTGTGAGCAAGTAACCTTTCAGATGTTAAAACCTTTCCCCTAAGAACACATTCACGATTTCTGTTCTCATCCTGAAACAAAGTTCTTAACCCGAGGTAATATTTCTGGGTTAGCAGAGTCTGTAACCTGAAGCATATGTAACCTGACGCGTATGTAACCCAAAGTACCACTGTAGTGGACCTTATTCTGATTGCCCCGGTTAAAAACCTTGCAACCTTTGTTGCCATCTGCTCATCTTGATCTGCCAAGAGAAAAGACACTGTGGCAGTGGTTGGGTAACCCAGAATGGACAATAAAAGAGGGGTGATAGCCTCATTCCTCAAGTCTTTATAAAGAGTGCAAGTCAGAAAGGCATGTGCCACTGATTTGGTACTGCCATCTCCACAGGGACATAAGCATTTTATTGTGGATGCTGTTGGAATCGTCTCTCAAGTACAGCCGAGGGCAGTGCATTCAATCTTGCGAGGGTAAAAGCACGTCTATGTTTTGGAATTGCTAGGTTATGCAGATAGGGTGCCAGAAAGTCAAAATGGGAAGGTGGAAAATAATCATACCATGGGCAAAATCTCCTTACTGTGGCCAAGTTGTTCTGACGCTCAATATCATTTAGGCACTGACAAATTAGACTATTTGCTTCACTAAAACCCAAGGTGAGTAGCTGTTGTGGTGATAAACCACAAGAGTGAAGTTTTTGATAGACAATTTTAGACCAGGCACTCTTGTGACCTAATAGAGAGTTTCCTAAAGTCACCTTGTGAAATTAAAACAAGGGACTTTGTCACCCCAGTGCTACATCAGTATATTACTTTTGTCAATATATAACCTGATTGTGTGTTCCGGACTGGGGAAGGGGCTCTAATTGTGTGGCCTAGTCTTAGTCACTTGACTATTGTTGTTGGGTTGCTAGTATGAAAGATATGGGACTGCTTTACTGAGATATTTTGGAGACGTACATATTGCATTCTCTTGTTGCATTTTATGTGGCCTGCCATGAAATAATTTTATTCTTGAAAACTGGCATAAAAATTAATTAAAATGAATAAAATAAAATAGCTGACTATTTCCAGGTAGAGAAACCACAGACAATAGAAACTTTAATTTTTCATTATTTTAAATTTATGACACTGGATTCTGACAGAAAGTCACTTACTAAAAATGTTCTGAGCCCCAGGCATTTCCTAAAGGCAGAGACATTACGTGTGTTGTAGAAGTCAACTATGTCAAATATTATTGGCAATCATTGCTGTAAAAAGTGTCACATTCAGAGTAAAACCTGAAAATAAATTTTATAAGAATGGTATTTGATGTGCATTTGACCACTCTTCTGTTTCATCTGATTTGATTCTTACTTAAAATGAAGTTTAAATTCATCTTAGTCTCTGTTAATCAGAAGCAGCGACTGTGGATCATAGCAAAATGTAGCAGCTCTCATATTATCTTTCAGAGAATTTGTGATGAATAGCTTTATTGGGCCACTAATTCAATGGTAAAAGCCCTCAGGCACACAAATAATATGAAAAGCAAGAATGCCACAAAAGATCTAATACTAATAGGATGTGGCACAATCCTAGTGCATGCATACTATTTTTTGGGGGAAGGGTACATTTTGTAATCAAGAACTACTGACTTTCAGTACTGCTGAAAAACACCTAGCATTAAATAATAGAAAGGTCTTCAAATACTGTTATGTTACTAGCTTTACCAGCAGCACAAATATTCATTTGCTTGCTCACAGGGGCAAGAGTAGCAAATTGTCCTTGGGCTAACAAGGAAATAGTAGACTCTTTCCTTTCTTGCCTGCCTCCAACACTTCCTCCAGCCAATTGCAAGAATGACGCACTGCTCTGCAGAGTGTTTTGTCAGCTGAATAGAAAGATAAGAGATGAGGGGAAGAAAGAGGAGTAGAGTGGCAAGGAAAGGGCAGAAAAATCTGAGGCAGGAGCAATTTTGAAAACCTATAGCATCCCGCTAATGCTGTTACAAGAATTTAAGGTCTCAAATATATAAATTAAATGTTCATAAATTTACAAGGCAAACACACACATAAGTACAGTGGTGCCTTGCAAGACGAAATTAATCCGTTCCGCGAGTCTCTTCGTCTTGCGGTTTTTTCGTCTTGCGAAGCACGGCTATTAGTGGCTTAGCGGCTATTAGCGGCTTAGCGGCTTTAAGAAAAATGAAACAAACTCGCAAGAA
This sequence comes from Podarcis muralis, assembly GCF_964188315.1. NCBI lineage: Eukaryota > Metazoa > Chordata > Lepidosauria > Squamata > Lacertidae > Podarcis > Podarcis muralis. Next base: position 11,958,610 of record NC_135664.1, on the reverse strand, counting down.
CTCGCAAGACGTTTCGTCTCGCGAAGCAAGCCCATAGGGAAATTCCTCTTGCGGAACGACTCAAAAAACGGAAAACCCTTTCGTCTAGCGAGTTTTTCGTCTTGCGAGGCATTCGTCTTGCGGGGCACCACTGTATGTAAACCACGTGTCTGAAATAGTACAGGAGAACAATCCAGAAACCATTTTGACTCTCCCAAATTGACTTCAATTGTTTCTCTGCAAGGAGGAAGGAAATAGGAAAGCCTCTCCATTGTCTTTTGCTTCCCTGTCTTTAGGGTGTATTTGTGCATGAATAGGGCGAGCCTGTGACCTGGATTCAGGAATTAAAGTATTTACCATCACAAAAGAATGGCCATACTGCCCAAGTAAGCGATCGCTGGCCATTGCCAGGTATCCTGGCAGACAGGATTTCTGTTGTAGACCGCCTCCTTCTGTGATGTAGGTATGTTTTGGGCGGTGGTCTTGAGCTACAGATGGGACGCGGGTGGCGCTGTGGGTAAAAGCCTCAGCGCCTAGGGCTTGCCGATCGAAAGGTCGGCGGTTCGAATCCCCGCGGCGAGGTGCGCTCCCGTTGTTCGGTCCCAGCGCCTGCCAACCTAGCAGTTCGAAAGCACCCCCGGGTGCAAATAGATAAATAGGGACCGCTTACTAGCAGGAAGGTAAACGGCTGCTTGCCAGAGCAGCGATGTCACGCTGGCCACGTGACCCGGAAGTGTCTCCAGACAGTGCTGGCCCCCGGCCTCTTGAGTGAGATGGGCGCACAACCCTAGAGTCTGTCAAGACTGGCCCGTACGGGCAGGGGTACCTTTACCTTTTTACCTTGAGCTACAGGGTGGGCAATTTCAAAAGTCTATATAAGGTCTTGCACACCATTGTTCAGGGTTCCTCCTCCCTCCTGCATGTAGTGAGTGAGGGCCCTGTTGCAACAGTTTAATAAAGATCAGGCTTACTAGCTGCTTTGCTTCTCAGTATTCTCTGGTTGGCCTCTGTTATTTTCTCCTACCAATAGGGAAACCACTTAAGGACTCTATACAGGCACTTGGATAAGGGAAAAGCAGCAGATTTTGTTGACATCAATATGCATAGATTCTAATCCACAGGAAATAAGAGGCATATCTCTGCACCATTGGTGTTCCCCGCTGCAGGGTGTGTGTGGCACAACAACAACAACAACAACAACAACAACAACAAACCTATGGTTACGTAAAACATACTCAATAAACACACAAGACGTAACCGGCTGTACTTTTGAATAAATAAGGTATACTGTTCATTGTATCAAATTGTCGATTTCAACGGAAGTCTCATAAAGTTCGATGAAATAAGTAGAAGACCCAGTGGATCAGTTCATTCTCTAGTCAGTCCATAGCATGTATAAGTGTCTATTCCACCTGTCTGTTCATAGAGTCCAATAATCCACATGAAGGGTTGTTACAGTTCAACAGAATCCTTTCACAGAGTCTAAGACAGGCATATGTAATATTACAGGATAGTGGATCTTATAGCATAGTAGTGGTTGCCTGTTCTACTGATGAAGCCTAGGATGGCAAAACAAGGCTAATATTCTGGAAATCCGAAAGGAACTCTGACCCTACAAATATGCCATATAAAAAGTATTATTATTATATCACATAGAAAATAGTTGTTGGCTCCTCCGTACCAACAAGTAGATAAGTAACCTAATATTTATTTTCTCTTTAGTTTATGCATACATGTTAAATGTTGGAATGTTCATTGTGTCCAATTGTTGTTGTTTTTGTGTGAATATTGACATGTATGAAAAGGATGGCTGTGAACTAACTGAGAAACCAATAAAGATGTCTATAAAAAAAGAAAGAAAATGGTTGTTGGCTAATAGTCTGTGCGACCACATTCATGGAAGGCAATCTTATTCGGCTACAAAGGAGTCCATCTAGTGAATGGAGCTAGACTTGAAATAACTGCTAAATGACTCTAAGCAGTAACAGTAACAGCAAAAGCAGCAACGCCCAGCTATAGCTGCACCACTCACAAACACCCAACATTCAGGATCAGAGTTAGCCATGAAAATAACAGATTATACTCCCTTCCTGCTCTGCTTGCCTGCCTAGCAACCACCTGCCTTCTCCATGGCTCAGCTCTGCATTTTTGCCTTTTCATCTGTGTTAAAGGTTGGAAATAATCTCTTCTCGGAATTAGTAAATGTGCCAATAGTTCCATTTTTACTAAATTGTGGGTGAAATAAAACAGAAGCCAACACCGGGCACAAATAATTTTTACGCCTATCTATTTCACATGGCCAGAAAAATACAACTTGATCCCTTTTTTCTGACTTTCTATCCTTGCTTTTACACATAGTAAGGCACTTGGTAGGATCTGCACAAAAACTTTTTGATGTCATTCATATAGTCTCATCCAAAGCCTTGATGCTAACTATTCAGATATCAATACTAATCCATTAGCCTGCTAGTGTGATTTTAAATTAGAGAATGACAGGCTTCCTTATTTCTGTTAATGTAGATTATTTTATCTTTTATTCCAGGCTTATTATTCAATATGAAATTGTTTTAAAGGTGTTGCCAATTTAATATATTTTTTACTCTGCTGCCGCTAATAGAAAGCACTGCAGCATTCCCCCCCCCCAAAAAAAACTTTTTTTATTGAAGATATTTGTGGCGAAGCTGATAATTGGAATACCCATTTTCCTAGTCAGCTTTCCATTTTGTGTCAAATAAAGAAGTTATAGATAGTATAATTGTTAAAAGCTATTTCCAACACTGCCACTCCACTCCTGAAACAGACTTCTGTTTGTGCAGCATCAATTACCCCTCCTCTCCCCTCCAGCCCCTATGCACCCTCAAAATTTGGTCAAGAGTTTGGGGAATTTCTGGAGATTTTCTACAGCGAAGGGGAAAGGAAACAGAAGTCCTCTTGCATGAATGACCGCTCCCCGCATAAAAACGGGGGCGCCCTTTGCGCAGCCCCTGGATCTGGAGCGGCTCCATCAGCATAGGCTTGGCTTTGCCTTCCCTCAGGTGGGATACCTGGAGGTTTCCACCTACCTCAGTCAGCTGTCCAATCCCACCTGGGGCAAGCGTTGCCAAGGAGACCAGGCCAGGTAGGGGAGGGATTACCTGCCCACACAATAGAGGGAGGATCTTACCTGGGAATCCTCACTTGGCTCCAGAGCTTCTCCCACCCTACCCACCCTCAGTTAATGTCTTGTTTTGCAGGTTAACTTTTCTTCACAGGTTTTCAGGTTAACCTTTCTTCACAGGTATGCGGGCGCTGCTACGTCAAGGTCGCTGTAAAGGGCCGGAAAGGAATTTCCCTGCATTGGCAGGTTTTGCCTTTCCCGTAGCAAAACATCACAACTTTGGCGGTATCAGGCCTTCCTCTTTGCGGCGGCGATACCAGGGTTCCCCGATGGGAGGCTTTGACCGTACGCCGAAAGGTCGACATTGCTCTCCCCTGTGGCGGTGGCGGCGTAACGGGGGTGGCTATCTCTGCTTGAACATATGTTATCCAGAGCCGGCCCACCCCCACCCCCACACACACACTGGATAACCATGATGCTCCTTAGGTCCCCGGCTGGGGACTGGGGAGGGATAACGCCCAATGCCTGAGCCAAGGTCTACCCACCTTTGAAATTTAATAAAGTTGTGGGCAATTTAATCCCATAGCACGTTGTCTTGAGTCGTTATTCCACATGACGGGGAGGACCGCTTGGGATCTGGGGGACTCCGCCTGTCCACACAGTGGAATACTGCTTGCGTAGCACTGGATACAATCCTAAATATTTTACCATTTTCTTATGAACTTGGAATTAATTTATTTTTCAGTCAAAGTAAGCAATTGCTTTCGAATTAGTAAAGAGCAAATTACTCTGTTTAATCTGTATTGACTTTTCAAAAACAGGTGCCACATAATATCCATTCCGCATTCGTAAGAACTTGATTGTTTAGTGCACTTTGAAACACCCTGCCTATTTATATCAAGCACTGTATACTTTTTGGTGCCTGCTAAAAACATTCTTTTTTAGACAAACCTACCCAGATGCTTAGAATGTAGAGGTCACTTTAATCTGTTTTAGCATTTTAATCCATCTTAGTATCTTAATGTTTGTATATTTTAAAGTATGGTTGTGAATTTTTATTGATGTTATTGTATTATTTTTGTAAACCACTTTGATGTGTTTTTAATACAACAACAACAACAACAACTATCTAAAAAAAGGTAAAGGTACCCCTGCCCGTACGGGCCAGTCTTGCCAGACTCTAGGGTTGTGCGCTCATCTCACTCTATAGGCCGGGAGCCAGCGCTGTCCGCAGACACTTCCGGGTCACGTGGCCAGCGTGACAAGCTGCATCTGGCGAGCCAGCGCAGCACACGGAACGCCGTTTACCTTCCCGCTGGTAAGCGGTCCCTATTTATCTACTTGCACCCGAAGGTGTTTTCGAACTGCTAGGTTGGCAGGCGCTGGGACCGAGCAACGGGAGCACACCCCGCCGCGGGGATTTGAACCGCCGACCTTTTGATTGGCAAGTCCTAGGCACTGAGGCTTTAACCCACAGCGCCACCCGCGTCCCATCAACAACTATCTAGCCGTGTATAATTTTAAGAAATATATATTTCTTATGGTGCTCATGATTTCAGATAAATAATCACCTGGGCCTATACTTATCAGAGCTATGTCATCTGAATAAGATGGTTCTTAGAATACATTTAATTTAAAAAATGTATTAAATTCATTTAATAAATATCCTCTTTGTAGGGGAATTATCTAAAAGCCATGCCTGAGTTGAATGGTAAATCAGATGCATTCAATTTTTAAACTTGGGGCTAAAATTAAATTTGACTAAAACCTGAAACAGGGTGATTCAATCCTATCAAAGGCCTTGTATTCATCAATCCGTATGATCATTTTTGGGGTTTCCCCCCTCTGATCTCCATAGTTTCTGATATTAGTCACTTTATGAATATTGTGAACAAATATTCAGTTCTTGAGAAAATTTTCTTGATCTGAGTAAATTAATTTAGACATGTCTGAATCCAGTTGTCTTGCCAAGATTAAGGTGAAGGTCTTGTAATCACAATTAAGTACAGAAATAAAGCTGTAAATTGTCAGTAGCAATATAGTTTTTTCTTGTTGGGGGGGGGGGGCAATCTGGGCCTCATTCCAAGACTGTGGGATTTGTCACTCACTTAAATCTTGCTAATAACTTTAGTACTTCTTTTGGTAAAAGTTTATCCCATTCATTTGGAAATCCATCTGGTCCTGGAGATTTCTGTAACATGTGCTAAGATGGGCTACTGAAACCCTTAATTACTGTTCTCAAATAAATATTTCCAAAAAATCTACTATACTGTTGTTTTTTATTGTTCCAAGCACAGCTTTGTACAGAACTATCTAAATTATTCCAGGTGTTCTTGTTTACTTGAAGCAAATTGTCCATCATCTTTCTTTATAGGTGGAATTACGTCTTTGTAGAAAAAGAATTAATATATAATCTGATTTATCACCTTTTCAAAAAAAATCTTTGGTATCTCCTAAGTACTTCGGCAATTTAACAATTTGTTTTAATTGTGAAAGTTGCTTTTTTCCAATTCCAATAATTATTTGCAAACCAATTTATATTAATATTCCGATCTTCTTTTTGAAAGAGCTGAATTCTTTCTGAAATACTCCCTCATATGAGCTTTTAATGTTTCCCTTACAGCAGTGTATTTGACAGCAATAGTATTTTTAATTTCCAAAAATATTTAATATTTAAATATTTAAAAATCTTTAAAAGATTTTACAAAAAATACCAAGAAACTCAACTTCTAAAACCAAAGTATTCAATCTCTAAGTTTGAACTTTTTTCTCCTTCTTAAGCCTAATGGTTATCATAATTGGTTGGTTATCTGCAAAACTGGACTTTTTATTAACTCAGGAGATAGCAAATAAAAATCAATACATGAAAATGAATTGTATACTTTGAAAAGCCTTTCTTAAACTTGAGTCCACATATGTTCTTGAACTACAATTCCCATTATCCCTGATCACTGACCAGGCTGCTTAGGAATGATGGGAGTTGTGGTCCAACAACATCTAGGAACCCAAGGTTCAGAAAGCCTGTTTTAGAGTACAGTGGTACCTCGGGTTAAGTACTTAATTCGTTCCGGAGTTTCGTACTTAACCTGAAACAGGTTCTTAACCTGAAGCACCACTTTAGCTAATGGGGCCTCCTGCTGCCGCCGCGCTGCCGGAGCCCGTTTTCTGTTCTCATCCTGAAACAAAGTTCTTAACCTGAAGCACTATTTCTGGGTCAGCGGAGTCTGTAACCTGAAGCGTATGTAACCTGAAGCGTATGTGACCCAAGGTACCACTGTAATGTGTAATCTCTCTCATAAGGACATTTATGTTGCCATATATATGTTAAACATAAAGTATGGGGTACTTTTTTTCCCTTTTTTAAATACATGATGATGATGATGATGATGATGATGATGATGATGATACACTATTGTTGGATCACCCCAAAGCTCCCCTTTCAGATAAATATTGGTGCATTAAAATCTCCAGTGAGCATAATGTGGCCATATGAAAACTTAGTTATTAAATCAGGAAAAAAACATTTATAGAAAATAGATCACATTGCCTTGGGGGCATGTATATTTGCAATAGTGTATTTAGTTCCTGTCATCGTCCCCAAAAGGATGGCATAATGGCCTTGTACATCATGTTCTACTTTTCCCATTTCAAATTTTTATATGCTATATATGCTATATTACACACACACGTCTATCATTTAAGTTTCAGAAGATAACATTAGAGGCAACAATAAAAAAATCAGCCCCGAATTTCTTAACAGATAACAGTGCTTTTGTTTTATATGAGTTTCTTCATATATTATTTGCTTAGTATAGTAAACCTCCTTTTCATTTCACCGGGTTATTTAATCCATTGAAGTTAACATAAGCGAATAATACATTTGCCATTATTATTTGTTTCATTTATAACATTTCTGAAACTGTTTATAAAGAGCTCCTTTAACACAACCTAGCTGTAAAATGGTTGATTTCATCCTGAATATCTCCATATCCCTTACAAACTTCATTCTTTTGATCCTGGCCCTTTTCTATAAGTAGATTCTGTTGCTCTAGCTGCTTCCTGTATTTCTGGTGGCTGTTTATAAAAAAAACTCACTATCTCTCACACCATGTCTATAAGTTCTTTCAAAATCTTGTTGCATATGATCCTTTCCCCCCCATCAAGAGCATTAAAATCCACAATTTCCCTTTATAGAAAATGAATAATTCCACTGAGGGATCTAACATTTGACTTCATTGCTCAGTATTCTAACCTCTCGTTGCTTAATTCGTGTTCTTGGGCATATGCTAGAGTAAGCTTGAATTTCTGATCCCCCGATTTTGGGGTTCCTTCCCTAAATCCTTTCATTATCAATTGCATTGCTCTAAAGCAAAAAACAACATGTACCATCACATCTACCATGAGCCAGGATGTCGTAACTGAAAAACTTCAATAGCTTGTACTCAACGTAATCTACAAACAGTAGGGCCTCCTGAAAAATAACATTAAATGATGTTCTTCAAGGACCCTGCTTGGTCCCAAACTGTGAAAAGCTTTAAAGGCACCAGGAGTTTCAATTGACCTAGAAATGGACTAGGGACATGTACAGTTGTTTAAGCAGAAAGGGACACAGGTGATTCATGCTGGGCTGAATACACACATCTCTTTCTCCCTGTTACTATTAAAGAGCCCCTAGTGGAAAAACAGGGAGGGGAAACTTTGTGGTATCTTTATCACTGAGGGATAATACTGGTGAAACAGTGCTATAATTATAATGACAATAACAATAATTCCACTTTCTAAACTACCAAAGAGTTGTCACCTATCGGCAACTCTCCCACTTATACGATTGAGTCATTAAAACGCAACCTCCGACTTACAGATAAGCAGATGTCATAAAGAAGAACGCTTAAAAATGGGCCAGTGAGTTTAGCAAGCTTAAAATTGCATTTCATCGCAGAACAGCTATTAAAAGTGTCAGCGTTAAAAATCCCACCCTCAAATCCTCACACACACCCCAATTTCACTCACAACCTTTATTCCTTTTTCCTAGCACTAAAGTGGAAAAAGAAAAGCATGCTTAGCCCCTATGGAACAGTTGCGGAATTAAACAAAGTGCAAAGGTATGGCAAGCTCCATATGCAGCTCCATTGCCAGAGAAGAGAACAAACGGCAGTTGCTGTGTATCAGAAGTGAGGCTGATTTGAGAACACATAACTGATGGTTGTAGAGTATATACTCTTTTTTAAAAAAAACAAACCTATATTTATTAAATTTTCCATTTTAACACTCCAATCAAACCGTATCATACATTCTGAATTATACATATTATTCAATAATCAAACAGTCCAAATATTATGCCAAATTATTATTTTTTTAAATGGGGGGACTTCACCACACTCCATACTTCTTGACCTATATTTGTGTGATATTATTGAGATTTCAATTGTGATCTGAAATTTTCAAGCAATGGGTGAAATGTTTGTTTCCAAATTGTCCTGTGGGGTTGGATGATACCAGAAAATGGAATGACAGAGAAACCAGTAGGAGAACACTGCAGTCTCCCAGGACATTCTATACAAGATCTCAAAGTAGCTGTCATAATACAAAAGAATTTCAGAAATAGACTGGAAAGAAAAGTTGCTGAATTGCAACTTATTACCAAACTTAAAACCATGGAGAGACCTGGTCTGAACAGAGACATTAGATTCTTATCTCATTATACAGTGGTACCTCTGGTTGCGAACGGAATCCGTTCCAGAGGCCCATTCACAACATGAAAAGCCCGCAACGTGAAGCACCATATCTGCACAGGTGCACAGCATGATTTGGCGCTTGTGCGCATGTGCAAAGCACAATTTAACGCTACTGTGCATATGCGAGCAGCAAAACCCAGAAGTAATTCTTTCCGGTATTTCCGGGTCGCCGTGGGACACAACCTGAAAAAACGTAACATGAAGCAAACGTAACATGAGGTATGACTGTACATGATAAAGCTCTTTTTAGCCATCTAACCCCTTGCTTTTTCCTGTAAGACCAATTGCAGTCGTTAACAGCCATCAACAGGTTTACCACACCTATCAGCCAATCACCCATTCCCACGACCCTTCTAATACCCCTCCCCACCCTCTCACTATATATGGTGACTTCTGTTTCAGTGTATCTGAAGAAGTGTGCATGCACACGAAAGCTCATACCAATAACAAACTTAGTTGGTCTCTAAGGTGCTACTGGAAGGAATTTTTTTATTTTGTTTCGACTACGGCAGACCAACATGGCTACCGACCTGTAACCAAAACAAAAGTGTGTGTTAGAAACCCCTGTCTAGGGCACTGAAAATGAATTTATTGGCCAAATACAAACACAGATACTGTGTGTTTGTTTGTTTCTTTGTTTGTTTGTTATCAGGTGAATACGTAAAGGGACCCCTGACTATTAGGTCCAGTCGTGACCGACTCTGGGGTTGTGGCACTCATCTCGCTTTATTGGCCGAGGGAGCCGGCGTACAGCTTCCGGGTCATGTGGCCAGCATGACTAAGCCGCTTTTGGCGAACCAGAGCAGTGCACGAAAATGCCGTTTACCTTACCGCCGGAGTGGTACCTATTTATCTACTTAAACTTTGATGTGCTTTTGAACTGCTAGGTTGGCAGGAGAAGGGACTGAGCAAGGGGAGCTCACCCCATCGCGGGGATTCAAACCGCCAACCTTCTGATCGGCAAGCCCTAGGCTCTGTGGTTTAACCCACAGCGCCACCCGTGTCCAAGTGACACCAAGTGAATACTTTGTAGCTTAATGCAATGGAAAAGGTACCTTGACGGGAAGTGTAGGAGCTACTTTGTTAACAGAGTGCAAATGGAAGAATGTTTATTTTGCTATATATTCCCACAACCACTTTTTATTCAGAGTTAAAGCTTTTATTCAGTTAAAGCATCAGTGAAGGTGACCATGTAATGTCAACAATGCTTCAAGACAACCTGAAAAAAGAAATCATTAATACTGCATTGTAGGACTACAATTGGGGTTAATAAGCTCTAGGGGATAAAGAACTCTTATGAAAGCTGTAAAGAATTGGATTCAATAGTTACTGAAACTCTCACAGAAAGTAGTAAAGGTTTTTGAAGATAGGCTTTCCTTATTTTTCTTGACATGAGTATGGATGGCTATTGTTGATACAGCCATTATAAGCTGCTAGTTATCTACACTCATTCTATTTATTCTTTCCCAGTGGGATAATGAAATTCTGCAATGACTAAAGAAAAGACAGAAAGTCTCACTAATAGAGGCCTTCAGGAACAGTGCTAGGGTTCACTTTCTCGTTATTATCATTTTACAGAATATAGACAGCAAATATGGTTGGGTACTGGAAAATATGGATTGAGTACAGTGGTACCTCAGGTTAAGTACTTAATTCATTCTGGAGGTCCGTTCTTAACCTGAAACTGTTCTTAACCTGAAGCACCACTTTAGCTAATGGGGCCTCCTGTTGCTGCCCCGCCGCCGCAGCACGATTTCTGTTCTCATCCTGAAGCAAAGTTCTTAACCCGAGGTACTATTTCTGGGTTAGTGGAGTATGTAACCTGAAGCGTATGTAACCTGAAGTGTATGTAACCCGAGGTACCACTGTACTTCCATACATTAGTGAAACACTACAAAGAATGTAGACTCAAAGCACATATACAGCCACATGCAAGCCTTTGCTGGGTAGCTCAGAGTGTCACTTTGTGCATTCAAAATGTGTAAAGGTAAAGGGACCCCTGACCATTAGGTCCAGTTGTGACCGACTCTGGGGTTGTGGTGTTCATCTCGCTTTATTGGCTGAGGGAGCCGGCGTACAGCTTCCAGGTCATGTGGCCAGCGTGACTAAGCCGCTTCTGGCGAACCAGAGCAGCGCACGGAAATGCCGTTTACCTTACCGCCGGAGCGGTGCCTATTTATCTACTTGCACTTTGACGTGCTTTCGAACTGCTAGCTTGGCAGGAACAAGGACCGAGCAAGGGGAGCTCACCCCGTCATGGGGATTCGAACTGCCGACCTTCTGATCAGCAAGCACTAGGCTCTGTGGTTTAACCCACAGTGCCACCCGCGTCAAAATGTGTATGTATGATGTAAATATGCATGTAGAAGCCTGCTTCACTTTGTGCAAATTACTTGTGTGTGTGTGTGTGTGTGTGTGTGTGTGTGTGTTTAAGTGGCAGTGGGACAAGAACCCTGCGTGCTAAGACACAGAAAAGCAAGACTATCTGAACTTTGAACCTGGGGCTACCAGAGAGCTTAGGGAAGCCAAGCAGAAAATTCAACAGAAATAAGGAAACAGGTTTGGCACATCCCTAGCGATCACTAAGGCAAAATTACCTGGGAACTACACAGAATGCAAATGGCAGAATTATGTATGCAATGAACAAACATCCCCTTCTGATGAACTATGTTTTTTGAACATGTCATTTCCCCAGTAAAATAAAGCATGCATTTGATGTAATTAAAGATCCCATGGCAGCGTCTGTATGCATGAGGGAGTTAAACCTTGCATCCTGGCGAAGTTCCAGTTTAAATAATTAAATCTTAAAATTTCCCAGCACTCTCAGTTTTCATTTCCCAGCCTCAGCTGCCATGTTGTTGCCAGGTTAGACCCCAAAGGAGACCACATTAAAGTGAGAGATGAAGTAATTTGTGCTTATAGTTAAACCTCCACGTCTTTGGGGATACTACAGATGAAATATAATTTCCAGGGAAGCAAGACAAGCAAACTATAACATGGATAGCTATTCATCACCTATAATTCTTTCTTCATGCTTTGGCAACACCTATTTTCATCCCAAGATGCTTTCTAGGACATAATAGAGATCACCTCCACAGCCAAATGGTATTCAGGGAGCAACAGAAATAGGACAGAATAGAAAGATGAGTACAACACAAAGGAGACGATTGGTGATGGAAGAAGCAAAATGATGAGGAAGGGGAAGGGACCACGCATATCAGGCAGATTTAAAATGGACAAACATTGGGGAAATCCCTTATGAGCGACGCAAGATGAGGTGTGGTGCATAAGAGCTATAAGATGGTGCCATCAGTAATTAAGGAGTTTGAATAAAGAACAAGATCGATCAGGGTAAGGGGGGGAGACTGTAGCTGTTATTCAACTGCTTTAGGTAAAGGTAAAGGGACCCCTGACTGTTAGGTCTAGTTGTGGACGACTCTGGGGTTGCGGCGCTCATCTCGCTTTACTGGCCGAGGGAGCCGACGTACAGCTTCCGGGTCATGTGGCCAGCATGACTAAGCCACTTCTGGTGAACCAGCGCACGGAAATGCCATTTACCTTCCCGCCGGAGTGGTACCTATTTATCTACTTGCACTTTGACGTGCTTTCGAACTGCTAGGTGGGCAGGAGCAGGGACCAAGCAACAGGAGCTCACCCCGTCATGGGGATTCGAACCACCAACCGTCCGATCGGCAAGCCTTAGGCTCTGTGGTTTAGACCACAGCACCACCCACTTTAGAGCATATTAAAACAGATTGCACAGTAACCGACCTATGTTTTCCTTTGGCTGTCACCTCTGTAAAACACAAGAAACATCATACCTTATTCTGCCTCTTAAAATTCTCCACAAAACACAGGAAACTGTACACATGAGCCATAGGAATGCATGGCGAACACTTCTCTCCCCCACCTCAGTAATGTTTCGAATGTGTTTTTTTTTTACATTCAGAGGCTCACAGCTGTTTCCCAACAACCATAGTAGCACTTTCACAGGAGATAAGCAAACCAACCCAGTGTGCTGGACAGAAGGAAGATCTCAGTTGCACCAGCAGTAATTTTGATTCCTTATAGCGCAAAACACATTAGTCAGATGGATGAAGAGCAACCGCTGCATAAAACCAACAGTGTTAATTTCAAAGTCCATATGATAACTGGTATATCATCTGTAAGGTACTTCTTTTTTCCCTTCTACCATCAGTGATCACACCACACAGGAAGTGCACTCGGATTTTCCAACCTTCGACAGCAGCCGGTGCACATACATGTTGGTGCTTTAGCCTTAACATCAAATTATGGATGGTGCTTGCCAAGTATGCCTTTGATGTACAGTGGTTTATGAACTTAATCTGTTCTGGAAGTCCGTTCTTAAACCAAAGTGCTCTTAAACCAAGGTGTGTTTTCCCATAGCAGCAGGGGACTCAATTTACAAATGGAACACACTCAACAGGAAGTGAAACATGTTCTTATTCCAAGGCAAAGTTGACAAACCGAAACACCTACTTCCGGCTTTGCAGCGTACTTAATCCGAGTTGTTCATAAACTAAGCTGTTCTAAAACCAAGGTACCACTGTAATTAATTCTTCTCATGAGGGAGAGATGATGAAAGCTGTTTTGGACGTCACCAGCACCACTGAAACTCCGGATGTAACACTTGATGGCTGACTATCCCAAGGCCATAATCTCTGAAACTAGTAGAAGAAGCCTGCTTCACATACATTATTATTGTGTTATATTGGTACAATGATTCTCCACGTGATACAAGCTAATTGGTTGTATCCATTTAAGTCAACCCATTTGTGCAAGTACAGTTGGACCTCCCCTCCCTATTCTCTCCTTGGAAACCCTGGAGCAGACTGTAGGGACACAGGGAGATAAGGCTGAAAAGTTCCATTGTGCAAGTAAAACAGGGTGGCTTAATTAAATAAATTTATAACCACTGCATAGCTGTCACACTGGTGTTGTCATGTCCTCCTTACAGGTTTTACCATGTAGATCAGCATATAGTGACATTCCAAAAAAGTCTACTATCTCTTCTGTGTCCGGGTACATTGGGTGTCAGACTAACTTGTCTGAAACACAATTAAAAAACTTAAAAGCTTGGATCCAACCGGTACCTCTGTCTTTCATTGTGCTCCAAGATAATTTGGACTGTTTCATTTGAAAGATTAAATACTTGTGGTATCCAAGTAACGTTCTCCATTCAACTAGAATAAATCTTCACTAGTCACAGGTTGCCAAGCTGCATTAGCATCCAAATTACTATGGTATTATTAGAATTTCTTTCTGCAATTATGATGCATGGCTGATCTTTCTGTGTACACAGATGTGGAAGGGACCTATGAAGTTATTGTATCCTTATGTTCTATCTGTATTCACATTAAGTGAAAAGAAAGAGTTGAATTAACGATAAGCCTTTAAAGTGCATAAAGTTAGACTCTGACCAATGTCAATAGAGATAATTGTGACCATACTACATCCCCCCCCCCCCGAATGAAATAAAAAAAGGTGTACTGGTTTAGCAACTTGACAAATCGTATCCTCCTCACAGAGGGCACGTGTTGCGGTGATATCAACGTGACTGACCCAAGGTTGTGGGTGGGGTTGTTTGGATAGCCACAACGCCCAATTGGTGGTCCCTCGTCGCTGGGTTCAATTTGGCCAATGGGAAAGAAGGCAAATGGTTCGAGGGACCTATTTATACCCATGCACGTGTCATAGAGCTTCCTCTTTTCGCTCGTGCATCAGAACACCCGCCCACTTCTCCCTATATTTAGGTTTTTTTCAGCAACTGACCTTGCTATGCTGTCGTGTGTCGTCTGTCATTGGGACAGGGGCACGGTAGGAATTTTCCCACTTGGCTGATTGGCTGTGGCCATTTGGGTTTCGCCTGCCACGTAGCAAATCGTCACAACTTGTAAGGTTGCGGATAGGCTCTGGTTCAGGTGATAGGGATGGAAGGACGGTCTCGGCGCCACTATGTGAAGGGCATTCCGTTAAAGGAATCCAGGGACTCAACTTGGTTTAGTCAACCCCCAAAAGGGGGTTGTGCCCATGCCTGAGTCCAGGGGAGCATCTGGGGAGAGAACAGAGTCTGTTCCCAGGCTTTTCACCTGCCTCAGGTGTTCACCCTTGGCTGACCTATGATAGAGCTCTGGGTCAGCGCTACCTGCAAGGGTGTAGGGAATTAGTCGAACCAGAGCCTATGCAACCACTCACTTATCTGTAATCAATAAAGTTGTGGCCTAAATTCTGCCAAAAAACAGAACAAAAATTTGAGTCGAATGTGTCTTTATTTATTGAGGAGGTCTCGGGATCTGAACACGCAATACCTAATTAGTTTCCTAATTAACAGTTATATGAAAAGACCAATAACTACTGGAACTAGTTAGCTCTTCTGTCTTGAAATAAAATAACCAAGCCTATTCGTCTGAATACGGATATGGAATAATCCCAAGGTTTTAGCAACAAACACCTGTCTTCCTAAAGCTTCCCCCACCAGCCAACACCATGCTAGTAACAAATCCATCAGATCTTTCCTTTTTTGTTTTATTTGTGCTAGATTTATATCCAGTGAAAGCAGTAACACACACTATAAATTCAGTATTTATAATCTTAAGAAGCCTTATATCTTAAGTAGGATGACATTTAAAGGCTGAGATCTCCTACAGTACATTCAGAGTATTTTCAGGAATTTAACGGATACCAATCCATAAAACTTCTTATAGTCATAAGAACTGTACTTATTCAGCTCAGCTCATGAATACACTAAGACAGGGTATTTGGAGTGCAGCCATTTTAGTCTCACTGAAGATAAGCTATTTAAGCCCCGGTGCTTTAATTTAAAACAATTTGCACCCATTGAAGTCAATGCAATTAGAATGGCTAAAATCCAAGTGTGAACTGTAACTATTTCATGGATCACAGTTGCAGTGCATTAATTTAATTATGTATTGCTCTTATTTTCTATATTTAGAGTGCAACATATTTTACATTCTCCCTTTCAAGGACACAACGAAAAGAACACACACCATAATTTTGTAAGAGTCTGGTGAACTAGGATTCATTCACAGACAGTTTTCACCCCAACCATTCTCTGTAGGTTTTCAAAGATAACTGGGTGTGGGAGGGGGAGAGAGAAAATAATATTAGCTGAAGGTAATGTGAATAACGTAGGGACGCGGGTGGCGCTGTGGGTAAAACCTCAGCGCCTAGGACTTGCCAATCGCATGGTTGGCAGTTCGAATCCCCGCGGCGGGGTGCGCTCCCGCTGCTCGGTCCCAGCGCCTGTCAACCTAGCAGTTCGAAAGCACCCCCGGGTGCAAGTAGATAAATAGGGACCGCTTACTAGCGGGAAGGTAAACAGTGTTTCCGTGTGCGGCTCTGGCTCACCAGAGCAGCTTCGTCACGCTGGCCACGTGACCCGGAAGTGTCTGCAGACAACGCTGGCTCCTGGCCTCTAGAGTGAGATGAGCGCACAACCCTAGAGTCTGTCAAGACTGGCCCGTACGGGCAGGGGTACCTTTACCTTTACCTTTAATGTGAATAACATTCTGGTCTAAAAAAAAATAAAAATCAGTGTCAAGTGAAAACATGCTAGTCATCAGATGTGAACACTAACATATGTGAATATTAAACCAGAGATGCAACAGGGAATCAAACCTATAAACACTGAGGTAAACCATGATTTGAAATGAACTATGAAGTGTTATGTATACAAATCTAGGTTGGGAATGCTAGTCAACTGAAAAGTCATTATCCACACGTTTTGTCAAATATCCCTTGAAACTAAGAATGACACTCTGAAAATGGCAGGCTACCTTTACATGTTTGCCTCTGACATGTTAATAGCAACTATTTGTTACTTTGCTTTATGTCTGATTTTATTCATTTTGTTAACAGTATGCTGCCCTAGCAAGAATAACCGCTTAGTGAATTGACTATAGTTACAGAAACCTTATCTAATTTTATTAAGTTATACCAATTCACTATGGTTTTTAAAATGTTACGCTCATTATTTCACCTTAATTTAATATATATTTAAAAACATTTCAGTTTAATTTGTTCTTGTAATTAACATATGCATTGACAGTCTGTGTCTCAATTGATCTCAATCAGACTTAACTGCTAGATTATAGTCTTTCTGACTTTGAGTACCTTTACAGCCCTTCTTCCTGTGGCAGAAGCAAAAACAGTACAAAGGGAGGAAAAAAAGTCTAAATTCAGAATTTATGGTAGCTGTGAGGTGCAGCAGTGGGTTTCTCCCTCTGCCTAAATAAAATGTAACAATAAAGGCAGAAGTCCCTGCCTTTGTCATGCAGTCTGAAGCTCTATCAAACAAGTTCAGTTGCTCTAGAATTTATCATTGCTACTGGCTCAACTGTTTATAGCATCAAATGTCCTTATCAGGTCATTTCAGGGTTACTTATACAAACTTATATCCTTCTAAGTAACTAGGGAGTTCCCTGACTATGCACTAATCAATATTCTAATTTGAGGTAGTCTCTTTACCACCAATCTGATAGACATTGAGCCACTTGAGTTCACTATTTGAATTATTTAAGAAAATGATGCTGATAAATATTTTATAATGACAACTTACACAGAATCTGATACACATTTTTGGTTATAAACTATATTGGCTGTAATAAAGTTAACTTCCAAATAGGGTATTAATAAATAACATGCATGATGGGAATAAAAGAACAGAATTCATAACAAAATCTATCTAAATCAAAATAAAATATATATATTTTTATTTCATTGGTACAGAATAAATGAGTCCGCAAATGTAGAACATTCAACTCAACACTAATACATATCTAAATCATATGCACATAATGACTTTGGTTGAACCAAAGCTGCATCTATATCTTCAGGTAGAAAAACTCAAATATATCATAAACTGAGTATACCCAACAGAGGAAAAGTTGGATAGAAATCTTTAAACTATGCAAAAATAAAGCAAGTTAACATGCCAGACAAATCAAATGCAATTCCAAAATTAGTAGACCTGTTAAGATCTTTGACTCAGAACTGCAGTGATGCAACATTATTTAAATCTAAAGGGGAGGGGGGGGGGACAAATAAACATACCATGGCAAAATATGATGGAGCAAACAGAAAGAACAAGCAGATTTTAGAGTACCAACAAGAATGAAGGCAAAACACAAAAATAAAATGGATGTGATGTTTTATATTTAGCTTGGTGGGCAGGCAATGAAATCCCCTTTGCGCTGTCTTCTTTGATAGTCAGTGGGGGAGTCAAATTCTGATGAAATGGTACTGAAGTCTCAGCATTTTTTTATTTTTTTTAATGGGCTCAAGTGTGAGTCATTTTTCAAAGCCGACCTGAATTTATTATCTTTTTTTACAGAAGCATCCGTTTGTATTTTCCCCTGCAAAACCTAAATCAAAACATGCTATTTTTAATGCTGTCTATTTATAACAGGAGTCCTGTTTTATCTCAGTTTAATTGCAACCTGAACGTTTGTCGGTAAGTTTTCATCAGCAGGCTTACACTGCTGACTGCACCACTGGTGTCTTAGTTGGAATACAGCAGCTCATTTGAGACATAAAAATGATTTCAAAGTGAAATATTTTCATCCTCCCTCTACATCAGCATTTTTGCAAGCTGCAGGCAACACACTGCATCTGCAGTGAATCATACAGAATGACGTTTTTAATGAGGTAAGGGGCAGCAGAAATATAAGGTATAATACAACAGTTCCATTCTAATGTCATATTCACCAGCACTTCCACCTTTCCCCAACCACATTAACTTTCATGCAGGAGTGGTCACGTTGGCTATGATTCAAATTAAGATGTAGAGTATTAAACTAGCAACGCCAGTTAGGCTGGCTGTGAACCCAGCTCTTGATGCTCGGAGGAAGCAATAGAAAGGTTTTCGAGAAGCAATCTCTCTCTTAACACAATAGTACTGCAATGCAGGACATCCATTTCCCAGACCATTACAAAACCAATTCTAAGTCTGTGGATTCTGGCAGAGAAAACGTACAGCGCTTGTTCCAATACGCCATCTGGACAGCATGGCTTGGTTGCCCATTGGTATGGAACTGACACACAACCATCCCACAGATACAGATCCATGGGGAAACGGCCGAACATTTCTCAACTTCATCAACTAACAGAAAACAAAGGCTCTAGACCAGAAGAGAAAGCGAGTCAATTGCCTGTTAGAGGCACACAGTTAATGTGTACAAGAATTTCCAGAGTAATCCTCGGGTCAACATGTTCACTTGGCTGGTGATTGCACAAATATTTGACAAGACACTTTTTCAATCTGAACAAATAAAAGTGCTTGATAACCAATTCCGTGCTGGGCGGATATTAAGTTAAATGATCTTTTGTCTCTTACCATCGACGCAGGCTGGCCTTGCTCTCGTTGTACCGGCAATCTGTCCTTTTTTACATGCACAACGAGCTGTTTGTCGGGCTATAGTCCTTCGGGGCTGACTGCTATCTCTGTCCAGCGTAACAATCTCACATGTACCTGCAGCCAATTGACCTGGAAAAAGAACCAGCAACAGGTACCATAGTCACTGAATGCACCATAGCCACTCTATTACAGAAAAAAAAGTCACAATCCATTGTCGTAGCAGGCACACAGGCACTCCACAACAAATGGAAAACGAGCTTATGGATACAATAAGAAGAGAGGTAACCAGCATATTCTCCTTGTGCTAGCCAAATGAAAACTTTCAGTCTGGACCAGTCAGAAAACTATTTTCTATAAACGGTTTCATGGAACAAATCACTTTTACTTTGTTGAAAGAACTACTTTAGTAGTGATTAAAATAAAAGATGTATTTCAAGTACACTTGTGCAAGAAGCACAAAAGTATTCAAAGGGAAAAGAGGTATGTTAAGAATTACCTATCCTTTATCCAAAACACCTGGAATTATGGATCCATATCTCCACAACTTTGGTGAAACACAGTACAGTTTAAAAATAACAAACTGCAGCCAGTTAAAAGCTTCATCATTACTCTGCTTCTATCTTATTTCTGTTACAAAACATCAGCATAAAATATGTAATTGCTTTAAACAATTCTAAGCAATAAGAATTACTCAGGAAATAAAATATTGCCCCCTTCAACTTGTGATCTTTTCCATAATATTTCTATATTACTACTACTTAGAAAAGCAATAAGATTACTACTCTGAAAAAAATTTAAGGCAAAAAATTATATAGACAGAAAACCTTGTACAGGCAAACCCTGTTTTAGGCGCAAAGGATATGTGTGCGATCATGCACATGTGCACAGCACTG
Source organism: Podarcis muralis (assembly GCF_964188315.1). Classification (NCBI taxonomy): domain Eukaryota; kingdom Metazoa; phylum Chordata; class Lepidosauria; order Squamata; family Lacertidae; genus Podarcis; species Podarcis muralis. The sequence goes on along the minus strand of NC_135664.1, from coordinate 11,938,510 downwards.
AACCCGGAAGCCACTTGGAAACATAATAAAAGATGTTGCTAAAAGAGCGGAGCAAGGAGGGATGGATGAGGCAGAATATTTCAATTGCACACAATTTTGTGCAAGCACGCAATGACCCAGAACAAAACTCCAAGACAAATCTGGGGTTTCCTGTAGCAGCCACAGCTATGAAATAAAAAGGCGTGACACAAGAAAAGTTTGGGTAAAACATGGGGGTATGCTTATTTAAATTTATACAAATTATCTGCAGTGTGACTGTGTGGGAACCTCGTTTTTGGGAGAAGCCTGCCTTGCTACATGAAAAGGGGATCTGCCTTCAGTTCCACTACCACCCCTCTTTTATCAGCCCCACGCCTGAGGGTAGATAGGGAGGCCTTCTTGGCCCACTCACTCTCAAGGGAGGTTAGTCCCCAAGGTGATCCTTACCAAGCCAAGAGTCCCCACAAACCTGGAAGGTTAGTCCCTGGTCTCGCCATTCACCATAAAGGTACCTAAAGATGCTCGCCCAAAGTCTGCTCTGTGAAATTCCAACACATTGCTGCCCAAAATGGCCAACTAAATAGGGATAATGATAGGAACAGCGAAGTTTTGTCAGACCCCTTTCTTTCCCCAGGGCTACAACAGTTTAACAAGTAGGTACAGCAACTCAGGCTGTCAGCGGAACTTTTGCGAGCGATGTCCCTACCATCTGCCAAGGCTAAAATAAAAACTAGGTTGTGGGATATTGAGCACCAGGAACTAACAGTAGCAGCAGAGAAAACATGTTCCCCTCTTTATTTTCAACTTTCTTGGGCACATGAAACTAACCACAATTACCTCGAATTTCTGCTTAACCCTCAAGAAAGAAGGTCATTTTCACTGGCCAGGTTTAATTCAAATCCATCAAACCTCCTTTGGGGAAGGTTCTCAGGCAGGGTGGAAGGAAAAAGAACTTGCCCATGTGAAGACCACCTGGTGGAAACCCTTATACACATGGTTCTTAATTGTAAACTATATGCTGATCTCCATCAGCAATTCCTAGATCAACTCTGCATCCCCAAATGGAAACCAGAGTTGGAGATCATACATTTTCTATTACTGGGGAATGATCAGGAGCTCACCAAGTTAGTGGCTAAATATCTCTATTTGGTTTTTTGTTGTTGAAATACACTGCAGACGTCTGATCTCCCTGGAGACCTAGAGATGTGATGATAGACTACTCTGCCTCCTTTCTTTTAGCAAATGTTTTGTGCCACTGGGGAAGTGGTAATTCAGTATTGATTTGTTTTGGATGTTTGGATGCTTGGATGTGATGCCAATAAAAGGTTTGATGATGATGATGATAGGAACAACCAACCAATAGAACAACCCAATCAACCTAGTTCAGAAAGGCAAAGAATCAAAACAACACTAAAAGAAAGTGATGGCCAAACTTGGCCCTCCAGCTGTTTTGGACCTACAACTCCCATGATCCCTAGCTAACAGGACCAGTGGTCAGGGATGATGGGAACTGTTGTCCCAAAATAGCTGGCGGGCCATGTTTGGCCATCACTGGCTTCCATAGTCTGTTTGCTCAGGTCCACCTACCCTACACCAACACAATGTGTGGCTGCATGCTGCCTGGGTAACACTGGGCTCAGTTCCCAGTGTGCACACAAAGTCCCACTGCTGCTGGAGCTCTCTAACCATGGCGGCTAAGCAGTGATTGTTTAACCAGGTTCATTTTTTTAAAAAAGTAACTCCCCTCCCGCCGGTAAGCTTTAAAAAAAACCAAAAATGGAGGATGGTACTGTTTGCTTTGTTGCAGCTGCTAGATTGTAGTTTATGTCCTGGTTCTTAATGTAGAGCCGATAAAAACATAACTTTCCCCCTAAACAGGTGTTTTATGATTGCCTCCTGCAAGACAGAACAGAGCCCCCAGTTATTGGCTGATGATTGAATATATAATGTTAACTTTACTTATGTGAACCTGCACAGGCAGAATGCATTTAATCGTCGGGAAATCTGAAAATAGGAATGAAGTGCAGGTGCAAGTAGACCGGATCACACAGTTATGCTAATATCTGCAATACGCTGAAAGTTATATAGCAGCAGAAATTTGAATTTGCACAAGAACATGAAAGAGCAGATACCACCTTTCTGGCATTTATAAGAACCCTCCATACTTGGGCAGAGGGTGTGTGTGCATTAAATACATTAAATTACAAATACAAGGTCAATAGTAGATGCTTCCCTAACCTTTCAGAGCAATCTGGAAGGGACATTGGGGAAGTGAGAGAGAGGGTGTTCCATTGTGCAAACAGACGTCCATTCTGCTAGTTCATGGACACTATTGGCTGTAACCCAATAAATATATTCTAAATATGGTTTCCATTTATGGTAATCTGAACACTTAACTTTCTCAGTGATGCACTTCTGTTGCAAATATAACGCTTTTTTAAATCATCAGGAATATGCTGCATTCTGTACCTGTGAAAATGTGAATCCCAGGCACCTATTGGCAATTGGGTGGAGGTGGTGCTATGGTCTAAACCACAGAGCCTAGGGCTTGCCGATCAGAAGGTCAGCAGTTCGAATCCCCACAATGGGGTGAGCTCCCGTTGCTCAGTCCCTGCTCCTGCCAACCTAGCAGTTCGAAAGCATGTCAAAGTGCAAGTAGATAAATAGGTACCACCCCGGTGGGAAGGTAAGCGGCATTTCTGTGCACTGCTCTCGTTTTGCCAGAAGCAGCTTAGTCATGCTGGCCACATGACTGAGAAAAACTGCGGACAAACATCGGCTCCCTCAGCCAGTAAAGCGAGATGAGCGCAGCAACCCCAGAGTCATTTGCGACTGGACTTAACTGTCCTTTACCTTTACCTTTAGAGGTACTATCAGGGCAATCCTGCATGGCTGAAAGCAGTTTTGTCCCCTTGCAGGGAGGGATACCTTTGTTTAGTCATAGAAGGCACAATGAACATTGAAACGTTTTCTTACAGGATCCTATGCCAGCAAGAGGTTCTGTTCTGCTTGAACTTAGCATTCTAGAGACCTTTAAAAAACAACAACTTTGATTTATATTAATCTAGAAATGTATTTCTCTGAATTGCACATGCAGCCTTATGTTACACTCTCACACAGTAATTTCCCCCCATGTGTCGTCATTTGGATGCCTAGCAACACAAGCTCTTTTTATAACTCAAAATGTACAAAGGTTCATTTGACTAATTCGCTGCTAACAAATTTTACCTGCAGATATCACATCTGCTATGAAGAAGTGAATCCCAGTAGCCACTATATAAAGGATTTTTGCAGATTTCCTAAGGAAGACTAAGAAGCATGCCTATATCATATGTGCATGAACAACATATACACTCCAGAGCAGAGGCTGCCAACTTGGGCTGGGCGATATCTGGTTTTCAGCATCATGATTGCTGATCGCTGAAGAATTGATGCTTTTGAATTATGGTGCTGGAGGAGACTCTTGAGAGTCCCATGGACTGCAAGAAGATCAAATGCATCCATTCTTAAGGAAATGAGCCCTGAGTGCTCACTAGAAGGACAGGTCGTGAAGTTGAGGCTCCAATACTTTGGCCACCTCATGAGAAGAGAAGACTCCCTGGAAAAGACCCTGATGTTGGGAAAGATGGAGGGCACAAGGAGAAGGGGACAACAGAGGACGGGATGGTTGGATAGTGTTCTTGAAGCTACCAACATGAGCCTGACCAAACTACGGGAGGCGGTGGAAGACAGGAGTGCCTGGCGTGCTCTGGTCCATGGGGTCACGAAGAGTCGGACACGACTAAACAACTAAACAACAACAACAACAATACATCACGATGGGACGCGGGTGGCGCTGTGGGTTAAACCACAGAGCTTAGGACTTGCCAATCAGAAGGTTGGCGGTTCAAATCCCCATGACGGGGCTCTTGCCAACCTAGCAGTTCGAAAGCAAGTCAAAGTGCAAGTAGATAAATAGGTACCGCTCCAGTGGGAAGGTAAACGGCGTTTCCGTGCACTGCTCTGGTTCACCAGAAGCAGCTTAGTCATGCTGGCTGTACGCCGGCTCCCTCGGCCAATAAAAGCGAGATGAGCGCTGCAACCCCAGAGTCGGTCACGACTGGACCTAATGGTCAGGGGTCCCTTTACCTTTTATACATCACGATATTCTGATATATCATCACATCTGATATAAGGATGGATTTATGTAGAGGCAAGTGGATGACTTCACAGTTTTCCCCCACATCGTGATTTTTGCTGGCGCCTGCTCTTGTGATTCGATGCCCCCTGGGGAGAGCTTAGCCAGCAGAGTTAACAGGGGCTGCAGGAATCGAGAGAAGTATTGGCTGGCTTCACAGTTTTCCCCACATTGTGATTTTTCACAGCACACACACACACATCATGATTCACGATACATTGCCAGGTCAAAAATTATGAAACTGGTATCACAATATGGACTTCAATCTGGTTTGGGATGATCTATTGATATATTGCCCAGCCTTATTGCCAACTTGAGGTGTGGAGGCTGTGGGCACATCTGCAAACTGGACAAACTGTTGTGAGAGCCCCACACATCCCACAATCTATTATACAATGGCTACCAAAGGATGCTTCAAGCTGAATGTCAGTGGCTGTGGGCAGGACCTCGTGAGCACCAAAGAAAGCTTCTGCAAGGCTTTACCAATGAGATATCGCCATCATAAGGTGAAGGATCCTCTAGGCTCCCAAATATGGACTGAAAGAAAATTCAACTCACAGACCCCTGGCTACCAGTTGAGAATTTTGCTGTGACCAAACTGATGCATTAATTAATTAATTAATGCATAAACAAACAGCACAACAGGTATGAAAACTTGGGGTATGCAAGAGCTAAGAAACTACAAATCAGAAAGTTCTGGTCCGCATCTCGTAGACCAATTCTGCTCACTGATCTCTTTCAAGTAAAACCACTTAGCCACCTTCATTCCATTAGTAGCCCTGACTCAGGCTTTTATGAACACCTGGTAAGAAATTTTGATATATGAAAGTTAAACTTTTACAGTTACTTTCTGTTTGTGCTCACCGCTCTTGTAGGGTAGCCAGGTACCAGACACTCTGATATTTTGAATTCTATATGTTCTGGTGACATCTTTCGCTATTTGCACAGTACTGAAAGATAGCCAGTTGGTGGTAGTCTTGCCTATCTTTTTAAGTTAGGCCTTTGACTAATTAAATAATTTGTGGCCTTTAAACTGTTTGGTGTGTTGGTATTGTTTTGTTTGCTGCTATGCTATGTATTTCTGTGTTTTTACATTGTAAATCACCCTGCGATCCTAGGATGAAGGGTACTGTTAAAATAATAATAATAATAATAAGCCAGTGTGTCACCCAGGCAGCAGAAATTCTGTACACACAAACAGTTGCATGCACATAGCTGTCCCTCTGTGGACATATCTACATGTAAGGTAGGGCCCATGAGAACATTATGTCAGGGATGAGCTAGTAACTATGGCCGTTTCTCTCCCACTGTGTAAAAGTAAGTGTGTGGAGATAATGAGTAAGTAGGACGGTGCTGGAGGAGACTCTTGAGAGTCCCATGGACTGCAAGAAGATCAAATGCATCCATTCTTAAGGAAATCAGCCCTGAGTGCTCACTGGAAGGACAGATCTTGAAGCTGAGGCTCCAGTACTTTGGCCACCTCATGAGAAGAGAAGACTCCCTGGAAAAGACCCTGATGTTGGGAAAGATGGAGGCCACAAGGAGAAAGGGACGACAGAGGACAAGATGGTTGGACATTGTTCACGAAGCTACCAGCATGAGTTTGACCAAACTGCGGGAGGCAGTGGAAGACAGGAGTGCCTGGCGTGCTCTGGTCCATGGGGTCACGAAGAGTCGGACACGACTCAACGACTAAACAACAACAACAAGGACTTCTAATGCTTGAACATTCTGAGTGCAGTACAAGTAACATGAAAATTTGATGAAATATTCCATTCTTTTTCAACATTTAGATATTTCCTCATCCATATACAGACCCTCCAAGTGTCCCTATTTTCCAAGGACAGTCCTGGATTTACAGAAGCCACCCTGGTTTTTTATTTGATCCAGGAATGTCCCGCTTTTCCTTGGGATGTCCCTATTTTCATTGGAGAAATGCTGGAGGGTATGGTAGAACATTCCTATTTTCATCAGATAAATGTTGGAGAGAATGGAGTTATGCAACTCCCGAGCCAAGGAGATAGGTAACTATAAAACCTTTAGAATACATCGGAAGGCAGCCCTATGTAGGGAAGTTGTTCAATGTTTAATGTTTTATTATGCTTTTAGATATGTTGGAAACCAGAGTGGCTGGGGCAACCCAGTCAGATGGGCGGGGTATACATAATAAAATTGCTGTTGTTGTTGTCCCAACTTTCATCAGAGAAATGTTGAGGGGTATGCCGTATCCCACATATCACATACTTGGCATTAACAATGTGACTATTTGCAAGAATAAGGATGGTTACATTAAGCACAATCTACTGGCAGTCAATGTATTGACAGTGTCCAGTACAGTATTTATAAACGTTTGCTTTCCGATCTGAGGCCCAGTTCTAAAATGTGTAGTTTCTTGTTTACTGCTCCAGATGAAAAATTTCCCAGCTCATTAATGCCTGCTTCTCCATCGCTTCCTTTGCAATTTTGAGCTAGACAGCTTCAGTTTACTACTGTCATCAGATTTCATAAATTTATGTCAGTTTGGTCCAACAAAACTGCACAGCTGATATGAGATAAGCTTATTCTATTACCATTCCATTTTAAAACTGAATGCAGCTATCTCTAATCAAATGAGTCCGATGACTGCTGGAATCATAGGAAGTAAATGCAGGCCTACAGGCTCCCTAGAATTTAGCAACAGAAAAGAAAGGTAGGTTTGCACTGCTCAAATACATACATTACAAATTCTGTTCAGGGATTTTCATACCTCGTACAGGTTTCAGCATAAATGAGGTATTGCAATATACTTGTACGGTTGCACCTAATCAAAGCATTATAATGAAAACTGGAGAAAATCAGTGGCGTAGCATGGGTTGTCAGCACCCGGGGCAAGGCAAGTAATTTGCGCCTCCTAACCTGTGGATTTGCGCCCCCTAACCCGTGGATTTGCGCCCCCTAACCTGTGGATTTGCCCTAACCCCAGATGTTGCGCCCGGTGCGGCCGGCCCCCCTTGAACCCCCCGCGCTACGCCACTGGAGAAAATAAAGGAAGATGCACTCCAGACACAAAAGCAAAGAATATTATACCTAACGTACAGAGAGTTTTTAAAACTAAGGTGTAATTTTAACACCAAAGTAGCATTATTCAAAGAGAGCAGTCAGAAAGCATTTACAGAAATCTTCCACAGGGTAAATGGAAAGGAAGAATATACTTCTAGTTTTCCAACAGGGTTTTCAGTTATATTTTTTAACCAATATCCTACTTTATCAGTGGAATTACAATCATATTAGGCCAAATTAAATAACTTAACTGTCATATTTTGAGAGGCCCTGCACATACTAGTTGGAAACATGCTCAAGGACTTACAAACACCCTTGGCGGGAGCTGCATTCAAATGTACACAATCTTTATCATTCACAGACCTTTGCCAATGGCTACCTGCAAAAATGGGACGCGGGTGGTGCTGTGGGTTAAACCACAGAGCCTAGGACTTGCTGGTCAGAAAGTCAGTAGTTTGAATCCCCGTGACGGGGAGACCTCCCGTTGCTCGGTCCCTGCTCCTGCCAACCTAACAGTTTGAAAGCACGTCAAAGTGCAAGTAGATAAATAGGTACCGCTCCGGAGGGAAGGTAAACGGCATTTCCGTGCGCTGCTCTGGTTCGCCAGAAGCAGCTTAGTCATGCTGGCCACATGACCCGGAAGCTGTACGCCGGCTCCCTTGGCCAATAAAGCGAGATGAGCGCCTCAACCCCAGAGTCGGTCACAACTGGTCCTAATGGTCAGGGGTCCCTTTACCCTTTACCTTTACTTTACCTGCAAAAATACATTCAGGGCAAGCAACAGAACAATTTCCTCCTGTTGCTAACATCCACAAACACTAACCCATACCAGATAAGGTAAAAAGGTAAAGAATCCTTGGACAGTTAAGTCCAGTCAAAGGTGATTATGGGGTTGCGGTGCTCATCTCGCTTTCAGGCCATCCACAGACAGCTTTCTGGGTCATGTGGCCAGCAGAACTAAACTGCTTCTGGTGCAACGGGACACCGTGATGGAAACCAGAGCACACAGAAATGCTGTTTACCTTCCCACTGCAGCGGCACCTATTGATCCACTTGCACTTTGACGTGCTTTCAAACTGCTAGGTTGGCAGGAGCTAGGACAGAGCAATGGGAACTCACCCTGTCGTGGGAATTCGAACCGCTGACCTTCTGATCGGCAAGCCCAAGAGGCTCAGTGGTTTAGACCACAGTGCCATCCACATCCCTATACCAGATATAATACATGTGATGGCATAACCAAATGTACATTGGGAATAATGGTCCATCTCAAATAAAAGTTGAAAACAGTGGAATTAAAAGGAAGGATACAATCATATGGAACTAAAAAGGAGAAGGAGAATGTTGGCCGCTTTCCCCCCTTTGATAAAGTTCATAGGTACTGGAAACAGAAATCCAGCAGGGTGATAAATGTGGTAGCAGTTCAACAATGCCATTCAAATAGACTGAGCACAAGTCCTGTGCATATTTGGTTTTAAAGACCCATTCTGACAGCAAAAATCAGAAACTGTTGAGAGAAAGTCTACCTGTTTCACGTATCACTCACTGGTTGGTTAAACTACATTTGAATCATAGAGATGAAAGTTAACATACAGATGCTGTAAACAACTAAAAACTTTGGCAGGATTTGAGTAATGCTTATAATGGACGAAAAACTATGGTAAAAATGGATTATTAAAAATAGAGAAAATAAGGGAAGCAGTTGGGGGGGGGAGATGGATAATGGTAACCATGGAAGCACAGAGGGGAGTCGAAAGATTCAGGAAATCCTAAATGATGATGTTGATGTTTAATGTTTGAATTTAAATTTGTTATGTAAAACTTAATAAAAATATATTTTTAAAAAGGAAGAGGGTTAACATACAGATTAGCAATCCTCTAAAGAGAGAGGGGAAACAAATGCTGTGGGAAATGAAGCAAATGATCTAAGCTAGATCTTACTTAAGCAGTAGCTTGGTAGCCATAAGCAACAAGAACGTAGGCAACTTGCTCACTCATCTCCATGCAGGTGAGTGAGCAAGTCCCACAAATGCTCTCTCCCTTCTTTGCACTCAGTGCAGAGGTGAAGTGGGCTGGTCAGAAGGAAACTCCTTCTTCCAGCACCAGCACAGAAATGAAGTAGGCTGCAACAGAAGAAGAGTTCTTCACCCATTTCCTGCCAGCTAGCTTCTGCAGGCTAGATTCTCCTCCTCACCTTTCTCTAGGCCAACAGCTTTTGAGGACTTACTTGCAAAGCTGACCTAAGCAGGAACTTGAAGGCCAACTTCCCCATGTTGTTGCTATGGTTATATGACTATATATAGGTAAAGATAAAGGTAGGGGAGCAGGTGGTGCTGTGGTTTAAACCATGGAGCCTCTTGGGCTTGCCGATCAGAAGGTCAGCGTTTCAAATCCCCGTGACGGAGTGAGCTCCCGTTGCTCTGTCCCCCAGCTTCTGCCAAGTTCGAAAGCACACCAGTGCAAGTAGATAAATAGGCACCACTGCAGTGGGAAGGTAAATGGCATTTCTGTGTGCTCTGCCACTCGTCACGGTGTCCCGTTGTACCAAAAGCGGTTTAGTCATGTTGACCACATGACCCGGAAAAATCTCTGTGGACAAACGCTGGCCTCCTCGGCCTAAATCGAGATGAGCACCATACCCGATAGTCACCTTTGACTGGACCTAACCATCCAGGGGTCCTTTACCTTAAAAAAGCAAAGCAAAAAACCTATGATTATATATAACCCTCCAGGATATCCTTTGTGATTGTATAAGACACAATGGCCCAATCCAGTGTTTCCTTCATTTCTAGCATGCCTCTCTCTAAGCATAATCAAAGTGGGTTATAGGTTAAGGTAAAGGACACCTGACAGTTAAGTCCAGTCGCAGACAACTCTGGGGTTGCAGCACTCATCTCGCTTTGCAGGCCGAGGGAGCCAGCTTTCGTCTGCAGACAGTTTTTCCAGGTCATATGGCCAGCATGACTAAGCCGCTTCTGGTGCTACGGAACACCAAAACCAGAGCAGTGCATGGAAACGCCATTTACCTTCCCATTGGAGCGGTACCTATTTGCGTGTTGAGTCCCACAATTGCCACCCCCCAAAAAATTCACACTTCACACATCAATTTTTGTTTAGGTTTTTGGCATAATTTTGGCCACAACTTTATTCAAATACAAAAAATGTGAGTGGTTGCTTAGGCATTGGTTATGACTATCTGTCCATGCCCTCAGGGACAGAGCTGGCATTCCGGACACCAGCGGAATCCAGTGTGGGAAACAAGTATTGGGTGAGAACGTGAAGCTGGGCATCAGTCCCGCACTTCTCACCCTCTTGTCCCTGTGGGGCTTGCACGGCCCAAGTCCGATTCCAGGGACAAGGACAAAAAGAATGGCAAGCCCCTGGATTCCTTTAACGGAATTCCCTTCGCATCATTTGGAGGGGTAGGCACTTACCCCTCCAAGCACCAATTTAATCAATGCCTAACCGCCAACCTTACAAGTTGTGACGATTTGCTATGCAGTAGGCAAAAACCAAATGGCACCAGCCAATCAGCCAGATGGCAAAATTCCTACCGTGCCCCCGCACCAAGGCAGACGACACCATGACAGGCATAGCAAGGTCAAGCGATCAAGAAAACCACCCTATTAAAGGGAGGGAGGGCGGGTGATCTGATGCAAAAACGGCCAAGAGGAAGTCCAACTTCTGGCCCCCTGTATTTATAACCCCTAACCCCTCCTCCAATTTTGGCTACAAACAAAACTCCCCAGCAACCCAATCTTAACCCCTTAGGAGGCTTGGGTTTTGCCAATATGCCTAGTCATGGAATGGTGGCTTGTTTTCCCCAACCGCAACACGTGCTCTCTGTTAAGGAGAACCCGCTTTATCTACTTGCACTTTTTTTGTTTTGCCTTTGAACTGCTAGGTTGGCAGGAGCAGGGACTGAGGAATGGGAGCTCACCCCGTCACAGGGATTCGAACCGCCGACCTTCTGATCAGCAAGCCCAAGAAGCTTAGTGGTTTAGACCACAGAGCCACCTGCTTGCCTTCAAAGTGGGTTACAAGACACTAAAAGCAAACAAGAGAACAGATAAACACAGCAATAAGTCATCTAAAAAACAACAGTGCTATTTTTCTAGAAAAAATAGGTGCTAGAACTCACCATGAACACCTCTTAGAATGGGAATGGTGCCCACCTGAGAAGTTTCAAAACTGAATTGTGGCTGGAAAAAAAAGCCCTGTATAAAACAGTTTAAATTACTGCACTGAAGATTTCTTTTTATCAAGTAAGAAGGAGAGCTACTCAAGCTTCTTCACATTGGACTTCACCCTTCAAGCAGCAAAGGATCATCTGTCCGCCTTGCTGAGCTTGCTATCCTTATAATAATATCGCCTCCACTTGAATCTCTAAAAGTTTTAACCACAACAGGCTCTTAGAAGCAATAAGCATCTGGTTCATCATATGGGAAAGCCAACATGGCATTATCCTCCTTTCACTGAATGGATCTTGTAGCCACTCATCACTCAAGAATCCTACTCACACACCTGCAGCTTTCAAGATTACATATTTGCTTTTCCCACTCACCCAAGTAGTAAATGCTTGCAAGCATAACACATGAGGGGCAGGATATAAACTCGGGGGGGGGGGGGGAACGGGACAGGATTCCTATACTTTTTTTTTTCCCCACTGTACACGTCAGGAAGCAAAGACTGTTCACTAGTACCTGCAGAGATTTAGCCCCTTGTCAAGGAAATACTTGTTTGGATCCTTAGAGCGTTAAACAAATAAGCAACAAAAAATAGGTCTTGTAATCTAATAATCTGAATCCTTTGCCTCTTTTTTATTTGGTACGCAGGCTGAGACTCTACCTGCCTGCAGACTGTCTCGCCAGAGTGGTGCATGCTTTAGTTACCTCCCACTTGGACTACTGCAATGCGCTCTACGTGGGGCTACCTTTGAAGGTAACCTGGAAACTACAACTAATCCAGAATATGGCAGCTAGACTGGTGACTGGGAGTGGCCACCAAGACTGTATAACACCAATCTTGAAAGACCTACATTGGCTCCCAGTACGTTTCTGAGCACAATTCAAAGTGTTGGTGCTGACCTTTAAAGCCCTAAATGGCCTCGGTCCAGTATACCTGAAGGAGCGTCTCCACCCCCATCGTTCTGCCCAGACACTGAGGTCCAGCACCGAGGGCCTTCTGGCGGTTCCTTCACTGCAAGAAGCCAAGTTACAGGGAACCAGGCGGAGGGCCTTCTTGGTAGTGGCACCCGCCCTGTGGAACGCCCTCCCACCACATGTCAAAGAGAAGAACAACTACCAGATTTTTAGAAGACATCTGAAGGCAGCCCTGTTTAGAGAAGCTTTTAATGTTTAACAGACTACTGTACAGTTCCGCGATTCTCTTCATCTAGCGGTTTTTTCGTCTTGCGAAGCAACCCCATTAGCGGCTAAGCGGATTAGCGCTATTAGCGATTTAGCACTATTAGCAGCTTAGCGGGCTTAGCAGCTAAGCTGTTAAAAGGCTATTAACGGCTTAGTGGCTTTGAAAAAAGGGGGGGAAAGCGGGGGGAAAATGTCGAGACTCGCAAGACGTTTTCGTCTTGTGAAGCAAGCCCATAGGGAAATTCGTCTTGCGAAGCGCCTCCGCAACGGAAAACCCTTTCGTCTTGCAGGTTTTTCGTCTTGCGAGGCATTCGTCTTGCAGGGCACCACTGTATTTTAATACTCTGTTGGAAGCTGCTCAGAGTTGCTGGGGAAACCCAACCAGATGTGTGGGGTATAAATAATAAATTAAATTCTATTCTATTCTATTCTATTCTATTCTATTCTATTCGTCTAGTCTAGTCTAGTCTATTCTTTCTATTCTATTCTATTCTATTCTATTCTATTCTAATTTACTCAGTGGAATTTTGCTCAGTCAGTGTAAACATTTTACTCTATCTAATGCAAAAGTCACAGGTTTGTTTGTTTATTAAAAGTGTGCAATTAGCCCTGGAAAGCCATTATTGCAGAAGTTTGTTTGATTTCGAGAGACTGAGTGATTTTCACCCCTGACGTGCCTGGGCTCTGTTTTGATGTACATGAAGTGGAAATGCAGAGTACTGTACATTATTACTGAACCCATACTCTGCCTATCTCCCTCTTGTGGAGATAGAAAACAGAAACCAAAAAAGAGGCTTCTAATTTGCACTAAAAATACAATGAAATAACCGTGTTCCAGTTATATTGCTGAGGACCTGCAATCCAAGCTGCGTAAGCTATGTCTTTTTTATCTCCTACTCCCATGTGTTGTTTTAGCATTGTTCGCCTATTTGATTTTCAAAAATTTAAACTTTGGTAGGTGCAAACAGGTAAAACAAACAAACAGGCAAAATAATGTAACATTTTAAGATTATGGAACTTTTTGCAGCTAAAAGATATAAGCCATTATGTATCACTGAGGAAAGAAAACAAAGCATGGAGGGTTGTGTGTACGTACGATCCTAACACAAACATCAAGCCAAGCTGAAACAATTTTAGTGCTAAGGTGTGTTTTTTTTAAAGTATAGTTATTTATTGAATGATAAAATTGTGTTTGGCTGGGCTACATTAGCAAAGAGAGAAATTATTTGTACACGTAAACCTGTTGAACTGCAAAGATTCATGCTGCTGTGGGCTGTTTCAAATCTTCGTGGAAAGCAAAGAGCCTATGGCATCTTTCCTCCGTCAGTTTTACTTCTATACGAAGTGCCACATCCTTAAGTTTGCAATCCTATGAGAGATAAGAGGAAGCCTTCTGTTGCTAAGCAAGGCTTTGCCATTTATCTCGAGCTTTAGCCGAGTACAAGCAATAATCACTACTGCCTGAAATATATTGGAATGAGAGTACATGGGACCATTCATGACACTTCATCAGCATTCAGGAGGCAAACAGCACGACTGCAGTGATTGAATACAGGTTCAGACTACTGGCTTTAATCTCCATCTCATTCATTCAGCCTTTACTTTTGGCACAGCTGTATGATAAACACACAGCAGTCATGAGATTCCATAGGAGGGTGAGCAAGTAGGAATGTGTGTGTGAGGCGAAGCAGAGAGGTAAAAGAAATATGTCAAAGATTACCGCATACAAATATTTAGAAGCAGCAGAAGGTTCTGATGTGGTCATACTTGGAATAAATAAGAGGAAACCTTCCATTTATATAAAAATGTAGTATCAGGGCACTTTTCACTTCACATCTACAAAAATCTTAATACTGAAAAGGTAAATACAAAGCCAACACGAAGACTTGTTTTACATTCATCAGATGCCAGATTCTTTTTAGAAAACGATTACTGAGTTATAAACCATACTACCCAATTTTTGTGTAAAATTTGACTATTTAAATGAAGGGGGGGAAACTATTCTTAAACCCAGTATTGCAATCTTACAATGGTTTTGTGGTCAGCCTGTCCCACAACATGTTTACATCTGCTTATAAAGAACCAATCAATAATATACAGAAGTAGGTTAAATGTTCTATATACAAAAAGAAAAAGAAAATAAATGCTCTAGAAAGCACTTTATGTATTGTTACAAAGCTTGGATGCCAACCCCCAATCTCTGCCGAGAAATAGCAAAATTCCAGGGAGTTCCAAGCGTTCACCCAGGATATATGATTTATTTTACACACGTATGCAATGTTTAGTCTTCTGTTGAGGGGCACATCAGTATCCCAAAACACACCAGTTTATCCTTACACCAGTTTATCCTTTTTGCTCTACAGCCAATCTTAGTCTCCATGGACCATTCTCTGCTTCCTGGTCCCATCTCTCCACATTCTGCTGTTTCTCAATACAAAGCCCCCTTTAACCATTTGCATTCTAACAGCCAGTTCTGTTGATACTTTGAAATACTAATGTTTGATCCTCCCAGTCGTCACCTAGCAAAGGAGTTTACGTGACTTCATCAACGCTTTTTTTACTGACTAGGATTAAAGGCTGGTACACACTTAGGACATTTATCTAGGTTAATTAACTCTTCGGATGCTAATTGCTGGTGCTCAGAAGTAGGTCCACACACATATCTCAATCAACATGGATCTTGAGAACATTCTTGGTCTTTACACATAACCACTAACTGAACACCTAAAACTGTAACATTACCACATTCTAATACACACTGAGGCCACCTTATATCCCAGTTATAACATGCAAGTTCTAATTGAACCATAAGATTTACCAAACCTAAACATTTAGCACAATAGATATATTACATTATGGTGTGTTTTTAGGGGCCACTGCAAAAGAATCAACCTGTTGACCAGAAAGTCTGTTAAATGATTATGTATTTACATAAGAGTATAAAAACTCTTATGTACGGCGGGTGGCGCTGTGGGTTAAACCACAAAGCCTAGGGCTTGCCGATCAGAAGGTCGGCGGTTCAAATCCCTGCGACAGGGTGAGCTCCCGTTGCTCGGTCCCTGCTCCAGCCAACCCAGCAGTTTGAAAGCACAAAGTGTAAGTAGATAAATAGGTACCACTCCGGAGGGAAGGTGTGCTGCTCTGGTTCGCCAGAAGCGGCTTAGTCATGCTGGCCACATGACCCGGAAGCTGTACACCGGTTCCCTCGGGCAATAAAGCGAGATGAGTGCCGCAACCCCAGAGTTGGCCGCGACTGGATCTAATGGTCAGGGATACCTTTACCTTTACCTTTATACAAACTATGGCACCTGATCCACCTCTCTCTCTCTCTGATCCTATGATCAGTTTTTGAGTAACACAACAACAACTTGTTGTGCTTATAAGCTACTCTTCAACAAATGGCTACAAAAATGTTACAATTGAGAACAAAATATGCAAGCATTAAAATAATTAAATTACAAACCACAAATTCAACTAATAACAAAATATTCAGAATAGCAGTACAGAGGAACAATACAGGAAGATGGAAAATATCCATTCATACAAAAGCCCGGACAAAGAGTGATCAGATGTTACAAAATGAATCACACGTCAATGTCGCCTTGTTAGTGTATACCGTACACTAGGAGACAGTATGAGCTGAATGAGATTCATACATTATTAGAATAAAAGAAGGATTGTATAAATCAAGGTCAAAACCAGAAGCTTAGTGGCACCACATTTTATAACACACTGCTTGATGATGACACAGAAATGAATCTTCTCCACAGTAGCTCTCACCCAGAAGAATAGGCTAAGGAGTAAAGACTAGACAAATCCAGAGTCCCTAAAACAGTTGGGTGGTGTCTTGTACACCTCCTTCTGGCATCTCCTGCAGCCAAGCTGGTGCCAAATGTATTGCACTGCTTTCCTCTGGACCACATCAGGGAGGTGGGTGGCCACATCTTGTCATCTGGGCAGGACCAGGACCTCCAAACACACCAGGTTTATGCCCCGAAGAGGTCGTTTCAGTGCTGCTAATGCAGCAAAAACAATGCAGGACACAGCATTTACAAGCTAGAGGTCTCTGCAGCCACAGCGACACTGTGATTCGCAAGCATTTTGAATTCCCCCCCAGAGGTGCATTCCATTGTTTCTTGAGATGCATTCTGGCATTTTGTACATGGCATTTGTTAATGCATCACAATACAAAATGATTGGGCCAAAACAAACAAGATGAACTTTAACAGGGAGAAATGTAAAGTATTGCACTTGGGCAAAAAAAATGAGAGGCACAAATACAAGATGGGTGACACCTGGCTTGAGAGCAGTACATGTGAAAAGGATCTAGGAGTCTTGGTTGACCACAAACTTGACATGAGCCAACAGTGTGACGCGGCAGCTAAAAAAGCCAATGCAATTCTGGGCTGCATCAATAGGAGTATAGCATCTAGATCAAGGGAAGTAATAGTGCCACTGTATTCTGCTCTGGTCAGACCTCACCTGGAGTACTGTGTCCAGTTCTGGGCACCACAGTTCAAGAAGGACACTGACAAACTGGAACGTGTCCAGAGGAGGGCAACCAAAATGGTCAAAGGCCTGGAAACGATGCCTTATGAGGAACGGCTAAGGGAGCTGGGCATGTTTAGCCTGGAGAAGAGGAGGTTAAAGGGTGATATGATAGCCATGTTCAAATATATAAAAGGATGTCATATAGAGGAGGGAGAAAGGTTGTTTTCTGCTGCTCCAGAGAAGCGGACACGGAGCAATGGATCCAAACTACAAGAAAGAAGATTCCACCTAAACATTGGAAGAACTTCCTGACAGTAAGAGCTGTTTGACAGTGGAATTTGCTGCCAAGGAGTGTGGTGGAGTCTCCTTCTTTGGAGGTCTTTAAGCAGAGGCTTGACAACCATATGTCAGGAGTGCTCTGATGGTGTTTCCTGCTTGGCAGGGGGTTGGACTCGATGGCCCTTGTGGTCTATTCCAACTCTATGATTCTATGATTGCATATGAAGGTTATTGTGAGAAAAAATATAAATATTCTGTACACAATGCACCTCAGCAGTTGTTTAGGTATGCGGGATCACATTCACCCAGCAGTATACCAGCTGCACTGACTCCCAGTGGAGTACAGGATCAGGTTTAAGGTGCTGGTTTTAACTTTTAAAGCCCTATACAGTGGTACCTCGGGTTACATATGCTTCAGGTTACATACCACTAACCCAGAAATATTACCTCAGGTTAAGGACTTTGTTTCAGGATGAGAACAGAAATCGTGCTCCGGCGGCACAGCGGCAGCAGGAGGCCCCATTAGCTAAAGTGGTGCTTCAGGTTAAGAACAGTTTCAGGTTAAGAACGGACCTCCAGAACTAATTAAGTACTTAACCCGAGGTACCACTGTACAGCCTAGGACCCTCGTATCTCCGCGACCGCCTCCCCTGGTATGTCCCACGGAGGACCTTACGGTCTTCGAACAAAAACATCTTGTAGGTCCCGGGCCACAGGTAGATTAGGCTGGCGTCAACCAGAGCCAGGGCTTTTTCGGCCGTGGCCCCGATCTGGTGGAACATTCTGTCACAAGAGACTAGGGCCCTGCGGGACTCGACACCTTCCCACAGGGCCTGCAAGACAGAGCTGTTCCCCCAGGCCTTTGGCCAAGGCACAGCCTGACCCCCTCCTTTGGTAATCCTCACAGAACTCTAGCCCAATGGTTGCCATTAATTTGATTTGAACTGATTTTAGAATGCTGTATTATTTTACTCTTGTTAGCTGCTCTGAGCCTGGTTTCGGCTGGGGAGGGCGGGATATATATATATATATATATATATATGCTTTCGTAGATTTTCACGGGTACAGGAATGCAGGTTTTGGTGTCCTCGGGTGTCTTCCCGTGTAAAAGTTGGGGTGTCTAGGCGACGTTTCGACGAGGTCTCACTCGTCATCTTCAGGCTGGTGCTTTCGGCTTCTTGTTACTGGAACAGAGCAGGATCTCAGTGTTTGAGTTCCTATAAATACTGATGAGGAGGTGTGGTGTATAGCCTCCAATGTTCTGGGCAGAGAGGAAGTTCCCAGGCTAGTGTGCCTTTTCTTCTTTTGTTCCTTAATTGCTTGAGGGATATCATGAGTGATTTCTTGAGTGATATCCTGAGTACCACTTAGGTGGGTCATTAGGTGTGGATTAGTTGCTAAAGCCTTTGTGTCTTGACCTCTTGAACTTTGTGAAGAGTTTAGTTGTGCTCTGGCTTGGCTTCGTGTATAGGGGCGAGCTGTGGTTTTGTGGCCTGTGCCAGCCAGATCTGTGTAGGGATTGCAGGGGGGTGCAGCATCCGGAGGTGCCACCATGGTTTGGCTACTGGATGGTGTCTGTAATTTATCTGTGGGGAGGGTCTGGGTTTGGGTCTGGTGTGGTTGATTGGTGATGGCGTTCTGTGTGCCTCTGGATTTGGTGTCTGTTTTTGTGGGGAGGGCTAATTTCCAGATGTCTGGCAAGCGGGATGTGTCGTCACGCTTGTTCATGTTGTGAGGGTGTTTCTCTATCTCGATGGCTTCCATGATTATTCTCTTGTGGTGATGTTCCATGTTAGAGAGCAATTTGGAATCTGCAAAATTAATTTCGTGTCCAACACATGAATTATATATATATGCAGGTTTTGGTGTCCTCGGGTGTCTTCCCGTGTAAAAGTTGGGGTGTCTAGGCGACGTTTCGACGAGGTCTCACTCGTCATCTTCAGGCTGGTGCTTTCGGCTTCTTGTTACTGGAACAGAGCAGGATCTCAGTGTTTGAGTTCCTATAAATACTGTTGAGGAGGTGTGGTGTATAGCCTCCAATGTTCTGGGCAGAGAGGAAGTTCCCAGGCTAGTGTGCCTTTTCTTCTTTTGTTCCTTAATTGCTTGAGGGATATCTTGAGTGATTTCTTGAGTGATATCCTGAGTACCACTTAGGTGGGTCATTAGGTGTGGATTAGTTGCTAAAGCTTTTGTGTCTTGACCTCTTGAACTTTGTGAAGAGTTTTTCTGAGAAGATGGCTGTACTGCATTTAGTTGTGCTCTGGCTTGGCTTCGTGTATAGGGGCGAGCTGTGGTTTTGTGGCCTGTGCCAGCCAGATCTGTGTAGGGATTGCAGGGGGGTGCAGCATCCGGAGGTGCCACCATGGTTTGGCTACTGGATGGTGTCTGTAATTTATCTGTGGAGAGGGTCTGGGTTTGGGTCTGGTGTGGTTGATTGGTGATGGCGTTCTGTGTGCCTCTGGATCTGGTGTCAGTTTTTGTGGGGAGGGCTAATTTCCAGATGTCTGGCAAGCGGGATGTGTCGTCACGCTTGTTCATGTTGTGAGGGTGTTTCTCTATCTCGATGGCTTCCATGATTATTCTCTTGTGGTGATGTTCCATGTTAGAGAGCAATTTGGAATCTGCAAAATTAATTTCGTGTCCTGTTTCTTTCATGTGTTGGAAAAGAGAGGAAGTTTTTTCTTCTTTTTTGACGGCATTCTTGTGTTCTGCGATACGTGCATTTATTCGTCTGTTTGTTTGTCCAATGTACGTGGCTGGGCAGACTTTGCAGGGTATTTCATAGACCCCTTGGTTTTCCAACTGGATTTTATCCTTGGGGTTTCTGAGGATATTGGCTATTTTTTGGTTGGCGCAAAAGGCTGTTTTGATATTGTGTTTATGGAGGATTTTGCTAATTTTATCTGTAGTGCCCTTGATATAAGGAAGGAGGGCCATGCCATTGTTTTCTTCTGTGTCTTGGTTTTTGGGGGGTGTTTCTTTTTGGATTAGCTTCGTAACCCTGTTTTGTTGGTATCCATTGGCAATTAACACATTTGAGAGATTCTGTAACTCAGTTGTCAAGTGGTCTTTGTCAGCCAGGCGTTTGGTTCTGGAGATGAGAGTCTTGGCTACGGAGTTTATTTGTGCAGGGTGGTGGTGTGATTGTGCATGTAAGTAGCGGTTGGTGTGTGTTTTTTTCCGGTAGATAGTGTGTCCTAGGGAGCCATCAGGTTTTTTGTAGATTAGGACGTCAAGGAAGGGAAGTTGGTTGTTGGCTTCTATTTCCATAGTGAATTGTATTTTGGGGTGTAGGCTGTTGAGATGTGTGAGGAAGCTGTCCAGTTTTTCCTTCCCGTGTGGCCAAATTACAAAGGTGTCGTCAACATATCTGAGCCAAAGATACACAAAGAAGGAACACCACTCAGACCAATAGTCAGCTCCATAGGCTCACCTCTACAAAATCTCGCTAAATTTCTCGCCAAGCAACTTCAGCCCTATGCAGAATCCATCTCTTCACACGTTCCAAATTCCTTCCAGTTCATAGAAACAATAAAGAAGCAAAACCTACATCCCAATGACCTACTTGTGAGCTTCGATGTTGTATCTCTCTTCACACAAGTGCCCATTAATGAAGCCTTGACAGCCATTCAAAACAAATACAATCCCCCCGAATACATCTTGGACCTGACCAACCACTGCCTAACCAACACGTACTTCATCCACAATGGACAAAGATACAAACAGATAGAAGGAGCACCTATGGGATCACCCCTCTCACCGGTCATCGCAAACCTGTACATGGAACACTTTGAAACCAATGCTTTAGACAAGTCAGAACACAAACCCAAACTTTGGCTCAGATATGTTGACGACACCTTTGTAATTTGGCCACACGGGAAGGAAAAACTGGACAGCTTCCTCACACATCTCAACAGCCTACACCCCAAAATACAATTCACTATGGAAATAGAAGCCAACAACCAACTTCCCTTCCTTGACGTCCTAATCTACAAAAAACCTGATGGCTCCCTAGGACACACTATCTACCGGAAAAAAAACACACACCAACCGCTACTTACATGCACAATCACACCACCACCCTGCACAAATAAACTCCGTAGCCAAGACTCTCATCTCCAGAACCAAACGCCTGGCTGACAAAGACCACTTGACAACTGAGTTACAGAATCTCTCAAATGTGTTAATTGCCAATGGATACCAACAAAACAGGGTTACGAAGCTAATCCAAAAAGAAACACCCCCCAAAAACCAAGACACAGAAGAAAACAATGGCATGGCCCTCCTTCCTTATATCAAGGGCACTACAGATAAAATTAGCAAAATCCTCCATAAACACAATATCAAAACAGCCTTTTGCGCCAACCAAAAAATAGCCAATATCCTCAGAAACCCCAAGGATAAAATCCAGTTGGAAAACCAAGGGGTCTATGAAATACCCTGCAAAGTCTGCCCAGCCACGTACATTGGACAAACAAACAGACGAATAAATGCACGTATCGCAGAACACAAGAATGCCGTCAAAAAAGAAGAAAAAACTTCCTCTCTTTTCCAACACATGAAAGAAACAGGACACGAAATTAATTTTGCAGATTCCAAATTGCTCTCTAACATGGAACATCACCACAAGAGAATAATCATGGAAGCCATCGAGATAGAGAAACACCCTCACAACATGAACAAGCGTGACGACACATCCCGCTTGCCAGACATCTGGAAATTAGCCCTCCCCACAAAAACTGACACCAGATCCAGAGGCACACAGAACGCCATCACCAATCAACCACACCAGACCCAAACCCAGACCCTCTCCACAGATAAATTACAGACACCATCCAGTAGCCAAACCATGGTGGCACCTCCGGATGCTGCACCCCCCTGCAATCCCTACACAGATCTGGCTGGCACAGGCCACAAAACCACAGCTCGCCCCTATACACGAAGCCAAGCCAGAGCACAACTAAATGCAGTACAGCCATCTTCTCAGAAAAACTCTTCACAAAGTTCAAGAGGTCAAGACACAAAAGCTTTAGCAACTAATCCACACCTAATGACCCACCTAAGTGGTACTCAGGATATCACTCAAGAAATCACTCAAGATATCCCTCAAGCAATTAAGGAACAAAAGAAGAAAAGGCACACTAGCCTGGGAACTTCCTCTCTGCCCAGAACATTGGAGGCTATACACCACACCTCCTCAACAGTATTTATAGGAACTCAAACACTGAGATCCTGCTCTGTTCCAGTAACAAGAAGCCGAAAGCACCAGCCTGAAGATGACGAGTGAGACCTCGTCGAAACGTCGCCTAGACACCCCAACTTTTACACGGGAAGACACCCGAGGACACCAAAACCTGCATTCCTGTACCCGTGAAAATCTACGAAAACATTATATATATATAATTATACTTCAGAGTTTAGATCATTCATCCGGCAAAAAAGATCCATGTATATAAAGCAGGCGTCTTGTTAGACGTTGTTAGAGAGGAGACCATAGGTGGAAATCTACTGTTATAAATACAATGGGTTTTGGAGGTGCACTTCAAACTTGCATTCTGTCAGAACTAATTAGGCATGAGTACTTTTTAAGACATGACTAGAGCTTGTTCAGGTCATATATTTTAACACATATTTATGAGAAGCGGACTAAAATATTATCTGAAAAAACTCAGCTCTAAGAAGATATACACCATCAAAAAAGACACTTAGAGGGTTTATTTTAAGAACAGTTCGCAACTGAACAAAAGGTTATAAAATTTTCTATAACTGTCTAATCCTTTATTTATTTAAGTTGTTCTTACATGTACTCAAGATTTCAAGAACTCATCAAGAGCTACCTTGCTTCCAATACAAAGATTTTTGAATTCTCATTCAGTAGGATGAGAGATTTGCAAGACAACCACAATGACCTTCACCTTATTTAAAGAAAACCATTTTGGAAAGAATTTAATGAGGATCTATAGAAATAGCCCTGGAGGTATACTCTGAATGAAAATATAACAGCGTCTATATTTGGCCTTCTAATTTGTAAGGAACTATGAAGGAGCAATTGCTTTCACAATTTTACATTAACCAGACGATCTGCTCATACAATCTGCTCATTCAGAACCACTGAAAACTGTTACTTAAATAATATGAGGGTAGCTTTTGTCCATAATATTTCATTCAATTTAATTTTGTATTTGACTACAACTATGATAGCCCACCCTTCATGGATCACTGCCTTGTCGTGGCGAAGGGGCTTGAATAACTCGAAGGAACTATGAGCTATGCCGTGCAGGGCCACCCAAGAGGGACAGGTCATAGCCGAGAGTTTAGACTAAATGTGGAGAAGGAACTGGCAATCCACTCCAGTATTTTGCCAAGAAAACTCCATGGACAAAAAAAGGGAGAAGCTTTGAGAAGAAAGTGAGAGTTCCCAAGGCATGCTCTGGTTCATGGGGTCATGGAGAGTCGAAAACAACTGAGACGACTAAACAACAATAACAACGATAGCCAAAAAAAGAGGGAAATACATTTGGTGACATCTGGGGGTAGATATGATGAGCAAAATTA
The DNA here is from genome assembly GCF_964188315.1 of Podarcis muralis. Lineage (NCBI taxonomy): Eukaryota > Metazoa > Chordata > Lepidosauria > Squamata > Lacertidae > Podarcis > Podarcis muralis. The sequence continues at coordinate 11,914,624 of NC_135664.1, read as the reverse complement.
AATATTGGCACTGTAAGATAAATGTGTAAGTTACAATAAAGCATATTTATACATGTGGGTTTTGTTAAGTTGTGGGTGAACATATCAGATGACACAGCGATTCTTCAAACAGCTCTTGTTTATTCATAGGCCAGAACAGAACTGAACTGAAGGGTTCAGCCAGCCTGCTTATATAGAGCTCCACTAGAACGCAACAGTAACCATTTTCTGTAACTATCCAATCACTGAATGTCACTTTTGATCCCTTATTTGCATATGTGGACCTGAACTATCTACAGTATCCCCCTGCTGGCCCAGGGTGAGAACTTCAGTACATAACAGGTTTAAAGTTTTTCTCACATAGAATATTAGGTGTTTTAGGATTGGAGGAAGGGAGAGGTAAAGATCTAACCTGACCTAAAGTTAAGGCTATCTCATTTAACAAAGATGCTCCTTCACATCATTTTTGAAGTTAAGAAATGATGGTAAATGATGCAGTTTTCTGTGAAACCCTGAGCAAGCAACACATAGGTTGTATACAGTGGTACCTCAGGTTACAGATGCTTCAGGTTACAGACTCTGCTAGCCCAGAAACTTAGATAATTTGGAAAGTTGTTTGTTTGTTATGCATTTGGACACCTCTTAAGATGGCATAACCAAATTGTGCATGATAGTTCCTGAGATCAAGTAGCGGGTTTTTAGTCTATGCTTGGATACAACTGGACACCATTTTTATTAAATACGGGAGGCTGAACTTTTCAAAACTGCACGGATATCTTTGGTTTCTTAGAATTCCTGAGCAGCGACAGATACAAGCTTACTAGTCATATATCAAGCTTCAGCCAAGACTACTTTGTTTGCATTTGTTATTATTCACATCCCCTCTCAATAATTCCTGTAACAAACTATGAGATCTAATTCCTACTTGTAGCAGTCCCAAATTTAATGTATTCATTTTCAAGCATGCCATTTTAGCTCCTGCAGTTGCCTCAGCTCACAGGTATTCATGCTGCTGGTGAGACCAGAATACCACTCACCATAGTAACTCTTTATAATAAGGTTTATAATCAGAACTAATGAACAACCATTGTTCTTTCTCAGCAGAATATTTTTTCTCTGCTTCCGCTATTTTAATGAGGCCCATCCTAAATATAGAAGCTGTCAGCAAGATACTTTTTTGACATGATGCGAAGGAATAGGAATTACAGCCATTTTTGCTGGGGTTTTGGTTGTAGAACATGGCTAGTAAAATGGTTGCTTTTTGATGGCTTAGTGCACAGCAGGGTCAAAGGTTAATCCTAGGAACCTGGCAATTAAGGGGAAACAGAAATTTAACCAGGTCTTTTCTCTTCTTCTGATTGACTAGACGGTTGAGAGTGCAATTGAAAACACTGAATATGAGTTAGAAAATAGGGTATTTAGTATTTTAAAGATACGGAAAAGTCAAGGAAATTGTGGAGAGAGAAAACTGAAAAAGTGGAGAGCTGCATCAGAATTAAAGGGCTAAAACACTTTTACGGGAGCTGCAGTACTGGAAATTGTTAAGAGTATAGATGGGCACTGAAGTAGAAGCAAAAATATCAAAAGGAACTCAGATGCTTTCTTAGGCAAACAGTCTACAATACAGGTAGGTCTGACGCAGTCAAAATTAAAATAAAAAAATAAAAAATTGTACAGTAGCACCTTATAGACCAAATAAGTTTGTTCATGCGCACCAGAATAAACTTAGTTGGTCTATAAGGTGCTACTGGACTTTTTTTTTTTCTTCATTTTTATTTAGTCTAGAATACATATAACTGGAAGCTTTTATCCCTATTTTATTTTCTTAATTTGCTCTAATACCTAACCATTGAACCTGTAAAATTATTATCCCCCCCCCCCTAAAATAAATTTCTCAAAAACTGGTTAGCTTTTTGCCTTACTTATATCAAAAACATAGTTTGGCTTGAGATCGCTCCTAAGTGTCATACTACTCTATCCAGTATGGGAAGCAGGTTGGGCCAATTACAGTGGAGGCTTTCAGGTGAGGCTGATTACAAGAAAGCAGCAGTAGAACAGAGTACCCAGCTACACACATGCCCTTAGTTTTTGTTTTTTTCTCAAGGCATACTGCCTCTTCTCTCACAGAATGCTAGCATACACTGACATATTGCAGATATTAATATTGGGCAGTTAGTAGTGATTGGGTGCATAAAAAGTAACTCATTTTGGAATGAAGCATCGTCCAGACCCATTAGATATTATTCAAAACTTTACTTGCAGTGCTTTCTTCATAACAGAACAAAAACGTCAAATATATATCCAAATAATTCCATGCAATATCCTGCGCTGGCTGAGCAGCTTAGAAATAAAATAAACTTATCGTGATCCATTACATGTGAGCAACTGCAGGTTTGTCACCTTTGGACTTTGTTTCTCTTCTCCAGAGTAAGCTATAATTATATTTTAATTATTTCTTTCTTAAAATATCACTGAAACTCATGTATTAGCTGTTGTTGTTGTTGTTCAGTCGTTTAGTCGTGTCCGACTCTTCGTAACCCATATGGACCAGAGCACGCCAGACACTCCTGTCTTCCACTGCCTCCCACAATTTGGTCAAACTCATGCTGGTAGCTTCGAGAACACTATCCAACCATCTCGTCCTCTGTCGTCCCCTTCTCCTTGTGCCCTCAATCTTTCCCAACATCATGGTCTTTTCCAGGGAGTCTTCTCCTCTCATGAGGTGGTCAAGGTATTGGAGCCTCAGCTTCAGGATCTGTCCTTCAAGTGAGCACTCAGGGCTGATTTCCTTCAGAATGGATAGGTTTGATCTTCTTGCAGTCCATGGGACTCTCAAGAGTCTCCTCCAGCACCATAATTCAAAAGCATCAGTTCTTCGGCAATCAGCCTTCTTTATGGTCCAGTATTAGTTCTACACAATGATTAATAAAATCCCTTATTATAGGTCTAAGCAGCCTACTTACCCAGGTAGACTAACATGGTGTCCTGAGGACAAAATATGGGGTGCATCCACCCCCCAAAAATTATTATTTCCACTATAATGCCTTTTGCCTTTTTATGGATCTTCTCAATGCAATTATTTTGTAGTCCCCTGGCTCAACACCCTGTATAAGGGAACCACCCTCACTGGGCTAAATCCAGCGCTGCACTTACTTATAAATATCAGAAACACTGAACGACAAAGGTTGCTGTCTGCTATTAAATGATGACCTAAAGACTAAAGAGCCTCTTTACTGAAGTCAATATTTGACCTAGATATCTTTGTTGCTTTTATCAATTGTGTTCAAATCAGTACTTTTCCACAAAAAAGGATAAGGCATTTGCCACTTCAAAGAATTTCAAAGTGCCAGAAAGCTTTTCCCTCCCCAACAATTCATCACTCCCTATGAACTGCTCATTTCCACACTATTTCCACTTTTTTCTCTCCCCATGGTGGCTTCTCTCCTGGTCAAGTTCTGCTTTTTTCGAGAAGTTCAAGTTACCAGAGCAATCAATCTTTCACTCACCATCTGCCGCCATATCTAGACTCCTTAAAATTCTCTAGAAGGGGGAAATGAAGACTTCTGTAGTCTGTTTCAGTTTGTACCATCTTTAGAATCATGATTTTTGATGTAAAAAAATGTTAAAATATATACAATATATTTTATGTTTTGTTTAGCGTCCTCCTTGTCTATCGTAGTCTTGCTAGTACAGCTTCGACTGCCTATTTTTCACTACCCTCCAACGTAGTTTGAAATATGACTGCAAAGGTTTTTTTCTGGCTAGGTACTTTAACCAGTGTCTCTCTCTGTGTGTGTGTGTTGCAGGTGAGATAATACTGGTTGTGGCGTCTGCCCTCCTAGGTGTGTGACATCATACTGGGTTCATAAGGAAAGGGTTAACTAATTGTAAAATGACTAACCAATAGGAACCCAAGGGGAGGAGTTAGAGTTAGAGTTAGAGTTGTTAAGAAGTCAGTCTGGAGTTAGAGAAGGGACGGAGAGAGGATAAATCTGGGAGTTGGGCTAGTCTGATGTGAGAGTGAGAGAATCTGTTAGGAGGAGTCAGTCAAACAGTTGATATAATCAGTCAGAAGGTATTAGGAAGGTATAGGCCAGTAAAGAAACTAAAGTTAAGAAACTGACAGGAATATTATCTGAGAAACCATAAACTTGTTAATGCTTATAAAATAAACTTGTTTATTTGGTTCAGTTTTAACAACTGTCTGGACTCAGTGTTTTACCCGAGAGTAACGGGTTGGTGGCAGCGAGGAAGCAAGCACAATGATGGCACAGGGATCAATAGACTGTTAAACATCCGGGGACCCTGTGTGATCGCCACACTGGTGTTATTAATAGTTGTGCAAAGATAGAAGATGAGGAAAGTAAGAGGTGGAAGGTAGAACAAAACTAGCAGAAAAAGTTGGGCACAGACTTGGGGAGATCTGGCAATATTACTTTTGGGGGAATTAACTGCAAACCCCAAGTTAATGTGGATGGCAGAGCAAAGTAGCACAAAACCAAAACAGAGCCTAGAAGACAACTTTCCAACTGCAAAAATGTTCAAGAATTCAAGTCTCCAACGTAGTTTGAAAATAGGGTTCATCAAATACATTTTGTTGTTAATATGCCACAATTTTCTGAGTGGGAACCAAGACAAACCTAGTGAGCGAGATAGGCCTAAGCGACAAAAAAACAGTGTTAGTCCCTGACACTGCCTGTAATTCAAGTGCTTAATAAACACATTCACCCCATGTGTCTAATTTTCTTACATTCTGTTTCAACTGCACATTATTTTCCAGTTGCATACTTAAACAAAACAAAACCCTGTCTTAAATTGAGTGTTTAGGGAAGTTTTTAATGACCAAAACAAAAATTTAACGACCAAAACAAATTTCAAACACTTCACAATCTTTATGCATTAAGATTGTATGGCTTAAATTATTATCTAATAGATAATAGTTGTCTATCTGTTGAATTTCTATACCCTTCTATTACCCTGCTTCTATGTGAATGGTAATTTGTAAATTTTAATTTTGTAAATTTGCAGATTGACAGGGCCAGAGCTTGTGACAAAAACTGACATTTCCATTTAGGATAATTTCTATCACTTGGAAGTGCTACATTTTAGGAAAGGAAAGAAATAGCCAAGGATAGAGAAATAGTTGAAATATTTTAAAGAGAAGAAGAGTTTGGATTTGATATCCTGCTTTATCACTACCCTAAGGAGTCTCAAAGCGGCTCACATTCTCCTTTCCCTTCCTCCCCCACAACAAACACTCTGTGAGGTGAGTGGGGCTGAGAGACTTCAGAGAAGTGTGACTAGCCCAAGGTCACCCAGCAGCTGCATGTGGAGGAGCGGGGAAGCGAACCCGGTTCACCAGATTACGAATCCACCGCTCCTAACCACGACACCACGCTGCATTCAAATACAGATACAAGGTGAATAAAATCTCATTTGCAGCAAATATACGATCTGTGATAATGCAGTCAGTAGAAATGACCTCAGCCAGATTTTTAAACCGGTCTACAGAACTTTCTTTAATCTCTGGGAGCTACAGCATAATTAGGGCAAATGTAGTGGTCTTGTGGCTTGTCAAGGAGATGAGCAGAAGGATCCAAGAAAAGAGAAAATGAAACTAAAATTGACAGGCAGTATAGCTTTTGTGCACTCTCTTCAGCGCTACAGAAAACTGCCAAGAATCTTAGGTTCAACAGTTTTCTCAAGAGGCTGCATGTGACTATGCAAGTCATTATGGTATAAAACGAGCAAGTCCCAAGCAAGAGAGAATTAAGTAAATATTCAGCTACAAAATATATTTGATGCTGCCATGTGTATGGGACCACAAAGACCATGACCCTATCCATGCCCCCCTAACAGCACTCTGAAAGCAAGGCTGTTAAAATCCAACAGACAATCCAATACTATTTTGCGGCCCTTTACATACACTTCTTGTTAGTACTACCGTAAACTAGCATCAACTGCACTAAAAAAAATTGCTGAATTGTTCTTGAAAAATGGGACGTGTGTGGCGCTGTGGCCTAAACCACAGAGCCTAGGACTTGCTGATTAGAAAGTCGGCGGTTTGAATCCCCGCGACAGGGTGAGCTCCTGTTGCTCGGTCCCAGCTCCTGCCAACCTAGCAGTTTGAAAGCACATCAAAGTGCAAGTAGATAAATAGGTACCACTCCAGTGGGAAGGTAAACGACATTTCCATGCACTGCTCTGGTTCGCCAGAAGTGGCTTAGTCATGCTGGCCACATGACCCAGAAAAACTGTCTGCAGACAAATGCCGGCTCCCTTGGCCAGTAAAGCGAGATGAGCGCCGCAACCCCAGAGTCATCCGCGACTGGACTTAACAGGCCTTTACCTTTACCTAAAAAATTATCCCGGGCTGTAGTGTGGCATCTGAATATAGACTGCATTATTAATCAAGACTTATATTGGCTTATATTTTGATCAGGTTCCTAAAATTCTAAAAATAATGTTTCTTCCAAGGTAGAAAACCAGCAAGCAGCAAGCAGCAAAGGGCCCCCTGGTTTATTGCGGTCATAAAAAAAAAAGCTGGAATTACAGGTTAAAGAGCAAGGTTACGGACCCAACATAATTAAGAGTTAGTAAACAGTAAAATGATACCAGGGGCCTCTCTTAAACTTGAGCCACAGGACAAAAGGTCAAGAGCACATGGAAGAGAAAGCAACTGGCTGAAGAGGGGGGGGGTAAACTAAAGAGGCTTCTTTAAAAACTGTTTTTTACTGAGTTCCTTCCTTTCAACTTTGAGAAGCTTTATTCTTTTAAAAGGTTACCTATGATAATGTATGAAATATATTGGTTTAAATGTAATTATGCAAAGGATTTAAGAAATGCTAAATTCTTATTTCATATAGTTGTAAGAGTTGTATTTAAGTCAGCCCCCCTGCCAGAAATGAGACGCCATCCGAGCAGTTCTGATATATATGGTTGTCAGACATTTGTTTAGAAACCTTCATATGAAGTAGATCTTTCAATGTTGATGTGAAACTCAAGATCCTTGACATATGTTTAAGATAAAAATTTAAGATTAACCATTTGTTTTAGAAGGCAGTAGGGCAAGGAGGGCAGGAGGTGAGCTGGTAATTAAGATTCCTTGTTGAGACACATGTAAAGATATATTAATACTTGTTTGTCAATTATAAATGGAAGGAAATATAGCTCTTTGTCTCCCATAAAAGGCAATAGGAAATGAGTGTATTTTTGTGATTGGTCATACCAATCAGCCAATAGGAATTTCAACCAGGCTGATGGGACAGAGGCAGCCCAAGGAGGAGCAAAGGGGGCTGGATTAAGGGAATATAAATGCTGGCCATAATGGCAGGAGGGCAGGCCAGAGCTTGGTAATGATATACCACTGTGCCTCACATTTATTTGTCTGACAAATAAATTATTATTTTAATTTCTCTGTTGCTGCGTTGAATATTTCATTCCAGCTAAGCGTTAACCACAAGCAGGGTGCTACATTTTATGGTGCCGTGACTCGGATCAGTGGTCTGCTGGAACGCAGCCCCTTCGCCTTACTGGACGGGGTACAAGACAGAGGACCACACTGCCTACCCAGCGCGCAATGGAAAATTTTTTTCCAGGGGAACGCAGCAGTCTCGTCTGTCTGATACCCTGCCCACCGACGGCGACGGACCGGGGGGAAACGGAACCAGCTAAGGGTAAGTGCACTAAGGGGTTTTGGCCCTCCAATTAATTGGGAGGAAGAGAAGTCCTGATCAAACTTCTGCGTCTCAGTAAAGGGGAACTGAGTACGCTAGGTGGCTGGGTACATCAGATGGTGATCTGGTGTAGGGCAAAAGGGAAGATTGGGAGGTAGAGTGTGGTTGAAGTATCTAGCGCATTGCATGTGTGAGAAAGTACAATGTGTAACTGACCTAAGTGTGGAGTGAGTACTACTTCGTTTCCCAGTAAGGTGTGTGTGTGAGTGACTGAGTGGATACTTCACAGGGCCATACAATGGGAGTTGGGGGTTCAAAGGGGGGAAATACACCTCTTGAATGTATGTTAAATAATTTTAAGAAAGCCTTCTCAGGGGCATATGGAGTCAAAAGGACGCCAGAACGCTTGAGAACGTTATGTGAACTAGAATGGCCAAAACAAAATACTGAATGGCCATCTCAAGGAACCTTTGATATAAATTTAGTAAGCAAACTTTGGTCTAACATCACCAAAGAAACTGGAGGGTGCCCAGAACAATTTTCATATATAGATTCTTGGCTGAGCACATTAAATAAAAATCCTCCATGGATAAGAGAATGCAAAGTCCAACGATGCAAATTATTGGCTGTAAAAGCCGAAGCTAGGAAAGGAATCTTGCCAAATAAACTCAAACCCATTTTTGAGGGACCAGAGGAAGAGGTGTTTCCACCTCCACCCTATGCTCCACATTGAAGGGAGCCTAATTCAAACCCTCCACCAGTTGTAACCCCAAGGCAAGAAAGTGGAACGAATAATGGGGGTAGAGACACAGAACTTGACTCCTTGATAGATTATGATAAATATCTTCAGGAGGCATTGGAGTCCTATAATGAAGCCCAAGCAGAAGTGGTTATTCCATCTGTGAGTCCCAGTAGAACTCCATCTACAGTCTCTTTTAGTGGAACAACTGATTGCCTACCCCAAACCCCTGTACATCCAAGTCCTAGAGAATTATTACAGAAGTTACAGGGAGACCTTAATCGGTCAGCAAGCAATACAGCTAGGCGTATAGAGCTGCCAAAAGAACGCCTTGGGACAGATACCATCCCCTATGATTTGAGGCCCCTAGAGCAAAGCGAAGAGAAAGGTCACGTAGTAGCCCCTCTTAGAAGAGTATTTGATGCACTTGAGGAGCCTGTGCTGGTTAATGGGCAACCCGGACCAAGGCCACCTCGAACTTCGATCCTCCAGTACATTCCATTCACGACTACAGTCTGATGAATTGGAAAACGCCCCATCTTTCGCAGAAAAACCTCAGGCTATGATGGACTTGGTGACTTCAATAGTAATACTCTCTTCACCACTGAGGAAAGAAGAGACATAATTGAAAAGGCACAGATATATTTGCGTGAGCAGGCCAGAGTGGGAAATATTTTTAATATTGACCGTCATCTCCAAGATAACTTTCCCTTGGAAGATCCTAATTGGGATCCAAACAATGCAATTCATCTGGCCAGACTTACCACTTACCGCCAGACGCTTGTGCAAGGTATCCGCAGGGCATGCCAGAAGCCCACTAATATGTCTAAAGTCTCAGGAGGGTAGATGTGTTACCCATAACACTGTTTCGTGTTCGGTGTGCACCCACAAAAAGACTTAAGTTGTCACCTTTTGAGCTCCTGTATGGGAGGCCGCCCTCCTTTGTTCAGGATATTCCAACTGACCTCAAACAAATAGGAGACCATGTGACACAGGGACAAGTGCAATCTCTCTCCCGTGTTTTTGTCTCTCTCCCGTGTTTGTTTGTTTGTTTGTTTGTTTTTCTTAACAGGTGGGCCCTCAAGCACACGCCGTGCAGCATTGCCAAGCCGATTCATCAGCTCCAGGCTGGCATAGCATATGGGTGAAAGAGTGGAAAACGTGATCCACTTGCACCTAAGTGGCGTGGACCTTACACCGTCTTGCTTTCTACTCCAACAGCGGTGAAGGTAGCTGAGGTGACCCCCTGGATTCATCACTCTCGTTTGAAGAAGTCTGAAGGCAGTTGGACGTGCAAAGGTGACCCCTCTAATCCTTTAAAACTGACTCTTTCTAAAAACCCCTGTATCTAGCCCTACCGGGAACGGGTTAGGTCACGGGCAACATTAGACGACCGGCCTGCTGCAGCCACAACTTGGAAGCTGGCTGACCTGCGCACGCCTGAAGCTTGAGGAGCGTCTGAACCAGCGACTGTGAGCGGGAAGATTCTCTTATACAATTGATTGACTGCCCCCTTGTGGAACAATTATCAGAGATATTACACATTGGGGATCCTTGGGATATATGTTTTGGTCTTGGTGGTTCCCCATTTCTGTCACTGGGGGAATTATATTGGGACTAATAGTTTTATGCTATCACAATAAGGTAATCTTTTGTGGAAGGAATGCATATGCTAGACATCAACATGATTTTATTATTAATCCTGATCCCTTGGGAAGGGGAAGGGTCCTTGAATCTGACCAAATTTGTTAAATATGGATTCAGCCATGACCACAATATGTGGGTAGGCTTAGCTGCGATGGTAGGCAATGTGGCAAATAGGACCAATTGCCTTGTTTGCTCTCTTGGGCCAGATGATTCAGAGGGAGGTATGCCCTTATTACTGATACCATTAAATGCCATTGGTATGGTAAGCGAAATGCCACACCAAACAGAAATACAGAATTTCCCCGGATGGAACTCAACTAAACCATTACGAGTTATACCTGTACAAGGGGAATTCTGTGTACATAAATCATCAGATGCAGCTGATTCTATCATGATAGGCTCTTCTCATTGTCACTATACTTGGGATTATTTTAAGAATAGTCATACCTGGGCACACGGTACTACCTATCGAACTCGGAATACCTTGCCCTGTGCACCTCCTTTTATTCATGCATGGAAAGTGGTATGGAACACAACTGTGACAGAAAAAGGCAATCTAACATACTGCACTGTGAACTCTCTGCCTCTTTTGATATTTTCGCCTTCTGTACTCCACGTACCAAAAACCTCAGACCCGATGGTTGTGGTGGATATGTGGAGAATGGGCATACAAGAAACTCCCTTCCAAATGGAGTGGGACTTGTTTCCTGGGATGGGTATTACCACCAATGTGGATTTTTGCCCACTAGTTCAGCTAAGCGAACACAAAGAAATGCTGATATTTCTCGTATAGCAGGAGGAAGTACCCAAAGTTGGAGCGGTACTAATGATTGGCCACCAGAGCGCATTATAGCCTATTATGATCCTGCCTCCTGGAATCCTGGTGAGCTCATACAAGGGGCACGGGATCCTATTTATAATCTAAACAGAATAATTCAATTACAAGCAGTAGTGGAACTTGTAACCAATGCAACGGCCCAGAGTTTGAGACTTATTGCACAACAGTTGGATGAAAGTAGAGCCCCATTTTGCAGCTGAAAATGGGAATGGATTATGTACTTGCCAAGCAGGGAGGTCTATGTGGAGTCTTGAACTTGACAGGGAATGCCTGTTGCTTTAACATTTCAGATAATGGTGAGGCAATCCGTGTGTTGGCTACAAAGATGGAGAATATAGCACATGTCCCCATTTCATGTTTTAGATCAAGCTATCAAGGACGCTTGGTAAGCAAGGTCCTTGAGCTTGAAAGGGGGGAATGTGGCATCTGAATATAGACTGCATTATTAATCAAGACTTATATTGGCTTATATTTTGATCAGGTTCCTAAAATTCTAAAAATAATGTTTCTTCCAAGGTAGAAAACCAGCAAGCAGCAAGCAGCAAAGGGCCCCCTGGTTTATTGCGGTCATAAAAAAAAAAGCTGGAATTACAGGTTAAAGAGCAAGGTTACGGACCCAACATAATTAAGAGTTAGTAAACAGTAAAATGATACCAGGGGCCTCTCTTAAACTTGAGCCACAGGACAAAAGGTCAAGAGCACATGGAAGAGAAAGCAACTGGCTGAAGAGGGGGGGGGGGTAAACTAAAGAGGCTTCTTTAAAAACTGTTTTTTACTGAGTTCCTTCCTTTCAACTTTGAGAAGCTTTATTCTTTTAAAAGGTTACCTATGATAATGTATGAAATATATTGGTTTAAATGTAATTATGCAAAGGATTTAAGAAATGCTAAATTCTTATTTCATATAGTTGTAAGAGTTGTATTTAAGTCAGCCCCCCTGCCAGAAATGAGACGCCATCCGAGCAGTTCTGATATATATGGTTGTCAGACATTTGTTTAGAAACCTTCATATGAAGTAGATCTTTCAATGTTGATGTGAAACTCAAGATCCTTGACATATGTTTAAGATAAAAATTTAAGATTAACCATTTGTTTTAGAAGGCAGTAGGGCAAGGAGGGCAGGAGGTGAGCTGGTAATTAAGATTCCTTGTTGAGACACATGTAAAGATATATTAATACTTGTTTGTCAATTATAAATGGAAGGAAATATAGCTCTTTGTCTCCCATAAAAGGCAATAGGAAATGAGTGTATTTTTGTGATTGGTCATACCAATCAGCCAATAGGAATTTCAACCAGGCTGATGGGACAGAGGCAGCCCAAGGAGGAGCAAAGGGGGCTGGATTAAGGGAATATAAGTGCTGGCCATAATGGCAGGAGGGCAGGCCAGAGCTTGGTAATGATATACCACTGTGCCTCACATTTATTTGTCTGACAAATAAATTATTATTTTAATTTCTCTGTTGCTGCGTTGAATATTTCATTCCAGCTAAGCGTTAACCACAAGCAGGGTGCTACAGTAGGAGCAACGGAGGGATCCCACCACCATCCGTACAGCCCTCAAGCGGTGCTGGCAGCAAACCGCTGTGCACAGCACATGTGTGGCGTCGTTGCATACAGCGCATGTGTGTGATGCCGCACATGCACTGTACATAGCAGTTTGCTGCCAGCACTGGGATCCTCTGCTCGCGGCTACAGCTGCGAAAGGAGGATCCTCCACATGCGGCGGTGGCGGGATGGCTGCTCATGCTGCCGCGTGCCCCTGGGGCTTCTCGTCACCCCCCCCCCAGACATGGCGCCCGGGCGCACCGCCCCCCTGACCCCCGTTGCGACGCCACTGGGTCCAAGGTACATTTGCTAAAGTTACATCTGAAATAACTATGCTGAATGCAAGCCGGATTCTCTAGTTACCACATTCTGCAAACTCAATCCTAAATAGTGGTAACAGCAGCTAGTGCCAATGCAAAAGTGAAACTATTTATATATTTATTCTATTTAACAAAATTTATATCTTGCTGAAACAACCACCGCTATGAAATGGTCCACGCTGTTGCAAGGTTAAAATAAGCAATGGAAGGAACAGTTGAAATCAAGGAGAAGGGAGGGGAGCCTGGTGAAAAACGCTGTGTGTGTCTTCCTAAAGCATGCACAGAATTATAAATCAATGTACAATATCCTCTTTTGACACATTCTAAAATGATCTAATGCAGTTAATTATTAAAATACGTATGCCCATCTGTCTCTCAAGACACTCAAAAACAGCAGTAAATCAATGGAATAAAGACAATCATAAAAACAGCAGTAGTAAAAAGCCAAGTCATAAGGTCAGTAAATTACAAAGGCAATCGTTGAAATGCACATCTAATCAGAAATGTCTTTACTGTACCTAAAAGCACAGAGGAAAGGTGCCAACCAATTCACAAGCGTATTTTGGTGGCATCCGTCTGTCTCGAGAGACAACAGAGTGCACTTCTGGGGTGAAGGCAAACCTCTGTGTTAGGAACATCAAAGTGGGAGGGGGGTTATACACAGAAAAATACGGTAAATCCTTGTAGGAAATTTGACGCTATTTCAGATTTTGAGTTTGTGGGACTTTTTTTTTTTTTTTTAAAAAAAAGTATTGTCCTTCCAAAACTCTTCATTCTTTTTTCCCCCCTTCACATTTGGCAGGATTCAAGACATCTGCTATAAGAGCTTGGAGATAAAGCCTGGTACTAATACTGTTCTTCTGGGGGATTTTGATGCAAGTTTGGGTCCTGATAGTGTACTTATTATTGGAGATATAGACTAACTTGGAAATGAAAATTTGTTACTATCTCCCAAGAAACCAAAGGTTAATGCATAAACCTGGCAGGGACAATATTTTACAAGCTGGTAATTGAATTTTAATTGAGGGTTTTAAATGGCAGCTTATTTAGACACAGTCAAATACTTGTGTGTAAACATGTTTTTCAAAGTTTCTCCTGCCAAGTTTCCAAAGGGGGGGGGGGTGTACCAAGGAATTCTGAACAAGTAAATGGCCACTGACTCCATTTATAAGCAAAACAGAAATAGATGTTTCTCACTGAACTGACAAAAAATAATATAGGCGTGCAGATGGGATGATTAATGGACTGTAAGTGAATAGATTGACTATATCTGATGACACTCTCTTAAATCCAATGACTAATTTGTGATCTTCTAAATATCATGGAGTAGGAGTGTTACACACACAAAAATGCGATGCTATCGCCATGGTTCGTGTTAAAAAAAAGATAACTCAATGTGTGCCTTAATATATATCAAAACAATTCAATGAGTGTCTCCAGCATTTGAGAGAAATGCTCCACTTAAACAATAGCTGTTAATTTTTATGGCTAGAATGGACTGTTACCCTTTTCCTGAGTGGACGGCAGCAGCCAGAAAACATGTGTTCAAACAGCCATTGGAGAAATTTCCTGGCTGGCCAGGCCTCCAAAAATGCAAATTTAAACATGCCAATCAGAAGCCCCTGCTAATGGGCAGTGCCTTGCTGGCTGGCAGGTATTGGCTGTTCCCACACTTGGCCAGCTAGCGATGCATAAAAGCCAGTCACACCTGACTCCCTCCCTTGCGGAATAATAATAATAATAATAATAATAATAATTTATTATTTATACCCCGCCCATCTGGCTGGGCCTCCCCAGCCACTCTGGGCGGCTTCCACAAAAACCAAAAATACAATAAAATCACACGTTAAAAACTTCCCTGAACAGGGCTGCCTTAAGATGTCTTCTGAATGTCAGGTAGTTGTTTATCACTTTGACATCTGCTGGAAGGGCGTTCCACAGGGCGGGCGCCACTACCGAAAAGGCCCTCTGCCTGGTTCCCTGTAGCTTTGCTTCTCGCAATGAGGGAACTGCCAGAAGGCCCTCGGCGCTGGACCTCAGCGTCCGGGCAGAATGATGGGGGTGGAGACGCTCCTTCAGGTATACTGGACCGACGCCGTTTAGGGCTTTAAAGGTCAGCACCAACACTTTGAATTGTGCTCGGAAACGTACTGGGAGCCAATGTAGGTCTTTCAAGACCGGTGTTATATGGTCTCGGCGGCCGCCCCCAGTCACCAGTCTAGCTGCCGCATTCTGGATTAGTTGTAGTTTCCGAGTCACCTTCAAAGGTAGCCCCACGTAGAGTGCATTGCAGTAGTCCAAGCGGGAGATAACCAGAGCATGCACCACTCTGGCGAGACAGTTCGCAGGCAGATAGGGTCTCAGCCTACGTACCAGATGGAGCTGGTAAACAGCTGCCCTGGACACAGATTTGACCTGTGCCTCCATGGACAGCTGTGAGTCCAAAATGACTCCCAGGCTGCGCACCTGGTCCTTCAGGGGCACAGTTACCCCATTCAGGACCAGGGAATCCTCCACACCTGCCCGCCTCCTGTCCCCCAAAAACAGTACTTCTGTCTTGTCAGGATTCAACCTCAATCTGTTAGCTGCCATCCATCCTCCAACCGCCTCCAGACACTCACGCAGGACCTTCACCGCCTTCACTGGTTCTGATTTAAAAGAGAGGTAGAGCTGGGTATCATCGGCATACTGATGAACACCCAGCCCAAACCTCCTGATGATCTCTCCCAGCGGCTGCATGTAAATGTTGAAAAGCATGGGGGACAGGACAGAACCCTGAGGCACCCCACAAGTGAGAGCCCAGGGGTCTGAACACTCATCCCCCACCACCACTTTCTGAACACGGCCCAGGAGGAAGGAGCGGAACCACTGTATGACAGTGCCCCCAGCTCCCAGCCCCCCAAGACGGTCCAGAAGGATGCTATGGTCGATGGTATCAAACGCCGCTGAGAGATCCAGCAGAACTAGGAAACAGCTCTCACCTTTGTCCCTAGCCCGCCGGAGATCATCAACCAGTGCGACCAAGGCAGTTTCAGTCCCATGATGAGGCCTGAATCCCGACTGGAAGGGATCCAAATGGTCCGCTTCTTCCAGGCGTGCCTGGAGTTGTTCGGCAACCGCTCGCTCAATCACCTTGCCCAGGAATGGAAGATTTGAGACTGGGCGATAACTGGCCATCGTGGCCGCATCTAAAGATGGTTTTTTAAGAAGCGGTTTAATAACCGCCTCTTTCAGCGGGTCTGGGAAGGCTCCCTCACGGAGGGAAGCATTCACTACCCCACGAAGCCCATCGCCCAGTCCTTCCCGGCTAGCTTTTATAAGCCAGGATGGGCAAGGATCCAGGAGGCAGGTGGTTGGCCTCACTCGTCCAAGCAGCCTGTCCACATCCTCGGCAGTAACAGATTGGAATTGATTCCACTCAACTTGACTAGACAGAACTCTAGCACTCTCCCGCCCCGGCCCTGCTCCCACGGTGGAGTCTACTTCTTCCCGAATCTGAGCGATTTTATCTGCAAAAAACTTTGCAAAATCATTGCAGGAGAACATGTGGCCCGTACTGGGCCCCGATGTTGCAGGTGGTTCCGCTAAATTGTGAACCACCTGAAAAAGTCTCCTGCTGCTGTTTTCTGCAGATGCAATAGAGGCGGTGAAGAAATTCTTCTTCACCGTCGCTATCGCCACTTGGTAGGCTCGACGTTGAGCTCTAACCTGTGTCCGGTCAGATTCGGAATGAGTTATCCGCCACCGGCGCTCTAGCCGTCTCAACGATTGTTTCATTGCCCTCAGATCTGTGGAAAACCACGGGGCTGTCCGGGCTCCATGCAATCGGAGAGGGCGCTTCGGAGCCAAACAGTCAATAGCCCTGGTTAACTCCACATTCCAGCGGGCCACCAGGGAATCGGCTGAAAGGCCATCAACATGGGATAAAGCATCCCCTACCACTCTCTGGAAACCATTTGGATCCATTAAGTGGCGGGGGCGGACCATCCGAATTGGTCCCACCTCCCTGCAGAGGGGATGGGTCGCAGAGAAGTCCAGTTGCACCAGGAAGTGATCTGACCATGGCACTTCTTTCGTTTCGCTTTTACTCAGTGTCAGATCACCAACATCCATAGAGGTAAACACCAGGTCCAAGGCATGTCCACGGCTATGGGTTGGGCCAGACTTATTCAGGGACAGCCCCATGGAGGCCATGCTTTCCACGAAGTCCCGAGCGGCCCCTTGTAAGGTCGTGTCGGCATGGATGTTAAAATCCCCTAGGACGACCAAGCTAGGTGTCTCCAGGAGAACATCCGCCACGACCTGAAGCAGCTCGGACAGGGAATCCTTGGTGCAGCGGGGAGGTCGGTACACCAAAAGGAATCCTGTACTGCCCCTATTGCCCAACTTCCAGAACATGCACTCAGAAAACTGGGTCTTTCCAATAGGACGCCTGGTGCAGACTAATGACTTCCTAAAAATCACTGCAACCCCCCCTCCCCGCCCACATGACCTGGGTTGCTGTGCGTAAGAGAAACCTGGTGGACAAGCAGCGGCAAGTACAGGCCCATCTGCTTCATCCAACCAAGTCTCTGTTACACATGCCAGGTCAAGTCCTCCATCCATGATCACGTCATGGATGGCAGTGGTCTTATGAATCATTGACCTGGCATTGCACAGCAGCACCTTCAGGTCATGTGGGTATCCCTTGCTGATTCTAGTATCCATCCGGTCAGGACCAGACCCGGAGGCAGGAATAGTCCTCAGACAACGACTAAACCTGCCCCCTCTGTAATGACATGGTCTAGTCTTAGCGTAACTCCTCCTCCTACCCGTGATCACTGAGATCGGTTGTCCCAGTGCATCCCCCCCTGTGGAACATGCCCCAGCCATTTTATGGTCTGGGGCCCACTCCCCGGCAGCCCTGACCCCTCCCCCTAAGAACAAAATAACACCTTAAACAAACAAACAAAACCAATAAAACAATACAAACAAAAAAAGTAAAAATTACAAAAATTACAAAAACATCAAAATAATAAAAAATAATAATTCCCCAAACCCAACCACACATCCATCCCACCCCAACCCCCCATATACAAAAAATCCAAAGAAAAAGTTTTTAAAACATTTTAAAACATTTTAAAAACACTCTGTGCAAATCTTCCTTCCCTCCCCTATCAATGACCTTTTATAATCCTAGTCATCAGAAGTTGGGTGAATTGGTGCTGAACTAAACCTGTGGCATATTCAGCGTACCCTATTAAAGGGGTCATGGTGGAAGTCTCTGCCCAGATGGGTCTGAGAATTTGTAGCGATGGTCTGTGGGTAGCCTTCATGGTAGTCAGGCATCTTGCAGAGGCCATAATCGCTGGTAAAAGGTAAAGGTAAAGGGACCCTTGACCATTAGGTCCACTCGTGGCCGACTCTGAGGTTGCGCGCTCATCTCGCGATTTGGCCGAGGGAGCTGGCGTACAGCTTCCGGGTCATGTGGCCAGCATGACTAAGCCACTTCTGGCGAACCAGAGCAGCGCACAGAAACGCCGTTTACCTTCCTGCCAGAGCGGTACCTATTTATCTACTTGCACTTTGATGTGCTTTCGAATTGCTAGGTTGGCAGGAGCAGGGACTGAGCAACGGGAGCTCACCCCGTCACGGGGATTCAAACTGCCGACCTTCTGATCGGCAAGTCCTACGCTCTGTGGTTTAGGCCACAGCGCCACCCGTATCCCCATAATCGCTGGTACCCTAACCCTAACCCTGAAATGTCTCTGCCCTCCAGCAGAAGGGTAAAATGGATATATACCCAATTCCTGAGGCAAAATCCACCTGCATCTGGAATCAATAAAGTTGCAGCCTATTTTCTCCCAGATCATTGATCGACTGACTTTATTTATCACACACTTGACGTAGTCACTGCACTGTGACAGAAAGCGCAATGTGTTGCTTCTAACCTCGCCCTTTTATGCAGATACGGTGGCAGGGACGCGGACTTATAAAAAATATTGGGGGGGCCCGGGAAAGCTCATGAATAATAAATAAGCTCATGAATATGCAAATAAAGTGGCGCCGCCTCCTCGTGAGCGAATAGGGGAGAGCGTGCTGCGCCTATTAATCAGCTCCAAAGGAAATTGGGTGGAGCTTTTGCTCGGGAGGGAGGGCAGGAGGCATGCAGCCCGCCCCTCCCTGTGCATTTTGGGCTGGGGGAGGGGCGGCGATGGCGCTCTGCTGGAGGGGCGCCGGAGATTATTGGGGGGGCAGAGCCCCCCCAAACGAATTTTTGAGGGGGCTCGGGCCCCCTCAAGCCCCATGGAGTCGGCGCCTATGTACGGTGGTAGGGCCACGAAAATCCTGCCATATCAGAATGTTAGTTCTCACAAGGGTACAATCCCAGTTGGGCATGTAAGGCCTTAATACACACTTAAATTAAGTGGGGATGAATCAGTCACAGGAGTTGAAAATTTGGCCCATGGGGGATAGTGCACAATTTTATACACTTTGTAGTTAGTCACCACAACAATAGATCCCCAGCACCACACAAAAGCACACTGAATTGGCTTGCATCAACCCAGGAATGCAACTTGATTATGCCCTCAGTTATCTGGCATGAGTCCTCCTAATCCAGATAAAGTTATCAAGGCACAAGGTCCTGCCTTCTTCGGTGGCGCAAGGCGGCACAAACTCACTACATGGAGCTAGCAACCACTGCAAGTAGTATCAGACTGCCAAGGAAAAAAAGAAGGTGCCCAATGATAAAATTTCAAAATAAATCTCAGTAGGTTGTATGTGGCTAAGTGATATTCTGAATGGACCTGCTGAGAATCATTGGACATTACTGTCTTAAGTCCACTGGTTTCAGGAGAACTAGTCTGAGTATGACTTAGGCCAGGGGTCAGCAAACTTTTTCAGCAGGGGGCCGGTTCACTGTCCCTCAGACCTTGTGGGGGGCCAGACTATATTTTGAAAAAGAACGAATTCCTATGCCCCACAAAGAACCCAGAGATGCATTTTAAATAAAAGCACACATTCTACTCATGTAAAAACACCAGGCAGGCCCCACAAATAACCCAGAGATGCAGTTTAAATAAAAGGAAACATTCTACTCATATAAAAACATGCTGATTCCCGGACCGTCTGTGGGCCAGATCTAGAAGCCACTGGGCTGGATCCAGCCCCCGGGCCTTAGTTTGCCTACCCATGACTTAGGCTATGTTCACATTAGAACAGTAAACAAAGGGGGGTGAAGATAAGTATGGGAAACAAGCAACGGGGGGGAGAAATCTTTACTCTTCCCCCCTCCCCATGCCCATCTTCACTCTCCCCTTATTGCCAGGGCAGTACTAACCCAAGGGGGTTGGCTCACAGTCTCTGCATTTCCCTCTCTCAGGGAAGCGCAAGACGCAGTGATGACAGTGGCAGCTGATGGGTTCGAAGACCCCTCCCAACTTTCCAGAGTCTGTCATCCAAGGCAGCTGCCTCACCTTGCGCCTCATGGGTGGGCAGGACCCAGTGCCAACCTTAATTGTTTTGCCATCTGTTAATTTCATTTTTGTCAAACAGCTGCTGATTTTAATACCTAGCTTTCAGTAATATGTTTCTTTCCTGTATTTTTATACTATGGCTCATAGCTGTCAAGTGTCCCTTATTTAAAGGGACAGTCCCTTATTCCAGCACCATGTCCTGCTGCTGTCCCTTATTGATGAATGTCCCTTAAATGTCCCTTAAATGATGTCCCTTAAATTTCAAAGGAAGCAGCTCCTCTCCCTCCCTCCCTGCCGACCAGGGAGGAGGGAAGCTCCAACTGTGTTGCTTGGCTGTGTTGCTCACCCAATAAGAAGTCTAAGAACGACTGGGGGGGTGGAGCTTGCACGCCTTGTGTGTGGCTAGTTAATGCAAGCTGAGGGGGTTTTTGAATGCTGGACACCATTTTGTTGCATGTGCTGCTGCAAACTTTGCAGTGCAAAGCCAGGCCGGGGAGCCATCTTAAGTTGAGGCTGCATAGGCCTTGTGGTGCATGTGATTCAGATTCTATTCAGTTGAACCTCTGGTTACAAAGTTGGTTGGACAGTGTTCTCGAAGCTACCAGCATGAGTTTGACCAGACTGCAGGAGGACAGGAAGACTGGAGTGCCTGGAAGAGGTGAGGCTGCAGGCCCCTTATTTTGGCTGCTGGTCCCTTATTTTCAAGGCTGCTAGTCCCTTATTTTCTAATCTGTAGGTTGACAGCTATGCTATGGCTACTATATTTCTGCTTTGAGTTCTTGTTGTTGTAACACATGCTGTTTTAATTTGATAATGAACAACAGAATATAATATTTCAAATAAATAAATATGCAGCATGAAGGATTAAAGACTCATTTGTGTGTGAAGACCACCCCTCCCAAAATAAATACACAATAGACACAGAATTTTAGTTTAAGGTTTTTGGCAATAATTTTTGGCCAGAACTGTATTGATTACAGCATGTGAGTGGTTGCTTAGGCATGGTTCCAGACTACATGAACCTGCACTGTAGCAGGAACAGGACTGACAACTGGGCACCACCATAGGTCAGTAAGGGAAAGCATCCTGGGGGAGCGAGAACTCCTTCCATCTCACAGCTCACCCCAGATGCTCCCAGGGGCTCTGGCGTGGCCCTAGCCCCGTGACAGGGTTCGGACAAAAGCAAGGCAAGCCCCTGGATTCCTTTAATGGAATTCCCTAGCAGCAGCAATGGAGGGGCAGGCACAGCCAACCATGTCCCCTCCCCAAAACATTGAACCAAAGGCCTAACTGCCAACCTTACAAAGTTGTGACGATTTGCTACGCAGTAGGCAAAAACCAAATGGCAACAGCCAATCAGCAAAATGGCAAAATTCCTACCAGGCCCCTGCTCCAAAACAGACGACCCCTAGACAGGCATAGCAAGGCCAAAAGAACAGCCCTAAATATAAGGAGGGAGGGAGGGTAATCCGGTGTACGTCGCAAGACAGAGAAAGTTCCCAGCGACGTGCAGCAGCTTAAATAGCCCCTCGGCAGCCAATAAACAACCCAACCGGCCAAATTTCTGCCCCAGCAACCGAGGGGCATCCAATGGGGTGATGTGGCTATTCGAATGGTCCCGCCCCACAACATGGAGGCAGTTCTGATGATCTCACCGCAATGTATGCTCTCCATGATGGAGGACACGATTTATCAGGAATACCAGGTTCCTATCAGGTTACTCCATAGTTACGGCAGTAAGCCCACAACTTATGTGCATTCAACTTGTGCTCATTCAGCTTTGTGCATGTGGCCAAAAAATAAAATAAATTTAAAAGAGGGTGGGGAGGGGCGGAGTTCTGGGGAAAATGACTTTGGCAATTCCGTGCACCATTGAACCCAATGGGCTTTGACTAAACATGATTTTGGTTTTAGGTGGAATTCCAGAATGAAGTCCCCACATAACTTGTTGGCATATTACTTAATGCAATGTGCCCTATGTGGAGCTATGAAGGTGACTTAGACACTACAGCTAATCCAGAATGCAGTAGCTAGACTGGTGACTGGGAGCATCTGCTGGGACCATATAACACTGGCCCTAAGGTATCTGCACTGGCTCCCAGTATGTTTACAGGCCCAATTCAAAGTGTTTCTGTTGACCTTGAAAGCCCTAAAAGGCCTCGGCCATGTATACCTGAAGGAGCATCTCCACTCCATCATCCAGTCCAGACACAGATATCTAGCTCTGAGGGCCTTTGGGCGCTTCCCTCAATACGAGATGTGAAACTACAGGGAACCAGGCAAAGGGCCTTCTCGGTAGTGGCGCCCTCATTGTGGAATGCCCTCCCATTAGATGTCAGGAAGAGGAGTGACTACATAACCTTTAGAAGACATCTGTAGGCAGGGAAGTTTTTAATGGTTGGTGTTTCACTGTCTTTTTAATATTTTGTTGGGAGCTGCCCAGTCAGATGAGCGATAAATAATAATAATAATAATAATAATAATAATAATAATAATAATAATATTCTATGCTAACATCTACTATGCACTCTAGCAGTAAGGTCATAAATTGAAAGCTGAAAACAATTATATACTTCTCAAAGTGTAAAAAAGCTTTATCCCGATACTAACAGGATTGGCATTAGAGTGAATGTTGTTCTAATATATTCACACACACCCCAACACACCCGAGATAATGGATTGAGTACTAAGATTAGCTGATTCCTTATATGCTGCTTATGAGCTAGGCTCAAACTCGGAGACCATTGGTCTCAGCTCATAATGACTTGTTATTTTCCTAGCTGAAGAAATTATTTCTTTATCCTCTCACATTGCCATCTGCAGTACTAATTGTTTCTCTTTTTTAAAAAATAAATAAATATACGCCACAGTCGTAAGACATAGATACGTTTCTCTGCTCTCTCTTGGTAAACTCTTGCACTCCAGCAATTTATGGCTTAATGGATTTCACTTCGCCAAATCTTTAAAGACCTTGCACAACGCGATCATTTTGCTTGCTAATATGCCAGCATTTTATTGAATGACATTCAAGGAAATGTGGATGCTTTTATTGTTCTCCTTGAGGCAGCAAATACTGCATTGAAGAGGTTCATTATTAAGTATTTTACCACTGTCCATCTGGCTTACAGTCAATTATGCTCCATTAATGTGCATATTAATGAAGATCTTGACATGCATTAGAAATCACAAACTGCAGGCTTCAATGTCACTCTTTAGCACATGATTAGTACTTTGCTGGAATAATATAGTAAACACTTTGTCATTCTATTGGCACTCAGCGCTATTCGAGTTGACTTCCGTAAAATTAACGTCTTACATTTTCTTGACAAACCCAAACATAAACATATTTGACGAACACCCTTATAAGCTTTCAAGGAACCTCAGGGTCCCTCAGAACACAGTTCAAAAATTCCATAGTCAATTCCACAATCAATTAAACTCCTCTTTCTCTGGAAATACTTCCATTTAATAGTAACAGCCCACAAAACTTTTTCCAAGATCGTTTGCCGATGCATACCAATGCAAGGGAACATTTTTTGGTATGGCAACCACCAGGAAAA
Source organism: Podarcis muralis (assembly GCF_964188315.1). Taxonomy (NCBI): domain Eukaryota; kingdom Metazoa; phylum Chordata; class Lepidosauria; order Squamata; family Lacertidae; genus Podarcis; species Podarcis muralis. Next base: position 11,890,863 of record NC_135664.1, on the reverse strand, counting down.
ATCCCCCCCCATTTCCTCATTTTTTTATACATTAAATTGTAATGTTTCACTACTTTGGTATTTGTTGCCCTCAGCTCTTTTGAGGCAGGTTACAATTTAAAGGGACACGGGTGGCGCTGTGGGTTAAACCACAGAGCCTAGGACTTGCCGATCAGAAGGTCGGCGGTTCGAATCCCCGCAACTGGGTGAGCTCCCGTTGCTCGGTCCCTGCTCCTGCCAACCTAGCAGTTCGAATGCACGTCAAAGTGCCAGTAGATAAATAGGTACCGCTCCGGCGGGAAGGTAAACGGCATTTCCGTGTGCTGCTCTGGTTCGCCAGAAGCGGCTTAGTCATGCTGGCCACATGACCCGGAAGCTGTACGCCGGCTCCCTCGGCCAATAAAGCGAGATGAGCGCCGCAACCCCAGAGTCGGTCACGACTGGACCTAATGGTCAGGGGTCCCTTTACCTTTATCTTTACTACAATTTAATAAATAATAATAAATAAATAAATAAATAATGTTTGCTGCCAATAAGTAGCTATTTAGAAGTCTGCCGTATACACACATGTAGGCATAAACTAGCAAAATGCCATTTCTTATGATGGTTGATGCAATGAAGCCTAGGTAGCAGGGCATTTTCCCGTGTGATTACATGTTGTCGCTATTGGGAAAGCTTTTCCGCATAGTGTCTGGATATTCAACTTCAGCCTTTTACTTTTCCCTATAGGAGTGCCTGGCAGCCCCTAATGTACAGTGGTACCTCGGGTTACAGATGCTTCAGGTTACAGACACTTCAGGTTACAGACTCCGCTAACCCAGAAATAGTACCACGGGTTAAGAACTTTGCTTCAGGGTGAGAACAGAAATCGCACGGCGGCGGCACAGCAGCAGCGGGAGGCTCCATTAGCTAAAGTGGTACCTCAGGTTAAGAACAGTTTCAGGTTAAGAACCGACCTCCAGAACGAATTAAGTTCTTAACCTGAGGTACCACTGTGTATGAGAGGGGCCCTCGCTGAAAAACAGAGTGAGCAAAACGTTTACTTGGCCTGTGACAGTCTTAGTGTACAACAGGGGTCAGCAAACGTTTTCAGCAGAGGGGTGGTCCACTGTCCCTCAGACCTTGTGGGGGACTGGGCTATATTTGAGGGGGGGAGGAAATGAACAAATTCCTATGCCCCACAAATAACCCAGAGATGCATTTTAAATACAGTGGTACCTCTGGTTATGAACTTAATTCGTTCCAGAGGCTGGTTCTTAACGTGAAATCGTTCTTAACCTGAGGCACCACTTTAGCTAATGGGGCCTCCCGCTGCCGCCAGCGCACGATTTCTGTCCTCATCCTGTTCTTGACCCGAGGTACCACTTCCGGGTTAGCGGAGTCTGTAACCCGCAGTTTGTAACCTGAGGTGTTTGTAACTCGAGGTACCACTGTAAAAGGACACATTCTACTCATGTAAAAACACGCTGACCATCCGCGGGCCGGAATTTAGAAGGCTTCAAGAGCAGCTTTGGATTGAGGACAGGAGGCTTAAGTGAGTAGAAGAAAATAATCAAAGGGAACACGAGGGTCATCTAGTCCAACTGCCTGCAGTGCAGGAATCTTTTGCCCAATGTGGGACTTGAACCCACAACTCTGAAATTAAGAGACTCATGCTTTTCAGACTGAGCCATCTCAAAACCAAGTGTCCCACAAAGGCAAGGCCACCACTGGATGCAACTGGACCATCAAGCAAGAGGTTGTTCCTCTTTTTCCTTAAATTAAAACATGAAAAATGTGCAAATTATGAGCCTCTCCTCCAAGCTTTATTCTAAAGAGTAATTATTCCATTTTATTTTTTTAAATGATATTGTACCAGTAAGTATCTGATGCTAATGTGAATTATCTTCTTTTGATGTTAGAAAAAAATGTATGAAGGATGTGAATGGAAATTGGAACCAACTTTGGTCTCAATGCCTAGAGAACACTAAGGCATTGTTCTTAAAGCATAGCTTTTAAGATCTTTTAAAAAATAGGTCAAATATGAAAAGCTATTTGATAATTGTTACAAAGCTTGAAAAATATACTGTGAGGCGGCATGAGAATCTATTGCATTAGCACAATTAAGATAATGCTTCATTAGCGTGCTCTCTCCCTCTCGCTCAGCACACACCAAAATGTAAAGGCACAAGAAATCTGATCTTGCGAATATTTGAAACTGCCTGTTCTACCTAATGATCAAACGTGTTAAGTGTGCATTAGGCAAATCTGCTGCTGATTTGCATGTGCATTTAGTTTAGTTTAAAAATAGAAAGGATAATATCTCTCCAAAGAATCTGAACAGAACAATCATGAAGTAGAAATACTTCACTAGCTCATCAGAGAGAAAATTCTGGCTTCCGGTACATCTTTAAAAACTTTAACCTCCTCTAATATCTATATTTAAATCCTTTCAATGATCTGACTGGTCAAATGATCATCGGGGTGATTTAAAAGACAGGGCAAGAGGGGGGGGGACAACTGAACAATTAAGGGTTGTTTTTTTTCAAATGCATTTTCTTCCACGCAGATCTCAAGGCATGGAAGAAGCTGTCTTTATTCCAAATGGAGCAAGATTTATCAATGTTTTTATAACTAACGTACCCCAGATGGTTTAGCCAAGAGTCATTGAGTACCCCCAGTAAATTTCAAACTCAAATGTCCAAAAGCTTATTTAGTACAGTTTCATGTTCTCTTGACCCCTGCCCATCCTTGCTGGTGAAAGCTTCTCAGGGGACCTGACGGATGGGTTCAGGTGTGGTCTCTACATGGTGGAGTGGTGCCTGCAGCCCTTAAACCAGGCATGGCCAAACTTGGCCCTCCAGATGTTTTGGGACTACAACTCCCATCATCCCTAGCTAACAGAACCAGCGGTCAGGGGTGATGGGAATTGTAGTCCCAAAACATCTGCAGGGCCAAGTTTGGCCATGCCTGCCTTAAACAAACAGTAATATGGCAACTCTTGAAGAAGCTTGCCATGGACACAACATTTGGTTTCTTTTTCTGCAAAAAAAATAACTACAGTAAACATTTACATTAAAAATGTTGTTGGTTCTGGTTGGTTGGTTGGTTTTGTTATAGTAAGAATGATTCATGGCCAACTTCTTATCCATCTTTGATTTCCAAATCTTTTAGTCACACACACAGCTTACACTTGACAGGGATGAAATCAAGGATGACACTGCCTTTTTAAGACTTGGTTATTAATTAAGACTCAAAATGATATTTGCTCAAAATAGAAAGCAAACCCTCAAGTGTCTAGAGATAGAAACATTCTCTGTTTTCAACAGCCAAAGAGATACTCAGCAGGTATATCTCCTAGCTTAGTTTAACATGAATAATTTTCAGCAGACACAGAAATAATGTTGCATTCTGTATTGGGGAATAATTGAATAATATTTTTATCCAACTATATTAGCTGGAGATAATCTAATGCTTAGTGATAAAGATGGTGTTTAAACCTTGAGTTATGTGTATAATAGTATCAAATTGAGAAAATATTTCCAAGACACAAAGCATGTGCTTCCTCCATCCAAGAATAAAATATTACATTATCATTTCCTGATAGAAGTTACTCTCTCCTCAAATCCTGCAGTTCTATATGACTTGGAAGAAAGGTAAAAAATGATAATCAGAAAAGGTGAAACATTGCTTCTAGATGCAATTATTCGAAGTTGAATGCATGGGACTATCAAGGAATGAATAGTATACATGAACAATGCACACGAATTTTAACAATCAAGTAGTTAGAAATCAATATGCAATAAGCAACATAAACATTCAGATCACTAAGCTCTTTGGGGAATTTCACAATTTATAGTTCATAAAGACTAATAAATTGACTGAAAAGATTGTAAAAGCTGTCTCTTTGGTACATTCATCCTATTCCTGTTAAGTATTATTATTGATTTGTTTTGATGAAACGGAAAAATGAGTTTATGAAATTCAAGAAAATGGCTGTTGGCTTGTTGATGCTGCTATTTCAACAGTCATGGCTTGATTATGTACATTGAAATTCTCTATGTTCAGGAAAATAGTCATTATTTCCAATTATGGCAATATGATAAGGCAACTTGCAAATTATAAAGATAAATACATGTACATTTAATGAAGTGTAAGAATGTTAAATGATGCTTGAATGCCATACACGATTGCTTTTCAAGCCAATTCACAGCTATGATTTGCCAGTTATAAAGTATGGTTATCATAGGTGATCTGTAATTTTCAAAACAGTTGTTAAGTAGTTTTTAAAACCAAATTTAATTCTCTTCTCTGTACCTAAAACAATCTCTTTAACAAACAGAATGCATAATGTACAAGAAAAGTAATTTATTTCAAGAAAAATCACACCCCAAGCATCTTCTGTACACTGCAGATAAGGAACAGACTATATTATGTGGAATAAAGTTTATTAAGGCAGGGCTTAAACTGAAATTAATAATAAGTTTTTATTAGCATGTTGCATTATTTTATGCACTGTGGTAACTTTTCCTCGCCTGAGTGCCTGTTTTCAAATTAAGCACTTCAGGGCAAGTCTGAACACTAAAACATTTCTTTCAAAGTCAATGAGAATCCAATCTCCACTATCAGCTAAAGGACACAATGTTTCCTTGCCAGCTACCAAAATAAAACTCCCACTTTCAGCAAAAAGAACACTAAAAACCCAGTGCTGGGTACAAAATCTGATCTTCAATATAAGCTTGAAGGCAAATAATGTTTTGCCAGTGAGGAAACCAGATCTTTGCATTTTACTTTATTGTAGAGGGCACAGGAAAATTCTAGCAGCCATGAAACTGTATATCCACTTTGCTAGGAGAGGAAGAAAATACTTGCCAGACTAAACGAATCAAACAACATATTTTCTGCCAACTAAGGACCCACAATCCTTTGAGAAAACAGAGGATATAATGAAGCTATGTCAGCATTCAAATAATGTTTGCTGCCTGTGGATTTCAGCTTCCTGTGAATTTGCGACCGAGTGGCAAAGTTCTGGCATGGACATATTGATGGTTTGTAGCTGAGAGGATAATTCAGAGTCAGATAAGTCATTCTAAAATTGTATCACAAGAGAATTGCAGGTATGGCATGGGAAATAAATGAAAGAAAGACTCCTGTAAAATCAAGTATCTGTGGGAATGTTCAGGGTGGCAGGGAATATATTGTTTATTAATATCATTCCTACCTTGCGCTAGCAAGTTCCTTTATGTAGCAGAATTACATTCCTCCCCTTTTATATGCACAGCAAACAGCTGGTTGCAGGCTCGTGTGAGCCTCTCCCTATTATACAATTCAGTCTGTCTCAGATCGAATTGTACGTTCCTGGTAAGTTCCCTTGAATCCCTCTTAAAAGAACAAAGACACTGCAATCTTATTCAAAGTCAATAAAAGAAGTTTACTCACATCATTTCAGAGTTAGATTCCTGAAGGCAGGCTTAGTTACAAATATGTACATGTGGATCTACCTCATATGGAGGAATAATCCCAGTGCTTCTGCTAGCTGAGAGCTAGCAGAGCAGTCCTTGTTAGAAGCTGGTCGAACGAAGAAGGAAGTCAAAAAGAGGAAGGTGTGCTGCGTGACTCGTCCTTTTGTTACCTGGACAGGTTAGGTCACGCCCACCTTCTATCACATGGGAAAGGAAGGATGCTCCAGCCAGGAGGAACAGGAAGTTTTGACTGGCTGGACCAAACATCCCCTTGCATGTCTTCTCTAGCATTACAAGGAATGTTGTACTTGACTGCCTCCTAAAGTATCCACAAAGAGAGGCAGTTGCCCTTTCCACTACTGCACGAATTATGCCTGTGTCCACATTGGTGTGAGTGGATCCTTTAAACCTGATGGAGAGAGGGGCACAATGTGTCACCCCCAGAAGAGGCAAATACAGCAGGTCTGCATGAATCCCTGCTTCAAGATTGCAACCTTGCAGGCAGCAGGAATGCCCAGACAAGTGATACACACAGAAACACAGGGACTGGGCTTCTGTGAGGAGGCAACTAACAAAACAAACACAGAAACTGAAGAAGAGGGACAGATTTTGAGACTGGATGGTGCAGTGACACCTATGGGGTGAGGAAACAGATTACTAAAAACTATGGCACAAGGAGAACTGATCTGTGGGAAAACACAGAAAGGGGAGTGACAGATAGTGAATATTTGGAGACCGTCTTCTTGGTAGTGGAGAAAACAGCACACACCCTATTCCATGAGTTGAAAGGCAAAAGGAGGAAGTGTTGCCCAAATAGATTCAGAAAAACCTACAGTAATAGACAGAAAGGAGGAAGGGTGTGCACAAAAGAAGAAGAATGCCAGCTGTCATTGTTGTGTGATTAGTGCACACAGTCCCCTTGAGTAAGTATCTCCTCAGTGATTTGGGCTGGGGTTCCCCTGAAATAAAAACTACAGCATGTTCAGCATCATCTCGATGGGCAAATTGTACTACCAACCTTACTGTATGCTTGTGAAACAAAGACCACTTATACATACCATCTCCAACTCCTCAAAAGATTCCATCAACGGTGTCTCCGAAAATTTTTACACATCACTTGGGAAGACAGGCGAACTAATATCAGTGTACTGGAAGAAGCAAAGATCACCAGTGTCGAAGCAATGATTCTTCAACATCAACTTCGTTGGACTGGTCATGTTGTACAGATGCTTGATTATCGTCTTCCAAAGCAACTACTCTATTCCGAACTTAAAAATGGAAAGTGTAATGCTGGTGGTCAACAAAAGAAGTTTAAAGACTCTCTCAAGGCAAATCTTAAAAAATGTAGTATAAACACCGAGAACTGGGAAACATTGGCCTGCGAGCGCTCCAATAGGAGAACAGCCTTTACCAAAGGTGTCATGGGCTTTGAAGACACTCGAACACAGGGTGAAAGCGAGAAACGAGCTAAGAGGGAGGCACACTTGGTAAATCCATACCGTGATCAACTCCCACCCAGAAACCAACGTCCCCACTGTGGGAGGGCATGCGGATCCAGAATTGGCCTCCACAGTCACTTACGGACTCACTGTTAAAACCATGTTTATGGAAGACAATCTTACTCGGCTATGAGTGATCGCCAAAGAAGAAGAAGATGGGCAAATAGTAGGGCAAATGGCAAGAACCTTATGTACATGCTGCTTTGGCCCTCTTGTCCAAATTACAGATATGCAGGTGTGGCCACAATGTATACTTAATAGTCATGGCCGTTATCAGTATCCTTCATTCTAAACATTCAGTGTCTCTTTTTCTTATATTACTATACAGCCAATTTTCTCAAAGTGTTACTCTTGGTCTCCTGATGGGGAAATGAGCAGCTGGTAGCCAAGAAGAGGAGAAATCTTCTTTAAAAGTGGGAGTGGGAGGGAATGAGATTGTATAGATCACCCATGTGGGGTGATCAATAAAAGAATTGGCTGGATCTCCAGATCCAAAACACAGGGCTAAATACACTCTCTAGCAAGAGAGAGCTTTCAACGATGTATTTATTACATCCCACCTTTCTTCCATCATGAAATTTGAAGCAGCATGCATTGAGTTACTAAATTATCTCCAATCCAGAGAGACCCGCTTAACTTCAACAAGGTATGCCCTCAGTACATACCATGACATGCACTATACTAGTATTATTTTAGTATAGTTCTGTCCTCCTCACAAACAATCTAAGAAACTGAAGTTTGGTGAGTGTGCTGATAATTTTGTTAGAGATCAAAAAAACAGCACCCCACCTAACTGTTAAAAAAGTATGTTTTTAAATATCTAGGTTATTTTGTGCTGTAGGGTTCAAATGCTCTATGGAAGATAAAAAGAAAATTATTTCAGATTCTGATTTAATCATCAGCTGCTGCCCTTTAACATGCAATGCTGTCAAGGGGCCTACAAATGAGAGAGGGATTTTGTTGGCTAAGTGGTTTGATACTCTAAGATCTATCTATTTTCACAGGGTACAGACCTAGCAATTGAATGATGATAACCTGTAATTGTTAGTTGTGGCAGTAATCCTATAATCAAATGTTACTGCCTTTGGTTGTGTTAAATGTGCCTTATCACATACTAAATTTTACCTAACATGAATGATGTTGCCTCTTTTATTATTGCAATGGAATATGCTTTCCACTGGGGATATCACCTGACAGTTTGAACGCTGCCTGTGCAAGTTGTGGACCTCCCCTTTCAATTGTCAGGGGGTCTACAAACCAGCTATTTGCAGTCACCACTGATTATTATTTTGATTGATGTGCTGATACACTGTTTCACTTCATGTTCAGTGTTGGTTTCTTTCAACTACTACACTTGAAAATGAGCTGACAGCAAGCACCTCCAGTGATGCACTACTTAAAAGGAGCTTCTGCTAGGAGGAACAGGTTCTAAACACTATTGAGCATTCCAGATTCTTGCAAAGGCTTTAGATGTGCCACTTGGTACAGCACAAACTAGAGAGGGACCAGCCACCATCTGAAATTCTTGGAAATCAAGCAGGATGTTCAGGTTTGGATTTCTAGTCGGCGCAGCTATAATCTCTGCCCTTAACTAGAGTTTGTAATCTGTGGTTGAACACATGAGGTTGAACAGACTAAAACAAAATCCATTTCTTTAAAAAATGGAGGCAGTGTCGCTGAGAAATCTGTGTACCCTGGATCAGTTAACTTTGCGTATCTGAAGAAGTGTGCATGCACACGAAAGCTCATACCAAGAACTAACTTAGTTGGTCTTTAAGGTGCTACTGGAAGGAATTTTTTTGTTTTAACTTTGCTAATTATCAGTGGGGTGCTTGTCACCACATCAATACAGGTTCACAGTCTTGGGTGTCATTCTGAATCTTTTATGTTTTAATATGCACGTTGCTGTGGTTTCTAGATCAGCTTTCTCTCAATTACCTCTGTTATGTAAATTCCTTTTATGTTATGTAAATTGAGAGAGCCAGTGTGGTGTAGTGGTTAAGAGCGATGGACTCGTAATCTGGTGAACCGGGTTCGCGTCCCCGCTCCTCCACATGCAGCTGCTGGGTGACCTTGGGCCAGTCACACTTCTCTGAAGTCTCTCAGCCTCACTCATCTCACAGAGTGTTTGTTGTGGGGGAGGAAGGGAAAGGAGAATGTTAGCTGCTTTGAGACTCCTTAGGGTAGTGATAAAGCGGCATACCAAATCCAAACTCTTCTTCTTCTTCTTCTTTCTTGGAGGGCAGAGAGCTTATCATGCTGATTCATGTTTTTGCATCTTTGCTCCTTGATTATTGTCATCTTCACTAAACTTTGCTGAGTTAGGCCACTTAGAGATCCGTCTCCAACCTGATTTTGTGGTGAAGAACTGCAAGTGTATGGTGGAGCAACTTTTGACATTTTCAGTTTAACTCAGGACCTTACTTTTCAAGTCTGTACTCTTGCTGCATCAATCAGGCATGGTGAATTGGGAGACAGCCAAAAGACAACTACATACAGGTCTACATTGACATGATTTAACATCTTTCTCACAGCAAATCATATTAATGAGGTGCAATGAAATAGTAGGTGTCCTGTCCAAGTCTGATTGATAAATTATGGGTTTTTGATCCTCAACATCAGAAGTCCGATCTGAAAAGATACAGCCTTTGAGAGGAGAGACAGAGTGATCCAGCAATCCCTAAAACCAATTTACTCCAAGAATTTGCAAGCCAGCTTGTACACACGACATCAAGCGTATGAAGAGTGAGAATGTGGCATACAGGGCAAGCAGCTTTCTTATGAAATGTGAGAAGCAGAAGGAAACTGACAGAGCCAGGATGGATCAGAGTATGCTGTTCCCTTTGATACTGAGAACAGGAATAAATCAACAGGGGTTGTAGGTAGCTTCTAAAGACTCACACTCTCTTCTTCAGAAGAAACAGGCAGATGGACGTTCTGATACAGGTGGGGAGTATAGTCAGGGGACTTACTTAGAGATTACCTTAAGGGTTGTTCTCTACACTTACTGTAGCCTCATATGACATGCTCAACTTTAGCAGACTGCTTTGCTTATTTAAAGATTCAGTGCTAGCGCCCTTCTCTGTATCTCCTTCTGCACGCCACATGGAATTTTACTTCACCAAATGCCATTCTTGAAACTTCACATCCATTGCCACTGTGTTTTAAAGCTAAGGGAGATTGGATTTTTCTGCTATTGCCTTGCCCATTGTGTAGAAACATAGTGTATCCCGTAACCTTATGACTACGGGCTCGTTGTAATGCAGTTCATATACAGTGTTAACACAGAAACAATAGAAGAAACTTCGCACAGTGATTCATTGTCCCTTATGATGCCCTTTAATAGTTAGCAAAGAAAGAGACACTTGCATTGATTACATTAATTGGCCACAATCAATTACTTACACTTGCTTTCCTCTTGTTTATAAATCTTCTTCTAATTAATAACACAATGTAGAAAACAGAAGTGAAGGAGAACAGCAAGGAGGGCCTGAAGTACAGTGGTGCCTCGCAAGACGAAAAGAATCCGTTCTGCGATTCTCTTCGTCTAGCAGTTTTTTCGTCTTGCGAAGCAACCCCATTAGCAGCTTAGCGGATTAGCACTATTAGCAGTTTAGCGGCTTAGCGGCTATTAAAGGCTTAGCGGCTGAGCTGCTAAAAGGCTATTAACGGTTTAGCGGCTTAGAAAAAGGGAGGGAAGCGGGGGGAAAATGGCGAGACTCGCAAGACATTTTCGTCTTGCGAAGCAAGCCCATAGGGAAATTCATCTTGCGAAGCAACTCAAAAACGGAAAACCCTTTCGTCTAGCGGGTTTTCCGTCTTGCGAGGCATTCGTCTTGCGGGGCACCACTGTACAGCTCATCCAGTAAGAAAAGGAAATAAAACAGTAGAGGGTGGTATTTGGAAAATTATTGAGAATGTGATATAAAAGTAAAATGATTGTGTTTGTAATTTGAATTATTTTGAATGATTGTGGTTGTAAGTTTTTTTCTAGTTTTTACTTCTTTTTCTGTCACACAAACTTAAAAAAATAAAAAAAAAATGAAAAATAAAGTAAAGGAAATAAAACAGAACTTCCCTGCGCTAAGCCAGGAAATCCCACTAACCACACATCATTGTTTGTAATATCAGCATTAGCAATCTCAATGCACTGAAACCTTTACTGGTAATCTTCCACTAGCAAACAGTAAGGAACTGTATTCCTGTTCCTTTGCAAACTCTCGTTTTAAGCAAGCAGGAATTGTGTATACATTTATCCGACATCTGAATGTTGAATTAAAGGTAATTTCCTATCCAAGGGCCAATGTGCCTCCCAATAAGGTGCTAATTACCTTTAGCACATTAAAGCCTTAGTACCTCATTCTACTTTTCCTCCCAAAGCATTATTGTGAGTGGCAGTGGCAACATATTTGATTATTACTAGGGCACAGCTTGAGATGCAGGTGTCTTCCTTTTCACCAGGAGAAAAAGATGGAACCTGCAGGCTGTCAGCCTGACAATGTTCATTACAATTTACCTCCTAAAATTCCACCTAGCCTTTGAAGAGCTTCAGGCGAGCACGTCATTCGAATCACTTCCTTGCGCTTCATTTTATTTTGCCTGCATTTTATCTTCACACCATTTTCCCCCCACAACAGAGTCCTACCTCAGAAAAAGGCGCTGAACAAAGAAGACAGGATATATATTTAGGGTGGAATGGAGGGGGAGCAGGAGAAGAAAAGCATGTATACTATATGAGACTGAATCTGGGGGGGGGGGGGATTAAAGAAGCAATGGGAGAATAAGGTTTATATAATCTGAAATAGTAAAGCGTGTTCTCCTGCATGGAGAGCACGTGTTGTGGTGGGGGCTGCCAGAACACTCCAAAGTTGTGGGACGGGCTAATTGATCGTTGGCCATTGATGCGATTGGGCTTCCCTTGTCGTTGGGAAGAAGTTAATGTTGCCATTTGTTGATTGACAGCCAGAAATGCTAAAACTCTTTGCACGAGGCTAGAGCTTCCTCTTTTCGCCCGTGCATTGGATTCCCCGCCCCCCTTAGAATTAGGGTTCTTTGCTTGACCCTACTATGCCTGTCTTGGGATCGTCTCCTCTTGGGGCAGGGGCCCGGTAGGAATTTTGTCCATCTGGCAGATTGTCTGGGCCAGTTGGTTTTTGCCTACTGCGTAGCAAATTGTCACAACTTGTAAGGTTGCGGTTAGGCATTGGTTCTATGGTTTGGTTGGTTGAGGGGCATGGATTGGCTGTGCCTGCCCTCTAATGCTGCTGCTGTGAGGGAATCCGTTAAAGGAATCGGGGGCTAACTATTGCTTGTCCACCCTGTCAAGGGGGCTCGGGCCATTGCAAGAGCTCCTGGCTGCATTTGGGGTGGGCTGAGGGCAGGTTCCCTGCTCCGTCGCTACCCCCAAATGTATTCCCCTTTTCTGACTTTCACAGGTATGCGGAATGTCAGACTGTCCCCCATGGTGGGGGCAACTAGTCGCAACCAATGCCTAAGCAACCACTCACATGTTTATATTTTAATAAAGTTGTGGCCAAAATAATGCCAAAAACCTTAAACAAAAATTTGGTGTGATGTGTGAGTTATTGGGGTGGCCCTGGGGACCCCGACACACAACAATGTTTGCACTTTTAAGTAAGAGGCAAAAGAAGGACTGAAAGATTAAGATTCCCACTGAGTTGAACATTTTCAAATCAGATCATTAATTTGTGGAATAATATTAGAGGCAATCAATGATGAAGAGTTCTAACAGATCTGAAAACCTATGAAAACTTAGACATCTACCATGCACAAACTATTTATACTGTACACTATTTTCTATCTTTAAATGTAAATGTCATATGTGTTGGGAGTGGTTAACCAAATTTTTGACAGAGATCACTAAAATACCAATATGATTCCCCCTCAGCCAGGAGATGATAGATGATCAAGTTTCTTCTCATCACTTCCAGACAATATGAATTAAATGCATATTTCCTCACAACATGCAACTGTAAAACAGGGAGGCTTCACCAGCTTTACATACACATGATGCAACGTTCTTTGACTTGGGTGCATTAGATCTGTAGGAATTAAATTGTGAGAATTGGTGGCAGCTAAAGAGTTTGATATGCGAATGTCCGTATCACAGCAAAGCACTATTTCGGTAATGCCTCATATTCAAAAAGGAAAGAGAAGCAAACAAATCTACGAATTAACATCATACTACCATTTCCAAAATTTAGAAAGCGCCGTCTTTATTTAGCAAAATCTCATCATGGCATTTGCAAGAGTTCTCCCTCCAGATTTATTTTGTAGAAAATGATTCACCAACACTGTGTAAACGGCAAACATCGAAATATTTGATTCACCGTGAATTACCTAATTACCTCGAAAACTTAAGAAGTTGCTCCAGGTTCTTATCAGTTAGGACACGGCCCTTAGAAGACCAAACATGAGATTTGAAATGGCAATACACCTGGCGGCAAAGCCAGCTCATCAGCAAACGTGGGAGGGCCAGAGAGGCGATTATGATGCACTAGTGGAAGCAGTGGAAGATTGGTACCACCAGAGCATCTTCCCCCTTGTCATGTCCTTCCCCTTCTCCCTCCTGGTAAGAAGCAGCCGCACATCTACCTGGAAGCTACTGGCTTGTCTCTGCTCCACCAGGTGAATCACTTCTGCCCATGCCCTCACACTCACGGCTTGGAATCATTTATCATTTGTCCAAGGGCTCTTTCACAAAACCATTTGTCTCTACACTTGGTTGATTTTGACCAGACTGAACTGATGCTTCACTGCCACTGTTGCAGGCTTATGCAGAGTCTCTCAGTGAACAGCAGTTCGTGGCTATTAGTACTGCTCAGTGTCGGATTTACAAAAAAGCTAAACAAGCTATAGCTTTGGGCCCCACTCTCTTGGAGCCCCCCCCCAAAAAAAAAATTAAAGGGGGAAAAACTGGATGTACATTTCCAAAATATAAGATAAAAACCAAATAAAATAAAACCTACATACAGCAACAGTGTTTTGTATTGTGTAGGCTCCTATGATGTAAGTAATGGGCCCTGCCTGCTAGCCTGCTCCCTTAAATATCACTGGTTTGCTCATTTCTATATATTTTTGTTGTTGTTGTTGTTGTTTAGTCGTTTAGTCATGTCTGACTCTTCGTGACCCCATGGACCAGAGCACGCCAGGCACCTCTGTCCTCCACTACCTCCCGCAGTTTGGTCAAACTCATGCTGGTAACCTCGAAAACACTATCCAACCATCTCGTCCTCTGTCGCCCCCTTCTCCTTGTGCCCTCCATCTTTCCCAGCATCAGTGTCTTCTCCAGGGAGTCTTCTCTTCTCATGAGGTGGCCAAAGTACTGGAGCCTCAGCTTCACGATCTTCTATATATATAGTGTGCCTACATTCTGCATGTGCAAATGGCTTTAGATACCTATTAGGTTCATAAATTACCATATAGCATATATTCAACAACAGCAACAAAAACAGCAACAGTTTGTTGTTAACAAAGGACAGCTGGACATACAAAGGGCCCCATTACCTTCCGTAGCTTAGGGTCTCATCAGACCTAAATCCGGCCCTGCCTGTCCCATATTCCTCAAGAGCTGATAATTCAAAACAGCAAACACAGAACTCAACTCAGGTGAAATCTCTCTCTGTCTCTGTCTCTCTCTCTCTCTCAAATGTAGCATACTGTTAGAGAACTTGGCATCTCATAGATAATCTAGAAAATATTCATCCCATATTGCAGATAGGAAATGCTGAGGAAATGTCCAAGACGGATCTATGGCACAGAATTCTCAAGCGTAAACGGAGCCTTATTTATGCACATTTAGCACTGTGAAAATGGGCTAGTCCCTTCCAGCCACAGTGAATCACAAATGGCATAGCAGAAAGAAGGCAGAAACATTCAGAGCTGGTGTATGAAACAAGACAGAGAGCTCAGGGCATGAACCACCAACCAATGAAATTTGCAGCCTAAAAACACAACACAAATCCATGTTCATCCTGCATGCTATCATGCAAATCTTAGATTTCCATACGGTACTTGTATAAAGATACATCTTCACTTTCCTGCAGAGGAAAATTGGACAATTTTAATAACTAATACATATGTTTAGAAAGCTTCAATCACGAGTATTCTATTCATCACCACAAAACATTTGCATTATTTTATTGGTGTCCAGTTCTGCAATCCAATTTTATATTTAGCGTTATTCAATACAACTGGAAGAGCGGCTCCTTGCCGCCAAAGTATCGCAAGAAGAAATGGAATAATAATAATAATAATAATAATTTATTATTTATACCCCACCCATCTGGCTGGGTCTCCCCAGCCACTCTGGGCGGCTTCCATAAAAACCAAAAATACAGTAAAATATCACACGTTAAAAACTTCCCTGAACAGGGCTGCCTTAAGATGTCTTCTGAATGTCAGGTAGTTGTTTATCGCTTTGACATCTGCCGGAAGGGCGTTCCACAGGGTGGGCGCCACTACCGAGAAGGCCCTCTGCCTGGTTCCCTGTAGCTTTGCTTCTCACGATGAGGGAACTGCCAGAAGGCCCTCGGCGCTGGACCTCAGCGTCCGGGCAGAATGATGGGGGTGGAGACGCTCCTTCAGGTATACTGGAATCAGGGTAATACACAATGAATATGTAACAAACCACCTCAGAGAACGAGGGGACGAGAAAACAAACTGATGAGTTGCATTCATGACTGTTAGGAGCGACTGAAATAAGCTCTTATTTGCTATCTTAGTTTCCTCAAGAGAAGCATGTCATAGTATTAGTAATAGTGAACAGTGGTTATGTAGCACTTTGAACACATCAAAGTGCTTCACGTACGTAAACGTTAAGAAATCCTTACTACAACCATATAATTCAGGTCAGAATTTTATCGACTTATTACTGATGTGAGGCTAAGGCAATCGGAGTAAGACTTTCTAAGTCCATTCACTGACTCCATGACAGATATAATCCGAACTTGTTGATTCCCAACTCAATATTTTTTTGCTGTGCTACACTAACTCACATAGGAAATGAAACATAGAAAATGTTGGGGTCTCAGTTGAACTATAACCCTGATATATTGGCTATATAAAATGGTAGGTGCAGGGGGCGGGGGGAGGCTAAGAAAGAAATATGGTTGTTTTCTCATTGGAAGCAGAGTTCTAAATACCACTTCCACATTGCTTTCCATGTTTTTCATCACCATGCTCAATAGTTTCCATTAAGGTTTAAAAATAGCTTCTCAGAGTGCGGACAGAGTGGCTTAAAAGCCAGCTTTAAGGGACTTGCTGAGATGTGTTTAAAGCCTGCCCCCCCTCTCTCAGGCACACACACACACACACACACACACACACACACCAAGTGTATGAGAGAGTGTTCTCCGTAACTGCTTGCCGTAACTGACTGTTCAAAGATGGATGCCAGCAGAATTTAGAGTCATTCAAGGGGGACTTCGCCTGCAACTTACATTTATTTCAGATCAGATCATCATTGTACAACATAGAGCACCAGAACAGAAGTTCGTTCTTAAACCAAAACTGTTCTTAAACAAGGCGTGCTTTCCCTAATGAGTTCTCCCACTGCCAGTGCCCTTCCACTGTTCGGCTTCTGTTCTTAGACCAAGGTAAAGTTCGCAAACCAGGACACTACATCTGGTTTTGCGGAGTTCGTAAACCAAATAGTTCATAAACAGGGCTGTTCTTAAACCGAGGTACCACTGCACAAGGAGCAGGGAAGGGATTCTTAAGGAAACAAACAAGGCAAAAGTCAACATGAATAAGTTATGAATAAAGAATATTTTCCACCTGTTTATAAAGCCAACCTAAAGACTACAGTGGAAAAATGCATTTTTGCTATGTATGCCGTACAAGCATGTCATCAGAATAAAATCTGAACTTAACAAGTTTTTGAATTGTATAAATTCTGTACTTTCTAGCTTTCAGATGTTTGCAACCTTATTTTTAATATTCAGATTCATTATAAGCTGATTCTCTCATTATCACATGCTTGTATGAATATTGCAACAGGCATTAGGCTGACTATTTTTTTAAGGCGAAACATAGCTTATTCTTTATTTACAGCCTTTCCCCACCTTGACTTTTATGTTATTTGCTTCTGGCAGAGAGTCAGCAATGTTTTCTCTCCATTCAGGAGTTCTTAAAGAAACAGGAACTCCTTGCTGCAGTAGCAGCTGGCACAGATGGGCAGAATCATGAATCAAGCCTCTTGGCAATGGCATTGCTGCCATGTACTGTGACAATGAGCAGGAACGACAAGATTGGCTTCTCTGGTGTGCCCAAACCACCCTAGTCTCACTATTGCCCTGTTCCCCCTCCTAATAATACCCCACCACCTGCTTCTGCCTCCCCAAAGGAAATTACTAGGGCAAAGCTTTTGGGAAATTCTACAGAGGGTTTAGAGAGCAATAGAGGACTGTCATACTCAGCTGGTACAGTGGTGCCTCGCAAGACGAAATTAATTCGTTCCGCGAGTTTTGTCGCCTTGCGATTTTTTTCGGCTTGCGAAGCACGGTGTCGAGAAAGTTTTGGAAAAGCTTCAAAAATCACCAAAGTCTTCAAAAACCTCAAAAAAGGCTACCACACCGCGTTCTATGAGTTGCTCCTCGAAGTCAAGTCGCAACTGTATTAACGGTGTTAAGAAAAAGGAAACAAACTTGCAAGACGTTTCTGTCTTGCGAAGCAAGCCCATAGGGAAAATCGTCTTGCGAAGCAGCTCAAAAAACAAAAAACCCTTTCGTCTAGCGAGTTTTTTGTCTTGCGAGGCATTCGTCTTGCGAGGTACCACTGTAATTACTGAAATAAACACCACCATCATTTTGTGATGGCTGAGTAATATTTAGCCCTCTCCGATGGTTTTACTGAGAGTTATCTAATAAAAATATTGCCTGTTTACCGGAGACCTCCTTCTATATTATGAAAAGTGAGCAAATATATTAACATAAAGCTTTATTCAGTGGAAGTATGGTATTCAGAAAGCAGTATGAAAATGGATCAAAATTACCATTTTATAACTTAATGGAAGGGAAGAAACGTTGAAGATAAAACAAGTTTAAAAAGTGGGACAGGGACTGAAGCCAGACTCAAATTGATTTGGATGATCAATTTTATCCCAGAGCGTCTGGTGTTTCATAGCAACTACATATTCAAGGATCTTCTTCAAAAAGAGGTTATTCACAAGAAGCTGATAATTATGAAAGTCCTTGGGATCTATGGAGGATTTCTTCAGTGGAACCATCTCCATCAAGGTGTCTAGGATCATACAAAATGAGGCATTTAACACTTCCTGGACACAGGCAACTTTTCCTGCTGGGTGTTAGTAGCAAAATTGGGAATGGGTTCAACAGAAGTGTGGTAGCCACATACCTCCAAGCTTGCTGTTTACATTAGCAAAATTCCACAAGTAAAATTCATCCCACAAAAAGGAATACGGGGTGCTCTATATATAAATCACCTTTGGTTGAACTTCACCAACTCTAGTGTCCAAATAACAGTGGATCAAAGTGATGTGTGGTTAAGCATTCCTCATGGTGCATTTAGGTACTGTATATTGTGTTTTAGAACAGGGGCAAGATTAGATGTCCAGCACATTTGCCGCGGCAGCACATGGAATCATGTTCTGTGTTTCTGTTCTTTAGCTATTGCTTTAGTTATCAATTTCAAGCGAATTCTGAAGACTACATAATGAGGTTTCTGGCTTTGTCCCTAGTTAAAACTGCTTAATCCACAAAACATTTTCAAAGTACTACACAAGCTGCAGAAAATGCTTTTACTATAAAGCATTACATATAAAGCATTGTAAAATTACACAACTTTATATGTAAAAATGCAAACTGATACATTTAAGAAGTTATACAAACCCTTTTTCAAACTCGTTTTTAGTTTAATCAGGCAATATAAAAGAAAACATTCAAGAACATTTTGATTTAATCCAATATATGATTTAAATACACTCTGACAAAAATTCTGGAAAGATTAGTGCACAGTTGTACTTCAATTAAATATCCATAACACAGTATTTAACATAGATGCTACAGCACACATATTTGCAATTTCAGCCAAGTGCGTATACTGCAGTGGAATAATAGAGCATAGTAACCTATAAATTAAAAGATGCCTGCTTCTTGGGAGAAAAGCAATGACAAACCTAGACAGCATCTTAAAAAGCAGAGACATCACCTTGCCAATAAAGGTCCGTATAGTGAAAGCTATGGTTTTCCCAGAAATGTTGTATGGGAGTGAGAGCTGGACCATAAAGAAGGCTGATTGCCGAAGAATTGATGCTTTTGAATTATGGTGCTGGAGGAGACTCTTGAGAGTCCCATGGACTGCAAGAAGATCAAACCTATCCATTCTTAAGGAAATCAGCCCTGAGTGCTCACTGGAAGGACAGATCCTGAAGCTGAGGCTCCAATACTTTGGCCACCTCACAAGAAGAGAAGACTCCCTGGAAAAGTCCCTGATGTTGGGAAAGATTGAGGGCACAAGGAGAAGGGGACGGTTGTACAGTGTTCTCGAAGCCACTAACATGAGTTTGAGCAAACAGCGGGAGGCAGCAGAAGACAGGAGTGCCTGGTGTGCTCTGGTCCATGGGGTCAAGAAGAGTCGGACATGACTAAACGACTAAACAACAGCAACCTGTAAATTAGACATGCATGTGCATGTCCATTTCAAGTGCATAATTCTTCTAGAAAAGAAATAAAAAGAGAATACAAGGCCTGCTGGATAAGATCATAGGGCTATCTATTCCAGAATTCCAGTACCACAGTGTCCAAACAGATGCATATGAGCAGCCCACAACCTGGCCATGTGGAAAATAGTCTGTTGATCTCCAGCAACTGGTTTGCCTCTGAACCCGAAGGCAGCATATAGATGACAAGACTAGCAGCCAACGATAATATCTTTATTCTACATGAATTTCTCTAATCTCATTTCAGGAGCAGTAGTTTAACTGAATTCAGACCTCAGCCAAATACAAACCTCTTAAGGTAGTAAGAAATTAATGTAATGTAGCATATTTGTATAGGGATCATGTTTTCAGTGTTTTAATACATTTATTTTCTCTCTCTCCGTAAAAGAACTACAGAACAGTGACCTGCAGTTAGAAAGCACAAAAGCAACAGCAGCTCATATTCTTACTTTTGTGTTGGTGAAGTATACATTATGATTAAAGCATCAGTGTAGCAGCAGCCTTTCACCACCTATTATTGTACATCAATGCAAACACATAAAAGGATAGAAAGGTGTCTTAGCTCAAACACAAACCCTTAAAAAAAATCAAACAATAGTGTTTACCTACAGTCTGAAAATGTCATTGAACTGAGAACAAGATTATAAGATGTGGGGTACAAAAAACATATGCAGTGAAATGTATATTTTCTTGTAAATTGTATTTACAGTTTGATCTACACCATGTGTTAAGACTGTTCGTTTTAAAATACATATTAATTTCAGGAGGAGTGCTATATTTTAGACACAGAGTACGTTGCTTTATATTAATTGTGGCACCAGTAGAGAAGGGAAACCTCTACTGATGCTATTTTCATATATATATATATATATATATATATATATATATATATATATATATATATATATATATATATATATATTAGCCATTACCAGATAGACCACAACAGTAAATAAAATAATAATCTGCCCAACAAGTAAGTCACAAAGTCCATTTCCTTATGTCATTTCATGGGGTTTGCTGTTCTGGAATGAATTACGCTAAGAGCTTAGGACCAGGTTATTTCCATCCCTGTGCTGGTCCCAGGGGGGATAAGGTACTATTACCGTAGCCCAAGATCAGTCCAGAGTCTCTAGCAGGGTAGACGATCACTAGATGAGACACGAGGTCCGAGACAGGGAGCTGGGCGGGGTAACAGGAACGCTGGTAGGGCAGAAGCAGGAAGCCAGGCGAGGAACAGGAACACCGGATAGTCAGGAACAGGAAGCCGGGCGAGGAACAGGCACACTGGGAGTGCAGATCAAGGACTGGGTAAAGCAGGTACTCCACAACGACATTGCTCCCGCAACCTGGGACCGGGCTGCCTGACCTTTATCTTCTTCTAAGGCCGGGGGCGGTCCCGGCCCCCAGAATCCCCGCCTCTCTTGGCCTTAAGGCGAGCACTCCTCCTGGGAGACACCAGTTCCCTTCGCCTCTCTGCCCTAAGCCTCTGCAGATCAGGAGAGGCCGAAGGGTTACTGGGCCCCGGGGGAGGCTCACCTGTAGCCACTGAGTCTTCCAGCACCTCTGGGGCCAGAATGGTTTCACCTGGTGCCTGCTCTTGAGGTTCCTCAGCATCTAGGCCTTGCCCCAGTTCAGCCGGCCCTGGAGGCGGGGACTCCTGTGCCGGCTGGGATTCCTCCAGATCGCTCTCAGACTCGGAATCCCAGGCCATCACAATCCCACTACAAGAAGATCAAACCTATCCATTCTGAAGGAAATCAGCCCTGAGTGCTCACTGGAAGGACAGATCGTGAAGCTGAGGCTCCAATACTTTGGCCACCTCATGAGAAGAGAAGACTCCCTGGAAAAGACCCTGATGTTGGGAAAGATGGAGGGCACAAGGAGAAGGAGACGATAGAGGACGAGATGGTTGGACAGTGTTCTCGAAGCTACCAGCATGAGTTTGACCAAGCTGCGGGAGGCAGTGGAAGACAGGAGTGCCTGGCGTGCTCTGGTCCATGGGGTCACGAAGAGTCGGACATGACTAAACAACTAAACAACAACAACAACATTTCCATCCCATCCTGCTCCTCTCTCAGCATGGATCAAAACTAAATGTTAATGGTGTGTTGCGGGTGGGAATGTTAAATTTAACTACACATAAGTGAGACCTTTGGATGCTTAGGTTTAGGGGCCAAATGGGTTTCTCTGTCTGGTACATGGAACTCTCCCCAGAGCAGCCTCCCGCCTGCTGGTCTGTGATCTCAATTGCTTTTGCATGGCTGAGGTGTGTCCTTTAACTGTTAAGGC
Source organism: Podarcis muralis (assembly GCF_964188315.1). Taxonomy (NCBI): domain Eukaryota; kingdom Metazoa; phylum Chordata; class Lepidosauria; order Squamata; family Lacertidae; genus Podarcis; species Podarcis muralis. The sequence continues at coordinate 11,868,952 of NC_135664.1, read as the reverse complement.
CTCTTGTTTGCCTCAATGGACATGTGTGGATGAGGAAGGACAAGGTGGCGGAGAGAGAACCAACCTCTGGGTGGAACATATCCTATTGCTCAAAAAAAGCATACCCATTGCACCTACTACCAGAGAGTTATACATGAAGTAATAGAGTCAGGGGAAACTTGCAATGGGTACCATTGTCGTTCTAAGAGAACGATAGAGCTGTTTGTGGTGAGTTCTGGCACCCCTTTTTTTCGAAAAATAGCACTGAATAATAATAATAATAATAATAATAATAATAATAATAATAATAATTATATCCCGCCCTCCCCAGCTGAAGCCGGGCTCAGAGCGACTAACAACAGTAAAATAATACAGCATTCGCAAATCAATTCATTCTAAAATCAGTTCCAATCAAATTAATGGCAACCATTGGGCTGGGGTTCTGTGAGGATTACCAAAGGAGGGGGTCAGGCTGTGCCTTGGCCAAAGGCCTGGTGGAACAGCTCTGTCTTGCTGGCCCTGTGGAAAGATGTCAAGTCCTGCAGGGCCCTAGTCTCTTGTGACAGAGCGTTCCACCAGATCGGGGCCACAGCCGAAAAAGCCCTGGCTCTGGTTGAGGCCAGCCTAACCTCCCTGTGGCCCGGGACCTCCAATATGTTTTTGTCTGAAGACCGTAAGGTCCTCCATGGGAGATACCAGGAGAGGCGGTCGCGTAGGTACGAGGGTCCTAGGCCGTATAGGGCTTTAAAGGTTAAAACCAGCACCTTAAACCTGATCCTGTACTCCACCAGGATCCAGTGCAGCCCTGAAACAAGTTCTGCACCCCAACCTAAGGAACCGGGCTAAAATGATACAGATCATGAACCACTGAATACTTGCAAACGAAAGGGGGGATTCCTAATTCTAAACATGTTGGACCTTATATATAACCTGCAGAAGCGGGTTTCCTGTCTTTTCTTTCATTAGCCACCATATATTCAGGGCTTTTTTTCCCAGGTGGAACTCACCAGAACTCAGTTCTGGCACCTATCAGGTGGGTGCCATTGCCTTCTAAGGGAACGGGAAACATAGCTGTAAACTTTCCCCCCCTTTTAAGGGAAAATCCTATTCGGAATAAGGGAATTTCCCTTAAAAAAAGGAAAATGCATATGTTATACTGCAAGAGGAAACTTCCCCTGATTTCAGAAAGCGTGTTCTCCTTCATGGAGAGCACGTGTTGCGGTGGGGGCCGACAGGACACCCCAAAGTTGTGGGACGGGTAATTGATTGTTGGCCACTGATGCGATTGGGCTTCCCTTGTCGTTGGGAAGAAGTTAATGTTGCCATTTGTTGATTGACAGCCAGAAATGTAAAACTTCTTGCACAAGGCTAGGGCTTCCTCTTTTCGCCCATGCATCGGATTGCCCATCCCCCCTCCCTAGAATTAGGGTTGTTCGCTTTGACCTTGCTATGCCTGTCATGGGGTCGTCTGCTCTTGGGGCAGGGGCCCGGTAGGAATTTTGTCCATCTAGCTGATTGGCTGGGGCCATTTGGTTTTTGCCTACTGCGTAGCAAATTGTCAGAACTTGTAAGATTGCGGTTAGGCATTGGTTTATGGTTTGATTGGTTGAGGGGCATGGATTGGCTGTGCCTGCCCCTCTAATGCTGCTGCTGCTGCAAGAGATTCCGTTAAAGGAATCGGGGGCTAACTATTCCTTGTCCACCCTGTCAAGGGGGCTCGGGCCATAGCAATGAGCTCCTGGTTGCATTTGGGGGGGGGGCTGAGGGCAGGTTCCCTGCTCCGTCGCTATCCCCAAGTGACTTTCGCATCGTGCGGAATGTCAGTCTGCCCCCCATGGTGGGGGCAGATAGTCGCAACCAATGCCTAAGCAACCACTCACATTTTTGTATTTTAATAAAGTTGTGGCCAAAATTATACCAAAAAACCTTAAACAACAAATTCTGTGTGATGTGTGAGCTATTGGGGTGGCCCTGGGGACCTCGACACGCAACGCCTTGTAATTCAATACAGTGTGAGCAAAGAGCAGTGTGCAAGTGTTACTGGATTAAGACCACAAAAGACAGGAGGCATGCCCATCTCCCTTCCCTTACCCTATTTCATTCCGATCTTGTTCTTTTCAGCAAAACTATCCTCATAAGATGGGGAAAGGCCAGCAATTCTGCTCAGTCTTGCACAGGAGAAGATATTATTCATCTCAAAGCGATTTAAATCCAAGCAAGTGCACGGGAGATGGCACATAGGGCTAAAAATATTCCACTCAGCAATTGTGAGCTCAAAGCTTTTCCGGAGGGGCGGGGGGAGATACTAAGAACTTCGAAGAACCAATGCTTTCTTTGACAAAAGAAAGTAGCCTCCCTGTGGGCATAACCAGAAGCTTCAAAACATCAAAAGGTTATAACCATGACAGTGTTGCTTCCCTGAACCTCTATAAACAAATTGTTTGAACGACGAATGTGGCTCGCTGTGTTCTTTACAAGAGAAGCAAAAAACTCTGACCAATTCTCGGGGCGCTTTGGCTCTGGAGTCACAGAACCCTTCATCCCGAATGGTTATCCTTTGCACTGTATAAGGGCATCCTGCAGGACTCTAAAGAAACCGGCAGATCAGACACAGCATACGCAGAGTTTGCATAAATCATTAACTATTTAGTAAGTATCTTTGTGGAAATAGTCTTTCATTACATATCATTTATGATCTCAGAACAGTTTAGGAAATTACCGTATTTTTCGCTCTATAACACACACCAGACCATAACACGCACGTAGTTTTTAGAGGAGGAAAACAAGAAAAAAAATATTCTAAACGAAATAGTGGATATATGATTTTTGTGGTTCATGCTGTGGCCACAGACATGTGATCTGACAGTGAGTTTGGAGTAGCCCAATGCAAAAATCCTGAGGATCCATGTGGATCCATGCTTTGTAACCACGGAGGAGGGAAGGAAGGGGAACCATGGATCCTCTGCTCACGACTGCAGCAGATCTCCCCCCCACCCGCAGGCATTCACTCCATAACACGCAAAGACATTTCTCCTTACTTTCTAGGAGGAAAAAAGTGAGTGTTATGGTGCAAAAAATACGGTAGTTTATTCCTCAGCAAGTGGGGGGGGGGGGATGTTAAATCAGTTCTCAACAGGATGCCGCAAAATGCATGTAGCAGTACTTAAGCAGGGAATACTTGCACAGGGAAAATGTGATCTCTGCTGCTTATGGAGGCAGATATTTTTGTCTATAACTAGGCTCCTGTACAGTCCCTAGCTTACTGCCCATAACTGGCAAATGCTTGCATCGCTACACACACAGTTTTCCTCTGGCACAAGAAAGGTCCATCTGCCTTTGTGTTTTAATATTGCTTGACAGTTATACAATCCCATTCCTTCACATCTTGCCAGTTTAAAATATCCTTAGGAAGAGGCAGAAAGCAAAATATAAATTATGTTATAGGTGAATTAATGCTGACCTGGTTTGAGTATTAAGGTGGAGTTATTGTGCATTTAAGAACAGTGCTAAGACACATATTACTAAAATACCATTTGCATAAATTTGCATTCTCCAAATAGGTCCCTGCCCCCCCCAAGATATTAAAGTGTAATGTTTTTCCATTATTATTGTTTTGGGAAACCAACTAGGGATTCTCAGTATGTGAACTGATATGATCTATGAGCAGAGTTGAGAATCTAGATATCCAAACTATTTTGCACTCCTGTACGTGATGAAAACGGTGACAAATGTGTAATCTTGATTTTCAAAGGATACGATATTAACTGGGTATTTTTTTCCTCATAAAGAAAACAGGAAACATTTCAGCAGCAAAATAGGAATGTATCATTTATCATTTAATTTAGTCTCAATTATACAGCTTCAAAAGTCAAAATACCATTCCAAGTCCTGAGGTGTAAAAGAGAAGACATGCAAGCCTCTTTCCCTTCTATAATTTATCCCAAAAATTGTTACTGGTGACAGCTTGTTTTGACAATATCTAAATTCAGGCTGTCTACAAGTCTTTGATGTGCACTGTTAAGGTTCAAACTTATATATAAACTTGGAGAATCTTTCATACACTTGGGACTATAAAAAGCAATGTGGGACCTGGCCATTATAGCCAAGCTAGCAAATGGGGTGTGTTTGAGCATCTCATTAAACCATGGATAATGATTTATTTTGATCATGTCTATCAGAGCTGATTTCCTCCTTGTGTGTCGAGGAAACAAACCATGATGCCTGGCTACGTGTTAGGACTGTGATTTATTTCACACCAATGAACTACAGTATGTAGGAAACCTGGACCAGAGTTTGTGGGTTTGTGGGAGTGAAATGTAAAGCAACCAGTTCTTTGGAGTTAACACTAAACCAGGGATCCTGGCTTGTTTCTTCCCAGCACTGATAGGAGGAGTGGAACATGCTTTGTGGCAGGTGTGAGAAACAACAAGAGAGAGAAAGTATGACGGGATAGTGTGAAGTTTATTCAAATCCTTTCACAGAATGCTGCGAAAATACTTCTAATTTATGCAACTGCAGAGTGTTATTTTTCATTATGTAGAATAAGTGTTATGTACTGCATTTCTCACCCTGGGCCAGCAGGGGGATGCTGTAGATAGTTTTCACTCAGGTCCACATATGCAAATAAGGAATTGAAAGTGACGTTCAGTGATTGGATAGTTACAGAAAGTTGTTACTGTTGCTTTGTAGTTGAGCTCTATATAAGCAGGCTGGCTAAACCCTTCAGTTCAGTTCTGTTCTGGGCCTGTGGATAAGCAAGAGCTGTTTGAAGAATCGCTGTGTCGTCTGATATGTTCACCCACAACTTAACAATAAGCTTGATGATCTGCTGGCATGTTAACGCAAAAAGCAGTTAAAGCTGGATTTGATATTCTGAATAAGAATATGTCTGACTTAGAAATATTTTCTGGTTACTGTTTACATAATTGTATTAAAATAAATAACTATATCACTGGTTGCTGGGTGGTTAAGTTTTAGTGCTTGGCCTTTTGTGTTAACTCCAGAGGATAAAACCATGGGTGCCATTTTCCAAGTAGCAAACTCTGCTTTTAGGAGTCTGTCTAATGTTGGATAACTTAATTTTCCAAATGGGTATTGCTATCTTCTTACAAATGTATGCATGCCTGCAACTCCCATTACGGCTAATAGACATTATGTGGGCATGGGAGTGACAGAACAGACACCTTAGGCAGAATGTTAGTAAGTAATAGTATTGGAATTAATCTTAGAGAGATGCTGCATTTATAATTTGACTTTCATCATCTCCATAAGTACTAGAGAAGCCTACAAACCTCATCCATTCGTGAAGCAAAATTCATTTTTCAAATTACTTGTTAATGTAACTGTACAGAGTACTGATTTCTTCATTATTCTACACATCACATTCAAATTATTAAGTGTACATAGTGCTTGGGCGGTATAATTAATACTGTGAATTATGATCAGTCAAGACTTTTTGTGTCTCTCAAATAATAGAATTCAATAAAGCCGGTGGAGGCTATACAATAAAAAGAAAACATAATGAAATTAAATGGAAACTAAGACGCATTAAGAACCAGGACTTCATTTAGATCAATAAAGAAAAGGAAGGAGATGAAAGGAGCAAAAGAACCATTCCTACAAGGTCAGAAAAGACAACAAGCCTGTGCCTTGCTTTTCTAAAACAAAATTATGGGTTTTTTCCAGTTAGGTTTATAGCAGGGGGGGGCAAGACTAGTTGTTACCCCAATAAATAAAATGTATTCCCCCCCCCCGCATCCACCACAAACCTGCCCATGCATAATTATTGATAGTCACTGCTCTGGTCTTCTAACTTTCTTTTAAATCACAGCACACAATACTAGCTTCATATTTTGTTTTAAGCATTTGAGTCACAGGCAGTCATGGCATCGTACGAACAAGGCATGGCACAAGCCTTGGTCCACATAGCTCCAAATGCACCTCCAGTGCTATTTTTCTAGGAAAATGCTTCCCTCAGCAATGAATCCTTCCCTCAGCAATGGCGCCCACCAGTGAGGTGCCAGAACTGAGTTTCGGTGACTTCCGGCTGAAAAGAAAGCCCTGCTCATCTCTTAGTCCATTGCCAAGCTTTGATTATTCATCAAATAAACATCAAGCAAGGCAAAAAGACAAATGTATAGTGAAGTCATGAAGTAAACATTCAAGGTGTGGAAGTGGAATGTCTTCGCTTCCCACAACAGCATGAAAAATGTAACTTTAATACTCTGTGTCGATGTAGCGGTTAAGTAGCTGAATGTTAGTAATTCCACACTGCTTTTTAATCTGCATCGGGCTGAAGTGGGGCAGGGAATTGTACAAGTGAAGCATTAGATCTGCAGGACCTCACAGGGACGCAGGTGGCGCTGTGGGTTAAACCACAGAGCCTAGGACTTGCTGTTCAGAAGGTCAGCAGTTCGAATCCCCGCGACGGGGTGAGCTCCCGTTGTTCGGTCCCTGCTCCTGCCAACCTAGCAGTTTGAAAGCACGTCAAAGTGCAAGTAGATAAATAGGTACTGCTCCGGCGGGAAGGTAAATGGCATTTCCGTGCACTGCTCTGGTTCGCCAGAAGCGGCTTAGTCATGCTGGCCACATGACCCAGAAGCTGTCTGCAGACAAACGCCGGCTCCCTCGGCCAATAAAGCGAGATGAGCACCGCAACCCCAGAGTCGGTCACGACTGGACCCTAATGGTCAGGGGTCCCTTTACCTTTACCTTTACCTCACAGGAATGATTGTGAGGGAGCAGAAGTTATTACAGATGTCAGAAAGAGATACCATCCCTTTATTAAACAACAATACTTCACACAATCTAATGCTTTTACATAGAACTGATAAGTACCATTGTGAAATACATCTTAAAACAAAAACCAAAAACACCAGACTGGGGGCTTTTCACTTCATATCTTCGATTAGTAAAGTGGTTTTTTGTTGTTGTTGTTTTACAAGCGTAGGAGGAGTAGAAACAAAAGCTTCTTGCAGTTTATCATCTAGTTGCCAAACCAAAACCGGCAAGCAAGCACAGCAAAACATGAGAATATGAATAAATAAATAAAATCAGGAACAATGTGATTGCTGTTATCTCGGAACTTAAGACACTCATAATTATCTTTTATAAAACAAGGGACATTTAGTGCAATAATAAGTACTCACATACAAAAGAGGCAAAATGTATATTTACAAAAAAAAAAATAATGCAACATTTTCACACTCAAAGGCACTCAAAAAAAGGCCTTCATTTTTGCTACCACCTCTACTAAAAATGTTGATCATGTGCCATAAGTTTCCTAGTTTTAATTAGAAAGAGTCTGGTCTGGTTCTGAGTCAAAGAGTCTTGTTCCTGCATATATTGCCATTACAGTGGTGCCTCGCAAGACGAAATTAATCCGTTCCGCGAGTCTCTTCGTCTTGCGGTTTTTTCGTCTTTCGAAGCACGGCTATTAGCGGCTTAGCGGCTATTAGCGGCTTAGCGGCTATTAACGGCTTAGCGGCTATTAACGGCTTAGCGGCTTAGCGGCTTTAAGAAAAAGGAAACAAACTTGCAAGAACTCGCAAGACGTTTCGTCTTGCGAAGCAAGCCCATAGGGAAATTCGTCTTGCGGAACGACTCAAAAAACGGAAAACCCTTTCGTCTAGCGAGTTTTTCGTCTTGCGAGGCATTTGTCTTGCGGGGCACCACTGTATTGGCTTAGGGAGAAGGTTAACCAATCCTACACCAGTAGAAACTGGACCCACTACAAGCTTATCAATTTTTAAGGCAATTCATTGGGTTTTGTTGTGATTTTGAGGAATTGCCTCTAGGCCTCATCATTGCTGCTTTGAATTCTACTGCTCCAAGAACACAGTAAAGCGCAAAACCAGGCATAGGCAAACTTGGCCCTCGAGATGTTTTGGGACTACAACTCCCATCATCCATGACCACTGGTCCTGTTTGCTAGGGATGATGGGAATTGTAGTCCTAAAACATTTGGAGGGCTGAGTTTGCCTATGCCTGCTCAAAACACACCAGGCTTCTTTGACCAAGTGAAGGACCAAACTACCATAGATGTTTACTGTTTCTACGCTTGCCATGTCAACATATTAAGCAGCTGAGTGGGGTCTAATTTCAATTCCAAATAGTAAATGTGGGTGAGGCAGAGTGGGGTGGGGGTGAACCATCCTCATATCTCTAAGATAAGTCATTTCAGGCACTGTTCTCCCAGTTCAGCTCACTTTATCACAGCAACGCCATTAGGATATGAAAGGCAAGGGGGGAGAAAGGTTCCCACAGACATCTCTTTGATATTAATGGTAGATTCCCGTGAGTCCCTCATTTACACTTCAGCAGGGCAAGCACATGAATAAACATGGCTACCATATAGTTAAAGCTATGGTTTTCCCAGTAGTGATGTATGGAAGTGAGAGCTGGACCATAAAGAAGGCTGATCGCCAAAGAATTGATGCTTTTGAATTATGGTGCTGGAGGAGACTCTTGAGAGTCCCATGGACTGCAAGAAGATCAAACCTATCCATTCTGAAGGAAATCAGCCCTGAGTGCTCACTGGAAGGACAGATCCTGAAGCTGAGGCTCCAATACTTTGGCCACCTCATGAGAAGAGAAGACTCCTTGGAAAAGACCCTGATGTTGGGAAAGATTGAGGGCACAAGGAGAAGGGGATGACAGAGGACGAGATGGTTGGACAGTGTTCTTGAAGCTACCAACATGAGTTTGACCAAGCTGCAGGAGACTATGGAAGACAGGAGTGCCTGGCATGCTCTGGTCCACTGGGTCACAAAGAGTCAGACACGACTAAACGACTAAACAACAACAACAACTGCCCTCACTTCCAGTTTGGTCTTAAAGAGAACTTGTAAAGAAGCCAAGCTAGTTTCTCCTTCACTCATCCCTGATGCTCTCTTGCATCTTAGCTCCGTAAACACCTGTACGTATCACAAATGTGCTATGCAACTTAAGTGCTTTGAGGACTGACTTCCCATATGGGAGTGATTTCTGAAGACCCAATGCAAGTATTTAGGACTGGAGACAGAGATAGCATCCTGAGCTCTTTCTTGAGCCCAACACCTCTTGCTTTAATCTGTTGACTGCTACTCATACACACACATAGCATGAACCAAGTGCTTAAGTGTGTGGAAGGTTGATATAACTCTTTGCATTCTTGCTCAATTACAGCCACGACTACAGCAGCCAAATTTTATAAAGTTTATTAGGATTTTAAAAAAATCAAATCAGGAAGACAAAGCAAAAGCAAAATGGTACTTTAAAAAGAAAGCAAATGTTTCAGTTCAAGTTCATTGGCTACATATAAACAGGTTTTGGGTTTCTTCAAGTGTAGCAGGCTAGGTGGTCAATTGAAGGATACCCTGAGCTGCAGTCCAACTTGTAAAGGTTTTTCCTCAGGTGAGTTTCGATTGATACCCAGCCAACTACAAGTCAACTACATAGCCAAGAGAATGCCCAGGGAATAGGGGGACAAGAGATAATTGAGATGCAAAATAGCAGCACTCTTCAACTCCATTTACAGAGGAAAGAGGAGTGGAAATACGGTACTTAAAGGAACAGGTTGGAGAGTGCAGAACATCATGACCCCAGTCAAGCTAGCAAAAATATATCACTTGCCTGACAATAAGTGTTGGAAGTGTAAAGAAACTGAAGGTACTTTCTACCACCTTTGGTGGACGTGCCCGAAAATTAAGGCTTTCTGGGAAATGATATATAATGAAATAAAAAAGGTACTCAAATGTACTTTTCCTAAGAAACCAGAGGCCTTTCTTTTGGGCATTGTCGGCCAATTGGTGTCGAGGAAAGACAGAACTTTTTTTATGTACGCTACTACAGCAGCAAGAATACTCATCGCAAAGTATTGGAAGACCCAAGATTTACCCACTCTGGAAGAATGGCAGATGAAAGTGATAGACTATATGACACTGGCTGAAATGACCGACAGAATCCGTGAACAGGGGAAAGAGACAGCGGAGGAGGATTGGAAGAAATTTAAAGCTTATCTCAAGAAATACTACAAATTAGATGAATGTTAAAATGTTGAGGTTTTTGTAAGAAAAGGAGATCACAGCGACATAAGATTAAGTAAAAGAAAAGAACAATTAGGGATAAATTTGTTAAAATTGTTAGGATTTGCTGAAACAAGTCTGGAAATTGGGATGTAGAAAGGGGAGGTTTGGGGAAGTCAGAGAAGTGAGGTTTATGAAAAAAAGGAGAGGAAATTATACATGTTTGTTTGTCTCTTTATTTGTTTGTATTGTCTATAAAAATGTTGTAAAACCAATAAAAAATATTTATAAAAAAAAAGAGAGTGCAGAACATCACATGCAGAGGTGCTCTGATTGCACTCTTGTAAACTAATTCCAGGTACTGCTTTAGAAAATTGCCAAACAAATTGTAGTAGTAGTAGACATGGGCATAGCCAAGGGGGGATAGAACCACAAATATTATTGAAAAGCATTGAAAGTACTCAATTATCTGAGGTTCTCCCCCTCCCCCCGCCTTTCCCAAGAAACTTTGATTTCCTTAAAAAAAGCTTACTGGAAGTGTTTTTAACACTGTTACACCAGTAAAGTTGGTGTGGTATAACTGAACAGAGTATTTGACTTCCAATGAGGAAATGTCAGTTTGGTTCTCTGCACAGTGTAATCCAAGGAATGCTTACTCAGAAGTACCATCAATAATGAATGTCTGTCAAATGCAATGAAACCACCTTAACAGGTCCATCCTGTTTATGTTGTTGGTATTAAAAACAGTTGGTGCACCAGTCAGAATCACTGCCACAACTGCCATCCGGTTGTCTTTAAAAACAAACAAACCAAGACCAGATCCAGAAGTACTGTACTTCAAAACTACAATCCTGTTCCTACAAGGAAGTTTAACTCCTCCCAAACCTGTTGGACACATCCTCCCAGATTTGTTACATATCCAACCAACAGAATGTATATATTCAGGATGAAGTCTGCTTAGCCATATCCTGTCCCTAAATGATTCTTAGGTAGCACCTTAGAAATAGTTGCAACCTATTCATAGTATGGGTGGGACGCGGGTGGCGCTGTGGCCTAAACCACTGAGCCTCTTCGGCTTGCCAATAAGAAGGTCGGCGGTTCGAATCCCCGTGACGGGGTGAGCTCCCATTGCTCCGTCCCAGCTCCTGCCAACCTAGCAGTTTGAAAGCACGCCAAAAAGTGCAAGTAGATAAATAGGTACCGCTCCAGCGGGAAGGTAAATGCCGTTTCCGTGCACTGCTCTGGTTTTGGTGTTCTGTTGCGCCAGAAGCGGCTTAGTCATGCTGGCCACATGACCTGGAAAAACTGTCTGCGGACCAACGCTGGCTCCCTCGGCCTGTAAAGCGAGATGAGTGCTGCAACCCCAGAATTTTCTGCACCTGGACCTAACAGTCAGGGGTCCTTTACCTTTACCTTTATTCATAGTGTGCAACCTTCATCATATGCAACCCTCTTTCCTGCCGATTTTTACTTATTATTCAAATCCAAACCTCTCTGCTTCTGTCTCTTAGATAGTCTCTGTGATTAAACAAACATTAACAAACAAAACAAAAAAAATTCCTTCCAGTAGCACCTTAAAGACCAACTAAGATGGTCTACTTAAGGTGCTACTTAAGGTGCTACTTAAGGTGCTACTTAAGTACTTAAGTACTTAAGGTGCTACTTAAGGTGCTACTTAAGGTGCTACTGGAAGGAATTTTTTTTGTTTTGACTATGGCAGACCAACACGGCTACCCATCTGTAACATTAACAAACAAGAAATTTCTTTTTGCAGACATCTCAACAATGGAAGAACAGTTTTTAATCCACTCTTGTCTTTTCAACTTCTGGCTCCGCCAACTGATGCAATCATGCATGTAGCTTCTTGCTTATGTTCTACAGTCTTTTGTAATTGAAACAAATTACCTTAAAACATTGAATTTGTTAAGTAGGTAATTTTAAAAACATTCAAAAAGCATTTTAAACAACCATTCTAACTAAATTGGTATGTTAACAAGCATTAAGAGACAGCTTTGAGATTGACATGGTCAGTAATCTGAAGTTATTTTTAACTGGTTGTTTCACTGATCAGCTAAGAATTATTAAGGAATTACTACTTGGAATGTTAAATACCAGATATTTTTAGTTAAATGTTTAGCATAATGATGCTGATACAAGTTAGATTTTATTTTTGTCTAGTTTTATAACTGTGATTGTTACAGCAATAAATAAATACATCGTCCTTGGGTGTTCACTACTACAGAAAGCCTAGGTGAGAAAAATATGGTTACTTGTGTCAGTGCATAGTCTAAAAACTGATTCATCTATCATTAACTGCATGCAATGCACATTTTTCTATGCTATGCAGACCAAGCAACAAAATCCAAAATACTGTATCAACAATTGACTTGACTTCTCCAAAGAGTAACAGAAATAGCACAATATGCTTCACACTGGGCATGCGTTGTCAAGCACTCTTCTTCATATTTTAAGTCAGGGATCAGCAAACTTTTTCAGCAGAGGGCCGGTCCACTGTCCCTCAGACCTTCTGGGGTGCCGGACTATATTTTGAAGAAAAAAAAATGTATGAATTCCTATGCCCCACAAATAACCCAGAGATGGATTTTAAATAAAAGCACATATTCTACTCATGCTAAAACACCAGGCAGGCCCCACAAATAACCCAGAGATGGTGTTAAGTTGTGGGTGAACATATCAGAGGACACAGTGATTCTTCAAACAGCTCTTGTTTATTCACAGGCCAGAACAGAGCAGAACTGAAGGGTTCAGCCAGCCTGCTTATATAGAGCTCCAGTACAATGTAACTGTAACAACTTTCTAAAACTATCCAATCACTGAACGTCACTTTTGATCCCTTATTTGCATAACTATCTACAGTATCCCCCTGCTGGCCCAGGGTGAGAACTTCAGTACATAACAGATGGATTTTAAACAAAAGGACACATTCTCCTCGTGTACAAACACGCTGATTCTCGGACTGTCCGTGGGCCGGATTGAGAAGGCAATTGGGCTGGATCCGGCCCCCGGGCCTTAGTTTGCCTACCCATGTTTTAAGTGTGCAAGAGTACAGATAAGATAACCTATCTGTGTGATATCGTGTGCACCTAAATTATGAAAAACTTCAGATCACACAGACACAAATTTTGAATGTTCAAGGTTAAAATCTTGGGTTTACATCCTCAGTAAGGTAGAACATGAGAATCCTAATCTCAGGGTAATGGGTTTGTGACCCACATTGGGCAAAAGATTTCTGTACTTCATGGGGTTGGGCTAAATAACCCTCATGGTCCCTTCCAACTCTACAATTCTATGATTCTATGTCTAAAAGCACATTCAGTTTCCTCAAGTGGCAAAACTATATATAAAACAGTGTGTGCCGTAAAAGATCAATAATGATCTCAAAAGATAGGAAATTTACTCAACTCTGGCTCAATCATACACGCATTAGTGCAACAGAGCACAGTCAGGAGGGGTTTGATGCAGCAAAAATGCTGAAAATAAGGGCAAATGTGCAAACAGAATGTCTAGTGCCATCTTGATCTTATCCAGCAACAGTTGTTCTTAAGCAAGAGGACATTCTCAGGATCTGTGTGTTTTTGTATACAGCTAAGTCTCATTCAGAGTGGTTCTAATAAAATGAATGGACCCAAGTCAGTCATTCCCTTTAATTTCAATGGGTCTACTCTGAGTACAATTAACACTGGAGATAACCCTTTGTTTCCTAAAACTGGGGTACAGAAGCAAAGGGGTTTTCCTTGTGATTGTTTTGTAACAGTCACCAGATAAGATTTCTCATGACTGATAACCATAAATAACAGTAAAAGTTTGGGGAACATACATGTTAAATTAAATGTTATAAATAAAACAGCGTTCCGGGTGTATGTTCGTTTTTATGATGGAATTGTATTGCTTTATTCCCTGTATGGTTTACTTTTAAGTATGCCACCTAGAAATGCTAATGATTACATGGTATTTAAATGTCTTAAGTAAAATAAAAAATGAGGGGGGAAACTTCTAAGTGGTTCAAAAGAGACTTCTGATCATCGAATGATGTCCCTGCTCTTAATGCCTTGAACCTCTGAAGTTACTGAAAAACCAGCAATATGTTTGTCTCTAGATAAGGATGGAGATATAAAACTCCTGATTGTTGAAATCAATGAGTTATGCCTTAACTATTTGGCAACCCTGAACATGCACTTTTGCTTAGTAAATTTAACACCCATTGGGCAGTTATGGAAAACCAAGTTCAAGAAAGTAGGTTGTGCAAGAATAAAGCTTTCTAGACACAGTGCATAATAGTTTTCTGCTTCCAAGTAAGACTGTGGCCTGAACTTAATAGCTAAATTGGGTGAAAGGAGTAGTGATGGCAGCACATCAGGTCTTATGGCTGAATTTAAAAAATGGTCTTTTGATGTGGCTTCATCTCGGACATCAGACTGCATGCTTTCTCCTGCACAATTTTCTCCAGCTTCAGCTACTGTGTTTTCCTATTCCTCTAGCACAGATCCATACTAGTTGTTACCATAACAACAATTGCTGCATGACAATTAATAAACTACACAGTAGACAACATTCTCTTAATGAAAGAGTTTTTGTGCACTGTGCTTCTTCCCATTCCCAAGTTATAATCAAGACTGGAATTTTCATTCAAATTTCTCATGCTTCAGTCTGACCTGAGTAAGAGTTGTTTTCACCACTGCACCTGAAAGAACAGTGGTGCTTTCTGAGAAAATTTAGCAAAAGCAGACTGTTTGTTTTTAAAAAGTTTTCCAAAACATTTTACCAAAAATGAAAACAAAGAACAGCACACTTTTTTGTGAAAATCCTCTCATTGGATTACAAACAGCACAGAACTATTGCTTTGTAGTTGGACACTTTCTATTTATTTATTTTTAAGTATATTCAAGATCTCGACAGTCTGGTAGAAAGCTCAGTTGGTTGGAGTGTGGTACTGATAACACCAAGGGATGCGGGTGGTGCTGTGGTATAAACCACAGAGCCTAGGGCTTGCTGATCAGAAGGTCGGCAGTTCAAATCCCCGCAACGGGGTGAGCTCCCATTGTTCGGTCCCAGCTCCTGCCCACCTAGCAGTTCGAAAGCACGTCAAAGTGCAAGTAGATAAATAGGTACCGCTCTGGCGGGAAGGTAAACGGCGTTTCTGTGCGCTGCTCTGGTTTGCCAGAAGTGGCTTAGTCATGCTGGCCACATGACCCAGAAGCTGTACGCCGGCTCCCTCGGCCAGTAAAGCGAGATGAGCGCTGCAACCCCAGAGTCATCCGTTACTGGACCTAATGGTCAGGGGTACCTTTACCTTTTTACTGATAACACCAAGGTCGCAGGTTAAATCCCTGTATGGGACAACTGCATATTTCTGCATTGCAGGGGTTGAACTAGATGATCCTCAGGGTCCCTTCCAACTCAACAATTCTATTACAATTTTTATGCTGATTAAAAGATGAAAGCCAATGAGTGGTCAGTGAAATATGGGGACCAGGAGCCCAAATGCAGTGTCTTTCAGGTCAGGGTAGCTACAAACATTTGCCACAATCCAGCACCTGGCATACTATTGATATTCAGTAAGGGCCAAAATACAAAAGGGTTTTTTTAAAAACTGGAAATAGTAACAGAAGCAAAAATCACCCCTTTCCAGAAAGCAAAATGTTCTGGATTTATAAAACTTAAGGATAAAGAAAGAGACTTGTTAGTCTGCTCAGAAATACATGCATGGCACTCCAATGATAGCACACATTTATCAATTTATAAAGATGTGTTGTTCTTTATTCCATTAAGGAAGTTCCATGATGCAATCTGTAATGCGTATGGGGTTGCTCGTGCGTAAGCTGCCGCCTCTCCAGGCTAAATTGCCTTGTTAAACCTTTCTGACTGGACAGCCCTTCTCACCGTGGCTGCCTCAGTCGCTAGCAGAATCCGTCAGTGGGCATTTCTTAAACCTCTTCCAACATAAAAGTTGTTTGACGCCCAGTCTCCTCCTACTCTCACTGCATGGAAGTCTTCTGCGCAGGGAGGGCGTGGGTAGCGGAGGACCTGTGCTCTCCCCGCTGGTGTCCAGTGAAGAGTCCTGGAGCCCTCTCGCCGATTTCCCCATCTGCCCCCCTTTATCCCTGGTGTTGCGCTGATTTGCTTCCCCCTCTACTGAGCTGCCTCTCCCCCTGCTGGGCCCTTCTCCAGCATCATCTGAGAGCCTTCTCTTTGCCTCTAGCTCCGATGTCAGTTCCCTGACACAATCTATCTTATAAAACCACAGGGGCAGCCTCATATGAGCATCCTGAAACTTGAAGCAGCAAGGATCTGCTCCAACAGATTTTGAAGCCTCATATAACTCACAGTTGGTTAATAGCTGGCACATATATCATGTTCCTAAATGTGTATCCATCATTTATATGCCTCAGTCCGAGGAACAGTGGTTCAAGTGTCAGACTAGAACTGAGGAAGCAAAAGGTTCAAATCTCCATTCAGCCACGGAACTTACTGGGCAACCTTGAGCCACTTACTATCTGTCAATCTGAACTTACCCTACAAAGCTATTGTGAAGATAAAACAGGTGCATACCAACTTCAGCTCCATAGAGGAAATTGTAATACAAAAAAAAAATATCAATGATGTCCCCTGTCTCAAATAAGCATTAGCTACATTTGTGGGGAGAAATATACAGGCACACATATATCATCATGCACTTTAAGGTTGCAACTGAAAAAGACCAACTCTGGAATTAGCCCAGTTGAAATATGCAAAACTGAGTTGTTGAATCCTTTAAACCAGGTTTAAGGATTTGATGTACTGCAGCAAAAGCATCTTTGTGAGCTTGACTTGTCAAGTAAAAGGCTGCTCAACAGCCCAAGGGAACAGCAGCCCTCATCTCCATCCCTTGCCGTTTGTGACCTTGCACATATTACACTGCAACAGCAAACAAGTGAAGGTTATAACAGTGCAGTGGCAAGACCACACCCATGTTCTTTATCTGTATCATCTCTTAGATTTGGGAGTCCTTATTGCCAGTTCCACATGCTCCAGCAATACAGTACCATGGCGTAGAGTCGGAACTGAAGTAGGTCACGTAAATACTGTAATATTAGCATTAAACCTTTTGCTATGTCGTCATATTGGACAGTTGTGATAATCTCCTCACAAGAATGAAACACTTTTGCTAGAGCAAATCAAAAATCCATCAGGTCTAGCAATCTGTTCTCACAGTGGCCAGTCATTTGCCTGTGGGAAGTCCAGAGCAGGACAAATTCTCAAGGGAAACAACGTTTGTTTTACCTGTGCGGTTCTAACCTTTGTGATCCTGTGAGAGTCTCCATAAAGACAGTGGTTTGATGAAGCAAACTACCCTCTGATACAGTAGGAAGGTTTCAGGCCTGGTTTTCATATAATTTGAAATATTTGTCAAATGGCACTCAGTCACAAAATGAAAACTAATCTTCTCAACAAGTTCTAACATAAGCCGTTAACAAGCCTGTGTCGACAATGATAATTCACCCATAGCTTTGTGTCCTTTTTTGAACCAACTCTGGTGCTTATAACTGCATTGAAACATCACTGCAATGTTGAGCTATGCTATGCTTTGAGAAATTTTGCAGGAATAGCTTTGGTGTACCCCATCTATAGTATAGTTTTACTGGTAATACAGCAAGTTTCAAGGTTAAGACACTTAGACAGGTCAATTTTGGGTTCTTGGACCTTAATGGATCAAAATCTATGATGATTAAAAAATAAGTATTAAATAAGATTGAAATTGGTGGTGGGAGATTCATTGCCCAGAAACTGGGCTGCATTATACCACTACCTGTACAAAACAATAAACAAAAATATCCATCGCCTTACTCCTTTTATTCTAAAACCCGCAGGCCAATAAGAGTTGGCGGTAGTTCTTAACTTCATTTGGTTTTGGGTATGCTCCAATCAACTAAGCAAGTGTTTTCTTTTCACAGTTTAACTTTTACAGAGACACATCATTCTATTCTGACCCAACACTGCATTCAAAAATCCTAATTATTATATATAAAAAAGTTTGCTTCATGTTTACATAACAAGGATTCATAAGGATGCACTACAACGTCTACATCCATATTATGAAACAGACATTCCAAAGCTGTACAACATTCTCTGAGATAAAGAAAAGAGTGGTTATATATTGCTCCTTGTATACAGCGGTGAAGTTTTCCATCTAATTAAGCTGCTTTAAAGTCTTTACACAGCCACCTATTCAAGATGCCCTTTCATCATTGACACACTATTCAGTGATTGCAATGGGGGAACTATTTGATGTTCTGTTTTGCTGGGAAAGGGTTGTAGCACCCTATAATATTTATACAGCTCTGCTTTCCATGGAAGATAATATTAAAAAGGTGATAGAACATTTTGAATGAGCAAGAGCTAATCAATATCCCATGTCTACTTCTAATCTTCTATAGCAATTGCTAAGTGTTTTAATTTTTAACAGCTCTTCAAACTGACAGAAACCTACCAGAATATGTTAAACTGCTTTGTATGAAGATCAGACAGGCATGGGACAGCAATTATATATCACAATAGCCTTTTCTTGGTTCACAGCTCTATTCATCTTTTTGAAACAATGAAAGACAGATTGGACGTTGGGGAATGGATTAGCTACAGGACGACCTGTATTTCCACACAAAAGCCAAAGTGTGGAAAAATGGCACTCTTGTGTCAGCCATTCTTCACTTCTTGGGTGGAAAAAAAACCGTATTAAAGGAAACAGCCATTTAAACAGCTCTTTCTCACTCATCTCAGAACAAGTGTTGCCTGTTTTCTTACCACTTATGAGCCGTACAGTAATGCAGTACTACTGTTAATGTGAATTGATTCTGTACATTTTCCAAGAGTAGCCCATTGACACAACAAAATAGTTATTCTGTATGTTTTTCAAGAGTAGCCCATTGCCACAGCAACAAAATAGTTATTCTGTACTTAACTGGACAGCTTTGAGAGCCAACACAGGAAACTGACCTGGCTAATTTTTTTTCCCCAATATTAAAGTCAGTCTTACCTGCTTTATTCTCTAGGATCACAAAAATCTGAGACTACACAAATATTATGTTTATGCTGCAGTTAATATAGGCAGTGTACACATGATATATTTAAAGCACACCCACAAACCAGGAATTCTGGTGGTGGAAATGATAGCTCTGGGAGGGGTTAACAGCTACAACAAACTGAACAGTTGCTACATTTAGTTAATAAATAGATCCAGCATTTGTTAGCAAACCAACATGCATGATAATCTGGATTTAAGCAAAGGCCTTGCTACCTCTTAGCGTGACTAAGACCATTTCAGAGTAAGTGCCTTAAAACTTAGCCAAAGATTACACCCAATTGGGCACAATATTTTCCAGCACTTCTTAGCTAAAGAATGTTGAAGCAGTTGCTATTTGAACAGATCATCATATCTTAGTTCTGGCAATTAAGTCTGATCAAGATAAACAAATTGTAAGGAACTTGCTTGATATTATGGGTCCATCTAATAGATCTTCGTGGAAAAAAAAGATTATTAAATGGAGATTTCTGGTTTTTATCATGAAATAAGGCTATACAATGGGGCCACCAAAAATGAAGGCAAGGTGTACTAACTTCAACCGTGCACTGAAACAACTGAGTTTATCCACCAACCAACGAACTAACATCCTCAAGGTAACAAATTATGAGGTCCAAACATATGACAATAAGAAATGGCTGCTTGCCACATTTATGCTGATGATGTAAGTCTAATATACAAGCAAGTGGACTGATCCAGGGATTTACAAGTGGGAACACATGCAACCCATCATCTAATACTGAACTAAAGAAAAAGTAAAATTCACTTCCCCGCTGTTTAAAAATGAGTGCATCATAGATATATTTTACCTCCCCAAAAAATCTTAGAACAGTATATGAAAATCACTACATTCAGATATAAAAACAGATCCAGCCATGCAGGCAAGAAAAATGTGTTTTGAAGCACATGGAGGAATA